>NC_143438.1:65835000-66475312 GCF_987193195.1 Phasianus colchicus | reverse complement strand
TTTATCTATTTCTAAATTCCTCTGAAAAGCTGCTTGAATTTTGAGATGAATGAGGTAATTTGAGTCACCAATGGCAGATGTCCACAAATTGAAAACCTCCTTAAGAACACTGAAACCTCAAGAGGCCGCAGAACACCTAAACTGCACCTTTGAGAAAGCATCAATCACAAAGCTCTTCCTTGCACACTGTGATAAACTTTATGTCAAAAGATGACAACCTTATTTCCTAGAAAACAGAAGAGAGGAACAATTGGATGCTTAACATCCTATGCTCATGTCATGACAGAAAAATTGTTCAGTGAAATCCCCTCTGCTACGTGACTACAAAAATTGAATCTTTCTCTATAATAGAGAAGGAAGACTAAAAAATACTCTATCGAGAGTTTCATCCAATTTTTCACTGGAAAAATTTCCATCTGACCCCCACTGAAGTCTATGAACAACTTAAGCCAAAATGCTTAAACAAGATTCAAGAATCAGTATCAGAAGAAATGCTGGCAGGATCATCAGTGCATTTTACTTCACCTGTAAAACAGTAGTTTTCCCCCATATTTTAAAGCAAAATTATACTTTAAAGATTACATTATATATTGCTGGGATCTAAAAACCTGGATTTGCAAACTATTGGCAAAACTCATGAGCATTAACTGTCTTTTTTCAAACCCTTTTTGAACACTGGTTTTGAGGAACAGGCTGGCATTATATTTCCATTTTCTTTGGGTAACACCTGAACTGCTTATAAATTAACCTGACTTTCCAACATTTCCAGAAAACATTTCATGACAATACACAAATGAGAAATACTCAAGAATCTTGATTTTCATAGGGATACTCTAAGGGGCTAACCATGATATTTCTTCCAATCCATTTCATTTCATTACCACTTCCTATTGGCCTCCCCACTGGAAAGCAGTATCTTATTAGATACTAATATTTTTCACAATACAGCTGATACTCTTTCCCTCTAGAGTAAATGAGTGTTTGGCCACAAGCCCTCCGATGTATTATTTCTTCTTCTTTTTCTTTTTGTTTTTTTCCCAGCCAAATGAGCACCAGTGTAATTCAGAATGTCACCTGAAGTAATTTCCCTAATTTTTTCCTTCCCTGGTACAAAGTTGAAAGTAATAATTCGTATCAAATAGTCACATTTAATGGAAAAGCCTGCTACCACAGCAGTGCTAGCTGGTAATTTGCTATTGTCTTCATGTTCATGGCTGCAGTGACCTTAGTGACCATGAAGGAATTGCAAAAAATAACCATACAAGTCATGTTAAACAGAAGTAATCTACAGGGAAAAAGAGGAGTAGATTTCTTCCCTATTTTTTTACTATTTTTAGCACATTTCCATATTAACTTGAAGACATAATAGAAATAATTGTGGTGATATCTTTTGGCACTTAGTTTCGTTTTTCCCAGAATAGTACAACAACTGATGCATGTTTGGTCTTTATTGCTGCCAGTTGAATAATCTGTCTGCAAACACTGAAGGGGTGCAGTGGATAGTTTGATTTCATAGCTGTTTATCTTGAGCAGTGAATATGAATTAATAAAAACTAATATTAATTAGGGGTGGATGTTATTAACAAGTGAAAAGATGCATTTCTCATTAACAGTCAAAAAATAAAATAAGCTTTTCAATAAATATATCCTCCAAAATATAAGAGGGCTGCTTCAAAAGTAATGCCTCCTATGTTATGTTGTCTCTCAACATCAGAGGTGAATATTAGTGGGATGGCAGTAAAGGTTGAACCTTCCCACCAGTACTCCATAACATTTTATTGCCATGTGACAGATGGAAGGGCACTCTGACACAATGGCATCTCACATGGACGTGCAAATGAAGCAAAGGTGTGCTACTGAATTCTTCTATGTGGAAGAAGCACCTACTGATATTCATCAACTTTTGCTGAAAGCTGATGGAGACCGAACAGCGGATGTGAGCACCGTGAGATGATGGGTGTGGCACAGCAGTGGCAACAGCAACAAGAAAGATAAGCCATGTTCTGGACAGCCATGAAAATCTGTCAAACCGTGAAATGAAGGGCGTCTCAATCAGCTCATCTGTGCAAATCATCTAATGGTGGTGGCTGTGTTAGAAAATAATGTTCTGTGGATGAGAATTCGCTCTACCAAGCAATGCTATTGTGCTCTTTTCTGTAGTTTCCATAGAAAAAAGTAGGAGGCATTACCTTCAGAGCAACTTAAGTAATTAAAAAAATTCTTCTGCCAATTAGAAGGTGTAGTCAGATCTTTGCTTATTCATTTTACATCAAGTAACATTGGGATGTGAGAACAGTGATATGAACTAGTTTTTTTGTTGTTGTTGTAAGAAAAGCAGTCTTACTTCACAGTTGTTTGAATCAAATGTAATTTTTCTGTGAACTACCAATGTTTTCTTCAAGATAAGTTTTAGGATTAATGTCCAAGAGAAGGAGAATTTATCATTACTACAGGAAGGATCAAATACATGAGAAAAACATAAAGCTGAAATGAAGGGGTTTGAGCAGTCAGCTTTAGCACAAGACAGAAATGATATGCATGCTTCTGCAGATACATTTTCTAGATTTAATAACTGTTCTTGATTTAAAACTCTATCCAAGGATTGTACAAGAACATGACTGCATAATAAATGGAAAAAAGGGTGCAGGAACGAAGATAAGAAGGACATGCAAAGCAAGAAAGCAACCAGTTGTGCCTTGTACTGTGTGGCGCTGAGAAGTAGTTCTCTATACTAGTACTGATCAGAAAAGTCAAACTTCACCATAGATTTTCCATTTAAATCCTGTTATGCTGAAATAGATACTGTGATCACACGCAATATTTTCTATCACGCCCCAGAGGAATCATCTGTCCACAGTGAAAAATGGTTAGGATGGACTGCTGTCAGTTTACGCCAAGTAGTAGATCAGTTCTGTAAGGTTTTAGCTGCCTCATTTTTCTTCTCCATTGCCTCTGACAAATAAGTTAGTTTTTTGGCAAACTTGCGTACTAGAAAGAGCAGAGCAGGCATCCAGTGTGAAAAGTGTCAAAATTATCTGTCTTTTCAAAAGAGGATGACTTTCCATCTGTTTGTGTGTCACTTGGCATATTTACTTGGCTGCCAGGAAAGGAAAAGACTTCTCCTTGCATTCCAGGCAGCGAATGTGGCACTTGATCTCCTCTCAAGTGTCATTCTTGTACCAGAAGAGCTCAGCAAGGAAGGGAGGTCATGCAGATGTTACAGGAGAATACTAAATCACCTCCAACAAAAGCAGCCTCTGGTTGTTCAGTTGGCCTTATTAAAGTTTGTATTTATGTTACATCCAGGGATGATGGAACAGATTCTGTTAAGAGAAGTAATAACTCAACTGATGATGCCTCAGCACCACAGATAACACTATATCGCCTACGAGCTGGCAGTCATCAAGACATTGTTTGAGGTTGTGCAGGATATAAGATGACATTGGAGAACTGCCTTATCTAACTATGATTCTCATCAAATCTTTTACTGTATTTTATAAAACTGTTATTTGTAGGCAGACCACAATGCTACAGGCAGGCTTCAAGTTTACTGAAGAAGTTTACTGAACTGTAATTCAGACGTACATTGGTATTTTACTCTCCAAATTTTTATTTTCTATCCTAGAATTACAATTTCAACCCCAACAAGGCATTTGTACTGTGAAACTATCTATCATATATCCACATAGTCATCTCATTGTAGAAAGGTGGGATCTCATTGTTTTAGGATTCAGAATTCTCTTGCTCTGCTACTGAAGTGAAAAAGACAAGAAAATATGAGTAAGAGTGCAATGAAGACCAGGGGAACAGAAAAAAAAATAGATTCTATAGAGTTTGTCTGAAATAAATAGATCTTATAATAACCATGTACTTAAAAAATTTGTTCAGATCAGAACTGACTAATCTCAGAGAAAGCAGAAGACTGAGGATGCAGTCAATCACCTTATCCAGTACATCAGTAAAGACACTGAACAGAACAGATCCAAATACAGACCCTTGGGGAACATCACTGTGGCTGGTTGCATAATAATTTTCATGCAAATGAATTCACAAGAATTGGATAACTTTAATCACTGGTTTTGCATTAATTTAGTAGAAAAAATAGATTTGTGGCCTCAAGTAGAAAACAATAACAGAATTATATCTCCTATGACCTATTCTTCAAGGATAGGCAGAGAGAGCTGGAGCTGTTCAGCCTGGAGAAGAGAAGGCTGTGAGGTGACCTGATAGTGGCCTTTCAGTATCTAAAGGAGAGCTACAGGAAAGAAGGGGACAGACTCTTCAGCAGACTCAGTGGTGAACAAGGGGATATGATTTCAAGATTAATGAGGTTTATAAGATTAATATTATTATTATATAAGATTATATATTATATCTTAATATATATAATAATATATATAATATCATATAATATATATATTGTATATATAAGATTAATATTATTATTAAGATTAATAATAATTAATTTGTATTAGATATAAGGAAGAAGTCTTATGCAGTGAGGGCAGTGAGGCACAGGAAAAGGTTGCCCAGAGATGTGGCTGATGCCCCATCCCTGGACACCTTCAAGGTGAGGCTGGATCAGGCCCTGGGCAACCTGATCTATCTGTGGTGCCCCTGTTCATTGCAGGGGAGTTGGAGTAGATGACCCTTACAGGTCCCTTCCAATTTAAAGAATTCTATGATTCTGTGATTCTTACCACCTCAGAAGACAAGCAAGAACCATGCTACATAGAGCAGTCTTTCTTTTTTACTCTGTGGCTTGAAAGAACAGCAACAAAAGCATTACTTAGAAAGCAGTCCGTTTTAGTAGCAAAAAATATAACTGTATCTCAACCTATCCTAGAAATAGTAATCTTTTAACTAAGGCAGTCTGAGGGCACTCTCAAATACCTGTATATATGTTTTTAAGAATTTGGACCAACATAATTTATAACAAATCATGGGAAAAATATTTCAATTCCTTTTCCTTATGAAACGTTTCATGGTTAGTTTCCAGCAACCCTGATAAAGTTTTATAATGATCTGTTAGCACTGGCCTTCCATTTTCAGAGCCAATGAGAAAAGTAAAAGTTAAGATTGGTCATACAAATAAACTCTAAACCAAGATAAATAAAGACCTAAAAGCTAATACAGCACATTGAATTTTAAACACCTATCTCAAATACAGAGTGCAATTTAAATCCAACTTGCCTTTTACTGCACTGAATTATCTGGTTCTGTCAGTGCTTTCTATTCTTCAGTTGAATATGATGGAACACAAGGAAGAATGATTTCCTGAATTATAAAAAAATAGACTGATGTAGTTTATATCTTTCTAAAAAAATGTGTAAGCATAATAGTTTAGTACCTTTTTCAAGCTTTATCACCTTGCATATACCTGAGATAGTAAGCACAGAGCCAACAACTTGGCTCAGCAACTGAGTCAATGATATTAATTTTGACTTATCAGAGGTAGAATTCTCTTATCAGATTTCACTCTCAAATGGCATCAGAGTGTGGAAGTGAAAAGACTTCACATGTGTTACTTTCTAGACATTTGAAACTGAAAATCTGTTATTGATCTGGGGAAGCAAGATGAAGCAGAGGATAACAGTTTTTTAGGGCAATCTTTCTAAAATCAGTCAAAGACCTAGAAATTTTTTCTGTTCTGTGATGCAGCAGAAGGCTTGAGTTTCAAAATTAGACATTTTCAGTATGAGCATAACGGTTCATTCTGTGTGCCAGCTTGTTAATTGCTAGCTGTGTAATTAGATTTGAGTTATACAAACAACAATTTGTACATACTAAGAAAAGCTTGGGTTTGTAAGTCTGTGTTCTCCAGAACATACCCAGTTGTCATTAAATATATCTTAGTTTCAGCTGTGATGGAATTTTTTCTTCAGAGTATCTGTTATGATACTGTGTTTTGGCTCTAGAAGGAAAACACTGTTGATAAAACACCAATGTTTACAGTTGGTATTAAGTAGTGTACTCAGAGCACCAGATATTTAATGCATAACCTTCTAGCACTCTGCCTGTAGAATTGCATAGGGTTGTTGTGACCAAAGTGAAGGATCCAATGTTTGGTCTGGTTGAAGCTCATACAACAGGCCTTGGCCCATCAGTCCAGGTATCCCAAACTCTCTGTACGGCCTCCCTAACCAAAGCAGATCGGCACTTCCTCCCAGCTTAGTATCATCTGCAAACTCACTGAGGATGCACTCAATCACCTTTCCCAGTACATCAGTAAGGACACTGAACAGAACAGATCCAAATACAGACCCTTGGGGAGCACCACTGTGGCTGGTTGTCAGCTGGATTTAACCCCATTCACCACCACACTCTGGGCCCAGCCATCCAGCCAGTTTTTTACTCAGTGAAGAGTACACCTGCAGGCCATGGGCTGCCAACTTCTCCAGGACAGTACCATGGGAGACAGCGTCAAAGGCTTTGTTAAACTCCAGGTAAACTACTTCAACAAGTTGCCCTCATTCACCAGGCAGGTCACTCAATCATACAAGGAGCTCCGGTTTTTCTAGCGGGACCTGCCTTTCAAGAACCCATGCTGGTTGGGTCTGATCCCCTGGTTGCCTTACACATGCCCTGTGATTCAACACAAGATGAGCCTTAAAAAAATAATATCTGACCTCTCTTTCTGACACTGAAATTCTATTAATCTTTTAAAATATTATCCTGATTCTTCTTATCAGAAGCACTCCAATTACCCCTGTCATACATGCAGACTCCTAGATAAAAATTCCAATATTTTTATTGTACTTAGGTTACTGCCAGCAGAAGTTTTGGAGTGAGAGGAAGATGTCAAGCTCTTTTAGGGGATTAGTACATTTCTGGTGCTGTTTTTTATTTAACTTACGAATAAGAATTAGAAAATGCACTTGCCAATTCCGTGTAATTTGTATTTCAGCCTATACCCAAAATGACCATTTTTCCTTCCAAGTCTCTATGGCAGAACTCCAGTTAAGCTCTATCTGAGAGAGTGAGCAGCTTAAATTTTCTCCAGACAAGCAAGACATTATGTTCAGCTTTTGTAGTTTCTCATAATAATAAAAAAGCCACACAAACATTCAAAAATATTTTGATGAACTTCAGTGAAGTAACATCAATGAGAGAGAATTCAGATACTTGCCTGTCTCTATTACAAAAAAATAATGAGTGACTGCAGACAGAAGAAGGCAAAGATTATAATCATAAATGAAGAATAATTTCTCAACATCAAACTGAGAGTGAAGGAAGGATTCTCAGTAGGGACAGTGTTGGCTGCTGCTACTATTTAGATACATTTTTAATTAGATATATTTTTTCATATTCACTATTTAGATATATTTTTTCATATTTTTTGAGCTTTTGTTTGTGTTTTGGTTTATTTGTTTGTTTTCAGGAAAAAAAAATCCCAGAGAACAAATAGAAAATAAAATAACAAGGCTGGCAAGAATTACATTTCTAATACGGATTTGATGAAATAACCCTCAGCTGTCATTCTGCTCTTGTTTTGGCTCTATTTACAGGTTCTGATTTGCCTATGTAAAAATTAAGAAAAGTAAATAGATCTTCAAGAGTGCATTTCCTTTGTATACACACTTATGTCTGTTTCTCAGAATTTGGCCAGAATTGTATAGACTGATCCAGCTTTGTCTTTATTTCCACATTTCCTGAGTGATGACAGTATTTCTCTCTGGAGATTTGCTTTGAATTCTCCATTAAAAACACATATATCAGAGCAGTGGTCATTCAGCATATGGCTATACAAACATCTGCTCCAAGTAGTCACGCTGGTGCTTATATGGGTTCCCTCAGACTTCCTTGGGAATGGAGACTGGCAGGATAAAATCCATCCTAGATGTGTGCCTTGACACAGAATTATCTTTTTTTTCCCATGGAAGGGCTCTTTGCAACAGCTTGCTGTCCAGGTACTGTGAAGCAGATACAGTGCTTTCAGCAGGAAAGACTGCACAATCACATGTTCCTGCTGTGCACAAATGGAGTCAACTTGGATCCCATGCCAGAAATCTGTCAGGAGCTGCATTTGGCATAGCCTTCTGGCAAGCCATGTTGGTCTTTGGCATATTTTCATAGTAAACCATCAAGACCAGACATAAAGACAGTGGTATGGAAGTTTGCTTTTGAAATATCTTTCTGTCTTCATTAAGAAATCAGGAAAGAAGTCTAGAAATTTTTCAACCGAAATCTTTCTTCTTCCTCTTACTGTTTAACCAGGTTAGTATTTAACCAGTTCCACAAAGATACTTTACTCTCCTTTGGCCATGCTTACACATTTCCAATAACATGAATAAACAACTGTCTCTCTCCCTCCTCCTCCTCCTTTCTTGCTAGTAATATAACTGGAGAGGAAATATGGAGAAAATAAATAAATAAAAATAGAGAAAATAAACAGCATAAAGCATAAAGGAAGTGTAAAGATGTCATTACAAAAGGAAATGGTGATCTATGAATGACTGACAGAAACAGTAAACACAAAGATTGGAGAGAACTTTGTCCTGTTTTAGAAGGCTTGATTCAAGTCTTTACAAGTATGGAATATTGTTGAACTTACTAATGCTTATATAATAAATGCGGAATCTTTATCCTTCTAAGAAAGAACAAATACCTTGTTTACATTTTGTAGTTTTCCCATGAAAAGAGAACGCAAACACGTATTCTGATAGCTTTGAAGAAGAGCACAATCAGCAGGAGAGAAGATAAAAGGGTTTGGAATAGTGATTGCGAAATGGAATCTGAAAAGAAGTCCTTTTGTATTTGCAACCCTCAGAGTTTATTCATTGACAGTTGACATGTATGTGACATATTGTGGATTGGTACTCAGAGCATTGGACATTTAATGCATCACCTTTACTGAGCATTAAAAGACAAAATACTAATATTTTGAATGAGATTATCACCCTACATGTGTTTGTCTACCATCAGTTTCTACTATGATTATCTCACTTGTCAGAATTTACTAGAAATGTGAAATGATGAAGAAACAGAAATTCTTAAAGGAGTGGTTTGTAAAACATGTGACTGGTAGAGTAAAATTAATAACAAGAGAAAATGCTATTTTTTTTTTTTGCTTGCTCTGATAATTGAGAATTGAAAAGAGTCAAGGGCAGAATTGGAATTGCTAAATCTCAATGTTTAGATGTCAAGTTCCAAAAGAGGTTAGAAATTATAACTGTTTAAAGCATGAGTCATAAGATGAGCAACAGCATGCTTCCTTTTACTCTAGTTAGATTTATTACAATTACATGGATCCTGCATCAACAAGATACTACATAAGAGAAGTAAGTTCCTGTAGGTTATTTCTACCTACATATGGACCAAAAATTAAATGCTATTTGTCTTAAACAACATCATTCTTTTCTTCTTTGTAACAGCATAATGCTAAATACAAGAACTTAGATGATAGTTTGTGTATTCAGGCCTGAAGTACCATGAGATTCCTGATATCATTTGAAGCTAAGGAGTTGCAGTAGAGCTTTCAGTTTGCATGGAACTGTGTGCTGGATTGAGCTCACAATATTGCATGTTTTTGCTATTTGTACAGTAGGAGGTATTCCAGGCTCCTTTACATGCCCACTATAGAATGGTGTAGGGGATGGGGGAGTAGGAGAGCCTTATCCAGATTTTGAATGCACAGCTCTGTGCAGGAAGGAGACACTTTCTCTTGCTGTGGATTTGAAGTCACAGACCTCACTAAGATAATCACTTCCATCTTTTTGCCCAAAGCTCAAAAGCAACAAACAGATCAGCAACTCAAATATTCACTCACAAGTGGAGAAGTCCAACATTTCAGGTTTCTCCTGTATTTGCTAAGGCAGCAGCAAACTAAGCAAAAATCTCTGACTTATCAGAATAAGGAACAAACCTTACTCTGGAGTACGAGAGAGTCTGGTTCTGAAACTCCTTCAGTTGCTCTATTAAACCTCTTCTATTTGCTGTAAATTTCCACTGGACAAGGAATGGATCATGAGTCATATACACAACTGTCTATCCACCAGGCTGAGAATGTCATGACCTTCCATATTTTTGGCTCAATACTTTTAACACAGTACAATAGGAAAACATAAAAAACGGAAGGATGCCACTTCTTACAGCATCACAGTACAGAATTCCCATTACTTTCTGCAGTGTTTATCAGCATTATAATCACAGAGAAGAATAATCAACCAAAGTGCTACTTTTCCCTAAGTTTCCATATGACATAAGAAAGACAGTGAATGCATTGGTCATTGTACTAAGTGGACTAAGTATAATTTTATTTGTATCTGCAGTTCAGAGTCAGACTCACAGGACACCATTTTGAAGCCTTGTATGCTGGAGATCAGATGTTTCCTACAAGACCAGAGAAGCATTAAGTGGCTTCCCTCATGCCTTTTGGTCTCAACAACTACTGCATAGGTGCTTGTGTCTGTGGGAGAGTGAACACAAGGATTCAGATGGCTCTTTTCAGTGCTACAGTCCTGAAGGCTGCTTTATATATATATATATATTACTGGAATATTTGGAAGGTAAGAATCATCTTGGCTCAGAAAAGACAGCAAAACTTCTGGCAGCACTGATGGATTTCATGCTGCTCAATCAAAAGTTCATTTTGCTATTTGCATTTCTGACTCTGAGAAGCAGTTGTAATAATTACCCAAATTTAATTGTCATTTACATAGTAAACAAAAAAATGAGATTCTGTTGTAAGATTAATACTTAGGATATAATAATACGTCCAAAGAAGGCAACCCAAAAAGGTACAGGCTTTATCATTGCCTTTTCACTGAGTTCATGCTCTTGGTTTCAGTGATCTCTATAATGTTTCAGTATTAAATAAAACATTTCTACAGGATCCATGTCAAATAATATATCAGTATATCTAAAAAGAAGGTTTAGGAAGATAAAATAAACAGATTTTCATTTTCATTCACTTCAATTTCCAGTGGAACAGAAATCTAAAAAATAGCAAATATCTATAATAAATAGCAGTGCTATTAGGATTCCTTAGCTTTGAGTATGGAATACAAAGTAATTTGCCTTCTAATGCATTCTTGATCGTGTTCAGATTTGTCAACTGTAATTTGTACGTTACACTTTTCCTCTAAAACAGTTGGTTGCTTGTAAGTTTTCTGGTTAGTTTTTTAGTTGTTTTTGTTCTGTTGTTGTTGCTTTGTTTTTTCTTTTTGTTTTATTTTGTTTTTCTTCTGTGAAAGAAGGTTTTCTAGGTTTTCTATTATCATTTTCATTGCAAATGTGTATATGTGTATAGCCATACAGAGTTATTAGTGATATTTGTCTTTCATTTTCATCCAAAATAGTTGTCCACATAAAATGCATAAAATGCAAGGTTTTGCAGAAGGTTTAATTTCTTTGTTGCCACTTGATTTTGGCATCTTTTATAACCACCATTTAGCAGCAGCAAACAGAATTTCTGCCTGTGCACAAGACTCTCTGACATCCTCTTGGAGCAAAGCTCCTTGTAAAACCTTGTTGAAATCATGGTTCCGTAACAGTGTTCCTTGGCAGAGAATTTCTCCCACTCATTCCTTATCATGTCACAGCTATTGTCTTCATCAGAGCAGGCCTAGACAATATATTCCTGCTACTGGATATGCTCGCGTCTCTCTGTCTGTCTTATTTTACCTTGTTCTTGATAGCAGGTTGCATTAGCAAATGCTTTGCTTAAGATTCATCTCCAACATCTCAATTTCTAAAGAAACATTATCTACAGTGAACGCCGCAACACTGCTGCCAAGTGCGCTAGGATGAAAAGTTAATCCCCAATTATGACAAGTACTGTGGTTAAAAACTTTTAGAGCTGCTTTAAGGATAATTAGCAAGCTGCCAGATCTTGCTCAGCTTCAGCTTCTGAAGAGAGTCAAGCTCCTCAGTCTACTTATCTTTTTGGTCTTGCAGGCATTTAACTTCAAGGTGAAAGATACATGAGTAACAAAAGCAATTTGAACTAATGGCTGTAGTCTTCTCATTAGCTATGCTAAAATGTTTTTTCTGGATGACTTTCTACCTGATCACCAGTGAACCAAATCAACTTTCAACTTTTTTCACATAGCTAATATAATTACATCTGCAAATGCTTCAGGTGTAAAATACAAGACCAAGGACATGGAAGCCACAGGTAACCAGTTTCTAAAATTCTAATTATTGACATCTTTCTGTGAACTGTGTAGAAGAATTTGGGCGTTCTGTAGGGTTTCAGCATGGTACCCCTTACCTATTCAGAGTAGAATTAATTTTTAATAGGCTGAAGCTCACAGAAAAAGAATTTGTGCTGGTGGAAAAACACTGTAGCCAAATGTGAAGTAGTTTGTTTACGAACTTATTGGAATTGAGTTTCCCTGTAAAACTGTATAGAAGGCTTTTTGCCTTGTTAAAGAGTACTGTTAGAAAGCTTCCACCAACAGGAGAAAAAAGCAGGAAGTAAATTACTATTGGTACACGGCTGTCATATGCCGAAATAAACTATTTTCATGTTACCTCAAGAGGAAAACCAACTAAATCAATAGCAAAGGCAGTTAACATAATTTCTGTGACCACTACCATTCAAGTGCTAAGCTTGAATAGTATCAGAATTCAAGCTAGTTCAGTCTACAAGTCCAGTTAAAAGAATGATCAGGGGTTGAGTTTAGTAATGGAAAAGTTTTATTATTGATACATTCTACTTCTGTTTGGACAATATTTTGTAACTACAGAGTCTAGTATTAAATGTGGAGGTTGGTGGCTCTGCCTGCGGCTGGGGGGTTGGAGCTTGATTATCCTTGAGGTCCCTTCCAACCCAAGCCATTCTATGATTCTATTATTCTATGATACAGAGCAAAGGTTCTTGCCTTGTTGTAAGAAATTCTTTTATAGACAAAAAAAAAAAAAAAAAAAAAAAAAAAAAAAAAAAGTAAGCTTTAAAACTACAAGGCAATGTAACCTCTTGTTCTCAAGGGCTACTTTCAATTTACCAGTGACACCAGTGACAATTTAACGATGACAGCTTGATGTGGAATAGGTATATGGAAAGGTCATGGCATTTCATCAGGAGGAAGATGTTGTTCTAATGCACTGTGGCCTTCAAATATGTGCTGTTGTGGGATTTTCTGCTACTTCATGATGCCCATGTGCAGAATGTTCTTAAAAGTTGTTAATCCATATAATGGTAAATCAGTTTTGATAGAAATAACATTATTATAGGAACATAATTTAAAAGTCAATCAGTTTAGGAAGCAGCACTTGCCCAGAAATCTTGTGTTTCTGTCAAAATTTCTTTTTGTTTATTCTGCTTACTTCCAGGAGTACCAGAGTTTACATTGCTATAATTAATGTGTATTTTAGTCCAGATAAACTGTGATAACAAACAGATAAACCACTTGCAAGTCTGAAAAGAATCTTATCATAAAATGAATACAGTTAGGTGCAGCATATTTTAAAGATATTTTATTTATATCCTCACGAGTTTTCACTTCTTTCTTTCACACTCTACAGAAATTTGGGAATGCTTAGAGAGGGAGGAAAGAAAAAATTAACAAATTGGGCTGTGCACAGGTTAACCAATGGCACGAAATTCTGCAGGACAGTGGAGGCCACTTGTCATGAACAGTAAGCAGTGTTACACTGCGGGATGTTCATGCAAGAACTCTTTGAACCCTCACAATGCCACAAGAGATTCCTTCCCAGAAAGGAGGAGGGAAAAGAAAGAAAAAAAGAAGTCTCACGTTAACAAACAATTCTTTATCACTGCTGACAAATAGGATTCCATAATGTTGCCTCTCTGTTTTTAATTTTTGTGCTTCTATGAATGTAACCACTGGAAGACCAGTGGTTTGCATGTCAGAGGAGAAGCTGTTTCAGTAGGGCATGGGGGAAAGTGCAGCCTTTTTTAATAGAATGAGAATGTAAACACAACATACGCAAAAGACATTCGTGCCTTGTTAATCTTGTTCTTCAGACATCAAGAACTTGCTGCTGTACTAAGTATTGAAAATGGAAGGGAAAAGGACATAGCATATATTTGTCAGGAGGGAGCTGCGACCTCTCACCAGGATGCCTGTAGTCATCTCCTCCAGAGATGAGAGCAGAGCCTCCAGCAGAGGCTTCAGGTGAGCTCACGGGAGCATAATAGTACAACCAGTACAGACACTACTGAGCAGGGGCAGAGTCTTGCCTCTGCCCAACGTGCTGGCCCATCCCATCCACAAAGCCACAGGGACTCAGAGGAGGTAAGAGAGGACATCTCATTTTCACACAAAATAGAGAGCTAGTCACCCAGAAAAGTGTTCAAAGGGAATCTAATAAGAAGATAGGATAGACTGCTCAGATTAGGCACAGGGTACTGACACACAAGGATACTGTCACACAAATGATAATATTAACTTAAAAAAATGCCAGAAAGTTCAATAGCAAGTATTTCATGTCCATGTTATTGCAATCTTTAGCAGTTTCAGTGAGGTACACAGTAACACATATATTTTAATGCCATATTACTTAAGTAACTGGCCTTGCATGACCAAGTTACTGAGTGAGGTCTGTGCTACTAATTAACCTACTGACAAATAATGGTAATCTCTGCCAACTCACTTACAAAAAAATGCCTACTGCTATCAACTGAAGTTCTCAGAGTTGAGAGCAGCTTTTCTTACAGGAGAAGAACTTATTCAGTAGAGGCAGGTGGCAATTTGAGACAAAAAGAGTTCTGCCAGGTATCTATTGACAGTACTGTGCTCTGTAATTACTTTTATTGATCAACGGGACCATTCATTCAGTGATGTTCTTTGTGTAATGGAACAAAACTTGTTCCATGTAAATTCAGACTCAACATGGTTAAGGTGTGCAATCTGGCTCATTTGTTTTGCAGCTACAAAGCACCAGCTTTCTAAATTATTATGGAAGTATCGACAGCTGTTCTTTCCATCCAGCTATTCCACCTCGAGCTGAAATGCACACTAATCCATCAGTAATTAGAAACAAGCCCTTCACAGAATACGAATAAGCAAAGAATATCTCACTAGAAAATCTGAATATATAGAAAGATATTTATTGGCTAAAATACTTTTACTGTATCTTGGAGAAAATAATACATTGAAGATCACATGAGAATCAACATTTTGAAGAAAAAAGACTTTAAAGAAAGAACAAGAAGAAGAATGCCGAGGGACATTTTTGTTTTCTGTGCTTTGAGGTTGAAAATCTTTGATAAATTTGTGAAAACAGATTCATACATTCCCCTGGCACAGAAAGGTATTAACATTCACACACATAAAGACAGCTACTAATATCTGAAGCTCATGATTCCATTCTGATCATTAACTGTCAGAGAACCTTACAGATAGTTGAAAATTGAACATTACAAATGTGTTGAAGTGCAATCCTGCATTGCAAGTGCCATGAAGTATAATTCTGCATTGCACAACATTCCACATAAAAGACATTGCACTCAAAAATAACTGTATTAAAAGGGGAACCTCTTCAGCGGTGCCTAAAAATTACACAACTGAATATATCATTATGTAAGCAATGGTATTCTATAGATTTCAGCTGTGTGATGAAATTCCCAAACATTGCTTAAAAGTGTAGGTAAGTACCTACCAGTGTTTAGAAAATCACCCAGGTTAAGTTTTGTATTTATTTCGCATTGACTTTCTATGGAAATTCTATTGGATACCAATAGTAAGTGCCTGCTCTACACTGTCCACTTCAGGTACTCTGTGTCTGTCTTATCTTACGCTTTGGGTATCTCTCTGAGTTTTGTCTTTCTAATATGACCTGTTGGCATGTTTACTTCCACTCTAACTAAGCTGTAAGTTCAAATATTCATGGACTGAAAGGAGCTCTTAAATACCCAGCACATTAATCAAATTCACTCTATACATTTATTTCTTGATAGTATTTTCATTTGAATTTCTGGGTTTCATTTGAAGAATTCACATGTTGTAAACTGCCTAAACTTTATATTCTAGAAATAAGCCAAGTCAGGGATCTTCCAGATGTAGGTACTGTACATTTGTGTGTACGCTATTTGCATATGTGGAAATTGGAGGGAAGCGACTTGGTCAGTGTTGTTTCTGGGCATCACAGTCTCCAGTTCTTGGGACTCTAGAAACTCTGCTCTGGTCTTTTCACCAAATCACTTAGCATTTCCTTCATGCTACTGTCTAAAGGATCATTTATAATACACAGGTAAACAGACCTAAGCTTTATTTATTAATGTTAAAAGTATTGCATTCATCTATCCCCAGGATGAACTGGCAAAAGTGCAAGAGGGGAGTCACAAGACACACATAAAGATGGCTGAGAGGACCTCAGGAAAAAAGGGTAGTGGGAACAGTTGTAAGAACAAGTTACAGCTAGAACTGATTCCTTCTGAGACATCATCATGACTAAAAGTACTGTAGTCATAAGCAAGCTCACCACATGGAAATGTCCATACACACATATTGTGAACAGCAGGACTAGATATCATGATATAAATTCAGCTACACTGGATTGGATCTGAATTTTTAAGTTCTCGTGGTGTTATGTTGCCTTGACTTCACTGTATGAGTCATCACCTTATTCAGCATTTCTGTAACGAGATCATACTACAGACATGACAGAAGTCACTTCAAGAACTGCTTGTAAGAACTTCATTTTCTCCTTGCAGTCAGACTGGATTGAACTTCAGGCAGCTTGCTCTACTGAGAGGTGTCCCTGCTCATGGCAGAGAGTTGGACTAGATGATCTCTAAGATCCTTTCCAACCCAAACTATTCCGTGTCTCTTGGATTCAGTGGTTCTAGTTTCTTCACTGCACTTTTATTGCACAGATATCTTTGATTGAGAACTGTCCATAATGATTAATTTTAAACAGTTTTGCATTTAGAAATAAATTATATTTAAGGAGATCCTTTGGTCACAGAAAGACTGTTTAGATTCTGAATTAGTATACCTATCTGAGTTAAGATAGACTTACAGTATACAAGTCATGCAAGGGAATTTTTCAGTTGAAAACCTACTGCATTCTTAGTTATACATAATTATATTCCCAGAAAACAAACAAATGAATAAAAGCTTTCCAATGAAAGTGAATCAGATAATAATTCAACAAAACTTCTAGTTGAATCCAGCAAGGCTTTCAAAATCTTGTTATTCATTATTCACAATTTATTTATGTGAGTTCTAATGAAAAAAAAAAAAAAAAAAGCAAAAAAGCACTCTAGCTATTCATTAATCAGCAGTCTCCTGGAATATATACTGATTTGCAGAGCAGAAATGGTACCACATGTTTTACAACTGCATTACAAAAATTTCTAGTGTCTATAAAATGCATCTGATAGTTTTAGTCAAAATATTTCCAACCTGTTTGCAGATCACAGAATAATGATGGAAAGTAATAGAATATATATTTCCTACCTGAATCAGGAGGATATCCTTGCAACAAATCGGTTAGTTGAGTGGCATGACTACCCAATACTGGCCAGAGGCTATGGGGAGAAGGAAAAAAAGATCTCAAGCATGGACATTTAGGTTGTGATTTAGGCAGTTCTGAGCCCGTTCTTTAAGCCAGACAAGTCTGTTGTTCTCCAGGACAGAATTTTTAGCTTATAATAGGAGATCATGAGGGAGAAAATGTGGATCCTTATCACTCAGTGCATGCATGCACATACAGTTGAGAGGGGTAACAATGAACTATCCAGCTGCTCTTGCTATGTGGCTGATGATGGATAGCCATTTGGCCACAAAAATTTTTCTAGGACTACAGTTCTGCAGACTGTCACAGTTGTAGGATTTATGATCAGTACAACCTCAAGCTGCCTTTGAATAATTCTCAGTCCTAAGCGTTCAGCTGTAGGCATAAAAAAAAACTGGCAGCATGAGTGCAAAGAGCTTCAATAGCAAACAAGCTGGCACCAGCCCAATCCATTATCTGCTATAAAAAGATGGATGTGCAGATGCGGTCCAAATTACCACTGCTTACTTTCCATCATTGCTAACAAATGGAAGAGTGTTAGCTGCTCTCTCCCTTATTCTGTGGTTAGAAGGATAAAGAGCAGTGGGTTACTCTCTGTTTCTTGTTGCACTCAGCTGTCACAGCAAGATTGAATGAATCTCTCAAGATAACCAAATTCATCAAAAAACTCTCTGTGAATGCTAGTCATGCGTGGCTGTAACTGTTCTGTGAACAGCAGTTTTTATGAAACATATTTTAAATTACTGAGTAGGCTAGCAACATTATTTGGCCTTTGGTTTCAACAGCAGATTTTCAACTGAATCAATGGACTGCCTACCAGTTTACCGAATCCATCTAGTATTTCAATCCTCAAGCACAGTCATAGCTAATGAATATCCAATGTTCAGTGTGATATAAGAAAAAAACCCACACAAAACAATACCAGGAAAACAGGAAAATATCTGACGCAATTAGAAAAGTAGGATAGAACTTAGTAGAACTACATTCTAAGTCCTAGGAAAGATAAGAATTTCAAAAGTCCTAAGATACCCATTGTCATAGAATCATAGAATCATAGAATCATAGAATTTCTCAGGTTGGAAAAGACCTTAAAGATCACCAAGTCCAACCACAAGCTAATCATACCATCCTAACTCATCATTTGTGCATTCTTGATACCCATAGAACTGCTTTTCTGTGGCTGGCAATGCCAAGCTGTGAGAGATGCACATGCTGTCTCATAGCTCACATTCTGCTCTGAATGCTCTCCCTGGAGTTGGAAGAGTTAAAATATTTTCCCAGAGTAGAATGTTGCAAAACATGGTTTTGTTCCAATGCAGAATGAAAGAGATTATCACCCCCTTTTCATGTGAAATAAACATCCAAAAATACTGAGGAAGAAGGGATTCATTGTAGAACAGTAAACATTAATTTTCAATGTTTGTATCATTTTTGGCATTAGACAGCATACCTATAATGTGTGTTATGCACATAATATATTAGTGGCTTTATTGAAGTTAGTAAAAATGCTTAAAATATTCTACGCTTCTGTTGATTAAAAAAAGAATAAAAATATTTAAGACAGAGTTAACTAACAGTGACTAAGAACTCTTTTCTAGAGCAAAGTTTCCTTGAGTTAATATTGAAATAATTTGCACAAGCAGGAAACACTTTAGTGGTAAAAAGCAACTAAACAATTTTTAAGGAATGCATATTGCAACACAAAGCACAAACAAAATGATGCATGAGTTCTTTGAAGATCTCGGCACAAATTCTTAAGGAATGAATAGATCAAGAGTAGTGTTTTCTGGCCCATCAAGTGTTTCTTTTCATCTTTTGTTTGAAAAATTATATCCAAGTAAAATATTTGGCTGTTAAAAATTTTCTTCCAGTGTGGCTAGATGTCAAATAAGCAGTTACATAGTTTATAACTATGATGAGATAGATTAGCAATGTGAATTACAATAAGCCATTTGTTCCTCCCTTCACTCACTCTGATGTGTTGAGTTGACCTGACTTACACTATAAACTAATGATGAGCATTAGACTTTATTAAGGAGGGCCTCTGAAGATATCTTGAATTTCTGTATTTCATAGATAAAAAAGAGCTGCCATAATACCACATAATTTTATATACTGATGTTGTTAGAAAACTTATAATAATGTCAGAGAAAAGGAGAAATACATCAGAAAATAGTATAGTTTCATAAGATCTTCTGGTCAATTATTCCACCCACAGTCTGTTAGTTCATTTCTTTATGTGGTAGAAAATAATGCAGCTTTTATGTCTCTCTCTCTCTCTTTATGCATGCACACAAGCATCCAAGCACAGCCATGCTCTCACATGGCTTATAGCACTCCTCTTATTGATCTTCAGTTTAGTGCCCTCTAATTCGATATATTGCTGAGTTTCACAAAGATACAGCAAAATAAAAATAAAAAGAAGAAAATAATGTGTTTTGTGGTTTTTTTCCTGAGCCTTTAATCACTTTTTTTGTTTCAGTCAAGTGCTCTCTAATTTTTCTATATTCTAGGCCAAATATTGGCAGTGTATTTTCTTTTTCTCATAGTAATATAATGGGATTTTCTCCTACAGAGGCCCATAATTCTTTTATTGTTCATCCAGGCTATTATTGGAGATTTTCTTTTAACCTGAGAGAGAGGAAGTATTTTTGAGACAGTTGACATTTAGTACTTCTGATCAGACCTAAAACAGATCAATGGAGAGATTACAAATGGTTACAAAGACACACATTGAATCATAACACGCATTCACTAGAAAAACACGAAGATATAATCAAATCCTTATTTATTTCTTGGAATTTTGGTTTGCTTTTGATAATAGGAAAAAAGCCACTGGGAGCTAGAGACTGAGGATGATTAAAAATCCAGCCCTGGCTGTGTTGTGACTATGCTTTCATTATTTCCTGCCCCTCGTGCTTTTAATGAAGTGACAATCACGTACGCTTGCATCTGAAATCACCCAGACTTTCTAAATTAGATCCAATAGTACGGAGCCCTCATGGCAGCCTTACAAGTTTTGTTATTCCATATTTGTACAAAACATAATCATGTCTGCTGGTATGACTACCAGATATGTCATCAGGAATGCTGAGTAGCAAAAAGGAGCAAGTCATCTGCACTGGATACAAATGTCTTGCAAGGTTGTCCAGTTTTCAAGCCTTATCTGTCTTGACAGGGGGCTACAGGAAAGCTGTGGAGGGACATGTAGCGATAGACAAGGGAAAATGGTTTTAAACTGGAAGAGGGTAGATTTAGACTAGATATCAGGAAGAAATTATTTACTATGAGGGTGGTGAGACGCTGGAACAGATTGCCCAGTGAGGCTGTGTATGACCCCCCCCTGGAAGCATTCAAGGCCAGTCTGAATGGGGCTCTGAGCAGACTGGTCTGGGGGGAGGTGTCCCTGCCTATAGCAGGAGATTAGAACTAGATGATCTTAAAAGTCCCTTCCAACCAAATCATTCTATAATTCTATGATTTAGTCAAGATGGAAGCCCTTCAGGAAAAGGGTCTTCTTCTCAAGAAGAAAATGAATATAACCAAACCAGGCAGAGCATGAGTTGGAGAGAGGTGGATCCATTTTTATAGTTTTGTACATTCCTGAGAAACTTGGGAAATTAACACTTTCTGTGACAAAAGAACAAAACCCTCATACCTGTGATAGTACTTTAATGTGTTTTGGCTAGATGTCTAACTCATAGCTGGTGACTCTGATGAATAGCAACGTACCAGATAGAAAAATTCACAAGGAAGGGGAAGGAATGCATGCCCAGCTTTGTCAAAACAGCGATTTTGTCTCCCACCACAGTGTCTACCAGCCTTCACGCCAGTGCAGATCTCTTTAGTGCATCTAGACACTAAAATCCTTAATTTACTCCATACAGAGCACCTCTAAAATTAGCTTCCTCAGCTTTCACAGTGTAGTTTGCTTTGTCTCTGATGTGTGGCTATAGACTTTAATTCAAACTACTGTCTCCTAAATGCACCATTACCTATTGAGTGGTGCATGAACTGCTCATAACACTCAAGCCTTTATTTCTTCTTGCAGTAAAGTCAAACACTGCTACAGATGTTTTGCGCAGCTATACAAGCAGGTGAAGCTTGCAACCAGAGTTACAAAAAATACTGTAAAGGACAGGCTCACCTGCTTGTTTGCACCAGTAAACTGAAGCAAAGGGACTTTTCCTCAGTAAACCAGGAAGAGAAAGCAAAGCCACACCTGCCAAAACACAAGATCCGTGTTGACAGTCCCTCCGAGTGTAGTCAGGCAGTGATGCCTACATCAGGTCCCTGTGGTGATCGCAGCCAACAGCATGTTCCAAATTGGTGGGTTGTCCAGATGTGAGATAAGTGCTTCTAATAAACCAAGGCAGCAGAAAATCTAGTTTATGGTGTGTATGATGTTAATCAAATTATCATAGATTTTTTGTTTAAATAAATGTATATGGAAGTTGGATGGGAAACTACTCTTTACTCTTTTAGAAGTGTTTTACAAAACATTAATTTAAATAGATTATTTTCTTTCTGAGTTCTATAGTAATCCAACACATCTTCAAACCAGAGCAGAACAGAGACTGATCTATTCATGGATCAGTAAGAATCAGATGCTCTTATAAACCATTTCTATAGACAGAAGAACTGTCAGAAGATTTTAACAACTTTTGTGACAATATTGGTTCTTGCAAGAGCAGCATATGAATTTACATCTTACTTCTGATGTCTGACATCTACTTTCTTCTATCTACTGCATATTTATAAACAGGTACAAAAGTCAAAATAGGGTATGTGCAGAAAAACTGTTTTTAGATTATGACGCAGCTTAAATATGCATCTGAATCAGTTTGCAACAATGTAGATTTTGTGTCTTTTAGCAAAATCCTGCTTTCTAACCAAATCACAGGTTTTCTAATCAAGCCACCATCCTCTTTTTTTTTTTTTTTTTTTTTTCACAACAGCAATCCCCACTAAGTATTCATACCTTCTCTATCAGCTCCGGAGAAGTAATGGAGAAATACTGGGGAGAGCTGAATGCCTTGCAAACATAAACAAGCTAATGGAAGTTAAGAGGCACCTTCATACTCCCATTTAAGATAGCTTAATATCTATCCCAAGATTCAAAGATATCTCAGGCATGGTCACCTGCAGTCTTGAGGGATTTCACAGGCAGGTACCATGAAACATGTATTCTTAAAATGTTGTTTTATCTAAACTTGGACAATCAAAACTGCAGTCACTGATATTCAGCATTGGCCAGAACAGAAATGTTTTGCATAATCACCGGACAGGTGCCAATTAATGCTTCTAAAGCCCAGTCTCTGCAATTGTTAGAGCATTAATGTGTTTTCCTTTCTGGCAGGCAAACAGCCTTTTCTTCTGCACCTATCATTCACTCCTCTCCTGCTTGCACATTTTGGTTAAATGTTCTTCTGCCATTACTAGCTCATCAGCTGCCCTCCCATTTCCTTCTGTGACTCAGTTTAAACTTCCTAGTATTTCATCTAATGAAGAACAGGGTCTCAACAGATCTGTTAGATCCAAGTGCATCCACTAAACCAAAATTACTATTTTATGTCATCTTTAATTCTTCAAATATCCAATTTAAACTGTGAATTGTACATTTATGTGTTTGTGTGTGTAATGCCTAGAAGCTACTTAAATTACATGACAATAATACATTATATTTTGGTGTGGAACTCAGGGAATGTGGTATGTAAGCAAAATATCACAAAGAAGTAAGGCAAAATCATGCTACTGCCTGATGTAGTATTTGGACTTGCCCCGGTAGAACCTACTCAATATTTATAATAGCAGCCTCTAAAACACACTCTGTGCATGCCCTGTGGTGGTTACAACCCAAACTTACTGATCCTTAGGCAAAGAAAACAAAAAAGTAAATCACTGTTTTGCTTTCCTTATGCACTTGGGGAAGAAAATGCATCAGCCAATGGGAATCGTTGCCAGTTGCTTGCAATTACAAGTATCCAGAGCAAATGAGATCCTGCAGGGATGACTACTGCCTTCCACTGCGGGAACTACTGGAGTAACTGTACTTACATTATTTGGAGAATTTTACAAATATTCTTCAAATCTCTATTAGAAGGCCACCTTTGATCAAGCAGGATGGGTATGGGCAGAGACAGAGTAAGCCTTCCAAGAGGACAAAAATCATTTATAACATCACAGTTGCAAGCCAAAGGAACAACTTTGTTCCTGCCTCTAGTACTCAGGAAACTGATTTCCCTTGACAGTCCTGCCAAATCCTAATTACAGGGTAAAGAGATTGCAACATCACCAAAGGAACACATACAGCTGATTAATTACTCCATACGAAAGTTAATAGCTTACTCATTGCACAAGTAATTTTAAGTTAGCTGAATGCATAGGTTGTGATATTACAGAACAAGGGCTAGGCTGCTATCTGTGGGATTATTTTTATTTGCAGTCATTGTGACAACATCTATTTGCAAGATAGTTTGTGACTCCTCAGCAACTTTAGACATTCTGTATAAATACTCTTAATTCTCAGTTACAAACAAGATCTGTTATAAGTTATATCCAAACCCCAAGAACTGCTGATAGCAGAATATTTGCGGCCCTGCTCCTCTTTGTTTGCAAGTGAAGGCCTAGGACTGCTGCACAGCTTCTTGACAGAGCTGCCATTGTCAAGGAAGCAAAATGAGACCCAGGCTGAGGCTGCAGTGACAAATGGGACATTGAGAAACAGACTGAGATGCTTGTAATCATGTGTATCTGTCTGTGAACACACACATTGGGATTTTTTGCCTCTAATAGAATCTCAAATTATTTACTTCTTCCACGTTGCATAGTACTTATCTGGGACTTGTGTCACTGAAACCAACTACTGGCAAAGGGACAGAATCAGGCCAGCATGAAAGCATAGTCCTCGTGCTGTTATGCTCAACAGCGCAAGCTGTCTGTGGTCATCCCCAGGGCTTCTTGGGATCTGTTTTGTATTAGAAAGCAAGTTGCTATGGGCAAAGAGTACATGTGCTTGGCCATAACTACAGCACATGTGGGGTTTGACTGCTGTCAGTGTGAGTAATTCATGATAAAATTAATCACACAACCCAAGAGAGCAAATATAACTAAGTTGTTCCTAAACAACCTGCAGGTGGAAAACTGCATTACAAATTATTCACTGAGCATTCAGTGGTATAAATATTTCCACAGAAATCAGATGTTTTTTAAGAAATATTTGTCAAAAGTAAAAAAAAGGCCATATGTGTCTATAGCTGTACATGGCATTGAATCTAAACGACACTGCTTTCTGTGAAAGGACTTATTTCCAAATGCTTAGAATTTTTCCAAATATTGGCAACTTCATGTTAAAATTTTCTTTTCATCAGCTGAATGGTAGTTCCTTTTCCCCCTAATGGTTCATTTTGACTTTAACACTATTATTTTCAAATTTGAAATGGTTCTTCGTTCTCTTTAACATAATAAAAAATGGAAATTAAACACAGTTCTGTTAAGGACTGCATTGATGAAACCTATGTGCATCACAAATACTCTTTCAATATGTTTGTTTAATGCATATTATTTCTGCTTGAGTACTTAACTAAGCAAAATAAATCATCTATTTTCTGGTTGTACATATACATTGCTTGTTACAAAAAATGTGGAGATCCCAAAGCATCTCGTTAGAGCCTGTATATTAGTGTCTTATATGTTGGTGATTCCAGTGTATGTGAACAAGATTAAGCTAACCCACACTTTGTTATACATAATATCCTTCTTTCCCCATTTTCCAAATACCAAATCCCATAATCACAGTCTCATTGGGAAATGTTGGCAAAACACTTTCTGAAGAAAAAGGCAGTCAAAATCTGTTGGTGGAGCTATCCACTTACCAGAAGTGTAGTACAGTTATGGAAAAAGAACTGTCGTCTTGAGTTACAACCCTCTGGTCTACTGTCCTAAAGTGAAGGCATACCAATCCCCAGGAAGGGCCCGATATACATTTCCTTAGCTCAATCAGCAGGAACAAATGTATTTTACAAATTACTACTCATGGACTTGATGATCTTGTTTCTTGTAACTCCTTCCCAATCAGATTTTGCAGTAAAAACAATAATATCTGTCACCTCCTCATCATATCTGGCTCCGCCTCAGTACTCAGAGGGCTGAAAATAAAGACCAGGGCTACAAGAACAGAGCACAAGCCACACCTTGGTTACATCCAAATGGCAGCACTCTTTTTTACTACCATAGCCTGTATTATTCCTACCTGTGCCTGAGCAGAGAGTTTTTTGGCATGAATATGGACTAAAACTATTCCTTGGTGTACACTAGCAATTCAAGGGAATAAATAGCTATGTATAGAGTTTAATCCCAATCATGAGGTATGTGTAGTGGTAGAGATGGAGCCATAGGGTCTAAATTCAGTCCTGACACCAAGATTTTCCTTTTCTCTCCTGCCTACTTGAGCATGAGTGTAGCCCGTATCATAGTAAACAGTTTCTGATCTGCACCACATTTTTCTGCAGAACTAGACGCTATAGCAGAATATATATGCTAGGGTGAATCTATCATTTTTATGTCTTTGTTTTATTTACAACAAGGTTTCACTTGCTTTAGGAAAAAAAAAGTCCTTATGGCAAACTTACTAAGCATGCACATCCATGCATTGCAATTATGCGAAATATCAAGATGACCATTTCTAAATTTTATTTATGAACACTTCTAGAAATCATAGTGAAAATAGAGAACTAAAATTAGCATCTAAGGAGAGAATTGCAGAACATATGCAGAGAAATCTCAATTTTGTTTTACTTTACAGTAATTACATTAATGTGAATGATGAATAATAAAAATCTGCAGTGTCTCAACTAATAGATTACTAAACACAATTTGCTTCATGCAAAATATCATGAAAAATCCAAATTATATCCTCTGGTACTATGTAGAGATGAGACAGTGGTACTTGTTTGATTTTATACATACACATTTTGTGTACAATTTACTGTTGAAAGTTTGAAAGAGACACCATGACTATGTGTGTAAAATTGGGCAATATAAATATCCTTTTTGTTGCCAGATTTCTATTCTGTACTGACTGCCAAATAGGGCACTACAGACAGTTCTTCCTCCAGTTTTACCACTACAACTGTTCAGAAACATCCTTTTGGATAGCTGGTTTGTACCATGGCAAAGAAAATGAGGAGGAGCTGTGAGCCAAATATCATCTTCCTTGCTAGCAATAGAGAAGCCAGACGGTTGGACTAGATGATCCTGCAGGTCGTTTCCAACCTTGTGATTCTATGATTCTATGATTCTATGTGTTTATGGCATGACAGAGACAGACCAAGATCTAACAGTACCTTGAGGTCAAACTATATAGTAGAAGGTAATCAAGGTTTGTATGGCTCTAAAAGTGAAATCTCAGTGCCTAGCATCATCTGTAAATCAAATCTTATGGACAATTTTATCAATCAGTGTTTGGAGGGCTCACTAGAGAAGTAATAATTTGACTAAACACTAGCAAAACAGATATATAACAGAAATGAAATATCTGGCAGAAAAGTAGTTCTTCAGAGGAGATAGGCCTCAGCAAAAGTGGAATATACTCTTTATTTATTAGCCTAGTAATTTCTGATCAAATCGATGCATCACAGGAGAACACTACAAAGGCAGTGAGGCATATAGATTTTATTACATTTCCTTTTAGCAAAGACAGGCTTCTTCCTTTTCTAGTTGCCAAATCACTGTAGTTTTGAAGTTCCAGGATTCTCTGCCAAACGCTGAGAACACACAGGCTCAAACATATATCTCCATAAAACTAACCTTCTATATTTGCACTCTAGTATTCCCAGAGAAAACAAAAACAAACAGAAAGAAAAAAAAAACAACCAAGATTAGGATGTTTTTAAAAACTTCTGTTTCTGCCACTGGGACTAACCACAGAAAAGATGAGAAACTCAGTAATTCCCTTGGACACTGCTTGCTCTTTGTAAAGGTGAACATTCAAAAGGATAGCTCATGAGCAAGCCCACCATCTTCAAAAAAACTTTCATTATCAGGACATTTATCAGCTGCATTTTCTCCTACTGCTAAGAAGTTCTAAAGATAAGAATAAATAATAATAACTTTGCATGGGCTCAAAAATATACCAGGGAACTTAAAATGTGCTGTGTGGTTAATACTATCATTACTTTTTATTATTAAGAACTGCCTACACAGTATTCAGTGCTATGACAAATACTCTGTCACTGGATAGGTCTATTATCATTAAAAGCACATGCAGTGGTACATAGCAGTTCAGGACACCACAGTCTTCTCACCTGCATTCATAGTAAGACTGAAGCGTATACTCACTAGAACAAAGCTTGAATACATTCTTGATTGGCATTTCATTAAATGTGACCAAAAGTGTAGCCTGCTTCTTTTCTTTAAATTTAAGAACTGTTCTATAAAAATTATTTTCTATTCCTTCAGCTGAAGGGAGGAAAAACAACCCTTGTTTCACAGATTACAATATTATCTCTTTAAGCCTGAATGCATAAAAAAGCTAAGATTTTCCTACTTCATATAAATCATGCATAAAAATGTAAGATTAATTTGCACTGTATTCATCTGTTCTAAGATATATGAACAAAAACATCTACAAGTATAGAGTTCTCTTCTTTTTGCTTCCAAAGACAGTGTTTCTTTTAGGAATTTTGTAAAACCTACCAGATAAAAATCCTTTGGGGTTGGTGATGATTTGGCAATGGCTGGAGTTCCCCATCTGGTTCAGCCTTGTACAGAGAGCAGGAATGCTGCTTTTCTTGTTCATATTTCAAGGCAGAACCACCACCATATTTTTCAAGGCCAGGCTATTGCTCCCTGAGAACACTCAGACAAAGCATATGTGACTAAATGACATATCATACGCTTGCAAATTTGAAACTGCAGGAACTACAGGGATTTAATAGTGTTTACTGCCAGCACAGAGTCCTCCTCTTCTGTTTGTTCCCTCTCTCTAACCTTCCTTTCAGTCCATAAACCAATGCAGAATTGATGGATTACACAATTTTCCTCAGAATTATATCCATTGTTTCAGGGAAAGGAGTGTTATTTTTCAAAGCACTCATTCAGAAACTTGGCAGAGAGATGCCTGATCACATTGGTACTCTACATCCCTTAGGATGCTTCTCTTTTGTTTTAGGAAAGATATAGAATATTAAAAAAAAAAAAAAAAAAAAAAAAAAAAAAATCACATATGGCAAAGGAAAGGGAACAGACATTGCAATATTTCTTCTGTAAATAATCATGTTCCTGAATTTGGTACAAGTATGCTGAAGAGGACAACTGGATGCTTTACAAACCCTTGATATCCTGGATTAATGTTTTATTTCAGTCCAGGAGGGTACTGCTATGATGATTCTTCTGATTCTCTGCACTTACCAGTTAGATTCAAGCCAGCAGCAGGATTTGAGCACCTGAATTCATACAATAGCAGAAGGGCTGAGTCTGGCAGGGCCCTTTGGGGCCATCAGACCCAATCCCTGCTCCAGCAGGGACACCCAGAGCACAGGCCAGGACCAAGTGCAGACAGCCTCCTTTCAGATGCAACCACGTACAGACAGCTTCAGATGAAACCAAACCAGAAGATGTGCTCCCAGGGAATGCTTCTCCAAACAGTAAAACATTCAGCCTCCTGACTGCAAGAAAGCAAGCAAGCTCCCCTAAAATGTATATGGCATGAATGCCACATCCATAGCACTCATGACTAATAGGAACCTTGCCTCTGTGGCCACTTTAGGGTACCAATTTGTGCATGTAGCCATCAAATCTGTTTGTGCAAGTAAGAGAGGCTTTTGCATACAGCCATTCTGGGAAATTGGGTTCAGTGAGTGTTCATTTTCTGAAACAGTTACTCTTTAATTGCTACTCATCAGTATTTCAAAGTGTGTGACAGAGGGGGCTAAACCTGAGACAAATAAAATCAGAAACCTATGTTTTTCAAACTCTTAAAATGAAAGTTTAAAGAGTTTTAAGACTCTTTTTTCATTGATACAAGAGGATATGTCCAACAGAAATTACGACGCTGAGATTTTCAAAAGATGTCATCTTTGTTACTGTTTTCAGTGTTGTTATACCCACATGAGCAGCTGTATATTTACAACTATCTGCAACTGAAAATGGATGAATGTTGTTGTTACCTGAAGCCACCAATAACCCATTTGATTAAAAAGAGAATTTGCAGATCTACATTCCTTGTTCTTCCATATGTTTAAAAAGGGAAAACCACGCAAAATGAACACTGCAAAACCTCATCTGTGTCTCCAGAAGCAGTCAAATTCTTGTTTGTTGCCAACACACATTAACCCAGACATAGGGTACCTAAAAACAGCATTAAGGACAAATATATATTTGTGAACTTGGGAGGATGATCACAGAAATCTGGATGAATTATTATTATTCCAAAGCAGCAGTAGCTCACTATGTAAAAAAAAATGTTTTGTCACAAATTATCATTTCTGTGTACTATGCAAATGGAAGACGTGCGAGTAATTTCAAAAGTTGAGTTTATGATACTTGTATGTAATATTTCAGATGCTTTTGTGAATGCAACAGTATATTTCTGCTAGTTTGGGGGTAAAAAAAAGAATATCAGTAAAGAATTGAGTCCATATTTTCATTATGTGTGAGAAAAGTGCAGTATGTCAGCACACCAATGTTCATAGCTAATTAGAAGCAATTTTTAGATCAGAACAATGTCCTAAAAGTGAGAGGAAAAGCTATTGCTCTGCTAAAAAGATTTATCAGAGCTGCAAAGTTCTAGATTTTTACACAGTAAGTTATGGAGCAAGCAGTTAGAGCATGGTAGATACAAAATTTTATTTTTAAGATGTTCAGCATGAAACAATCTCTCATAGTTTTGTTTTGTTTTGTTTATTTAATTTGAATATGGAAGACTTCTCCTTGCAAAAATTTATTTGGTAAAATAGGTCCATAAACTGTTTTTATCATACTATTCTAGTGAGGTGCTGAGTACTTTTCCAGAGTCAGAGCTTCAAAACTCAAAAAGTATGGTATCAGGCATAACCAGGGGGCCTATTTAGGTACAAGTAGTATTAGGAAATACTACTTCTCTGAAAGGGTGGTCGGGCACTGGAATGGGCTGCCCAGGGAGGTGGTTGAGTCCCCTTCCCTGGAGGTGTTCAAGGAACGTTTGGATGTTGTGTTGAGGGATATGGTTTAGCGAGAACCATTGGTGATAGGTGGATGGTTGGACTGGATGATCTTATAGGTCTTTTCCAACCTTAGTGATTCTGTGATTCTGTGATTTAGAATAAAAGAAATGCTATTTAATGTGACAGGCTTCTCAGCTCTGTTTCAGAAGGAAATATATTTTTAAAGATTTTTTAATTAACTTGTTTCAGACATCTCATTCTCTTGACAAAGATCACAATGAGAATAGATAAAAATCCCACATTAATATTTCTTCCAAGAAGTACTATAGGTTGAAGTGAGACAGTAAATTAATTTAACCTATGTCAATGCCTTCAGAATATTGTTGTCTTTTTCCCCATTGATGCCACTGTATAGAAGACAATCGAAGTAAAGAATAAACACAGGGTCATTACTCAAACTCTTGTGATTTCTGTGTTAGATTGGAACACAGTTTCATGTGCAGATAGCATTTAAGGAGCCTGCTGTATACAAACAAGGATTTTAGGAAGATGGGCTGCCAGCTTCCCCAGGAGAATACTATGGGAGACAGTGTCAAAGGCTTTGCTGAAGTCTAGGTAGACTACATCAGCAGTCTTTCCCTCATCCACCAGGTGGGTCGCCTGGTCATAGAAAGAGATGAGATTAGTCAAGCAGAGTCTGCCTTTCATGAATCCATGCTGGCTAGGCCTGATCCCCTGACTGTCTCACACGTGCTGTGTAATTGCACTCAAGATGATCTGCTCCATAACCTTCATAACATACAATCATAGCTTCAAAATTGTATTTTGATTACACTCTAAAGTATATTTGAAGAAGGGAAGTCCTGTTTTTAGTCCACTATTCTGTAAAATACACGAGCTCAGTCAGACTCCTGGGCACCAGAAAGCAGATTGTTGTCCTCCAGTCCCTGAATTTACTTGGGTTCCGTTTGTGGTCTGTGATAGGGAGAGTGTGAATATTTGTGATAGTTAATGATTTTAAAATAGTATTCAACAGATTAAAATGGTTTAATGGCATTTTGCTGAAGATGGTTTGGACTAGAATTCATATATGGTGATTGATCAGGATCAGGGCTTGAAAACAGTATTGCTGAAATAACAGCTTTAAAACTGCTCCAAAGTGACTGGAATCATTAATTAATGGCTTGCATTGAATTCAGCCTTCCCTGATACTAAGAGACACCAATATTTATGGAGCTTTTTGTTTGGCTGGCTTGCAGCTTTGTTTTCTTGCAATATTTATTTGTTTTTCAGCAAAACACTGGCATTGCAATGTCATCAGTTCAAATCGTCATTCTTGAAGCAGAGCTGTCAGAACAAGGGCCACTTGCTAGTTCAGCGATAGCATGTTGTGTTGAAAAACCTTTTAGGAGTCTGTGGAGAACAGCATCAATTGTATATGTCCTGCTAAGACACCTGTCTGTGTCCCAAATTATGATCTATTTCCTCTTACAACTCAGCTGAGAAAGAAAAAAAAAGGGTGTGTGTGGGGGGGAAATCTTTATCAAAGACAGAAATAAATACTTTTCAGAAGTGCTGAAGAAAACCCAGGTATAAGAATCGATTTAATCATAGTTTTAAACCACATCACTTATAGCATAAATTAACAATCAGCCAGTCAAAAAACAAGAGCAGATTTCTTCAATACTCCAGAGGAAATACTTCTTAAGTAGCATGCTTTACTGTTTGAAAATAAGATTCACATCAACAAACCGTTTCTCACAGACTCACTAGTACCAATTCCATACTGGTGATTCACACTTCTAAAAAAACTTTGTTGCCATGTGACATTCATAAACACAAGCAGATTTAACACTTCATAGGATAATTTTTCAGGTGATGTTTCCACTGTCACTGCAGCGACGTTATTCCCAAAATGACTTTGCAAAGGCAGTCTCTCTAAATGTCATGGATGCTAGCGCTTGGTTCAGGTAAAACCACCAGCTGTTCTCCTTGGAATCATTGCATGGAACGATTGTTGTTTGTGAGATCAGAGCAGAAGGATGACTGTGGGTGGCCAAAGGACTGCTCTGTCCACTGTAATGCAGAAACCCTGTGGATAAAGCAGACCAGTTGCATCAGAAGTTGTGCTAGGATGGTGCACAGCTGAAGCAGCAGCACCATGGCCACAGGAGCATTGCAGGAGATGGCTGCAATGTAGCTCCTTTGCAGCAACCTCCACAAGGCTATTTTACCCAACCTGGGAAGAAAATATATTCCCACTCTTCATTCGTATTGAGAAAGATCCTTTTGGTTTTTTATTCCCCACATTTTCCATATTCATTGTCTAAAATTGGTCAGTGAGCACCACCATATTTGTAAAAACTCATTAATCACATCTATAGTGGATCTCTTGTTTATAGAGATTTGTCTGTGATTTACGGGATAGGAAATTAAATCACTTGGCATAGTGAGTAAAACTTGATTGTTTCTATTTCAACCATTAGTTGTATTTCTAACATTTGGAACTGATTGTTTGCAATTTTCATATGTCGAAAATATATTTCAGTTTGTAATTAGCTGGTTAGCTTTTGTTTATTCCACCACATGAAGTTTCCTCTAAATTTTAAATCAACAGAAGTTCATTTTTTGTTGTCTTTTATTAGGGAATGTTTAGATTTCCTAATCTGAAGACCATGATTTCATGATAGAATTACAATTACAATACCTATCTTGTTTTCCAAGGAAGTGTTTAATTAAGTGGGCTGAATCAAGCCAACTGTTCAGGAAGAAAAGCTGAGGACAGAGAAGAGTATTACTTGATATTGTGTTTCAGAGCAGTATCAGTTACACATCATGACTTGGATTCTTACAGATCCCTACAGAAGCAAAGCATTTCTGCTCACATGTGGCCAGGATATTCCACATGCAGAAAGAGAAATGTAAATGTATAACTTGTTCTACACAAAAGTACACTTCCTATTTGCATCTGTAGACACTTACTGTAATCATATAGGACTAAATCTATTTAAAAATCACAAAATCACAGAATTTTAGGGTTGGAAGGGACCTTCGTATATCGTCTTAGTCCAATCCCCCTGCTAACTCAGGTTCCCTACAGTGGGAAGAGTGTAGAGGGATATTTCCCAATGAATATAATTTCCTCTAACTATATCAACTATCACTACTGTTACTAACCACAGAAATTAGCCCTGCAGTCACTATCTGGACAATGCAGAAGCCAAACACCTCCAAAGGCATGATTTATTCCTATCTGTTTCACACAGTTCTTTTGGGCTGAGTTAGCTAAAGTTAGTTGCACTTTTATTCTCCTTAACTCACCGTTATGAGATCTTGGTTGAACTTGCACATAAACCACCTGTTTCAATTGCCCATGTTTCTGAATGTAAGCAGTCTAAATTTATTTTTACCTAGCATCTCCAGTTGTCACACATTATAGACCATTCAGACCAAGCTGGTTTTATTATTAAAATATCTTTCAAAAACATTTTGCCAACGTGTAAATTGTCTTTCTTCTCCCATTATTTTTCTTTCAATACAAACTAGCATTCTGTTTTCAATTAAAAAAGGCTGATTGTTAACTGATGACTGTAATGACTCAACACTCTACCATGGCTTAATTTAACACTCAGTGCTTAGATTACCAACTACTGTTAAGAGTTTTCAAGCCTTCTTAACATCTATTTGTACCTTTAGCTCTGCTGAAAGACGTCTTTTGTTAGATTAATTATTGTATCTCAGTCTTAAAAATCTCTGAAATGAAACTATTGATCCTGACAAAGAATTTAGCTGACATAGAATAAACACTTATACAGGGATATTGCAACTTATTGTATCTACAGTTTCATTTAAGTCCTTAGTGGGCACACTGACATTCATGTAGGTATACTGTGAGTATATGCTAGACAATTCTTACAGTTTTCATGTTATATATAAGATGGTCCCCAGCAGCACTTGTAAGGTGCAATGTAATTATAGAAATCAAAGAGATTGTATAGTTGGGACAGCAATAAGAGGCAAAGTCTGTGCAGATCCCTAAAATCATCATTAAACAAGCGTTCATTATCAAAGAGGATAACAAACGGAATGGGAAGGAAAATCTAACACTTAAATGTGATCAGATGCAGAACTTTTTTTAGGAGTGACTGTAGGAGCCTGAGTCTGCCATTTTGGGCACCTCAGCACCTCAGGTCTATCGAACTTCAGCTTAAATAGTGCATACTTGTGTGGGGAGATTTGATGAAAGCAGTCATTGTCTTTTTGCATATCATGAAACTGTTAGAACTTGATTCTGTGCCCTGTCTGGTCTCATTCATTTCTCTACCATAACGTGAGTATTTGCTGTAGCACAAAGTAACCATGAAGACTAGAAAATGAGTGTCTGAAATATTGAAAAGCAAGGAAATCCTACTTAGATGCTATTGCTCTTGGTACATAATCTCCTTACATACAAGACATCAAATACAACTTTTGACATTATCATTCAGAAGACTCAGTTTTACAAGAAAGATACATTACAAAGAGATGAAAAGGTAACCATCTCTGATGTCTTAGCAGCTATTCCATATTTGCTGTGACTGCACAAAGTGGCTAAAGGCAGACATAAAAGCAAAGCTGTTGAAAGCATCATAGCTTATAAATGTTACCCTGTGAGCTTGTTCAAAGTCACAATAAGATCTGAGCATTGTAATGATATTGAGAGAGAGCATTATGGAATGTACTTTTACAAGTAATTTAAAACAAATGGACATCTATACATAATTATTCGAGGCTGTGGCAGTGGGGCCGGAGAAAGGCATATAACCATAGAATCTTAGAATCATTAAGGTTGGAAAAGACTTCTAAGATAATCTAGTCCAACCACCAACCCAGAACAACCATGCCTACTAAACCATCTCTCATCTAGTCCTATCTTCGCCATTGTGGGTATAGTCTTCTAGCCATACCCACAGCCATCAAAATTCCCCTCCTCTCCCATGCAGGTCCCTGGCTGACAAAGTCTTCAAAAACATCCAGTCTTACTTTTTAATAACTTCTTATACACTTTTTAAAAAGTTACTTGATTTTTCTCTGCTCTATATTGTCCCTCCACAAAGCAGTGATGCTCATACTCGTAACATCTTATAAAGCATATACAAAAATGAGAGAACTGTCTTCCTGAAACTGAGAGAGGTAAAATTGAATGAGGCTGTTTCTGTGTAACTTAAAGCAAACTTGGAAAAGAAAATTTAAGACATTTCAAGAGATAATCAAAACATCAGGAAATGCTGAAATACTTTGACATCCAAAGAAGTAAGGTTACCATCAATTAACCTTTCCTGTACACACTTATAAATTATTCAGTCACATAATGGAATTTAAATTTAAGTGCAGTTGCATAGATCTCTAGATTGTACTTAGAGCTGGTTTAAAATGCAAGGTCTGAAATGCACTTAAGTGGTACACTGAATGGCAATGAAATCTGAAAGGCTGAAACCTTGCAACAGGGCCCTGCTGATTCACAGAGCTCTAGCAAGCAGGTTGGGAGCTGGGTGATGCTCTGCTTCATATCTCTAGGCAGGATGTTGACTGTTTACACAATGAATTCCCTGCTCTGTCGACTCCAGGAAGAGTAATGAACTCTTCCATAAGCAGAATTAATGGTAAGAGTACATATAGAGCTATGGAGGGACTATGCTAATTTTACCACACCTGAAGGACATGCATATCTCAATAGTACAAAGAAAAGCACTGTGATTGGAAGATACAAAACACGCTATATATACATATTGTAAAATTGTGTTGAAATCATCTCATTCAGGTGAATGAACACACATGGCTCTGGAATTTATTGTGTTGCTCATGCTTTCCCTCCCATCTGCAAAATGCAGGAGCACAACAGGACAGAGTAGAGCTGAGAGAGATCAGAGTAGATTGATAGCGGCCTTTCAGTATCCAAAGGGTGCCTGTAAGCAAGAAGGGGACAGACTCTTCAGCAGGGTCTGTTTTGACAGGACAAGGGAAAATGGTTTCAAATGAAAAGGGGGCAGATTTAGATTGGATATAAGGAAGAAATTTTTTACAGTGAGGACACTGAGGCACTGGAACAGGTTGCCCAGAGTGGTGGTAGACGCCCCACCCCTTAGAGGCATTAATTGTCAGGCTCTGAACACCTGATCTAATTGTAGGTGTCCCTGTTCATTGCAGAGGATTTGGACCAGATGATCTTTAAGGGTCCCTTTCAACTCAAATGATTCTGTGGTTCTATGATTCAACCAGCATTTTATCTGTACATTTTTCTGTGTAGGAAACACTGCAGTCAGACCCTACTTGCATTGCAGTTAAATGCTAGAATAGCAGATCTTGACTGAGAATCCTATGTTTATACATGAAAATTATGTTTTATACAATCACTTCTGTCTGTTTTATAAATAATTTGTAAAATCTAATGCTAGTCATGCTACAAAAAAAATCGAATAGTTCACATGCATAATTTGGAAAACTAAGCTATGAGACTTCTGAATGGAGAGCTAGTCACTTAAGAATGTGTTTGTTTGTCATTTGGCTAAATTAGAACCAGACAATCTAAGTGTATCCAGCTGGAAAGTATTACTATTACAAAAAATAAAAATTAAAAAATGCCAGAAAATTATATCTGAGCACTGGCATATAGAACTACTTAAATGCTCAAACAAAACCTGTGGAAAATAATATTCCTATAGGATCACCCGAACTTTTTCAAGATTACAGAGAAGCCTTTGCTGAAGGAGTTCAATTTCTTTTGAAACCCAGTACGAAAAACTCCTGCCAAGTTTTACAGTGGTTTATTTCAACAGTCACAGTGATTGCATGCTTCTTCAGCATAAAAGCTAGATGGCTTGTAATACAGTATTACTACACCAGGACATATGTACAGGATCATTAAGGGCAGCTAAATTAAATAGATATGCAGGAAACCTAGGCTGGCCTTATAAACCTAAAGTGCAATCAGCTGCTTCCACAAAGCTTGCCTAAGTGGCCCAGAGCTTGGCAAGCTGAAAGATGAACAGTGTGTAAGTGTCTTACTCATAAATTGTCCCTCAGAGCATGTCTGAGCCATGGGAATAAAATATTTTTGCTGGGGGCTTTGTGACTCTGGGAGAACAAACATTTTTACACAGAAAATATAAATCTCTTCTTTAAAAAGCAAAATATATAAATGAGGGAATAGGAGCCTCCCTGAGTCTGTGTCCTCAGACATCCAGGAGCTCTCTACAGCTTCAGATGCTGACCCTGCATTGCGCAGGTTGCTTCTCAGGAGAGATGAGCTCTCCATCAGCCTGTACAGGTTGACCCAAGGAATCACTGCAGAGCCAGAGAGGTCAATACAAAAGGCTGCAATTAGAGCCTGGTGAGAAAACAAAATTTGCTTTAGCTTCACATTTTGAAGCTGCTTCTTGTTCCAACAAATGCCTCCTAACTTCACTCCCAGCCCTTTTTTCTCCTCACCCAGCCCTGGAGGAAATCCTTGCTGGATATTAATGGATATTAAGGATATTAATGGAAGACAACTAAAGAAGAAGGACTGTTTTAACCTAAGGTACACTGAGGTAACTATTTTAACTAAGGTACACTGAGGCAGCTGACATTGCTAGGCAATAGTTACCCAGAATCCATGTTTTGAAAAGGACATGCTGAAAAGTCTGTTGAAAGCAAAAGAAATGTCTGTAAATGTGAACCAAAATACACATTCTGAGAAAGAAATAAGAACTAGACTGCTTACTTAAAAGGCAGATATTATCTTTAGGGATTTTTAACTAATGATTGTTATTTATCTTGTCTGGAAGCAAGCTTGCTATTTCCGTATAGCTTTTGTGTGTGGATTTTTTTTTTTTTAACCAATTTCTGCTATTGGGTGGTATCTATAGATAAGATACAGCCAGAAGAGCTGTTTGTGTAATTGCACCTTCAGCGAAGCAGTTAAATCCCCTCTTTCAGCGCTGCTCTCACACCCACATCCTCTTAATTCATATGCAGTGCCTTATCTCCTGCTGTCTGGCCTGTGAATTATGTGTCTGCTTCTATGTTTTCTGCCAGTGTTTGCTCATCTAGGGTTGGTCATTTTTCACCTACTAAGATATACAGTCATCACAGTTACCAGCCGTGCCTCCATGGTAAAAAATGAAATGCATGTCCTTTCACTTTGCTATTTAACCCTGTTAGTGCTAAAAGAGACCAAGGATAGAACTCGTCATAACATGCTTTCTAATTGAGATCAATTTGGGAGCTGGAAAATTCAGTAATGTTTCCTTAGTATTTTGTTACTAAAGTTACCAGAGCCTGCAGCAGCCTTGGCCTCCATCCATGAAGCACTCATAAATCACTGTGGGGTTTGGTTTGCTCTTCCGCATTACGGCACACAGCAGGCTGAGCAGAGGAAGAGACAAATTAAATGGAGAGGCACAGAAGTGTGCATGAATGAGAGAACGCTGCAGGACAGCAAATGGTTTCCTAAAAGGACCAAGAGGCACTTAATCACGGGGACCATGTGAGTAACAGGAATTACTCCCTAAGCTGGAAGATGCATCTGGCTCCAGCTCTGCTGCTAAGGCACTGTAACCCCAAACATACAGTGCAAAGCATCAGATATCAGAGGAGTGACCGTCCTACTGATACTGATGCCAAAATGCTTCAAGGGTGTGGGTGAATGGAAGAAAAATACAAAAAGTTGCTTTTCAGCCCAAATTACTGGCAGGAGGATAATATGCATTTTAATGTTAATTCTGTTCCCAGAAGAGCATTCAAGAAATCAAAATACATATGGGATTTCCAGTAGCACATCTTAAGGGGATTCCTCTATTTATTATGCCTCTTATTAAGAAATTAATAGCTGACAAATTCATCACATATCACATGCCCACATTTTCAGCTATCTTTGGCTGTGTGTTTCTTTGTAGTCCTTTCTTCTCCACAGTATCGTAAAAGTCTCTTGGGATGCCAATAATAATAGATCTTATGCAAATTACCAAGTGTAAAAAGAAAAAAAGGCAAGTTAACACTTCATCCATAAAACACTGGCATTGGCATTGCTTTCAAAGGAAACAAAAAACACCCCCCAAAAAAAACAAAACAAACAAACAAACAAACAAAAAACCCAACCAACCTTCCCCTCATGCCAAACAAACAAAAAAACAACCAAACCCAACAGACTTAAATAATTATCTATTTATGAAAAGCTGAATCATGGACACAGACATGCCAGAAGCTTTGCCAGGTTATCTTTCCCATCCTGTTAAGACTGTTTAGTTTTTTTTTTTCCCAGAGAGACTTGAGGGATCAACAGAAATTTCTCAAAATCACTGATGGTGGGCAGCAGTTATGAGAAAAAGATTTATCACCATAACAAACTCATCTCCACTTAGGAAGTTACAGTTTGCCATACCTCTCCCTGCAGCAACCCTCCGGCATTTTATGGGGCTGATGTTACTGCAATACAGCTCCCAGGGGCAGCAACCCAGGCAGGTGATAAAACTCTGCAAAAAAAACCCTTTGCACAGGCAGTGCATCAGCATCCTGATAACACAGCTGATGTATGATTGCATGTCCAAGTAACACCGTGAACTTGCACATTCCTCAGATTGGTGCAAGGCTCTAGTAGGGCATGTGCTGCAAAATTACTGCTGCTGGATTCTGGCAGGCACCCAAGGAAGAATAGCACCTGCAGCAAGGTCAGGGAAATACTGGCTAGAACTTCTGAAACACCTTCGGTTAAAGTCTACTTTTATGGTACGGAAAACAACAACAAAAAAGTAAAAAGTAACTTTTTTGCAGACTTGAGCTAAATCACTTGACATTTGTTTTCCCATGAAACTCCAGGAACAATCAACACATTTGCTACAGGAAAGCATAAAACCATATTCCCAAATGGTAGTTACAGTTCCTGAAATGGATCTGCTGCCAGCAGTGCTTTATAACCTCCCAATATTCAGCGTTTAAAGTGCCCTTTCTTTTACCTGACACAGAATTAGTATGAAAATATTAAGAATACCTGGTGCCAGTTAACACCATAAATGATCAAAATTATTGAAATTAATGTGAAAAATTCTTATCTTTCTCAGCAGTGTGCAGCAGTGATAGCACTTACCCTATAATCTAGAAAATGTAGTGGAAGCTTAGTCGAGTAAAAGAGCTATGGTAGTACACAGGATGGTATCTTCCACAGCTCCAAAAAGACAGCTGTATTGCTATATAGTGCTGCCCGTGGCAGTTAGTCTTACAGAGCCAATACACAAGACTGATAGCAATCCATGAACAGGATACCTCTGGGCTTCCCTTCTTCAGTTTGATCAACCTGTTGCTGCTAACACACTCCAGACACAAATCTCACTGGCTCAATCCCTACATTATAACCAGGGAATATAGGAACTTAAAAAGTTGTAGCCTAGACAGAACTGGAAATTTTAATCTGATCTGAATAGTTCAGATTGGGCATACCTATGCTTTCTGTCCCATTCAGGACCTAAACGCATCTAACTGTTTTAGAGTATAGACAGGGCAAGTTTTAAACAATTCATGTTGCAATGCTTTGATAAAACAGGAAGTTCTATAACATATATGTCAGATATTCAAGAGGAACACTCTAAAATTTACAACGTTCTCTTCATCTGAAAATGTTTCTCCCCGTGGGCTAAAGATCTTTTAAGGACACGGCTTTTAAACGTATGCTCCTGTGGCAACTATGGCAACTATCATCTGCTGTCATTTACAACTTTAGAGGATGCAGTTGAATTCCAGTGCTCCTGCAGAGAAGAAAATATCTGTTTTTCCTTAGTTCTGAAGACTGAAACCACTGAAACTACATGGTTCTCTAATGCAGGAGCCAATTTTGATAATAAACATCTGTGAGAGAAAACAACAGCCTTTCATCACTTTGAATATATTCTAGAATAAGCAAACCTTTTATTTCACACTTTTTATTTTTGTCTTCACAAACATCATGGATTCAAAAAGTGGAGCAGCTTTGATAATTAAAAAAAAAAAAAAAAAAAAACAGAAAAAGAACGTGATAAATGTAGAACTGCACAAAAATTTGGAGAAAAGTGGTAACAACCTCTTCACACAGCAAAGTGTTGAGTCTTGGTGCCTGGATTTTAGTACTAACAGTGATCTTACCAGTCCTGCATGGAGGCCAATGCCACATCCCCACCCCATGGGCACCTCAGCCCACTCAGATCCCCAAGGCTCTCACTGTCTTCATACATCACAGAATGATAGAATGATAAAATGCTTTGGGTTGGAAGGGACCGTTAGTTCCAACCTCCTGCTATAGGCAGGGATGTGTCTCTCCAGAGACTCACAGCCCCATCCAGCCTGGCCTTGAATGCTTCCAGGGAGGGGGCATCCCCAGCCTCACTGGGCAACCTGTTCCAGTGTCTCACCACCCTCCCAGAAGAGAATTTATTCCTAATATCTAGTCTAAATCTACCCTCTGCCAGTTAAAACCACTAGATGGATGTAATTACTCACACTTTCACAACTTACTATAGTCAGTATCCTTCTATCAAGCTTTGAAAGAGCTGAAAGTTATACCAAATCGAGAGCACACAGTTGTGCATATGCTCCTCTGAAAAGTGAAAGAAATCCTCATTCCTGATCCACTTATATACAAAAAGTAATTGTGAAAAAACTAATTTAGCTACCTGCACAAAACCAGGTTTGTTGCTATTTAGGACCTTTTTAATTTTTAATATCAGAAAAATGTACAATTAAGATCACAGATTGAATAGTAATTAGTCTAATTATTTCCAAGATCACACTTTGTGTGTACTATTTGAAATTTCAATCATTTTAAATAAATTGACCTTTATCTGCTTTCTATTAAAAAAAGAAAAGTAACTCAGGAGTCAGGAATACTCTGAAATAATGTGAAATTATCTTTTAATTAGATAATTTAAAAAAAATAGAAAAAAATTTACTGCATTAATTAAAATGTGAAATTATTTTTTTAGAAACGCAAAAATGAAAATACCCATATTGGATAAATATGCCGTGCTTTACTATAACATTCTCTGATTCAAAAGATATAAAGTAATGTAGTACAAAATCAACTGGCATGTGCCATACTCATACGTTACATGTTCTGTTACTACTGTTAAGCAAATGTTGTCTTGAAAAAAGTATACTCTACATTAAAAATAGGATGTACAAATGCATTCATAAACTCTGTGGTGGCATTAGTCATAGCTCTAAACTTAAAACTGACCTCAGTTTTTCATGAAAAGCATGCAAATTCACTTAACCCTGAACTTACTCAGGCATTAATTTGGCCCATCATTTATTTTCACTTTATTCAGGTTTTTTTTTTTTTTTTTCCCAATTTGCAGTAGGCATTTAAACAAAGAAATGTATTTCCAAACAAAACAAAGAAGTAATTTTATTCATCTTTACCAGCAATCTTCCTATTGTGATAAGCCTCAGACAAGCTGGCTTGTTTGTTTAAAATTGTCTTCACATCATTAAGAAATTTCATGTTACCTTAGAGGTTGTTCACTAAATATGTACTTTATAGAGTTTTACAGGCATTGGCTATTGAGCTATTTCTTTAAAACCGTGCTTTTCAATAACACTCACTGATGTGTACCCCACTGAATTCAAGGCTAACAAATAATATTCAGCTTCAGTTTTTATTATCCTTTTAAGCCCATTCATCCTCTTTCATTTCTGAAAACACTGAAGTAATCTATTGAGTCACTCGTGATACATTCCAGAAAATCTTGTATTCCCTTATCTCCTTTCGGAAAAACTGTTTTCTTTACCATTTTCCTATTCAGTGCTTTTGTTAGTCTTTGTTTTGTTGTTGTTGTTCAAATCATTCTGAATTATTCATTTCAAATGTTCAGATTACCTATATTCAGTGTTATTACCTGCATCCAGTTTTCACATACTTTTATGTTCACATCTTCAAACCACTTTTAAAAAGTTTCTGATTATATCAACGCCCCTGGCAAATCCTGTTTGTTTGCCCAATGATTATTAGTAGATCTTACCATCACTGTAAAAATTCCTACAAAATAAAACAAAACAAACAAAAACAACAACAGCAAACAGACCAGTCTGTTTCTATTAACAGACTCATAGAGGGGCTTTTCTGTTTTAGATGTTTCTGTTCTAGTTTTCAAACATAGTTCAATAGTTTCAGTGTGCAGAGAAGACAGATTCTCAACTCCCTTTCAGCTTTATGTTCTGAGGTTCTGTGAGTGAAGATCTGATATTATGTATGTATGATATTATGTCTTAGGATTTGGTCTTTACTATCACATAAAGAAGATAAATTATTTTACTCCTTATATCTCTAATTTAATGTACCTTTCTTTCTCTGTACTGAAACACAATTGGTGGCAGCTTCCCTTCCTGAAAGATAAATTGAGGTAAAGATTTTGTAATTTGTCTATTTTCATATAGAACAGTATTTTCCCTGTCAAGTAAGTGATTTATTTTCCAGATCATTGGTAAATAAACCATTATAATGGTTCTAACCATTATAACAATTCTAATTGCTAAAAAGCATTAAATTCACATTTTCTCCAAGCACCACCACGAATCTATTTTCAACCACAAAAACTTAATTTTTTTTTTAAATAGCAAATACAGAGCTTTGAATGAACATATTGAATTTGTTCAAAATTTACATTGCAATTACACTTACCTTTCACTAGGAGCCAATATATTACAGCGCATAATGGGAGTCTAATCACTCCGATTCAACTAGAAGGAAAATCTATAGCTTTATCATATGTTCTTGATCTGATTTGGATTAAGCCTTCTGCAGTTGAAACTCCACCAGAAATGTACTGGCTGTCGCTTCTTGCCACAGTGTCAACAGGTGTCCATATTAAGTTCAGTGATCCTATGATCTGGATGTGGCCCTGGCACTCTGGGTATGTCTGCTTGTGCAGGGGCTGGACTGGATGGACCCAGAGGTCTTTGCCAATTTCAGCCATTCTGTGATCCTGTGATTAGGAAGATTGTCTAATTTAAGTAGGTCTAGTTCTGTAAATTTTGCAGATACTTAATGCTGGAGCTTTCTGAAGAACCATTAGCCTGCTCAGTGAGTCTAGGTAGAGCAGATGCAATCACTGCTTTCATCCAGCTCTCACACTCATTTGACATGGTGTGATCCCAAGTGTGCCATGCAAATCATGAGGAGCTGCAGACCTGTGATAAAGATAACCAGTGAATTGATTCTTGCCCACCATCACTCACATGTAGCTCTACTCAGGGAACTTACGGCATTTGATACTTAATATTTGGTAGTGATTATAGGCTTTGATTCCACAATATTTCATTTTATTGGAAGATGTGCAAACTTAGAAACAGTTCATAAGCAATACCAAAGTGCCTGCACATATGAACAAAAGTTTTAAAAGACTTGCAGCTTGAAGCCTCCTCCTGTCTGCCTTAAAAAACATGGAGATGCTCTTTCATTCTCTTGACTAGATTTTATTTCTGTTATGACTGGTGATAAACAAGTTGGGAACTATGCTTTCATTACAGATCAACCTTTGAAAGCTGGAATGCAAACCTCCTATTGGCTATGTCTGAGGACTTGAAAGAGCACAATGCAGGATAAAGCCTGTGAAGGAATTGCTGGCTGTCATTGCTTGAGGATGTTATATTGCCATTATTAACAGCTTGCCCAGAGAAGCTGTGGACGCCCCATCCCAGAGGTGCTCAAGGCCCCAGACAGCTTGATCTGATGGATGGCAACCCTGCCCATGGCAGGGGGCTGTAACTAGATGGTCCTTAAGGTCCCTTCCAACTTAAGCTATTGTATCTGACCATCAGGACAGCAGCATTCCACAGCACTCACAAATATTCAGCCATCATATTCTCAGCCTTTGAATTCTCTTTCAATTTCTGCCTAACTTGTTTTCCCTGGTGATGTTGCTGGCTGGCAGTGCCCAGGCTCTGGCAGCAGCACTTCTAGGAATGAGAAGCAGCAAGGGGCTGGTGGGCAGCTCCCCATCACTGTAGTATTTGGCTTCAGGCAGCATATCCCTCTCCTCAAGTCTCAACTCCCAGAGTGTGTACTGCAGTGATCAGTTAGTGGGCATGTGACACACGGCATGCTACATAGAAATCAATGGAACACATATCAGAATACTTCTAGCTTGAACTGCTTAAATGGAGTTATTTTTAACTCCATGCTTTATTTTAACGTTGGAAAGTGCTGTTTAGCTGGATTATCAAACTCAGTGTGGGAGAGCTGGGCTACCTTCCCACTTGGTATTCTGCTTACTGTTCACCGTGCTCTAAATTTAGGCATTGCAATTTCATTTTGATACTGATTCAGCATTTTTATTGTGATTTCACAACTTCTTATTTAGTAATATTCTTCTTCATTTTTCAGTTTTACATGTTTCATTTGAATTCCTTTGAATGAGAGCTCTACATAGTATGAAAGAAGTCACAGCTTCATCAGTTCATTCTTAATAATAACTTTCATAATCATGGTGTTTCACTGGCTCTATATGAAAACAACAACAACAGAAAACAACCACAGCAACAACAAAGAGAATATCTGTAGGCACACAGTCCAATGTAAGAAGGACCAAGAAAGCAAGACAAGCTGCTGAGAGATATTTACTCCTCTGGAAGATTTTCCTCTTTTGATATAACATCTGGATGCCTTTTTTCTATGATCTTTACTTTCATTTTCTTGACAAAATATGTACCACGCTCAATTCTAGATTCTAGATTCCCAAATTTCATAGGTTAATCAATCACCTACCACACATTGCAACCATTTCATTTACTTAGTGAGCTGCTATTGTCAGTATTGTGGCTACACCTACATCCATCAGTGATTCCCAACCTTCATTCTTCGTTCTCACAATTATTGTCTATAGCTATTGCTGATATCTACATTTGTGTTGGGACAAGGATATCTTCCTGCATAAATAGACAAAAAGACTACCAACAAGTTTTGAAATGGAATACAATTGACTAGCAGGGGGCCTGACAATACAGAGTAGCTAAGGATATTCACGCAATATAATAAGGAGAAAATAATTCGGGGATTATATGTATAGAGAGAAAAATAGGCATTGAAAGAAAACTCATATTTTAAATGAAAAGTTTCCTTTTAAACACTCACAGACAATGAACTGGATAAGCTTTTTTACTTTAACATAGGTCAAGTTCATAAACTAATTGCAGAAAAGTATTTTATCATTTCCACAAATGAGACACCCTGGGTAAGTGCACCTTGGGCCTCAGAGAAACACCAGCACAGAGGTTGCATTTTAGTCACTGAAGTAACGTAAATTAAATGCCCTCCTTTGCTGCCCTTCACTAGTGACTGGGACACCTGCCTTCCCCTGTCTGCCGTACAAATTCTTTCCTCACAGATCTGTTCTTTCATAAAGGTCAGTAAAGCCTCTGCTCTGTCTTTGTCACTTAAAACAAACAAAAAAAGAAGTATTCAGTAACTATACATTTTCTGATTCACTTCCTAGGGTTTTTCCCCTTCTGTTTAAAAAGCATACGCTGAGTATATTGCATTTTTTGCCCATTTTTTTTAGTAAAAGAACAGATAAAATAATATATTTATTACTGAAAATCAGTATATGATTTCAGAATATTTACACACAAGTAATTTTTAAAAATAACCATCTTGGTAGTTGGAAAAATGTCTCCTTACTCAGACAGAAAATTGTTCTTTACTTAACAATTGAGACAGTTGCTAAGGTGTTTCCTCAGATATATTTCTTCCCACACAACTACAGTGTCATATTGGAAAAGATGATAATTGTAACATAGTAGTTCTTATGGATGTTTTTGATAAAATTGGATGACTGAAGAAAAATCAGAGTGCAGCTTCAATTGTTGGATGGATGGGTTTGAATGGAATGTAATGCTTCAGGTGTTTACATCACTGTTAATAGTTGATTGGAAGCTTTAAACACATATTATTTTGTTTCTGAATCAGTCCTAATTTGTACAGCATGTAAATCTAACAAAGCAGCCTGAATTGTAACATTGTTCAATGTGATTTAAAGTTGCACTGTGTACATGCAAATGTCAATATTATGCTCTATATGCAAATATTCCCTTTGTTTGCATAATCCTTGAGAGTGTTGTGTTTCACTATTTGGCTGCTGTTAGCAGACCAAAGGGCAATGTGGTGGTACTGCAACCTGCAGTTCCTCCTAGTAAGAAGCTCTTGGCCTTGGCAATATCAAAGTTACCAAATGTAGTAGGCCTTAGTTATGTGTAGCTCAGTGTTGAGTGAAATCTTCAAATAAATGGGAAGCTGCCTGCCTCTGTATCTTCCTCCTGCAATGCTCCATCGCAAGTGGAAGCCCTGTAACAATTCTCCCACAGGGTGTGATAAAGGAGATGTTTGTATATCCACATTCTGCCCAAATAAATCAAAACTAAGAATTTGCAGTAAAGACTATATCTCCTGTCTGAAGTCATTTCCTTCCATTCATCCTCTCGCCCAGCCTTTGCTCCTGTTTTATGCTGGCCATCGGGTGTATCAATCACCAGCTCAAGTCAAGACCAACCAGTATCATACAGAAGCAATATTGCCATGGAATCTAATGGTAATGCAGCTTGCCTCAGACACTGCACTAAGCACTCACTGGTCAGTCACTGAGCACAGCAGTTTCATTCAGTGAACTGTAAGCTTTCTCTCTTTCACATATGCACACTTGCCAAATCCTGAAATCCTTCCACCTCATGCCCAAAGCAGATTGGCTTTTAGTTTGTAACATGTTTCCCTGAGGTTCTGGTTTAATAATTTTCAGTAATTTTTCATTCATGTATCTATAGGTCTTCATGTGTGCAAATCTCTGCCTGTGACAATGGGCACTTTTCTAACCCAGGAATCTCCTAGGAAAAGCTTGCTCAGCTATCTTCACATCCCCCATTGTAGGGTGCAGGTCAAGCTCCATCTGTGCAGGCACTACTCCAGCTGACCTTCTTTAGGGATCCTGACTTGCCAGAGGAAACAGAGGCTGTGCCATTTTAGCTGTAGTATTTTGTTGAATCCTTGACTCTTCTTTCAGGCCAGTTATTTCAATCTCTTTTAATTACTGATGATTTCAAAACTCCAAATGCATTATCAGCTTCTAACAGATTTTATAATTCTGTTTTTTCCCCATGTAATACCTAGAAGATCCCACTTTAAGACTTTACTGTGTATGTGTTTATATCACTAGGAAGCACAGGTTTACAGATCCAGCTCAGTGATCCAGAAAGCATTCCTACCTTTTACTGCACAGCAAGGTGCTGCATATTTTATTTCTAGTTCCCTTCTCCCCTCAGTTTGCCTCCTGCCCCTTTTGTCTCAGATGTGCACGAAGATAAATGTAGATAAGGACTGCACATTTTGCTAATTATCTGAACAAGGCAGTGAGACGCTTGGGTCTTTGCACTGCCAGAGCAGAATTGTTTTGCACTGCTAGTAATTCCTTGGCATAGAACAGGTCAGACATATAGAAAAAAGGAAGGGAATTTGTTTTCTGCTCGCAGTTGCAGCTGTCTGGGGCAGTTCCCGGTGGCTTTGAGCAGCGGTCCCCCTGCAGCAGCTGTTTGCACGAATGATGCTGCGAGTGCTTGAAGGATGGGGCGAGGCTGCAGTATTTGGGAAGGCTGCATCGCTGACATTTCCAGACAGTTCTAGCTCCCTCTCGTGGAGAATCATCCGCAGAAAATGTTTTCCTTATGAACAAGACCCATTAGTTACATACTGATATATTCCTGGCTCTAAAACGTGCAATTCCCCCTTTCCACATGCCGACTTCAGCACTTCCCCAGCTCCACTGCCACCCACCCCACGAGTTGGGCTTTAGCTGAAGAGATGGAAGACCCCTTCTTCTGCAGCTCTGCCCTGGCACTCAAGACCAAGCCAGATGCCAACTTTCTCCAGGAGAAACTGAACCCACACAGCTCTCCTGAAGGCAATACTTGTGCTTCTTCCTTGTGTTTCCTTTCTGACCTGTTCCAAATACGGTTTAGAGTAGGTGCTGTAAGAAAATAATTGATGCCACATGCAAAAGTAATACCCACTTCCTTGTACTTCCTTCTTATTTCCACTCAGCTCTCTGTGGATGAATAAAATATGAAGATGACATCACCATACTGAGTCCTCATGTTTATTTGATGGTCCATCATGATCTTGGACCATTTCTTTGTTAAATAGTGGAAAAAGCAAAGTAAAACAAGAACCAGGGATTAAAAAAAAAAAAAAAAAAAAAAAAAACCCTTAAACCCTTATAAGGTGCTTCCATGTTGTGTCTGATAGGTGAGAAAGCACCTTGCTGCTTCATTTTCATATGAACGCTTCCATATGCTATTGACATGGTTTAGTGATATGACAGTAATGAGCTGATGGTTGGACTAGATGGTCTTCATGGTCTTTTTCCAGCCTTAATGATTCTATGATTCTATATAAACCATAAATTGAAATGGCATATCAAAATAAGCAACATTTTGTTAAGCTCAGAATTCCACCATGTCATGACACATTTATCACTACATACGAAGCACAGATCATGTGCAAGAAGACAATTCTATGTATGGATACTGAATAATTTTTTTTGGAAAAGAAAGATGCACATCTTATTGATTAAAAAAGGAAAGTGATGGCATAACAGTAGTGTAGCTTTTGAAATGTCACTCACTACTTCTGCTGTTCATTAAGAAAGTAAGCAGATTCTCTATTATGTGTCTGTTTATTATTATTATTTTTTTTTTTTGGTCTATATAGTGGTAATAAATATCCCACCTAAAAAGTAAAAGAATCACCCACAAGACTGCCATGACCAAGCTGGATGATTTTATACATGAGTATTCCCAAAAAGGGTTCCTTGCCCTTTTCCCAACCTCCAGTGAAGTTGTGAAATATTTCCAGCACAGCTGGGTGCTGCACTTCACCTCCACAACTGCCAACAGGGCAAACAGGACAGATGTTCCCTTGGAAACTGCCACCAAAATAATGCATCCAGCATGGGTGTGCCTGGATAAACAGAGGGGGGGCTCACACACCTCCCCCACAGAATTGTATATGTAGTCCAGATCCAATACAAAAACAATTCTGGTCTGAAACTTCTGTACTGGTGAAATCTGACAGAAATAATAAACATATTTTAAAAATTCATGTCCCTCATAAATGAAGGATGATACAGTGGAAATTTATCTTCATAGAATCATAGAATCATAGAATGGCTTGGGTTGAAAAGGATCACAATGATCACCTAGATTCAATCCCCCTGCTATATGCAGGGTCACCAACCACCAGACCAGGCTGCCTGCATCCAGCCTGGCCTTGAATGCCTCCAGGATGGGGCATCCACAGCCTCCTTGGGCAACCCCTTCCAGTGCATCACCACCCTCTGGGTGAAAAACTTCCTCCTAATATCTAACCTAAACCTTCCCTGTCTCAGTTTAAAACCATTCCCCCTATCACTAACCAACCTCATAAACTACCTTCTTTTGTTATGTATTTCATATTCACTTTAATTTTCAGAACAACAATTACTTTTTGAAAAGAATTTGATTTGTAATAGCAAGAACCTGCAGAAGCACAAGCAGAGCTTTTTAAACTACAGCTTGATTGCTTTACATTTCTTTTAACTTGTGTTTCCAATGTCTTATTTCGGTATTCTGAAGCAACTCACAATCAGTAAATTCACATCCACCAGGAATTTACCCTCAGGTACCAATGAACTGAAATAAATGAGTGCAGACAATTCAAATTGCCAGTGTCAGTGCTGCCCAGACCATCAGCAGAGAAGACCTGTACAGGTTCGTTTGTTTGTTTGTTTTTTTATGGTTTATTTTTATTTGGCAAAATAATAATAATAATAATAATAATAATAATAATAATAATAATAATAATAATAATAATAATAATAATAATAATATATAAAAGCATTAAAACAAAACAAAACAAAACACATCAAGCCACAACAATCAAACAAAACAGTGCCTTCTTATTCTGCCCTTGAACGTAAAAACAAGTAACATCATGCAAACTGTCCCACAAATTAACCAAAACATGCAGGAGGCTTATTACAGAAACTCCCGGATTGTCTTGTTGAAAACTCCACAGCTCTGGGCCAAGACAATATTTTATGTGTACGCAAGAAATCAAATTAGAGCATAATTGCTTGTCACTAGGCAACCATTGACTTTTAGATTAGTAATCAATCCGTGGATACAAAGAGTAAACATAACAGTTACCACTCAGCCCTTTAGATAATCCTTAAAACCAAGGAGTAACTTCTCTCTTCTGTAACTTCTCTTTTTATCTGGTAGCTTCAAAAAAACCCATGTCGGGTAGATTTGTGCAGCTTTGTTAAATGAATCCCTGCCGATAATTACATAGGGGATACAAGATCTGCAGAACCATAGGGGTTGGAAGGGACCTCAGGAAATCATCGAGTCCAACCCCTCTTCTAAAGCAGGTTCCCTACAGTAGGTTGCACAGATAGATGGATCTTGAATATCTTCATAGAAGGAGCAGACCCCACAACCTCACTGGGCATACCTGCTCCAGGGCTCTGTCACCCTTACAGCAAAGTTCTTCCACATGTTAGTATGGAATTTCCTATGTTCAAGTTTTAAGCCATTCCTCCTTGTCCTATTGCTACACACCACCGAGAGCAGCATGAATGTTTGTGTCAAAAAAAAAAAAAAAAAGAAAAAAAAAAAGAAAAAAAAAAAAAAAAAGAGGTATTTGAGACAGAATTTAATGTATGAAATCTTTTCTAAAGCACAGAATTGAGAGGTACCATTGGGTGGTTTTACTGCGACTGCTGCAACCTCCTAGCCAGAGGAGGTTCTTTAAGCATTTTCATATTGTTACACTTCTTTGGATCTTTTTATCTCTGACTTACTATAACCTAAACCCCTCTCCTAATGGGAGCTGCTCCAGAAATTTGTTTTCTCCCTTGATTAACAGCCATCTTCCAGTGCTAGCCTGAAGTTATTTGCAAGCTATTTACACCCATTCATATCACTATCAGTCATCCTTTATCTTATCTATCTCTTTCCCTCGTGTTCAGCCTCTAGGTTTGCCTATGAATAACAAAACCCCTTTGTCTTTATTTTGGTAGGCTGATCAGCCTCTTAGCTTCTTTTTTCACTAGAGGATTTCTGTCCCCATAATGACAAGTGTCTGACTAGTTCATGTCAGCATTTATTCTTCCTGACTCTTCTTCCAGATTCGTGTTTCGATAGTGTCTTACCACTAATATTTCCTCTCTTCATAGGAAATATCTCTCCCGATGATCTGCCAATTATATCTGCTCCTTTTTATTTTTTTATTTTTTTTTACTAATAGAACAAGTCATACAAGGTCCCCGGCAAGAAAACAAAACCAAACAATCCACCTACGGAACACTTTAGATGTCTGTACCAGTAAAAGAAACGTGGGAAATTAAATACAAGAACTATCTATGCCAACTAGCATAGCTAAGAATGGATGGAGTTACTCATATAGATTGGCTAGGCTGGGAAAAAAGATATGCCACTGCCCTGTGCCAGCAGACCATGTGCTCCAAGCTCCTTGGCTGCACGTGGATAATGGAAGTTGCTCAGCTGGAAGTATACAGGTAAAGGTGAAGATAAACAGCCCGCTGTCAGAAAATTACCCATGCAGCTGTAAATCTTTCTCCTAGAGCTGGGCAGGAAAGCAAATCCCTACTAATGATTTGAGAAGCTGAGATTAGATAGGGAAGGTGAGAAAACCAGCTAGAGAAGGAGACCTACAGCAACACTTCCAGGACAACCAGGTGTATAAAGGTAAGAAGCAGTAGAATCATCACATTATAGTTTAGTATTTCTATTAAAAAAAGAAAAAAAATAGAGGAAGAACAAGAACAGTAGATATTAAGCCATAAGATACCATGTTCGAGGAATTGATATTTCACTGGCAGAAAAGTAGTACCTGTCTTTACAGAAAAAAAATTAAAATTAAAATTAAAAGAAATAAAGAAATGTCACCATCTAAAAGGAAGAAAGAGGAAACTTAAAAATAGATCACCTTGACAAAGTCACGGATCCTCAGTAACCTGAACTCTCAAAGAAAAAATACATCAGGAAATGAATGAGGAGCAAAAAAAGTTTTGAAGCAGTAAGGACAGAATGAGGCTAGCCAAGGTACAAAGACAGATCCAACAGGCAAAGAACATACAGGAAAAAAAAGAAACACTCTATGCAGTATGTAAGGAAAAAACAACAGAAAGAGGTGGTACAGAAAAAAAGACATTTATTTCCTGCTTTAGAATCACATTTGAACATTTGTATTACTTTTTTGCATAGGCTTACTGCTACTAGCTGCAGATCTTGTATATCTTCCTTCTGAAACGCTTTGTAAATCTCCTTTCATCTGCCCTCCAAACCACCAGTGGTCATCAAGACTGTTTTCAATATACACCCTGTCCTTCAGCATGCTTTAAACACCTTCCAGTTCCAGTATAGCACACTCTCTATCACTTAACCCACTCAAGAAAATGCAAGTAAGTATTAAACCCAGAAAAGACCCTAGCAAGGGCGCCAGTACCAATTCTACTTTTTGGACAGTATTTTCAGTGGCAAGGTTGTTTAAAATTGAATCTGAGGTCTTGCATCCAGCTAGTTTATACATTAACTTGACCGTATCTCTCTAGCCCATTTACTGTATGAATATGTCATACGAAACAATTCCAGAATCTCTAATAATGACAAGGCAGATAGAATTTACTGCTTCCTATCTGCCCAAAAGACGTATTATAATCTGGAAGAAGGAAATAATATCAGCGTGACATGACTTGTTGACTGCAATTCATCTATTTTTATTCTTTCATGTACTTAAAAGGTGTTTGGAATTTTTATTCCAGCATTTATTTGAAAATGTGAGTTACCTGATTAGTCTACAGTTGTGGATCCCACTGATCTCTTTGTCTTTCCCTTCTCCCTCTTCCTTCCTACAACCATTATTTCCAAGCCAGTGACAGAATAAAATCAAACATCCAGTACCCCACTGAATTTAACAATGTTCACGTGAAGTCTAGAAGATTGCACTTCACAAACAATTTAAAAGGAATATGTTAAAATAATTTGTTAAAAAAAAAATAAAATCTGTTCATATTTTACACAAGGGTGTCTGAGATTCCCTAGTTTGAAAAATGGGAAGAAAGGACAGTGGGAACAGAAAGTGAACAAGATGAATATATTAAAATTCATTACAACCTAATTAAGGTTGTAAAAAAGACATTGATATTATATAATTTGCTTAATAGCATATTTTTTGTTTTTTCTCCTCATTCCTTAATGAAATAATAGAATAGTCAAACACTTCTAATCTCTACATTCTCAAATGTAGATCTCAGAGTAGTTTGAGAAAGGAAAGACTTGTTGAAACCAGAGATCTGACAGAAATCTGTATCTCCAAACAGATGTGTGGTCTTTGACAATTTAACATTTTCTTCCTTATGCTTGCTGTTTCATGTCTTTACTGCCTCTTTCCTGGAAGTTTTTGCTACTCAGTTTGCATCCTTCTCTCCTATATCTTTTGAATACAAACAAAATTTTTAACTATCACTGACAGCTTTCCACCATTCTCCTAAGAATTCATACTGAGAGACGCTGATCTTATGTAATGTCATAGACTAAAATAATCAAATAATCCACTTTTTTTTTTCTTTGTGAAATAAGCTAAACATCTATAAGCAATTCCAGTGAATGAGGTTAAAGTACCGAAAACTGCTTTTGTTTATACCTTTTTCCTCTCAGTAAAATTCTCTGTTCTTTAATCCCTTATAAAGAGGAAGCTGTCAGAGAAGGAGGGAAATTCTTTCCTGTTTGATGAGAACTTCGAGGAACAGAGACCAGAGTCAGCAGGACAGTGACCCACCCTCACTCAGCTCAAGAATCCCTACCTTGTCAAGCATGCACAATACGTGGAACTTGTACATTGTACATGGCTACCTACTTCTAGCTACTTGTCACAGCAGTGTTTGACTTTCTCTCAAAATAATGTCCCCTAGAGTTATTTATTCTACCTCTTGCTATTCTTCTGTCTCTGTTCGTACTCCAGTGACAAGTTCAGAAATGAAGGGCTGACCTACAGAAACTCTGGCCTTATGTTATGCCTCCAGTTTTCAAAGTGAAGTGCTGAAAAATACTACGCCATGCAGACATGACTATACAGGCAGAAACTCAGCATCTTGGAATTTTACTTGCACAAAACAATCTTCACCAACTATGTTGATGAAAATCTATTCAAAATGATTTCAAGTATTAGACTACAATGATACCATGCCACACCTCTGAAGTAAATGAAATAAGTCTATTGAATAAAAATAAAAAACCCCAAACAATCCTGAGAGTAGATGTGCAAAAGTGCAAATAAAAATAACACAAAATTAATGGCTTATTTATGTTTGTTCTGTTGCTTTTTTATTAAGGAAAAACCCTTGGGTGGCTGTACTTTCACCGAGGGTAGGGGATTGCCCTTATTTAATATTAGGATGGAAGTACTTACATGCTTGTATCACAGGGGCTGTACCTCAACAGAGCTCACCACCTCCATTTGCAGATCACTTAAGATCCACATCTACCCTGCAGAACCACTTGAGATACTATTCTGTAAATTCTCAGTGTCTGGAGCACTGCCTGCACAACACCATCTGCCAGCTGTTCTAAGGACACCAACAAGTGCTCTGCAGACCAGCCATTCCAAAAGCCTTCAGTGAGCAAATATTTAGAGCATTTGCGTCTACAAAATATGCTTTCTTAGTACATTTTTCAAACCCACATATTAACTCTTTGGTGAGACCTGAAGGCTTAAAAAGGGCTCAAGAAAAGACTATTTCAGCAGCAGCTCCTTTTACACTCTGCCAAATTCATACATGTGTTATCCACACATGCACACAGATATAGATACATGCTTATAAATGTTATCTATAATAATTTCTCAGGGTAATACAGACCTGGACACAAAACCATGAGAGCATTACGATGTCATTCACTTTTGACCTTTCCTGTTTAGAAAAGGGCAAATGACTTCTGGTTCTGCTCTGTCAGGAGGAACCATCAAGCAGAATCGTGTGATTCTTCTAGGATACTTCACAAATACAGCCAAGCTTTGCTTCTGCATATAGCAGTTGTATAATGTCACATGGAGAAAACAGAAGCAGATGGACCAGGGCTGAACTATACATGGTTTTCTTTGTGCATCGGATTGGCTGCAAACTGCCAGGTTTCATAACTGTCTTTCACATTGATTATCTGGTGCACAACAAAGTATAATTTCATATGAAAGTCACTTCTTCAGTCACGAAATCGTATCTCTTCCACCCAGCTGCTTATTTCCACAAAAGTTGCTTCCATCAGTCAAATAAACGACCCAGCATGTTGGGGTATGAAGGTGAAACACCAGTGAAACAACTGCAGGACACAGTGCTAGGATAGGAAAAGGAGGTTGCATTGACTGCGTATCATGTGTGGAAAGACTCTCTGGACAACATATTTTCTTACAAGCCAAGTACTAACTGGATCTAAATAAGCTCTCTGTAGTAAAATATTGTCAACTATGAAACATTTCCAAAATTGGATTAAGTTGATTACATTTCTAAGGTTTGGAAATTTCATTTCTAACTGATGTTAGCAGTTCTACTGAGCCTTTGAATTTTTTTCTCCTGACCAGAAGAATTAATATCTATTTGGCAGAAAAGAGGATAATGGGATGTATTTGATTTATAATATAATTCTGTTACTAATAAGGTAGAAGCTTGAAGGGTAAAGTAAATACTGTAGATATTTTATAGTCTAAGACGACACACTAGTACTCTAGCAGTATTGGTTGCATATTGGTAACTGATTTAAAACTCTAGAATAACTTAAAAATATTCATTATACGAAAGGCATAACAGAATACTCTCAAAAGATTATTATTATATTAATATCTCAAAAGATATTCCAGAAAGTGAAACTTTTTTTTTTTTAAAAAGATACTGAAGTTCAGCTCTGTGGTATTCAGACAATATGTTTTGCCTGTGGTCTAATTCTCAAAGTTGCTTCCCAGAGCTTCCTCCAATAACTACCACATTACCGCGTAACCTAGTGCTATAAGAAAGCAAGCCATTTTACAAATGTCTGAATAATGCTTGGCACGTTAGGGAAGTCTGGTCCATTTGGAAGGAGTTAGTAGCTGTCAAAGTACTACGAAAAGTCATCCAGTCCATTTATGAAACACATAATATTTCAGAATACAAGTTAAGAAGCTCCATGAAACAGGAAGCCACAGTGTTTAATCTCAAATGAACATCATCTATAGACATAATTAATAAAAATTCTGAAAGTACACACTGTATGTTTTATAATGACCATATTAAACTGGGCATCCATTAAAGACGGCTTCTGCCATCTGAATTTCTGTGCAAATTTGATGTGTAAACGTCAGCCACTTAAATTTTCAAATACAGCTGCTTTTATCAGAGCACAGTATTTGATGAAATCCCCTGAACATGTTTTGTAGCTAACAAGAAGGTAAACATGTCCACACAGAATTTATCAACACTGCCTCCCCAGACTGCCAAGTTTCAGTTAGTGTGTACTGACCAAAATCTGTTACACTAAGCAAGCATTATGTAACGTGGCTCTCTCAAACACTGAGTGCGCTCCTCCTACCTAAATGAAGAGATTGAAGATAAGGTCTGGCAGGCATTCAGAGTTTTAGAGCTGGGAATGAGGATACAGTCTCCTTTTTGCAAATTGCTCAACTTAGGTAGCTTTCTTGGTTAAAGACCTATGCAGAATTTTCATTAAATTGAAAGACATATTTAAGACAGCCCATGTGTGATTTTAGTTATGATCAAAACTGAATTCTGCAATGGAGTTGGTGGTCAAAAGCAAAAAGCCTAAAATTGAGAAAATCTTTTTTCCTCTCAGTTCATTTTTTGTTCTATCAAAGCATCTGGAATAAGATGGAGTGTTGAGATGTACAATTATTCAATTCAAAAATAACTCCCAATATTAATCAATACCTATGATTCAGAGTCCAGACATTTTTCTTACTGACCTGTTTCACTTGAACATCCACCAGAAAGAATATACAAGTATCACAATTAATCCTTCTGGTTTCTATTACGTCATATCCCATAATTACATTTTACTTTGTGAAAGCGTGGACTATTACTTCACAAAATTGTAAGCATTACTTTGGCATAAGAGGGAAATGATGCCATAGCAAAAAAATAATTGTATCTGCAATGCTCTTTCTTTCGTGTCAGAGGGGGACTCTTAGTAATAGTTCTGTATGGGTAGTTACCACACAAATTGTAGAGACACTACTGAGTGACCATGGCAAAGCTGCAGCATTTAACTGTTTAACTCCCGTGGTGGATGCCACAGTTTGATTCTATTAGTATCACACTTAGCAGTTTATCAGTCTGGAGACCAAATTAACCACCTTTCAACATCGGCCCTCCTAACGATCCTACCCTTTTTGCATACATTATTCAGAAGTACGTATCTCAGAAATCAATCTCTACTCATGCTCCTACAAGGACAAAAATTTGGTTGTATTCCAGATTGCGTAGAAAGAAAACAAAATCCTCATCAACTATTGAAAAGAAGGAAAGGTGATCAGATTGCTAGGACAAAATACCTATTACATGAGACGAGTATGCACGTATTTTCATCACATGCAAAATCCTTTCCTTAGGCCCCACCTCTGCAGAGTAATTAATTACCTTTCCATGATCTGTGACCATGTGCTTTTGATGCTGATTAGGAGCAGAGGTCTTTCTTTCCCATCCTACAGCAAGCAGCTTCAGATAGTGAGGGAAGGACACCCTTTGACATCTGCACGCAGGAAGTGTCAAAAATGGATCAATATCTGCAAAAGCCAGCACTAATATATTCTACAGCTGACAGATCACATTAAGCTTTAACTGAAACACTAGAAATGCTTGGTGTGGAACCATGCCAGTTTTTCTCCCACTTGTGGGTAAATAGAGTGAACAAACTGTATATGTCTTAACAAGTATTTGTCTTCAACACTTGCCTTCCTTTCAGAATTCAACCAGCTTGTTTTTACTTTACTTTTCCTAAACTTTTCAATAATATTCTCATTCTGAGAACAGACATGCCTGTCATCAGTTTAACAGTTAAGTGACAAAGAATGAAGCAGAAGAAACACTTGGATCACCAGTTTTACATAAAATTGAAACTAAGCATTACTGTTTCCCAGTCTAACATGCTCTAGCCCACTTCCTGCCCTCCAAATAACCTTGAACAGGAATTAAAGCCTCTCAATCTTTTTTTCAAGACTTTTTTTTAATTAGAGAATGCTTTGCAAGATATACTGATGATAGAAGCTAGAGCCATCAGTCTTAATGAAACGTACTTTATTCACTATTCCAGTACACGTAATATGCACGATCTGATTTATCTCCTCTAACTCTCCAGTGCTTATCACAGAGATTTCCTTGAATAATAAAAGTTGCCATGATTCCAAGTCCTCACTTCCAGGAGTACTTCCAATTTTTAAGAAATTGACAATTTAGCATGAATGCTACTGGAAGAACAAGTAGCCAGGTTTCCCTTAGTGACCAAGGGATCCTATTAATTTGATTCTCTTTGAGCCAAAGTATCCTTCATCCCTGACCCTGCACCTTTAGCTTTTCCAGACTGCCTAGCTTACAGCCTTCCAGAAAAAACTATGTGATCTTAAAAGAGTGCAGAAGAAGCACCTTCTCATGCTATACATGCCAGCAAACCCTTCCCAGCCTGCCTCTTCTTCAGGTACATCTCAAACTTGACTTACCATTTTGTTTACTGTTTATGTAAGTACTGCCAGCAATAGGTGGCACTCACCTCACACAGCACGACCAAAGCTTCTCCAGAGCTATACACAGAGAACTATCTGGTTGAGAGACAACAGTGACTACCATCTTACTGCTCCTCTCCTCCTCTGATTAGCAGACAAATATGGAGATGCAATTTACCAAGCAAAAACCTGTGCAGGAACTGGCTGGGGATGACATCCATGATGCCAAGCCAACACTTCACATTTATATCATTTTATTCTTAAACAGCTGCTTTATGTGTTTTTTCCAAATGCAGCAATGCCAATGAGCTACGGGAGGACAAAGTGCTAAGCAGTGACTCCATCTGATCTGCTAGACACACAGTCCCAGCTGTTACCCCTGGGGCTGACCAGCCCAGGTCATGAACTGACCCTGCCACTATCCCACCCAGCCAGCAGCCCATCTCCAGCTCGGCTCTCATCTGTGTCTCATTCTTCCTCTGCAGAAGTATTTTAATCACCAGGCTTCTCCTCTAACAGGCTATTATGAAGAGCTGGATAGAGCAAAAGAAAAGTCCATTCAAAGATGATCTCCAACATCTAACCTCTTCTTAATTGGTGCTGTACAGGGAAAGTAAGGCCTGCTTCACTTTTTTGCTATTTGTTGGGTTTTGTTGCCTTTTTTTTTTTTTTTTTTTTTTTTGATTGGTGTGTTGGTTAGTTGTTAGTTTGGGTTTTGGGTTTTTTTGGTTGGCTGGCTTCCTGGAAATATAAATCAGACCTATTTATGATTTTCAATGTTGTAGTTCTGTGCCCAGAGATCCTGAAAACTGGTATGGGAAGGCTGTCACACCCCAGTTTCCTATGAACACCAGCCACCTGTGAGACTGCTTTATTCTCAGCACTCTCAGGCTGGCATATCAGGACATGCATCCTCAGTGCACGCCCTGTGTGCAGGGCTGAAGAGGGATGGAATGAATCCCTGATTAACTAATAAGTTTGTTTTCCAGTTGCTCCTGTCCTCTCCTGTCTTTGCATATTCCATGGTTTTTCCTAAGGCATTTATCCAAGCTTTGCTCTAGCAACTCCAACCTTGAAAGCTTGAAGCTTTTTGAAGTGGCTCTAGAAAAGGCAGAATAGATTTCATCAGTGTCTGGAGAATCTGGGGGATAGGTATCCCACTGAAGGCATCTCATTTGCTTCTTGATTTGAGATCCCAAGGAAAACACTTTGATCACTTTCTGAAGCTCATGTTGGAAACATCTCCTGGGCAGGGATCAGAAGGATGTTGTTTCCCCTCAATTTCTGGACTGCCCGAGTATTAGACCTCCATCTTGGTTTTAGGTGAGCTTGAAAGTTCACTGGAGGATGTAGAGTTCATTGGCAATGGATGGATTCTTTGCAGATCAATAGCTAGTAAGACAACTTATGACAGAGTTAGAGAGACAGGTTTCCAGCAACATAAGCTTGATTCCAGGCACCTGCTTTCGGATCATTCCAGGACCTTTCTCAGGTGGCTTTTAGATGATTATAGGAAGCTTATTACATGAGGAATGTGGGCTCCAACCAGAGTGACTACAAAGGACAGAACAGGAAGAGGCTAATAATCTTTCAAGAAGCAAAGTGGAAAAGCTGACAGCTGCTAGCACTTTCTACGTAGTAGACTGCTGGTACACTCACATGCCAAAGTCCATGTAGAACCTAACCCATGAGAGATTAGTCCTTGAGAGACAGAGTCCAGCTGATCATGATGACAGCAGCACCCATACACCATTATACCTTAATGTTGTTCTTTATGTAATTCACTGTCAAGAGTAAAAACACTCCTGATATTTCAGTCCAAACTTCATACATAGTGTTAGCTTTGCAGTCATATAGCTACTGTTCTATTGGCTAAAATGCTGCTCTGTGCAATGCATTGGCTTTTTAACTATTTTGTAACTTGGTCACGTAGCACGGGGCTTCTTTCTGCTGTTTTACTCAGCTGTGATGAGGCAGTGGGAGAGGCATACTGCATACAAGGTGTTCCAAGTCACAGGATGCTGTGGATCAGTGGAGTTTTCCATACCACAATGAGATGCTGAATGTTACTTTTATGGGTGCATTCTCTGTTTACCATTTCCAAGTGCTAAGAGGCAAGGCAGCTGGGTTTATTTAGCTTGTATCAGTAAAGAGTTCTCTTTTGCCAGAGGTAGAACACATGGTATTTTCTCTGTATCATTTCTTCTGACTCACTTCCCCACAACCTCTTTTCTTGAAAACACAAACCCAGGAAGGTCCCGTATCTTCTGATTGCCAAACTAATAATAATGGTGAGCGCTGATTATAGCCTACGGGCTCTTCCTAGAGAGGAGGAGAGGTTTACATGCCAGGGAAATGGAAGAGACCAAAGTTGAGCTTCTGCTCTACTGAGTGCTCCACTCCAAACCTATGAAAGAGATGCTTGAGGTTTTGATCTGCCAGTGTATATCTATAAAGAACTGGGGAAAAGTTTTTGTCCAAGTTCACATGCTTTGTTATGAGCAACACTGTGTAATGTTTACATTCAGACAAGACCCTTTTAAGTAGACTGGGGGACAAGGAATTCTGAGTTGCAGCAGAATAATTACAAGAAGTTTGCAATATAGATTTGATACTGATGTTTTGTCCAGGCGTATCTCAAGTATGGGAGCTCTAGAAGTAAAAGCCATGCCTTAAGAGCTCTTAACAGAAATATGAAAACACTGGGGCACTGGGATCACTTTTAGAGTGCTCCTCAAAAGCAACTGAAGATGTTGCATATGATGTCATGATATCTACAGGACTCTGTCTCCGTGGAATAAGATGCATCAGCACCATAGCCTTCTAAAGCCACTCCTGATTTAGGAGCACAGGTTGCTAGCAAGGGAAAAAAACTCCCAGAGGCCCACATTCACCCCACTGCAACACTCACTTATCCCTTTTAAGTGTCACAGTCATGTGGTCTTACCTAGACATATTTTTGCTGGCTTACCCACAGTCATGCCCTAATCTTAGCCATACACAGGAAAAGGCACCAAACTGCATCACCTGCTTCAGACAAGATAAGAGACAACACTGCGTGTGACACACACTGAAAATGCCACAACTTCTCATGGCCCATATAAAAATACATCAAATAAAACCAGCAGCAAAATGGAATTTTTTTTTCTTCTGAGAAATGGCTTGTGAATTAATAGCAAGATATTTTTCCTCCCAAAACTGTATGGCCCAGAAATCAAACAAATAAACCAGGGATGAGAGATAAGAGGTGCAGAGTATACATACTTCTTCAATATTTTCAGAAAAGGTGAGTCTAAAAACTGCTGATTAGGGAAACCTGTTTGATAGGATTCTACCTTTAAAGTGACGCAAACGTTCACAGAAAAGTGGTGCATTCTGGAATGTTTTCAAAATCACAATGTCTTATTAAAAGTGGAGTAATTGTGATGTGAGGAAAGGAGAGTTTGGGAGATTACGTTTAGCTTTGGTCATTCACCATCATTTCAATAAATGTAACTGTTGAATATTTTGAGAAAAATTTCTGAATGTCATATAAAAGAATTAAAAAGCTACTATTGACCAACCATTTCTTCCTCTTAGTTTTAGAGTTTACATCAGAATTTGGTCCATTTTTGTAGGTTAGAACAATGTAAAGCTCTTTACGTATTTTCATTTCAGGCCAACTGATATCTTTGAGAACCTGTGGTGTTGTCGCCTTTGCTGAAGAAAAGAAGATAAATCAGACACTGAAGGTCTCAAACACCACTGAACAAGCACCCACATACCAATTCACTGTTTCAGACTGAGCCCTTTAAAATGTTACAAATGAAGCAAAACCTGAAGTATCTGTATACTGCTCTTATTACAAAATACATTTGCTACACCTTCAGGTGATATTTAAATATAATTTATCTCATAAAAAAGATATTCAAGTCTCAGCACGACCCACTGGCTTTGACTTGCCAAGTGGTGTTTATTGGACATATTCCATTAGCACACCATATTTTGACCATAATTTTGTGTCCTCCTTTACACTCCTCTCCCATTCTATGCACATATCTACCTACCGTTCACTTCAAATGATGAAGAAAGGCACATTTGTAAACAGGGTCTTGAAAAAAGATACGTGTTTGCAAGCATTTTAGGGTAATTGCAAACAGACGCAAAAAAAGTCAGAAATACCCTAAGCTTCAAAATGCAGATGCTCCATTTTCATCTAAGTTTCAAACCTGCAAACAAAACTTTTGCTTAGGAGTAAGCATGTAAGTTAGGCATGCTGAAATAGGGGCTAAACAGGCACATGTCCACAGGGTTAAGCTCACAAAGTTCACAATTACAATAAGTAATCTCTCTTTTTAAAACTGTTTTTATCAATTGGTTTTTAATATCGATGTGCTGAACAGACTTCCTCTTCAGGATCATTTACTATCATGCAATAAATGAAACTGCTTGGTAGAAAACAGAGCATTTTGTAAGAATTTTTTAAAGTGCATGGATTTAAGCAAGTTTAAGTAATGATGTTTGAATTTATTTTTGCCCTCAGAGAAGCTGGTAAGAGTTAGAAGTTAGCTTTTTGTTATATGTAAAAGACACCGAATATTCTTTCACAACATTATTCTGAGAAGGGATTGCACATCATGATGATAATAATAATAGTAGTAGTAGTAATAGTAGTAGCAGTAGTAATAAACTTTTCCACTGGAAAAAGAATTTACCAGAATGCTTGTAATGGGACACATACATGCATTCATTAATTTACATCAAAAACAGAAAATAATCATGAGTGTCTTGCAATATACTCCCAAGATTTCATGCCTGAAATTATTTCCTAGGGAAGGGATTTGTTCTAGAAAACTGAAGATACATAATTTGACCCCCTTGCAGTGGCTTCACTAAAATTGCTGTCCTGTCCCAGGGAGAAGTTCTTGACTCCAGAAGGAAGAAATAATAAAAAATAATGTAGGGAAAAAAAAAAAAAAAAGAGAGAGAGAAGAAAAAAAAAAAAAAAAGAAAGAAAAAGAAAAAGAAAAAAAATAATTGCAGGGACAGGTTATTGTGGCTATTACTCACTGAAACACATTTTCTATAGAAAGAAGGGAAGGGAAGGGAAGGGAAGGGAAGGGAAGGGAAGGGAAGGGAAGGGAAGGGAAGGGAAGGGAAGGGAAGGGAAGGGAAGGGAAGGGAAGGGAAGGGAAGGGAAGGGAAGGGAAGGGAAGGGAAGGGAAGGGAAGGGAAGGGAAGGGAAGGGAAGGGAAGGGAAGGGAAGGGAAGGGAAGGGAATAAATACCCTTTCATATCCATATATGTAACATTGTAAAAAAAAGAGAACTCACTAGAAAAAAGTGTGAGTTTTCAAAAACAATAAAATATAACTAATTATAATTTTAGGAAAACATTCCTAAAACCATGTGCCCAAAACCACATGAACTCCCATGACTGTAAAACACAATGAAATTTTTATAATTACATGGGTGTACAGTATAGTGGTTATCTGTAAAGACAGTACTAGTAGCAAAAAGAAACATAAAGGAAAAAAAAAAAAAGACAAAACATACTACGAAACTGTATTTTTTTAAATAGGAAAAGAAAGAGAAAAGGCATTAAAATAGAATCTTTACCCCAATTCCTTCTTTCTTTTATGGCTTGTTGAAGCAGAAGTAGGCTTTTCCACTTATCCTGGCTGTGGTATTTTTTTCTCCCATTCACAACACTCTTCTGTAAGGCATCAAACAGCCATCAAGCAGCTCAGACACTTCCACACAATTATCAGGACACCTGCACCAAAGTCCTTCATTGCAGTAATGTGGAGAATAAGCTGCTTCTCACCCACAGGCAAAGCCAGTGCCAGACTGCTGTCACATCCAAGTGCCGACATGCAGAAGCCCCAGTGGCTGGGAATAGGCCCATCCTGCCCTGGAGATCAGGCCTGTATCTTGCCATGGAGAGTAGGTCTGCATCCTGTCTAGGGATCAGGTCCACATCCTTTCCCAGGGAGCAGGCCAGCATCCTGCCCCAATACCCAGCCACCACTGCATCTGCCGAGAGTGTTGCACAACTGGATGAGGAGGGAATGGGAGGGAGCACTAAGAGAAAATCTTGATGGTCCATTTAAAGTTCTGTAGTGTATTTCTGAGGCATTTGGATAATGCCCTCAATAGCATGTGTTAGATTTCAACAAGCCTTGAATTGGTCAGGAGTTGAACTTGATCACCTACTGTAGAGATTCTGCTCTAGCAGGAAGGTGAACTTAGATGATCTCCAGAAGTCCCTTCTGATCCCTGTGATTCTGTGATTCTCTGGTCTTTGTAGCATCCTTCCAACCGAACTATCATAAAAAAAAGTAAAACTAGGATGTTAGGTCAGTCAATTCCTTCTTCCTACTGTATCTGTCTTCCCACCTGCCATCATATAACATCTGTGGTAACTCAAGAGCAAAGGGAAGAGCATTAGCAGAAAGGCCAAGAGAGCCCAAAACCCAGCACTGGCTTGAAGTCACTGACTCCAATCCTGGCAGGCAGACAGGCCTGGGATTTCAGGGCATTTCTTGCATGTGGGGTGAGGATACCAACAGCCAGCCTTGTAGCATGCAGGGACACCAGCAACCCCCTCACCTGCCCGATTCCAGGGATGGGTGCAGCAGTGTGGGGCTGCAGCTGGGTGGCAGTACCCAGGCAGGCAGCAGCTAGCAGCCTCTTCCCACTGGCACCACCCTGAACATACAGTTTCCTGAGCCTTTGCAGCGATGTGCTCAGGAAACTTCCTCATCCCACTGGGGGTTTATCAACACCCCATCATTTATCACCTTGTCCTTTGTGCTATAAGTTTCTCTAGTCATCCATTTGCCCCACATAATAAAATAAAAATGACTGTTTTCTATAGAAGAAATAAGGTTTTCCACAGTTTAACAAAAAATTCCTGTAACTTTCCCTATCTTAAGTTTTCCAGGAATATTTTCTTTTCTTTTCTAGCTTCCATTGATAAAATTATTTTAAATTCTCACCCCCTAAAAAACAAACGAACAAACAAACAAACAAAAACACAACCAAAGAGGCAGACACCTTGCAGCTGAACGAATGTATGATACAATTCTGCATTAAAGCAGCGTGTCAGCCATTTCAGTTGTTCTTCCAGCACACGCTCCTACGACAGTGATCTGTGCAGAAAAAGCAGCAACTGTAATTCAACAAGATGGGTGTTCTGGTGCAACAAAGTTAGATTGCTTCTTCTTGCTTAAGTATAACAGATGACAGGAGCTTCCCAAACCTGAAAACCAGGGAAAGCTTTGTGTGTACAACAAACTTAACCCCAAACGGCAGTTCGGCTGAGATCCTTTTGTGGTTTGGGGTTGTTTGGAGGGTGTGAGTAGGACAGAACATGTCTCTGCTTGTCCTCGTCCTCCTCAATTAGATGAGGACAATTTAGGCACCAGGAAGATTCATTCTTAAAATAAACTTTCACAAAAAGTGACCGTGCTTTCCTGAATTGCACCATCCGTGACAACTACAGCATTTACCTTTTGTCCTAAAATAAAATCTTTTTTTTTTTTTTTTAACTTTTCAACTAACTTTATTCAGTAATAAAATAATTCATTAATGGTCATGCGGGTCTGCAAGCAGCCTGAAGTCAAATTTGAAGTCATGAGCAAAAGATCTCAAACTGACAAACAACAGCTGCAGCAAGACAGCAAAATTCCCAGAAATGTGCCTATTTATTTTTCTGATAATTGTATCTTAACAAGAAATTGTATGCTTTGCAATCATGGAGCTACCCAGGAATATTGGCATATTGGCATTCTGGTGGATATTAATGTGTGAAATAGCTGATCTTCCAAAAAGCAGATTTTAGCAAGTCAGAAGGCAATCAGATCATTAAATTAAATGCTTAGGGAAACTGCTGCACAGTTCTGCTTAGTACACAGAGTGTGTTCATTCTTGGACAGACAAAATTACCTTCCAGTTCTCAGCTGCAGTTTCAACTGTTTTCTTTTATGGTTTTAAAAGTTATTCCTGAATAATGAGCAAAAGAAAAACCTACATACATCTGTGCTAATGCCCTGCATAAGGCTGCTTCTTTCCAGAAGTCACTTGTAATGTTACTCAGTCAAATTATTTATGAAGCAAAGGCAGAAAACCTGTATCGAAACAGACAGCTCCATGAACGGCTCTGTTAAAAAGAGGTGGGACATTTAACACCTGAGAAACCCAAGAAGAGGCTTTCAGTGCCACTGCCCTTCCCAAGCCTCAGCCACAGCCACGGCTCCGTTCTGCCGCACAGGGGCTGCTCGCTACTACAGCCTGGCACCATGCAGGATGGGCAGGCTGATGTCAGTTGTATAGGCTGGATTTCAGGACAGGGAAACTTTCAAGCAGTCCTTCAAAAATCTTTGCATGAGTTCTCGATTAAAACTGGCTATTAAGACGATATTCATATAATTAATAGTAAATGTTTTGCTTAAATTGTAACTGGGAGGAGTCTCTTCATTCTTAAAAAGAGAAGGCAACTGTGGAATGACTCTTCTGAAGGTTTGTATTCGATCGTTTTCAGGATAATCTTTTTTGAGGAAAATCTTCATCACTAATAAAAGTGTTTTGAAAACAAAAGATATGGAATGATTCAAAATATTTTTTTTAGAAGGCATAAAAGTTTCAGTCCAACATAAAATATTTAAGCACTCCCCGCAGATGAATACATCAAATAACATCTATATCTTAAGTGTATGCCCCAGCCCAGGTTTAGGTCACAGAACAGGGATTCATTTGGAACTAAAGATGTGATTAGGACCAAAGAACAGATCACATCGCTCAAAATTTGTCATTTTGACTAAAGGAAAAGTTCCACATCCGTTCAGCACGCAGACTCTCAGTCTCCCCACGCAACAGCAAGGATTCTGCCCCTAGCACAGAACAGAACCAATTCCACACTCCCTCATCAACTCTCAGAGCCATGATCTTAGTGATCCCACTAAGATGCAGTGCTGCCACGCTGACTTGCTCCATGAATCACAACCAGGTTTTTTGAAAATTGACATGGGAACAATGATCAGACTGCCTGGCATTTCAGACAGCTGGAAAACCAACGTAACCAAACCAACTAAGAGCTCAACCTAAGCTAAGGGGGTCTTTCCATGTATTTTCCAACCTGATGATTTACTGTGCATCTGCATAAGACTTCATTTTGTGAGCACACATGTACTGCCATAAGAACACAGGACTATGTGCTTGGAAGGAAAGCTGATCTTGTGTTCTTGTGTGATTTGGGCTTTATACTCCACAGCGTGTTTTAAATGTGCATGGAGAGATATTTTCATACAGCATTTGGAAGAAGGAAGACAATAAATAATAATAATAATAAAAATGTACAACTGAAGAAACATTTAAGAATTCGAGCAGGTACTTATTAAGGTGACAAAATCCTCTTTCAAATTCAAAATCCGAGCCACCTGCCAAATTACAGCCTGGCATATATAAAGGAAACAAGCAATGACAGGATCTGGCAGTCTGTCTGGAGCTCTGTTGGTATTGATCACTGCACCCAAACAGTGCCTTAGTGATGAGCCACTGTTACTATAGTCAAATTGCTCAAAGCTGAACAGGAGGAAAAACATCCTCATTCTTGGTTCTTGTTATAATACAAGAAGAATTAAAATGCTTTCCAAAGAAATCCCAGTGAGAAATGTACAGCCAAACCAAAGCAAAGATAAGTCCCCTGCAAGTAGAGTGCCAAGTACTGCCGGGGCACGGGTGTCTGAATAAAGTGGCACAATTCCAGAGAGACTGGGTGGAAACCATTCCGAGCAGTGCACAGCTTAGCCAAGTCCTAATGGTTGTTCCTTATGGTCACACCCTGGTAGCTCCTGCCTTACTCAGGTAAGCAGTCGTGTAGACGGGAGAGGGCTCTGCGAGTTGGAAAATGTACGCGGGGTGGGAGGAGGTGGGGAGAGGACTCGACAAAGACATTTCATGTCCTATTTTATTCCAAGCCTTTCCACTTGCAGTGAAGCATCAATTTTTACATTCTGAATTTACCGAGGACAAACCACAAGCCACAGCCGCGCCTGTTAGAACTCGAACTGCTTCTACGCTACGCTTTCCTCTGCCATTCAGAGCTTCCACTCAACCCTTCCGGATTTCTCACGTCGTGTGGAACAACGGCAGTTCGGGTGAAGCCGTCGCTTCGTTCCTCTCCTTCGACAGCGGCCGCCCGGCCAACCCGGACCTGGGCCGGGGCAGTCCCGCCTCCCCGCCCCACCCGTGGACAGCGCTCTGCAGCCCCACGACGCAGCAGCCGCTCCGCGACATCGCTGTTTGCTTTTTTTTTTTTTTTTTTCTTCACCCCCTCCAGGATTTCCTCCCCGCGAATGAGCGGCTCTTTCCACACGCACTGCCAAGGTCCATCCTTCCGTCCCTGGCCGCGCACCCGGCGCTGGGCGTGTAACCGGGGCCCTATGTAACCCCCGCTCCAGCGAGCCTCGACGGCCGCTGTCCTCCCGCTCCGTCCTTCCGCGGCTCTTCGTTCTGCTCCCGGCCCCGTGGCGGAGCGGGGATGCCTCCTCCCCTGGCGGCCCGCCAGCCGCCCGCCTCGCCGCGCTGAGGCCGCGGAGCCCGGCGGCGCTGCGGGGAACCCGGCGGCGGCCGCGGAGCAGAAAGCGAAAGTACCTGGCGGCCGGCGGAAGCCCCATGGGCACGGCGGAGCGGGGCCGCGCCGCAGCCGGCTCTGACAGCGCCGCGCCCAACCCCTGCAGGCGGGCATCGGGAGCCCGCTGAGCCCGTCCGGCCGCCGCTCCGTTCGCCCCAGCTCCGCGGGCTCCGCGCACCATGGGCGAGACGGAGCCGCCACCATGACCGCCGGGCCGCCGCCGCTCCCCGCCACCCCCCCCGCGGACAATGTCCCATGGTAAGGAGCGCGCCGCACCGCACCGCACCGCGCCGCACCGCACCGCACCACCTGCGCCCGGCCGGGCTCCGCCGCTCCGCTTCACGCTGCCGTCCCCGCCGTTTCTCTTCCTGCGGTGCCGCCCGGTGCCCTTTTATCCCCGCGGTGGCGGGCGGGGGAATTCCCACTTTTGCTTTTTCTTTCTTTTCTATTTTCCCCTTTACCCGAAAATAAAAGCTCCCGCTTTCCCAGAGCGGCCGCTGCCGGGAAGCGGCGGGGCGGGCGGGCGGGCGGCGGGAGGGCAGAGCCGCGCGGAGCGGAGCGGGCACCTGCGGTCCGCCCCGCCCGAGCAGCCATCGAGCAATGCAGCCGGGGCCGCGCCGCGGAGTGGGGCAGAGGGGCAGAGCGCAGCCGGGGGGCCCCGCGGAAGGGAGCCGCGGATGCCCCTGGTAGGACGCTGCCCTGCCGCGTGCACTGAGTTGAGTCTGGGAGAAAAGGAAAAGAGAGGGGCTTTTTGACATTTCGAAATACTGGAATGCTGGCTTTTCCTGGCTTGCCTCGGAGAATCTCATGGGGTTTTCCGACTAAGGAGCTTTTGGGAAGGTTACTGAAAGGATGGCTATTCCCAGCAATACGAGCTTCCCCTCTCCTGAAATACTGTAGCCGTAGGGCTGCTGCCGTTTCTGCTCCTTGGGAAGTCACCTAACAGTCCAAAGCCCCTGGGATGTTTTAAGACACTTGTCGAGCACATTCCAGAGGACTCGTGTAGGAACGTCTGAATTGTTTGCATTGTGGTCCTGCTGCGTGTCCAGGGACCTTGGGGCTACACAGCATCCATTTCAGCATTACCTGCTGTGATTTCAGTACCCTTTCAGTATCTAAAGGGGAGCTATAGGAAATAAGGGAACAGACTTTTTAGTAGGGTCTGTGGTGACAGGACAAGAGGAAATGGTTTCAAACAAAAAGAGGGGAGATTTAGGTTGGATATAAGGAATAAGCCTTTTACCATCAGGGTCATGTGGCACTAGAACAGGTTGCCCAGAGAGCTGGTGTGTGCCCCACCCCTGGTGGTGTTCACTGTTAGGCTGGATGGGGCTCTGAGCATCCTGTTCGAGCTGTAGATCTCTCTGTCCATTGCAGGGTAGTTGGACCAATCGACCATTAAGGGTCCCTTCCAATTCTGTGATTCTGTGAATCTCATTTAAGTGGTTCCCCATCTGCCCAATACAGAAGAAGTAAAGCCAAAGGAATGAAGTGACTTTGCGGTTTTCACCTATTATCTCCACTTGCTGCTGGACAAACCAAATTTTAGAAGTAATGGAATCAGTTATGTTGTTTTTATTATTATTATTATTATTATTCAGAAGATTTTTTTGTGCCCTTTGAAATGTATTTTTGAAGTAACATAACCAAGTTATTTGCATCCTGCTATTTGTAAGTATTACAGGTTCTTTTTTTTTGGTGCTGGAATCATGAGGTACAGTGGTATGCTGAAATAACATTGTCCTATAATTGACTTTTAGCATGTTTGTGCAAACATCTTTTTAATATCAAAGAAATCCCAGACATAAACAATGATAGTTCTCTAAGATTAGTTAACATATATATATATATATATGCAAAGATTGAGCCCTGTGGAAGTCAGATGTCCCCCTGGAGACGTATCTGCCTTGCACAGTCACTGCTTTTGTATTTCCTGCTTGTAGGATCCATTAGGATCAGAACTCTTCAGGCTAGATCTTTCTTAGATACTCATAGACCATTGCAGATCATTTTGAAAAGGTTGAATAATTTGGTTTTCCCTTGCGAAATTGGTAGGCAGATTTCCACTAGGGCAAAAAATGGAATTCACCATGTACAAGTGAAAATATTTCTATTCGGTTTCTAGGACGGAGGTGTACACATGCTGTGGCATGTTCACAAATAATATATCAGAAGAGAAGGCTTTGATAGGCAGGAAAACTAAGATACATTTTGGTTTGAAGCAGCAGTGTGTTGTGGGGATGGAATGAACTGTGGGGGAGTTTATATCTTTGAACAGCAGGCAAGCATGGCATGACTGGTGGAGCACGGCACAGGCTGCTCAGAGAAGGTGTGGATGCTCCATCCCTGGAAGGGTTCAAGGCCAGGTTGGATGGGGCCCTGGGTAGCCTGATCTGGTGGGTGACAATCCTGCCCACAGCACACGGTTGGAATTGGATGATCTTAAAAGTACCTTCTAACCCAAGCCCTGCCATGATTCCACGATTTTTTGATTCTATGACTCCGGTGCTTGCATGATAGAAGTTAGGTGGCTCTGTAAGGATTATGATCAAATTTCATTGCTTTCTTCTTTGAAGAAGTACAGCCAGAATATGTATTTTAAAAATGTATTTGGTATTTTACTTTCATCTCTAGTGTGCTACTAGAAATTCAGTATTTCTCTCTGGGATTCACTGGCAATGCCCAAGTCTGGAGATTTTGAGTGTTCCACTCGGTGCTGCCCAGTGTTCCCATCCTCACCAGGGAGGAAGAAAACAGAGAAGCAGTCAGGTCAGGGCATCCCTACTGCTGTGCTATCTGCCAGTTTCTCAATGTTGGTTGTTGTTCTTACCAAGTAGAAGAGATGGATACAAACAGCTCATATTACTGTGAGAGTATGCTGTGATCTTTGATAATCTCCCAACCTAAATTTCTAGTTCTGTTTTTATTTATTTATCTATTCTTTCTTTACAATCTCCCTTGTAAGTACCATCCTATTTAGTCTAGCTGTAGGCAGTGCCCAGCTATTAGCTTCCTAATCCTGTATTTTCCTGTATGCATTTTTCCTCATTCCCAACATCAGACTGCTCACCTGCAGCCTCCAGTTGCCCTGTCAGCCCTTTTGGGTGGACCAGGTGTTTTGGCCCATTGGAGCTGACCAGGTGTTTTGGTCCTTTCTCTCATTGCCTATCCTTGCAAAGTTCCAATTTCCTGGATGTCACCCAAGGCCAGAAGCCCAGCGGTGTGTTGAGGGGAGAAACTGAGGAGCAGTAAGACTTACTCCAAAAGACTGCAAAAAACTTGCAGAGAAGGATACACTGCTACCTTGTCTCACATTGTGGCCACTAGGATGGATTCCTATCTGGGCAGCCTGAAAATGTGCTTAAACACACAATGACAGATGTTGAGTGCTTGTAGAATTCATCATATGAAAATCAGTAATTAAGGTGTACTCAGACATATACACCTATTTGACCAGGACACTTCTCTGCCTACATATGTGCTGGATGGTTAAGGTCCATGTTGTGGTCAGTGGTGAGACCTCATCAGAGCTTTCAGTGAAGACCAGAGATGAGTTCAACCTAAATAGATATGACGTGGTTGGCCTACCTCATAGCTGGAGGATCTCAAACCACACGGGCTAAATCACTTCACTGGGAGGGAGTTTAGACATCCAGGCAGTGTTCTAATCTGGAGCAGAATCTTTCCCTCAAGGTACAAGCCATTTGCTTGTATAAATGTCCCCTTTAGACTGTTTTAAGAGGTTACAGAATTTATTTGTTAATACAGCACTTAATTAACTGCTATTATTGTAATTCAGCCTTTTTTAGATCTATCTTCCGGGTTCTGCCACTACTCCTTGTTCTGTCACCAGTGAATTCATCTAGCTGTACAATGGGAAATAAAACAACTGAGATCCGCGTCAAGTATGAGAACATACTCAGCCATGACATCGAAGAGCTGGTAGGTAATAGCTTTCCCAAAATGTTAACTACTTTTAGATTATGGCAAATAATATTAAATAAACAGATCTCACATTAAAAAATTTAAAAGTGTGTTGTACTGGGATCCTGGCTTTGTTTGATACATGACTTTGTGCCTGCATGCCAAGCAGTTGGTAGACACACATACCATCTGGACCTAAGTAGTATCATATATTTAAAAAATATACTTTTCTGAAGCAATTTCATGAATACATGTGTTTATATCTTCTGGTCAAGAGAAGAAAGCATTCTACAGCCTGCAATTTGCTTGATGAATTTTAGGCTTCTCAACTTTAGTTTCTCGTCCATTGAAGATAAATAACAGAGGCACAAAATTCAAGTAATTGATTTTCAGACTGATTTCTATGTTCTGTTCCAGGCACTGAGCCCATTCAGCATTTTACAGCTGAAACCCTGCCATTAAACCTTTAGATTTATTTGGATATTTCTGAGTACTGAAACATTTCTTACGGAGAGTGATTGAAATCTTTCACTCTCCATCTAAGATTTTTTACTTCATTAACCAACTAACAGATGGTATAATCATTTTAATAGTCCTAGGTATCACTCATATCACTCTCATCATAATTGTCTAGAATTACAAGGCACCTTCTTTAACACTAGCCAACAAATTAATGTTTCCATGCAAATGATTTAAAACACACATATAACAATAAAAGTTAACTTGTATCTTACTGCTAATATATCTTATTTAACCAACAAAGAATCAAGTTTTCTAGATAGAAGCAGATAAAACCTTAAATTTCTCAGTTACAAACAGCAGCCTCTCCTCTATCATGGCTTTATCAGAGATATTTATTACAGCTTTGTAAACAAAGTACTGTAACAATTTACTGATCCGTGTCCTATACCCACCTTGTGACTTTTCATTGAGAATTATTAACAGATTCATCCGTCAAGAACATTTGCATAGGAAAAAGCACTTTCTACTGTTGGATTTTGTTTTTTATCAGAGAGAGGTGAGACACTGGCACAGCTGCCCAGAGAAACTGGTGCCCCATCCCTGGAAGCATTAAAGGCCAGGTTGGATGGGGCCCTGGGCAGCCTGAGGTGGTGGGAGGCATCCCTGCCCGCAGCACAGGGTTGGAGCTGGGTGATCTTACAAGTCCCTTCCAACCCAAGCCATTCCATAATTCTATGGTTAGCAGAGGCATTTCTATGCAAATCTGCCAGATTGTCACCAAAGGAAAAACTCACCATTCTGTTGCAGTCTTAAATTGAGGTCTATTTGCATGAAATGCAGGTGATATATGATGCTTTTCCAAAGGTTAAACAAGGATTGTATTTCTCTTTGTATCAGCTATTGTATTTTTTCACACTTACCATCCTCCACCATGTTTATCGTCCAGAGCATTACATCAGTGGTTCCCAGCCTTTATCTACCAAGACACACAGAGAGAGAAAGGCACTGCTTTTCTATGTTCTTCATAGATAAATCACATTATCCTCAGTATGGCACGAAAAAATGAGGGAAAAAAATATAACCATATTGGAACAAACAAGTAGCTCCTTTAGTTTGTCATTTTATTTCTAACAAAGATGGATGTTTCCTGGATAACAAAAACGAAACCACTCACTGAGCAGTCATAGAGCAGCTGGCCTGTAGGAGTACAGCAGGAAGAACAGCGTCTGGGAGTCAGACCTCGCTGCCTTCCAGTGGGGGAGAGCCCTGGATGCATCCCAGCTCTGCAGGCCTGCAGGGTTCAGGGGAGCCAGAGGGGGCCATGGGCTGTGGGCAATGGTACATTGTCCACACCAGTTCTTCCTGGCTCATTTTGAAAGGTGATTTTTTTTGTTTGTTTTTTGTTTTTTGTTATAGTATTGCCATCCATAGAGTTTTTTTTTTTAGGAGATTTGTGAGAACTGAAACTGCTTTCTATGTAAATAAAAATAAAAATATCTTCAAGAGTTAATAACTGTGAAAGGTGGTGGGAATGTATTGAACTCTGAAGTTCTTCTTAGAATGGGCATGCACAAACAACTGCAGTAAAGTTGTTTCATTCTCCAGTCTATATTTTCCCTTATTCAAGAGAGATTTATTTATCCTTTCTGTAAAATCAGTGTAGCCTTCTCACGACAACTTAATAGCAAATCCTAAGGATATTGCCCTTTGGGTAATAGCAGCTGTCCGCTAGAAACTGTCCTGCAACTGCATAGCCAAAGTCAGTAACTTTCAGTCCCTCAACCCGACATTTGGAAGTAGCCATGGAGATGACTGGTGGGCTCCATACTAGACCTGGATGAGCATCTGAAATACAGGTGTTATACAAAAATCTGCAGAAAACCCCTGAGAATGAGGCTGACTAATGTGTTCCTATGCACACTTCAGTGAAGAGAGCTAATAGAAGACTGACATGAACTGTCTTCTTTTTTTAAAGCTTTTCTGGTTGCATTAAGTTATCTGGATACAGGCTGAAGAAGAAACAGAAGGATTTTTGTTAAGCTAGACTCTGTTGTCATCTGGATGACAACTATAGAAACAAAAGAGAGGAAAAAAAAACACTGATGGAAGATTATGGTCACACAAAGGGAGCAAGTGGCCTGGCTTTGGATATGTAGAGATACATTTTCTGTTAATCCCCATGCCAAGTGAATACTAGATGCCTGGGGCTTGTATTTATTGAGATAAACATGGACAAATGTGTTTGGTGTCTGTATTATTTCAAAAGTTAAAAGACAGGAATTCAATAGAATATGAATATGTATTTAAGGATATATATATATGAGGATTCAAGAGAAATAGACTTATGTCCAGTTCTGGTTGCTGCATTACAAGAGAGATATGGAGATCCTGGAGGGAGTCCAGTGAGGGGCGATGGACAAAGGACCAGAGCTCTCTCCTGTGAGGGTCTGTTCAGACTGGAGGAGGCGAAGGGGATCTCATTAATGTCTATGAATACCTGAAGGGAGGGTGCAATGAGAACAAGCCAGGTGTTTTCAGGGGCACCTAGGAGCAACGGGCACAAACTGGAACACAGAAGGTTCCTCTGAAGGTAGATGTGCAATATGTAATAAATGTATCACTTCTTTACTGAGCATCATCCTTGGAGATTTCAGAAGCTACCTGGACTGGTCCTGAGCATCCTGCTCTGGGTGCCCCTGCTGGAGCAGGGGTCAGGTCAGAGGGCTCTGGAGGTCCCTTCTGACCTCAGCCATGCTGTGATTCTGTGCAATTCTGTGAACATCCTTGCAAATGGTAGTTGGATTGAGGTTCTCTTTGTTTGCTCTCCAAGAAAAAGCTCAGAATTGTACACTGACAGTGCTACACCTGAGGAGATCCTATGGAACAAATTAGTGTTGAGGTCACCAGCTGTTAGTGGGAAACTTGGCTCATTTGATTAAAAGTACTTTCATGATTCAATATATATTATATTTTACAGGTAAATATATCTGCAGAATATCGTGACAGATGCTGCAAGAATAAAAGACATGAACATAACAAAGTGTTCTTCTGCAATGATACTCAGGTAAAATTTAACTTCTCAGAATTTGCTTTGGAGAATATAAACCACAGTAAATTCTATGTATAATCCACAACCTAAATAACATATTTTGATAGTGAGTAATCTGATCTTCTAATAGGCAAATCATGGTATTCAGGGATGTTCCTTCATGGAATGTGGAATAATAGAATCTGTCCAGCAAATAGATACTCTTTTCAATTGAAATATTAACCAATACCATATCTGAAATCTTTTCCTACTACATGAGTTGCTTTAAATTTTAATACAACCTAGTACAAAAAACTGGTTATATTTTGTAAACAAAAAGTAAGCAAAAAAAAATCCCAGTTTCTTGTTTTCATTTTTCCGCAGAAATCAATCATATTAGCTAAGCTTTTCACTTCAGATCACAAAGCTTTAAAGTAATAGTTTGGGCAGATCTTAAATGCAGAAAGTAAAATCATTAGCTGTAGCTGCAGATTTTATCATGACTTGATGAAAGGACTGACTCCAGAAATCAGGTCATTTTTTTCTTGCTCTCTTTACAGGAAATAGAATCACTACAGAGTATGGCATGTAATATGCTCAAATTCTTTAATAAGCAAAAAATCAACAAAGAATTTAGAAGGAAAGCAGCATTAGTCTCGTGTGGGACATTACAGGTTCTACAGTGCAAATGTGGAAGACATAAAAAAGAAAAGGTAAGTTGTAGTGGTGGTCTTCAGCTTATTGGAAATACATGGCTTACTCTTCAGAGCTCTTCAACACAAACTATCATATCTACCTCTCAAAGGTACATCTATCATACACATTTTTACATGCATGATGAATTTTGCTCTGTATAGCACATCTCGTAACAGAAGAGTGCAGTTGCATTAAGCCCAGTGCAAAGACTAGTTAAGTCAGGGACCTGGAAGTCTGTAGTCAAGATAGGTACCCTGGTTCAGTAATAAAAGGATTCAATTAATTCTCCAGTAAAATATAAAGGTCATGCTTATGCAAGGAACATTTGTGTATGTAAAAACATAGTTGTTAGTTAACATTGAGGTTTTACCCTAAAATTAATGTTTAGGTTATTTCAACAAATAATTTGTAGGAGTTTCTTTCTTTTCCATAATCCCTTTGATTATTGATATTAATTTTAATCACAACATCTCAAACTTAACCAGAGTAATTAGATACGAAAATAATTGGATTTTGAGTCATTGGCAGAATCAACTCTTTCAGATATGACTCAAATCTTGTGCAGTGATCTGTAGACTATCACAGTAAAGAGAAATCATTCTTTTAAGTGTAGCTCACAGTTATCTGTGGAGCACAACAGCACAGGTCAACATCAAAAAGCTTCTATAATAGGCACCAAACTGTGTAATTCTTTATGGTTGTCTTACATAGCTGGATGGAAGGCTGCATTTAACTCACTTTTTATCTCCCTTATAATAGAGAAACGTAAAGCCTTTACAACCCAAGATTAGTTCTACAAAGTAACATTGGTATCTGTATTTGGCTTAGACACTTCTGGTGAATCTCAGTTTAGTTGCAAAAGCTGGAGCGTCACCTTGCGTCGGGGCTGCCCAATTTTTTTTAAGGATAAATTACATTAAAGTCATCTGGTAAAACTCTTTGGTAGTCTATAAATGTCTATGGTGTATTGTAAAAGTTTATATGCAGTGAAGATAAAGCCAGTATCTGTTCAGTGGTTTCCTGTGACAGAACAGGAGGCACAGGCTGGAACACAGGAGGCACCCTCCAAACGTTAGGAAGCACTTCTGTGCTGCACAGGAGATGGAACACTGGCACACGTTGCCCAGGGGCAATGGAGTCTCTTCCTTGCAAATTTTCAGAAGCTGCCTGGACATGGTCTTGGGCCCCCTGCTCTGAGAGTCCCTGCTGGAGCAGGGAATGGGCCAGATGGACACAGAGGTCCCTGCCAACCTCATCTGTCCCGTGGTTCTGTTAAGTCACAGTCATCAAGTGTGGATAAGAGCAGTCTTGGTGTCTTTGTGTGAGACCCTAGACGTTAGGCCATAGCATCAGCCCTGAGGAACAGGACTATTTGGTTCTGTCTTCTCAGTGTAGCTTTGGAAGTTTGGCTCAAAGTTTAATTGGCTTTGTTCTTCCAGTCCTTCAAACAATTGAGGGTAATTTTCAAACCAGACAGAGGGTGTAGATGCTCTCAGTTACACATGCTGGTTTCTGCTGTCCTTACTTGCAGAGCATTAATGCTGCATGCTCCCAGACCAGTGGGAAGGAGCAGCAATAGGGCTATGCCAACAGGAGAACTGAGGCAGGCTGTGTCCACAACAGCACATTTTTTGAGGTGCCCAAAACACTGGCTAAATTACCATGTAGAGATATCCTGCAATATTTAGTTATGTAAAAAGAAAATGAACTTTTTAATTAACAGTGTGTTATTTTTCAGGTTTGCATGCAGGTAAATGCACCTAATAACGAAGATACAGAAACAGTTGAACAACTGAAAAAGAAATGCAACCAAGAATTTTGCGAACTGAAAGAAAATATATCTAGCCTTCGATCCTGCTGGAATAAATTTGAAAAAATAATTTCAAGGTGATTACAAGTGAATCCTTTTCTTTCAAAAGTGGCATTACTTGGTACCTTGGCATTTTATATGCATTCTTCAAGTTACTCTGTTTGCTTATATGAACACCTGATGCCGGGTTTGGATGGAAAGCTACTGTACTTTGTTCCTAGGGATGGAATAAATAGAAACGGCTAAACCAAGCTACTGAAGCCCATGAAGGGGAAATAAGAACCGGTGTTTGATACAAAGAACTCCAGAGAAGGCTGTGTACCACCTTCAGGTTCTGGAAAGTAGTCTGCATTTTTTTTGATCCTTTGAGTGACTTTATGATACCTTCCTACAACAGAGATCTACTTAAATGCCTACTGCAATTTATAAAAAAAATAGAAGCTGCAGGCCCCAAAACCAGCTGACTTCTATCAGAATGAATGATTTATCAAACAAGCAGCAGCTCTTGAGTCTGTTCTGCTGATGTCATAATGTTTTTAGTGTGAGTATCCAATGGGTTTTCAAACCGATTTAAGTTTGAAAAATAGGAAAAGTTAACTTTTTCAAAAGCCTTTGAAGGGTGCTGATTTTTGAGAGATGTAGCATGCTTCTGCTGGCTGAGGCAGAGACAAGACAGTGAGGCATATGGTATATGAGGAAATAGGATGCCCAAATGTAGGTCTACTCAGCTGACTGCAAACAGCAATAAGGTTATGTGTTTGGTTATCCTAATAGTTGACAAGGACCTAGAATTTCTTGCCTTTGGATTGTGATTTCTTATATTCAATTATTTTATATAATGTGTTTAACATGTTAGATGAACGCGACTTAAAATGTGTGAATATTTTCAGAGAATAATATATTGGCATTTAACTAATGAAGTGTTCATATTTAATTTTGGATAAATAGAGGTATTTTTATAGTTGTTTTTAACTCTTTTGCATTTTCTTACTTTGATATAATTCCTTTGGTAATAAAATATTTACCTTCTATGGAATTGGGTTGTTAGTTTTTTGGCTGTTACTCCTTTTTTCCTCTTTTTCCCCCACTATTAATCACTGAAAGAACAGTTACTTTTGTAACTTCTAACTGCTTGGGAATTGCCATTATAAGATGTCAATTTTTTAAATTGCTTATAACTTGGCAAATTTAAGTAGACACTTCCAGACCAGGTATCCACCATGGACTAAATATTTTGGGACATCTTCAAATAAGTTTGCTGTTTCCTGAAACAGATTGAATATTTTCTGTGGAACTACACTCTATGCTGGGTAAAGAGTTGGCTGGATGACCGTGCCTAGAGAATGGTGGTAAATGCAATTAAATCCAGCTGACAACTGGTCATGAATGGTGTTCCCCAGGGATTGGTATTGGGTTGACCTGGATGATGGGTTTAGACGCACCCTTGGTAAGTTTGAAGATGAAAACAAGTTATGAGGAAGAATCTATCTACCTGGAGGTAGGAAGGCCCTACGAAGGTTGGATAGTTGGACTAAGGCCAATGGGATGAAGTTCAACAAGAACAAGCCACAGGCAATGCTACAGATTTGGGGCAGAGTGGATGGAAGACTGCGTGGAAGAAACAGGTCTGGAGATGTTGGTCATCACTCGGCTGAATGGGAACCACCAGTGTGCCCAGGTAGCCAAGAAGGCCAACAGCATTCTGGCTTGTATCAGACATAGCGTTGCCAGCTGGAGCAAGGAAGTGATCTGTACTCCCCCCTGGTGAGGCTGCATCTTGGGTAGTGTGTTCAGTTTTGGACCTCTCTCCACGAGAAGGACATTAAGACCCTACAGCACATTCAGAGAAGGGTAATGAAGCTGGTGTGGGGTCTGAAGCATGAGTCTTAAGACAAGAAGCTGAAGGAACTGGGATCATTTATTCTGGAGAAGAGGAAACTCAGGTGAGACTTCTATGACTGCCCAAAAGGACATTGTAGTGAGGTGGTAGTTTGTCTCTTCTCCTAGGTAACTAGCAATATGACAAGAGGGAATGGCCTCAAGTTGTGCCAGATTCAGACTGGATTCAGGTTGGATGTTAGGAAAATTTTTTTTTGCTGAAAGAGTGGTTAGATGCTGTAAAAGGCTGCCCAGGGAGGTGGTGGAGTCACCGTCCCTGACATGTTCAAGTAAAATTCAGATGTAGTACTAATGAACATGGTTTAGTGGGGAAATTTTGGTGGTAGGTGGACTGTTGGACTGGATGATCTTAGAGGTCTTTGTCAACCTTGATGATTTGAAGATTCTATGAAATCTTTGGTATTCCCCAAATGGTGGGATATCTTTCAAACAACTGTATGGATCTCCTCTGATTGGACTAAGGTTTGTTCTACTGAATCCATGAAACTGAGTGTGCCCTACTTCTAGCGGTGATGGAAGAAGTTAAGGGCAAAGTAAATACACTGTGCTGCTTCTCCTTCCTCAATCCCACATCTATTTACGGTTAGGGAACTTCTTGAGTTAGGCGTAGTACCTTTGTAAAGACTGTGACCGAGGCTTCCAACTACTCTCTTCAGCTCTTGATCTAAGGGAGTCAAAATTGGGGAGAGAGAAGTGCACCCACTAAACAAGAGCAAAAACCAAATCAAACCAACTCAAATGAAAAAACAACTCTGAATCCATAACCCTCTCATTAAACAGGAAAGAGACTTTCTGGTGTTGTACTGCAAACAAGAGTACCAAAACTACATTTAGACTTCTCTGGAAATCACTTCTACTGAAAATGTCCCTCCTGGCAGTGGACTAGATTTCCCTGAAGAATAGCAGCTGTTTTTTTGAAACTTGGGAACAGTTGGAAGCCAAGACTTATTTTCTAGTAACCATTATCACTTGGCAAGGAAAAGTCAGTGTGAAATAGAAGAATACACAGATGAAATATTACTATTGAAATCACAACATTCAGTCATTTTAAATAATTTAAGCAGCATTCCACAAGTCATAGTTTGGGGCCAACCAAGCAGTTTTTGGCCTATCTTAGGGAAAGATCATACTAAGGTCCAGAAAATAACTTTAAATTGTGTTGTTATGAAATTGTGGTTTTCCTGGTTGCTTCTCTTAATAAATATGCTGCTTGCCTAATTCTTACAGCCACGATTCCTGATTCACCACTTACGTGCAAAGTCATACTGCTAAACAGTGATTTGTACTTCTTGATATCTTTCTTCTCAGAACCTTCTCCAGCCTTCTCTGAAATTATGGATGTGTTTAAACCAAACTGCTTTGCAGAAAATGGGCTAAGGGATGGGAACCTTGCAAAGTATAACCACTACCTCTACCTCCTTTTTTTTTTTTTTTTTTAATATAATATATATTTGTTTTGAAATTTGGACATCATTGCAATAAATCAATATGATTAGGTCAAAGCCACAATTCTGAAATGCATGAAATTTATGAAAACGTGGCAAGGGGAGCAAGGGAAGTCAACTTAGATATTTAATTTAGTTAAAAATTTTTTTTTTTTTTAATGGCAAATAACAATTTGCCATTGTTGCAAGGAACCATCTGAACTGAACAGAAAGAGATTAACCCCTTTTAGTAAGATAATGCAGCACATTTAAATAATTTCTAACAGTAAAGAGCACTCTTCTGAGAGGAAAGAATTTCTGGTGTTTAGGAAATCAAATAAAGAAAAGTCACTGTGTTCGTATCTCATTTTACACCATTTAACTGCCAAAGTTCCGCAGCTAAATCTCACTCCTGATTTTGTTCTTCTTTAGTTTCCTTCCTCTTGGGAGTTACTATGCAATCTTAGTACTGACAAGATTTTGCACTTTTTTAGCAAAAGTTTCATCCAAAATGTCTGTTTTCCTCTGAAGAGAGTGTGGTGAAATAAATGAAAGCCATCAGGAGGAACTTTCCCCTGAAATGAAGAAAGAAAAAGAGGAACTGGTCCCTACTCAGCCCTATTAAGCAAAAAAAAATCATGAACCCAATCCTTTTTATAATTTCTGGTCACATAATAGAACTTCTCTGGAAGAATATAACTTCTGTTTCATTTTGTCAGCAAAACATGCTTTGACTTTACATGAAACAGAAAAGATCCAGATCAAGTTTAGTTACAGGTTATATCTTACAGCTTAAAAAAAACAATACTACGGGTATCACAGTGATACACTCTACATCTGTATATTAACTAAGTACCCCAAATGGCTGGGAAAGGCATACAGAATTAAGTTAACAGAATCACAGAATTGTAGGGATTGGAAGTGACATCTAGAGATAATCGAGTCCAATTCCCTGGCCAAAGCAGGCCCCCTACAGCAGGCTGCACAGGTAGATGTCCAGGCAGGTCTTGAATGACTCCAGAGAAGGAGAGTCCACAACCTCTCTGGGCAGCCTGTGACAGTGCTCTGTCACCCCTTACTGTGAAGAAGTTCTTACAATTGTGTGGAACTTCCTATGCTTCAGTTTGTGGTCATTTCCCCTTGTCCCGTTGCCACCGAAGAGAGTCTGGCCTCATCCCTACGCCTCCCTCACTTCAAATATTTATAGACATTGATCAGATTCCCTCTCAATCTTATTTTCTCAAGGCTGAACAGACCTAGGTCACTGTGCCTTTCCTTGTAAGAGAGGTGTGCCAGGTTCCTTTATAATCTTTGTGGCCCTCTGCTGGACTCTCTCCAGGAGATCCTTGTCTTTCTAGTACCAGGGAGCATTGAACTGGACACAATACTCCATATGAGGCCTCACCAGTGCAGAGTAGAGGGGGAGGATCACTTCCCTTGATCTACTGGCCACACTCTTAAATGCACCTCAGGATGCCATTGGCCTTCTTGACCACCAGGACACGCTGCTGGCTCATGGCCAACCTGTTGTCCACCAGGACCCCCCAGTCCCTCTCTGCAGAGCTCCTCTCCAGCAGTCATCCCCCAGCTTTTACTGGTACATGCAATTATTCCTTCCTAGGTGCAAAACACTACAATTGCTTTTATTAAATCTCATCTGGTTCCTCTCTGCCCAGCTCTCCAGCCTGTCCAGCGTCTTGCTGAATGGCAGCACAGCCTTCTGCTGGGTCAGCCATTCCTCCCAGCTTCATATCATCAGGAAACTTACTGAGGGTGTACACTATCCCCTCAAAGTAATTGATGAAGATGTTGAACAATATCAGACCCAGCACCAACCCCTGAGGAACACCACTAACTACAGGCCTCCAACTGGATTCTGAGCCACTGATCACAACATTCTGAGCTTAGCCAGTCAGCTAGTTCTCACCGTCCACTCACCTATCCCACACTTCCTCAGCTTTGTTATAAGGATGTTGTGGGACACAGTATCAAATGCCTTGCTGAAATTAAGGAGACTATATCTCTCCCCAACCACTCAGCCACTGATGACATCACAGAAGGCTACCAGGCTGGTCACGCATGACTGCCCCACAAGCGAACCCATGCTGACTATTCCTGCTAACCTTCTTCTCTTCCAATTGCCTGGAGACAGCATCCAGAACAAGCTGTTCCATCACCTTTCCAGGGATGGTAGTGAGGCTGACTGGCCTGTAGTTTCCTGGATCCTCCTTCTTGCCCTTTCTGAGGTCCAGAATGACACTGGCTATCCTCCAGTCTTCAGGCAAAGAGGAGTTTGATGAGGCCTTTTATAAGCAGCTGGAAGTAGCCTTGTGATACCAGGTGCTGGTTCTTATGAGGGACTTCAATTATCCAGATATTTGTTGGGTAAGCAACATGGCCAGGCATGCGTACTCCAGATGGTTCCTGCAATGTGTTAAATTCACATGAGCAAATACTACTAACTTCAGTACTTGGTATAGATTATTCTTCAAGGCAACAGGTGTATACAAATCTTATTTTGCAAGTCAATTAAAAAAAATCTATCCTATGAAAAGACAGTGGGTGTGTCCTCCCAGTAGGTATGGTTTCCCTGAGATGAAATACATTATTTAAAATCTGAAATGATATTACCTATCTTTATGGTATTTTATTTAAGGCGATTTTGCATATGACTACAAAAAAAAAAAAAGCATGCATGTCAAGAAGTTTTATTGGCATATTCACTTTATTGTTAACAAGTGGCAAATTAGCATCAGGGGGTGATTTACTTTTATTGATGAACGCAGAACTGAGGTTCTAAAATAATAATAATATATCAAATAAAACACAAACCCAAGCATTCTGCAAAAACAACAAAAAAACCCACAAAACACTGGATAGTCACAAACAAATATTAAGTATACTGAAGGGCAAGGCAAACATAATAAATGCAGTGCTGATGAAATTAAATACATGAATGAACATTTAAAAACATGGAACATCAATAAATAAACTTATGAAGATACATATTAAGTATCATATGAAAGATGAACACCAAGAGAGTTAAAGCAATCATATAAAGTAGGTATTATAACAGCCATGGAATACTTAGCATTTTACAAGAACAGACCCAAATCCATCTACATTTCTGCCAGAAATTCAAATACAAGAACAATGAAAAACAACATTTAGACCTTATGCTCACTGTTCAAAAATATTAAACTGAGTATTTGATTTGCTGTCTCACAAGTTGCTGTTTGTATTGGAGGAAAATGATTTATTAAAAACAAACAAACAAACAAACAAACAGTAATTTAAAAGAAAATAAAAGTGGGCTGTTTTCTGCCAACACAAAATGAGGATAAGCAGAATAGAGTATTCTGGAACAACATACATTTAAAAAGATAATGAACAAAACAAAATCCATTAATACACAACATTAATCCTTTATATCATGAATGCTTGAAAGACAGCATCAACCAAGTAAATGCTGAATACAGCTAGGAATCTCTTACTGAACATTTCTTTCAATGACACAACAAAGTAATTCAAAGTTTTACTCAGCAATACAACCATCACAAGTTGGAATGAGCTGTGCTTCTTTGAAGTCAATGAAAATATTTTCACCAGTCACCAAAAACAGCTTCAAAGACCATATTTCCACTGTCTCATACAACCCAAACAATTACTCATAGCTTTGTTAAACAGAAAGAAATGCAGTTGCAACAATTGCTCTTACAAAACCCACATTTTTTAGTCAAGATTTAAGAAAACTTATAAAAAGTTTTTTCACTGCACAGATACAAAAGCTACGTGTTGAAAACCAGTACTTCTTGAGAACTTAGTAAGACACTGACAGTACCATTTCATTTTAGACTCTAATTACATAGCTTACATCAGTGTGCACTGCTAAATGCCTTGTTTGTTAGCATTTCAATTACTGCAATCATACTTTCCCTCACAGACTTGATAAGCATGCATCATGGAACCATTCTCTTCACACACTGCATTCAGGCACTAACTCTTAACTGCAACTGTGAATTAGGACCTAGTCTCACTCAAATGACATAAGTTTCACGATGGGTGAAGTTCAACTCAGGTCTTAAAAGACATTTTGGAGTTACTACTCTGCATACCTTGCTACCTGCTGCATGGAAGAGCTCAGACACTGCCAGGCACACTGCAGGGAAAGGTTGGTGCCGGGAGCACCATGGAGAGCTCCCTGGCCATGCAACTCTTCAGGTTAAACCTTTTAAATCCACCTAAGGGAGGCTGGTGGCTGTTCAAATCTCTTTGGCACATTTGAAAATTTCTGCGCAGATGTCCACAGTTACTATTTGAAAGGGTGCTAAAGCTTGCTCTGCCTCCTACTGCACACTTTCCTGTAGAGGTGTACACTGAGGATATAACTATCTATAACTATCTAACCATACATTTAAGTTGCTGTCAGTAGATATACCCTAGACTGTTTCTTTCAGAACTGGAATCACTATCATGCGTAACTATAAACTTGTAAAATCATGAAAAGGTTAGGCCTTACGCTGTCCTGCTTTCACTTCTGAAGCCAGTATATTTCAAAATTCCATTTCACTTGCATCAGTACAGTTTCAGTTCTTACAGCTCCTTTCTGTTGCTCTGACATCCTTTATAAATCAAATCAAATATTCACAAAACCAAAGTGTGAATGTAAACATGCTTAGTTGTGACCTCAGCAACAACATTCTTGTTTCTCTACATGGAATTTTACCATTAGCCTTCCTTTATTTCCTTCTTTTCTCATTAGTTGCATTTTATTCATGTCTTAGCAAGCACTTCAGGAACATACAGTGGCAGATGCTAAAAGAAAGTCTGTCATAGGGTCAGACATAGACATAGGTAGAATTAAAATCACATCAATAAATTTCTGTATATAGCAGGTGTACCAATTATCTGTCTGGGACTTCACAATCCCCCAGTAGTGTTCAGTATTGTTTTGTATCAACTCTGCTTCAGTGAAACATCTTTTTATATTTGCAAGACTAGAGTACTTACACAGTATATATGTGCATTCACAAATACACAACTGAAAAGACAGATGAAGTAATCGTATCATCCCAAATTTACACATTTAGTCTAAGGAATTTATGCTTTTAAGTTAAGTATCTGTCAACAAGTCATCCAGAGGATAACACTAGCTAAGTTTAGACTTAGCAGTGCAGTGCATCTGGGTGCATAGTTCATCTAGATATTTTATGTTTACAACTATAAAAATTTTGATTCTTGATGCATTCAGGAACTCTGCCCTTTCAGAATATGTAACGATGTTTTCTTCTCCCAGGAAGAACCAAGACAAAAAAGCAGGGGAAGGAGTAGGGCAAAGATGGTTTGAACCTAGGTCTTGTTAAACTGAATTCAGATACTTCTTGTCACATGCAATATACCTGAAGACCAGACTCTTTACTTATCTCCCTTACAGTTTTTTTTTTTCTTTAAATACTATAATTGATTCATTTCCATATTCAGTTCTGTAGTGCTAATCTATTTGCAAGCATTTAGATGGAATTACAGTGATCTGTTCTGATCATACACATAATACTGTCTACTGTCAGCAACACCAAAGACTTCAGAAACGTGTCACTCAGTGAAAAAAAACAAACAGCTCATAAAGTAGATACATACTAAGTTTCTGATAGTCTCACTATACCATAATAAACAGCATAGTCATACATTTTCATTGCCTGCTTATCTTTATTGAATATTCAAACATACATTATAAAATGTTACTATTGATAGTCATTTATACTTAGTAGACGTTCTTGTAATGCCAAATTAAAAGTTGAGGAAATCTTTTAAAATTTTTCTTTCAGTTCAGTTTAATTCTCTAATTCTTGCTATACATCACAGAAGCATAAATAAAGTAAACCATGTGCCTCTCACTTTACTGTACGCAGCTCTGGAAGCAGCGTTACACAACTCAAAAAGCAGAAATTATCATTATTTTATGTGAATTGATTTTAAAATTAGGAAACGTACCACTTGCAATTCAAAGGAGAAAAAGTCAATATATTTTTCAATAGCTTCACTAGCCCTCGAAAACCTAAAATATATTTATTTCCTTACAAAATTTCTCCTTGTAGAATGTATTTTCATTAAGTGGTAAAATGCATACTTCCAGCAGAAACAAGAAATGGGGATTAATTAAGTTAGAAATAGAAATTGATTATTTTATAGATTCACTAACCAATCAAATCTATTTTGGATTTGCACCTTTTCTGATGGATGCTCCTAACCTCCATCAACTGTAGACCTCCAAGGCCCAAGTCCTGGAGAAATTCTCTAAAGCAGACTTATCTGTGCTAAAGATGCAGGATTCCAATTTTTTCTAAGTACAGATAGGAACGTGCCAAAATATGGATCCTATGACCTAAACTAACTAGAATACAATTTGGCTAAAACTTGTCAGGTCTATCATTAATGGTTATCCAACCTATCACGCTCTATAGCCAGCTTATACCAAATATTTACAAGACTATACTAGGTAAAAGAATAATTTCTAGAAATAAGATTTTATACAAAGTATAAGACAATTTCATAACATTGAAGTAATTCTAAAATACCAATAGCTTCTGGCCTGGAAGATGACTACATCAAGCCCCTTAAGTCTCTTATCCTCCAAGAAAAGAACTTGATTTGGAGATAAATCTCTTCATGTTTACTCACAATTGGTGACACTGATGTTAATCACAAGTTTTGATAATGTGTTCAATGATTAAGTTACTATAGTGCAACACTGCAGTATATTTTACACAAGCTAAAAAAGAAACTATATAAATTGCTTCTAATAGTGTTTGTAAGTTGAAAGTAACCATTTTTGACAAAAAAAAAAAAAAAGTGTACTGTGGTAAAGGCACAATTAAGTCCTTCCAGATTGTTCTTCCAATAAGACAGTAGCAGTACTTCAAAATAAAACTTTAACAAATCACTACATTCAGACACAAGTGATTCAGCTTGTGAATGGTTTTAGTAGATTGCATTGTTTAAAAAATAAACAAAAACCAAAACCACCACCAAAAAAGGAACAGCTTACAGGTCCTGACACTTCACACCAATGAACTCGCATGAAGACTGTTACAAACTTTATGAGGCTGCTGTTCAGAGCCTATGAATACCAAGAACTGGGAAGGGGAAGAAAAAAAAAACAAACAGAAGAAAATCCACCACAAAAAACACATGTAGAGCTGTAAACATACGAACTCTGAACCTGAACCTATTTGCACAGGAATAAGTATAAAAAACAGTAACTACTTAATTTCTACTTTTCTAATAGTACACATTTTTATGGAACTCTTTTTGTACTGGACACAATAAGAAGGTTGTTTTTTAAAATACGTTCAACATTCAGGTACAGTTATAATAGAGTCCCCTTCAGGAGATGAGGAAAGAGAAAAATAGGGCATTTGCAAGCCTTAAGGACAAAAGTAAAGAGGGCTTTTGCATATGCTAGCCATGGTGGAGAGCACAGGGAGAAGAAGAAAAGTATTTATGAATAAAAGTAACTGATTAAAATAACACATTTGTCCTTATAAATACATAAAACATTAACAAGTTCTTATTCAAAAACAGAATGGGCACAGCAACAACCACAACTTTTGATTTTCTTAGACTGGAATTTTCAGACTTCTTCCTATTTGAATCATTAAAAAAATTCCTGCAAGTAACAGGAAATTTCAGTTAGGGTATTACAGTAAAGAGGGTAATGGGCTCCAGTTTTCTGCACTTGTAACAAGGAATTTATAGGGAGTTGCTCATGTTGTTTTCACTTACAACATAGATAGCATCTAGTTACTATCACCTAAGAAGGAAATGCCTCCACAGAGAAACTTTTGATTCAGAAGTTCTTCATGGCTAGTTCCCTATGGGTAAGTGACTTAAATAAATTCTATAGAATTATATAAGAAAAGTAACACTGAACCACTTCCACTACTTAAGTTACTTAACACATTTTTAACCTAATTTAAAATATTTCCAACTGAGATTAAAGAGTATTTCCTCAAATGGCACAGTTTTAGGTACCTGTTACTTCTATATACAGTATGCACATTTATATATAAATTACTACGTAACCAGCAGATTGCACTCAGAAAATTATAATGTTTCAACATGTTTGCAGCATGAAGCCTAACTTGAAGGAGTGTTTTAGCTTTCCATGCAGCAGCACATAGCAGATGCTTTCAGGATCTCCTTTTCACTGTGATTTTAAGAATGCATTCATACAACCATTCTTCGAATTCCACACTCACAGCAGAACTTTGCCCATTCCACTGGATACCTTGTTCCACACTCATGGCAAAATTTAGATAACTGTACAGTTGAATTTCCTTCACTGTTTTTTGAACTTCCTCCGTTGACTGAGGATAGGTAGTCAGCAGTGTCATTCCCAATTTTACCATCAGACCTGAAAAAACAGATATAAAGAACTCCGACTAACTCAGTTCAGTATAACTTGATCCAAAATTATTTAAATCCTTGCAGTGAATTATTGCTGTTATCCTCATTTTCATGCTTACCTTGTAAATTTATTGAAATTCCCCTACTTAGCTCCAGATACAAGGCAACAAAAAGTGCCAAAATTTTTAGAAGCCAGATCAAGTAAGTTTCTGAGTCACTGTGTTAAACAGACCATTTGAAAACTTACAAAAATTAGCTTGTCAAAATAAGAAAGGCACTTGTCAAACTAGAAAGTTTAGAAGAATAATTTTTTCCCGTTTAAGTTACACATCAGACAAGTTCTTTACATACTGTGCATGTAACTTTCATCTAACTTCTGTTGAGCCACGTCATTCAAAAGATCATTCACCCAAACGTTCAACTATTTCCTAGGAGATTTTTGACATTTCTAACGCTATCTCCTGCACATCTTAGACACCACATGACAATGCTGATGTAGGGAAAATATATTCTGCAACAAGTACTCCTCTTAAGTGAAGATTCTATTGCTGACAAAATAACAAAACTAAAAGCTACCTTGAGTAACTGTCTGAATTACTAGTTTTCTTTTTGTTTGATAGAGCACCCGTACTCATAGTTCTTGCCACACTAGGAGGGGTTGACATCCGTGTTTTTGTTGCACCTCTAAAACAGAAAAAAATATTGATTAATTATATACACACAAGAATAGATATTTATGTTACATACAAAAATTGGTTCAATAATCCATCCATTGCTTTACTGTATTAATAGCTTATTTCCTATGAACACCAGATAGAAAATCTTTGCTTGCTTTGAAGTGCACATAAATTGAATCTTGCATTGCAAGCTAAGCGATGGCACAAGTCCTGTCCTGTTCACGTATTTCATTTGTTACCATACCAAAATACAAGCAGAACCCACACTACTGATTGTTTAGTATATTCTAAGGTCTTTCTTGACAGACTGTAAGCCACTTTATCGTATTGGCAGGGATTTCAGAGAAATAGAAAGCAGCAATCTGCAGATCACAATGAACTGGTGGGTCTTGTCAGCCCCAGTATATAATTTCTAAACTCCAGTACGCATCCTAAACACACTGAACATCTCTGTGCTTGCTTTAGTGAGTGGTAAAAACTTCAGAATTCTCTGGAAAATCTTTGCAGCACAAAGGAAAAAAAAAAAGATGGGAATGGGCATCCTTTTTTCATCTGTAATCAAGGACAGAATTTTTCTTCATTGCTCAAGAGAATTATTATTCACCAGGATTTCTTCCTTGCAAGGCTTCAGCAACTATGACAACTCGCGCATGACCAACCAAGTTTTTTGGTTCTCATTCTTGAACACTGATGAACAAATTAAAGTTGGGACAGGCTCACGGATATGAAGAAATATTAAAACAAGATCTCACATAAAATTTAGTCACCAAGAACCTGGTCAGTAAGAAAAACCCCAACAATGATTTTTTCCAGATGAGCCTATCTGCTCTTTTCAGAATTACAGACAGCATACTCCTGGTTTGGTTTTTCAAGTATAAATGAAGAAAAAACTTCAAATGCTTCACTGACACAAGTGAAGCACATTAGTGCTACACCTGAATTTCAGGCAACTTTTTCTTCCATGTCAATAATATAGGCTAAGGAGGGCTTTTCAGTTCCTTCCATTTAAAACCAGTGACTTAAAATAATTTAATGGAAAAGTGATCAAATGATTGATCACAAAAATGGAATCCAGGAACAAAATTTAAGATTGAATCAAGTGAAGCTACATTTGGATAGAATATTCAGATTTAATAGGAATGGCTTGTGCATTCGACAGGCACATTGGAATTATCAGAGATTCTGGCTCACTGGGCAGAAAACCAGCTTTTTCTCCTTTAGTTTTCCTATCTGCTCTCTTACTCAGCAAAGAGATTCTAAAGATGATTTCATTTAAAAAAAAAAAGTGTGGATTGAAAAGCGCCACATAGGTTTTAATTCTGATATAAAATTAAGTTATATCAGTTTTTCCGAAGATACAGACTTTTGGGATAAAAGTTTTAACCAATTCAAATTATACTGTTATAAGTATGCACAACTGTACAGGTTATAAAAACTAGCATGTGTTATCTTCTCTATCTCATTTCACATTGGAGACAGACCGTTCCTTAAATGCAAGTAAAATTCAGTAAAGCTCAGTAGTGCAGGAACACATACTGGACTTTCACTCGCTCTGAAAGCTAGAAGAGTGTATTAAGAATAATTCAGATGAAGAAATACAAACAGTGGATCATGGATCAGTGATGATAAAAGAATGAATAGAACTGAGTCCCAATTCCGGTTTAGGCAATGCCAGATAATTTAAACCACACTCTTCTAATCTATTAATGAGTCACAGTTTGTTGGTTTTTTTTTTCCCAGATTTTCAGCATCTTAAAACCATCATTTGAATGGTGTCCAGTACAGCACACAAGTTATTGATGAAACCAGGAAAAAAAAACACCAAAAAACTGAAAAACATGGCAAAAAAAAATTCTTAGACTGATACACTAACCCTATAAGTAACTGCATTGATTTCTATCTTTTTACAAGTAAATCAACAGCAGAAGTAGCAGGCTGCCACTGTCTGTAACTTCATGCATCCCAGATCAGGACACTAAAATTAGCATCAGATTTAACATACATATGATAACCAGTTTTGAAACTGAATATGCAGGATGCAATCTGATCTATGGAGACAGATGTCTTTCAACATGGCCAGAGATTCTTCATCATCTCCACTTCTGTCATACAGCTTGGTCTCTTCCAACCTGTCCAACCTCTGCTATTTTTGCCATTTGTCTAGTATAATTATAAACAACATACATATAATACCAGTTCTAAGCTGTATAACATGAAGTACTGATGGAACCTGACAGCAGATGAGATTGTCAGTGTCATCTTTAATTCTTGATGTCTAGACATACCTTTACAAATGTTTATTATTATGTCTCTATTTCAAAAGAATTAGGACTGGAGGTGACCTCTAAGCAGTTCCTTAGCAGTTCATGTTGTACATCTAATTGAATTACCACTGCTTGCAAAATCAAAAACTGAAACAAATTTGCATGAGAAGCTTGCCTTTTTTTTTTTTTTTTTTAATCTAGACATTTGCAGTTTGTTCACATTTTACTTTAAAAGACTGAAATATCAAGTTTGCTTCCTAAACAGAAAGTATTCAGATGTTCTTGACAGATATCACTGTCATCGACCATAGCTCATACTTCAGGGCAAAATCATAAATAATTTTCAGCAAGAACACCGAAATCCAGGAGTCTTTGCCCTAAAATGTAATCACCCACATCACTATGTGGAATTTAGCTAATAGTTATTCACGCTTCTCTAGTGCCATACGAATGCAATGTATTGAATAACCTCCTGCAAGGAAGACAGGTTTAATCCACAATTCCAGCGGACATTTGAGTAAGTACAACTCAAACAGCAAGGTTATGAAGAGCACACTAAATGCCTAAATTCTTTAGAGGATTTTTTTTTTTTTAAGAAGTCCCTGCTCTACAAAGGCTACTGTAAGCATGCTTAGGAACTACTGAGATATTGAAAATAAGTCTTAGTGAATGTATACAAAATTTAAATTGACCTAATTTTCAAAAGTTCACAGGATTCATGCCTCTAACTAGGTGTGCAAAGGAAGACACACACAGACACACACACTCTGTTCCTCTCTTGAAGGCTTCCTCTCCCCTTTTCTCCTTTTGCTTCTTAATAGGAACCAAAGTTAAAATATTTTTAGGATAAGGCCAGAATACTTCAGCTTTGGTTACAACACTAAAACAGCATTGCAAGATTTAAATACGTTTCTGCTATGTATATCAATATATTCCAAATACGGGCTACATATTTCATTACTAATTACTCTTCTGCAATACGCTTTGAGGTATTTATGAAGAAACAGTCCACTGTAATTTGGAAGATGTCAAATTCAATTATATTATGTTAACGTTTTAATAATTTCTTTTTTAAAAGATAGAACATCATTTCTTCCAAAGCAGCCTTGATTTTAATCTTTCATCATAAAGCTTACCTTACTTACACTCTTGGACAATCACAGCTATCTTACAGAAGAAGGAAATATTTGACGTCAAGAGCAAAATAAAATTCCTTTGCCATAAACTATTAGCGTGTAAGGCAATCATTTATAAAGCTATCAGCTGTTCTACAGGTTTAAATGCTTGCTTAAGCTTTGCATCATATCACTTCAGTTTTATCTCAGCTTTACAGAACACATTACTCTGAGTGCAGAATCAGTGACAGAAGAAATGAAACCTGAAGAACATTTTCATCACCTTTCCATTCCTACCATGACACAGTTCGCCTAATGTGAAATAAATACTTACACTAATTACATTCCCACAACATTTATAGCGAAAACGTACTGGAAAGCAGATATCTATCAAGGCCACACCTCTAATATTCCAATGCTTTTGAGGAACATTTCTGTATAACTGATAAATCAAGCTCATTTGCAATACTTACTTCTTTATAGGCAACAATTCATTTGGTCTTTTGATGGTACTGTCTGTTTTTCTATCAGTGTCATAAAACCTTTGCACATCTCTTCCAGTTCGCAGTGGTGGGCCTAACTTGTCCATCTTACTACTAAAATATATAAAGGGGTACTCATAAGGAGATTGTCAGATTGCTATTTAAGTTATTGCAAAAAAGTACTTACAATTACATCTATATTCCTAAAGAATTCTTATTTACCAAAAATATATTTATCCAGCAAACAAGAGGGGAATTCTTACTTTAAAAAGGGGATAATTTTGTAGGCTTATAATTGGATTAAGTTTCCAGTGCATACGTTTATTAAAAAAAGATAAAATTATTGCTAATTATATTCACAGTTTACACAATACACTCACATTTGGGCTTTTTTTGTCTTAAAAATCCTTTTCATAACATTAAATTCATCCCCATCTAGAAAACAAGTTTCCTATTTATAACTCATGCCAACTGTATTAAGATAGAAAGTTAGAAAGTAAAAGTTGCAAGTACGAGCCTCTTTGACTTTAGGATTAGCAGGAAAGAAAGATGTTCCCCCCCCCCCCCCCATTTTTTTTTCTTAAATTAAAGCACTGAAGGTTATCTGAGAAGAAATGAGGAAAAAAACCCAGAAGAAAGCCTGAAAGAAGAATAAGTTCATTTTAATCATTAAAACACCCACTCACAGCACGTACATAGCACTATGTACAGGCAGTATTTTTGTAATAATTTTTTTTCCCCAACTACTGGGGATAACAATTCTACACCAAAAAGATTATTAAAAAAAAATCCACAACACACTACCTCTCTCCCTTCAACATCATCAAAAGGAACACTATTTCTTGAGAAATCATAATTTGTATCAGAAAAATTAGGTCTTCCCGTAAAATTCTGCTTTTAAATCATCTTAAAACAGTAAAACTTGCAAAATTCAATTATATCTCCATTCCCATGTCAGTACTGTAACAAAACATTTCTTCTTACTGCCAACAAAAATAATAGCTCTAACTGAAAAACTATGACAATCTCAGAGTATTTTTATTGATCCTTCTGAAATTAAAGAGCTATAAACAAACAAGCCAACCAAAATTGATTAAAACGTCTAGGCTGCTGAAGCTAAGCTCTTCTGAAGCTTCCTACCCTCCTGGCAAGTCATAAGGAAAACAAATGAACATAAGTAATAATGAAAAAAAATACACTCTCAAACTGAGAGAAATAACATATTAAAATTAAGATAAAAATTTCTGACTCTTGTCATCTAACCTCAATGAACTGCAATACTAGAAAAATTACTAAACCACCATCAAGGAAGCTCACTGTTTTCATGCAGATTTTAATATCTCACAAAAAAAATTACAATAGTAGAAAAAGAGTTTGTGAACTTCCAACATTTGTATCACAACTTCTCATGCTTGTTCTGTATTAGCACGTTAGAAAGTACAGGGCCTATAAATTTTACAAGATTTAGGTTTGGAGAGTCTTTGCTTGGGAACCTTTCAATCCATATTACACCTGTAAAGCATCAAAGGAAATCACCTCATAGGGAGCAAAAATTGAACAATGCTAAGTGATAGTCATTCATTATGAAATCAGAAGGGAGCACTGAGATACTAGTCTGACAATTTAGATCTCAAATAATGCAGGCTATCAGATGAGTTTCCCTTGAGTTCTTCTTCCCACTCCTCCTCCCACCAGATGTTCTAGCTCAAGCTCATTAACTCAGGAAACGTTCAATCAATTTCTGCTTGACCAAAGCCATATTTCCCAAAAATGAGAAGCAAAGACTGAGGTTTTTGGCATTGCATGACACATACTCCAACCTGTTGTGATTTCCTTAGCTCTCTTTTGAACTTCCAGTAACACATCAACATGATAGGTGAACTCTGGGCTCCTGCAGTATAAAATATTGTGTAGTATCCTAGCAGCAGTCATGACTGCCAAACTGAAGAACTGCAATATCCTTCCACACTTCAACAGACAAAAAAGAACACAAAAACAACAACAAAAAAACCCCACAGCATGCTGAGCCCTTCCAGGTACTAATGAATACAAGTGCAATCAAAAGAATCTTTGACCACCAAGATGACTTATTAGTCTTGATTTCATTGAACTACGCTGTCTTAGAGTCTGATTTAAGGAGATTAATAAGGATTGTTTTTAAAGGCTACAGTACAGCATGGCAAACACCTATGTGAAATTTACAATATACTGACATAGGTTAGATGAGCCTTTCATGTGGCATTTCAGTTGCAAGACAGCACTAGGTGTGTCACTGACAGATGTGACTCCCAGTCACGGTACCCAGCTTAACATTAAATAGCAATGTTCACCTCACAAATAAAATGAAAGTAATTACTAAGGGCACATTTGCCCTATTGAAAAACAATTTTCCAAGCTACTCTGAAAAAAATATTAATGTTCATACATGAAATATGCAGAGATGAGAAATTAATCTGTATATGCAAAAGGTGACTGGCCACAAAGAGTTAAGTTCTGCTATGCAAAACATAGTTTGTATGGGTGGAATCCGGCTGCTTGCTTAGCAGTAGAATAGGAAGGACCTACCCAATTTTCCCTCCTGGAGTTATTATTTCTGGCAGCTTAGGAGAACTGCCCTACCCCTCAAGAAATGCAAGACAAGTGTTAAACTTTGTGTTCTTAGGAAAGATATATCAAACTTTGGGTTTTAACATCACACATCAAAATGTAAACTCAACTACAAATTTATGTAGAATTTTTCAAGTGAATGGAGTTCTTCCTAGTGACAGCAGTACAGAGTCACACTCTACTCTTGTACTCTCACTTGTTTCTCTAGTACTCAAAAACGATGCCCTTATGCCACATTTCTATTCATATTTATAAATGGCTGTGCTTTTATTCTGTTAAGGTAGAAAAAGAAAACTCTCGCTGCCAAGCTCTGCTGACACACCCAGACCCACATGCACAAAATCAGTCTGAATAAAGCTAAATTTAACTTATTTTGGTGATGTTTTAACTGTGGTCCTCTACATGGGGAATAAAAGAATAGCAATATTATATCAAAAATGTTAAAATAACATAATTCATATAGTTTGGTTGCATTTGTGTTCTGATAAAATAAAAACATATACTACAATACTGGAGTTGAACTTCATATGAAATGAAGTCACATAACTTTTTCTGTACATAACAAAACACCAACAGCTTCACAACAGCTTCTGACAGCAGTTCAAGTGTGCCACCTAGAGAGCAACAGAGAAACTGCATTCCCGTGTATTTTAATCCCTTCTGGATGTTAAACTAGCTAAAGATTCCAGTTTCTTGACTCTTCACATAACCATCACACAGTGAACAGGTGCCCTGAAGAGGAAGAGTCAGTGTTGGAATAAAGTGCTCCCTCTCTAATATCCACTTAATTCATCCTTGACATGACACATTATAATTCTAATTCTATCTAGCCTTAAAACCTCTGTGAAATCTGGAATTAAAACAATCTAAGCAAAAATGGAAAACCTCACTTTATGAATACAAAAAAACCATTCAAAATTACTGTTTGTCTTAGGGTGTGAATAACACTTCAGGAGGTCTTTTCCTACAGCAAGACTGGAATTCAACCCCCAAAAAAAAATCTCAGCTCCTGAGCAACTACAAAAAAAAAAGAAAAAACAACCCAGAAAACTAACATTCTTAACATTTGAATGACTGCACTTAAAACAATATATGTGCACACTGTGCTCAGTAAATCAGTTCAATAACAACTCAGAAGGAAGAGCAGCTTTTATAAAATATATTTTAAGCTGCAATTAGCTAAAGCTTTAATTATCTGACACTTCAATGCCTAAAATCGGTTTCAGTACAATGTTAATTATTTTTACTCTCTGACTTCACTGTGTTGACTTGTTAATGTCTCGTTCTTTACTCTGATAGAAGTCTATAGTTATTTCAGTAGAACCTTATACATTTCAAATATATACACTTCCTCCCAAATATTACAGCTGAGAGTAGAGTAAGGCCAAAATTTTCCACTAGTGACCAAAGTGAGGCACCTAATTTTTCCATGTTGTAACTACTTCTGTGTCTCTTTGCTTCAACATAATTCCTGACAAGCTTGTTCTCAGAAGTACAACACACACAATAGAAAAGTTCTCAATTAGAATGCTTAGAAAAGATGCACATTAAGTTGACTTCTTGAGAAGTCAACTTGAGAAGTTAGTATGACCACCAACGAAACAAAGGATTGCTTGGCAAAGGCAAGAATGGAATAGAAGTTCTGTTGTTGTTGGAGTTTTTTTGGTTTGTTGTTGTTGTTTTACAACAAGGAAGTAAAAAAGGACTGCAGGCAGAAGGATTCATCACATTCACATTCTTTTTTAAAAAAGGTACAATTGTGCAGATAACTAAGTGCCATTACGAGCCAAGCTAATATTCACTGCCTCTCTGCAGAGAACATTATCTGAGAGTGATGCCAAAAAGAAGTCATCTATTTGCATGCAACAGCATGTGAAAACAGAGAACATGCGCTAACACCTCTCCATACATTACTGTTTGATCTGGTCACATCACAATTCTTCCACCAACCTTGACAAAAATAAGTAGTAAGTTGTGAGCAACTGACTGCTAGAATTCAACATAACAGTTTTGTTAGGAAGGGAAGATAAACTTGTGTCTCACAAACTCACAAATTAACAGACTGCAATTGGAAACTGTCAGTAGGAAAGAATCTTTCCCAAATAGCTGGGATTTACCACTGGAGTTAGGAACATGCCTTCAACTTATCTCAGCTGATTCATTTTGAAGGGCTTTGCAGACCTACTTTGAGTGCTAATTCAACTTCTGCTGTTCAGCCATCTAATTCTCCCTGTACATTGTTTTGAATTCAATTATTTCCCTTCCACAGTTTAGCTACTCTTGATGGCCTTCTGCAACCAGTATTTCCACCTATTCTTTCTTCCTTACATCACCATTCCCTGCCACTCACACGATGATCATGGCTTAACATGCTTACCCACCTCTACCTGCAGTAACGTTTACTTTTCATCATGCCCAACCCTATTCCCCCTTTCTTCCAATAAAAATAATTTCCTTCTGCTCATATTCAACTTATTTGCCTGAAATGCACAAAATGAGCTTTTCCTTTACTCTCATACTCTACTCATTTGTTGTCTCTGAAGCGTTAACAATGTCTGATCAAATCATAGTTATCTACACTATGCTGATGATTCTCTGTAGCCACTTGTCTCTCACAATGACTTGAATCACTTTTACCAAATCTTACAGTTCTGAGGGGAAGACACAGGAAAAGAGAACAGCAGAAACAGAAAAGCGGAAGTCTGATGCAAGGCAAAGAAAGAAAAGCTAGAGTCTTCACAATGCATGGCAAAATAACAATCCTTTTCCTTTCCCATCTCCAGTTGCAATGTATTTCTTCATCTAACACTAAGATTCCTTTCTGATTTCAAAGGCTTTCATCCCAACCTCTCTATTTCTCCTCTGGAGATCTTCCAAAACCACCTGGACACAGGCATGGGCAGGCTGCTCTGGGTGTCCTTGCATGAGCAGGGGTTGGACCAGACAGCTCCAGAGGTTCCAGCCAACCTCAACCATTCTGTGATGCAGTTCTAGCACTTTTCCTCAGTCCCCCCAATACACTCTTCTTTCATACAGTTTGCACTGAATATGCTCCTACCAAACACTAGTAACAGCCTTAAGCAAAATAGACACTTTCAGGAAACTCTAATAATATCTACATCTACCATTTCTTGTTACTGTTGTAGAGCACAGGATTTTACTGCCTTCATGTGCTGTCTCATCTATTTTACAAGGAAGAGAGGAGGAGAGGTGTCCATTCTGTTGTGCTAAGAGGAAAGATTTTGTCACAATTGCCTTGTGATCCATGGCAGAAGTGTCTTTATTTTCACAAAATTCTAGAAGTTATGCTTGATATTTTCTCTTTTAAAATCTTTTCACTTTTACATAGAAAAACAGTACAGTTCCAACTGCTTCTGCACATTCTGAAACTATGAAATCTTTTTTATGTAGTTTTATCACTTCACATTCTTTGCTGTTATTTTAACATTAGAAAATGCATCTTCACCTCCTCCAATGTCCCTTAAACATTAATTACATTTATAAATAAAAGATGAATTCCAAGTACTGCATTTTGAAGCTTGCAGAAAACAGGACAATAAAAGAACAACAAAGAACAGCCCAAAGCCTCTTCTAGAACTAGTAGAAATAAATATGAAATAAGCCATTAATGACAACATTAAATGAGAACTTACCCTGCTTGTGGGTTCACCATTCCCAATGAGTTTTTATGAGCTGGTGATAATGACTGAATTTTGCTGCCACCGGATCCAGCTGAAGACAATGCTTTACTTGAAGAGGAACCTTACAGTTGAAAGCAAGCAGGGAAATATAAGAAAGCATAAGATTTTGCTATTTGAAAGATATTCTTCACTATAGATTTATTGTAAAATTCAAAACAATAGTTTTAGAACTATGAAAGTATTAACAAATAAAAAGATACCAGGAAAAAAAAAAATCAGGTGAGCTTCCAAAAGTTTATAGTATATATTCAATAGAAAAAATTTTCTACTCTGATAAAAAAATCGGATCTCAATTTCTTCAGAAATAAAGTATATACAAACAGAATCCTACCAATAACTGAAATCATAGTAAGAGTAGTCTGTATAATTATAACATACATGGCTTGACCGTGTATTTTCACCAATTCACGATCACATTCAGCATATAAGTTAGTTGCAGAATGAAGCAAAAGAAATAGATTATATAAAAGATCAGAATTAAACAAAATTATGCATTATTTCATGAACTGATTTTGCAAGTTTAATTTTCAGAAAATCTCCAATTTGACCTGATATACAAAACACAAGAGTCCTACACGCTTTAGAATTCTGCTGAAGAGGGAACAACCTGTGTCACTTCCAACTTATGCTTTCCCCATCTCCCCAGCATCTCCAAATAATGGTGTAAACTTGAACAATGAAGTATAAAGCTATCATTTATGTAATGAGAAAAAATATCAGGCAACTAAACTATTAAGAAATTTTATCATGAAAGACAGAAACCATCTTATCCACTCTTGTAACACTGATCTCCTCCCATGAAGTTTTTACTCCTTCAGTTTAAATCACTTGGCAATCTTTAGAAATCCTTCTACTTCTACTACATAGTCTGAAAAATAGTATTCAGAAAAGAAATGCAAAATTGCTAACGTTCATTTCATACCTACAACTGCTTTGCTAACACCACTTGGCTGCGGTAGACGTGATGATGACGACGGTGGTGTTGACACTGTAGAAGGCATCTTCTTAACTGCAGCGGGCTTGTACTGTAACAAAATACAGCCTAGAAATTTAAGCAATGAAGTCTAACTATCTATGCAATATGACAGCTAGTTATTTCAGGCACTATGGGAAAACAAACTAAGTACTAGCAGATAGCTTGTCGGTACCTGGCTTAGACAAAAGGTTCCTACTAGCCTGCAGCCTTGTACATATTGAGATGATATTAGTAGGATACATTGTCCAACCTGGTGGCTTTGCTTGTTTGTTTCTCATTTAACCACGTGGTACATTCTTTCCACTTTTCTACATCTTTTCTCAAATGTTCTTTTTTTGTAGATTTCTCAAGAGCTTAACATTAACAATTCTTTACCTGGTAATTTTAAGACTATTCCAGGGCAACGTGTTAAAATAGGATTTGAAAGGCAAAAATGATATGTGTTCTCATTCAGTCCTGATGAGACTGAATCAATACTGATTTAGAATATAGTACAAGAATCACTAGACTAACTGCTTGTGTCTGTTTAGTCTTCACAGCCTCCTAAAAAAAAAAAAACAACCAAAAAACTTCTTCATTTGGTTCACCACTAAATGAAAAAACACACTTAAATCCTTCACTTGTTAATCCTTAAGTTAACAACTGCAGTCCTTGTTCGATTTGCCTGAATTTTCTAAGCCTTTATTTAGCCAAATATAACAATGCTGTACTTTTATTTGCCTACTCAAGGAACAGCTCTGAAGTGGATTCAGAAGGCACAAAAGAAATTAAACTTCGCTTGCAAACACTGCGTTTATACTTCCTGCTGCTACCTTTATTGGTCATTTTAACAAGTCTTAATAATATTTGATAGTTTTCAACCTCTGATTGCAACTTTCATAAACAAAAACCTCTTCCATGTTTAGTGCCTAATTTAATAATATTATAACACATAAAATAATAAAATTACAGAAGAAAATAGTTAATTCAATTTAAGGGCAACACAAAATATTTAACAAGCTTGATTTGATACCAAGAGCAAATTACAATTTAAGAAAAATATTGTAGTTCACCTGTGTTCGAGTAGGAACCTTCCCTTTGGTATCAGCTGCCAGTTTCCCTTTATTGGTAATACGTGCTGCTTGTTCCTTACAGAAATTGATGTGCCTGTCAGCTGCATTTTCATTAAATCTCCTCTGACAATATGGACATTGAATGTAATCTTAAAAAAAACCAAAAGCATAATGTTAGTAATGTGTTTTAAACAAGCGTTAGAAGTGTTTTGAAATCTTTTAAAGACCAGCTCAAATCCCAGAGAAAATTAAGGTCTTTTGGTTTTGAAAATGAAATACACATTACTGGGGAAAAGATTACTTGTGATGATGTTTCTTGCTTGATGATAAGAATGAGAAGAGCAGTTGAAGATCAGAGATAACTCATGTGAAAACAGGAATAATCTGAGAGATGCTATTCAGCACGGAAAGTAGCCGTATCAACTGCAATTCTTAAAAAAGGATCATTTAAAATAAATAAATAAAAACATATATATATATGTACACAAAATTTCATGCTGTCTAAGTGTTTAAAGTACTTCAAAATCCTTCATCTGAGTGTTAATAATATAGCCCTTAAAATATACTGCCCATGAACAGTAAAGTGTTATAGTCCAGTTTCCAATAGATATCTAAGCATCTAGAGATATGGATGCTTAATTCCTCAGAGTACATTATTCTAAGCCATGTAAATATCAACTTCAGAAGATGTGGGCACCATCACAGCAGTTTAAATTATCATGTTCCCATGTGTTTTTAGAAGTTCATTAAAGAAAACAAAGAAATGCAACTGTCACTGCCCTTCAAGATCACAGACACATATTAAACAATCCAAAGTAAGACTGAGATTACATGTTACTACTCCAAACACAGCAGATCTGGATTACATGGTTATCTCTTTTTATCCCTTTAAAAGAAGAAAATCTCAAATAGTTCAAATGCTTAATGGCTGGAGAACTATGAATAGTGACCTGAAAAAGAGAGAGCAAAGACTACAAGAAAAACTTCACAGAAGTGATGGCATGGGAATCTCATGTGGCAACACCAACTGTTTATTTTTACATAAACTCCACTACTGACAGAATTTTCAAACATAAACTACACCTTACGAGATGAAAACTCAGAAATCTAAAAAAAAATTTAAAAAAATCTGTGGTCAAACCACGTTAAGCCCAAACAGAAAGTATAAAAATAAAATAAAAAAACATAATCTAGTAATCAAGCAATTATGGAAGCCCTGATTACCCAGAGAAGACTTTCAAAGCTGACTAAACTAAGTGGATCAGACAACAGAGGATTAACAAGTATTTTCTTAAGTATAAGGGATTGTATCTTTATCCTTTTGTAAAATGCTTAGCACCAGGCAGCCACCTAGCTACCATAGAACAGTACAGTTGAGGTTGAAAGGGATCTGTGGAGGCCATCTGGTCTAACTCCCTACTCAAGCAGGGACACCTGCAGCAGGTTGCCCAGGACCAGACAGTACCATCCAGAACAGTTAAGATTCAATGTAAACTAATCAAAATAAATAGGCAATAAACACATGTAACTAAGTTCAGTGTAAATAGGAATGACTTAAAATCCTTTTCAACATCAAGTTTTTCTACATTGTTTGTTAAGAAACAGTGGAGAAGGTGATCAAAGAAGGAACAATACCGCCTATTTTTTTTCTCCCAAATTCAAAGCAAGCAGTTAAAAGAAAAATATTCTGTATTGATATTTCCTACTTAAAGGAAAAATAGTCTAACAGCTACCTAGAAGTAGGCATACCAAAAACAGAGCTGAGTAGGAGAAGATGGATATACTCCATGATACACTGTATAATTCCTCTTTCTTCCCACATATAAAGTGAAAAAGGCAGAACTGTAGCTACCTCTGCTCTGTCTTTTTGTCTGTAGGTTGTTGGTTTTTTTTTTTTGTGGGAAGAGTCCATAATTAACTAACACACCTTCTCTTTGTTCCTGGTTCACTCCTTACCCACTGCAACAGGATGAAGCAAGGAGACTATAGATAATAAAGCACAGCTTGGGAAAGTAAAAAGGAAGGAAGATAAACAAAGGTGTAATACTGTTCTCTTCCCTGTACATCTTCATACTCAAGCAAAGTGAAGAGAGCGACTTTCTTCATTTCATTTTACTTGCATTCTTTTGCAAACTGGTGCCAAGGGAATCCTGTTTCAGTAGCTTCTGTGTGGCAAATTTCATTCTGGTCTTCTCTTCTTGTAATTCAGAACCTACACAACTAGGTTATTAATCTTTTCCATGATTAGGCCTGATGTTTCCTAGCATCCTGAATAATATGACCCTTTACTTCTCAGTATGAATGCACAGCTACAGTCCTTATACTGGGATTAATGCATTTCCTGAGGAGAAACAAGTTGTAGAATACTGACGTCCTCACAATATCACAGACAGCCAGAAGCAAAGAGATGATTTTTTATGTTTTTTCCCAATCTTTCTGAAAACAACCACTGATTTAATCAAATGGCTTACCTCTTAAGACCAGAACAAAGATATTCTCCAATCTACAATCACACGACATTAGTTCACTTAAGTGTTTTTCTTTTAACACCCCAGACTGCTTCCATATTTAACCTAAGTCAAGGTCTGAGAACACTGAAGAAACGTTACTCACATATTAATACAAGTTCCACTGATCTCACATACTCTAAAACACAAGCCTTCCCCAATGCATGAGGGAGGATCACAAGCATGCCTAGAGCAGTTAAGTACATACAGTGCAATTATGAAACTACATCTGAAGTCAGAAAAAAATGATAGACTACACTTGACAAATACATAGATTCCTACAATATATAAAGGATGTAGATGTCCAGAATTGGCAGCCAATTAAAAAGACACTTTGCTCTGAATTGTTCCGCTGCAGAAGGTAGAAATAAGGTGCTGAAACAATTTGTACAACCTACAGTATGTAACATACTAGCAAGTTGCAAGTTGGCTATAACTATGTTTTGGTGCATTAAAAACAAAGTCACAGGCATGAAAAACCACTCAGGATGCTAGCCAGCCAGATCCACAGTCATGAAACAACATTTGCATTGGGATAACAGACAGGAATCTTCAAGAACTCGTGAATATTGTATTCAAAAAAAGTCCTTTATATTCAAAATTTTATATATTGTTTAAGTTACAAAAAAAAGTCTTTAAGGAACTCAGTAGTTTAGTACATACCAGGGTCATATGATGGCGGAGGTGGTGGAGGAAGTTTTCCACCATCTTTAAGATTAAGTCCTTTGGCTGCTCGTATAGTTGCTATGAATTCCTCATGCTTCCGTCTCCAATTGGATGGCTTTTTGGGGGGTTCTGGCTAAGAAGTCAAAAAAACAAAAAAACAAACCCACAGCTTTTTGTTTGAAGCTCTTACTTCATGTTAAATACATTTATTATAAAATCGTTCCAGATCCTAGTTGATCTAATTATCACAAATAGCCAGCAGAAATAAACCTTATTATAATGTATACATATTTTACCTAAAATGTTCATACAGGGAGTAAATTATAACATACCCGTGGCTTAAGAGGTTTTACTGTGGGAATGTCAGTTCCTTCTGCTCTCTGTCGGCTGGAATCGAATGTCTTCCTTTTCTTGGCAGAAGTTTTTTGGCAAATGGGTCCATGTTTTTTCTTCAAGTAGAAAAAATTAAAGAGAATGCAGAGTTTATTTTTAGAAATATGTTATTAACATGTTATTTTCCTCTTTCTAGATGTGCCAATAAGCAAATGAGGCCCAGGACCTGATGAGTAGGATCAGACTGCTTTCACTCAAATTCTTATGCCAGCATTACTTCTTTTAACAGACATACAGGAACTTACAAATGTAAATACGTGATCACAAAAACTTGGGGTCTGAGTAAGGAAGAGAAAGGGAGGCATCTGTATTTGCTCCTTACAAATAAAAAAACTGATAGGTAAGTAGGCAGCATTTGTATTAAGAAGAAAGATGGATCAGAAACTGTCTGAAATTCATATTCATATTAAAGGAAAATTCAACTTATATTAAGACTGAAGAGGCAGGAATTTTGAAAACTGCTAACAGAACGCTTCATTTGCTAGGTAGTATGGAATGGTGTTAGGCCTTACGTTTGCAGAGGCAAGGAATGATTCTGTGGCCCCAGAGAAAACGTCTTTAGAAGCATCTAAATTTTCAGAATGCGACAGGATGCCAAAATACAATTAATCTTTAAATAGCTTCAAGACTGAGACAATGGGAATTGTTAACTTGAAAAAAATAAAAATAAAACTAGAAAAAAGCAATAATCTAGATCTTCTTTATTTAACTACTCTGATCACTGCTTAACCTTCATATCGACTTATCAAATGTAAAAGCCAACAGCGCTCATAGCACTTACCAGTGCTGCTGGAAAGAAAGTCCTTCCACAAATCCTACATGGCAACAGATCTCCAGTTTGCACTGCAATCTCACCTTAAAAAAAAAAAATTAAAAAATCATAGTTCTCAAGAAAATTTGCTTAAATTTGTACTAAAAAGAATTCTTTCTGACTTGCTAACCTGATATACTTGGCAATAACAACAGCTGTCACTGTTAAATTATGTGTTCTTTGAACTGTGCAAAGACTGCATCGATCTGAACGGAAAAGGTAATACTCATCTCCCTACATACTTTTCAAAGCAGCCTGGCCAAAAAGTCAGCATGAATTCTAATGACCTAGAACATGAGACTTTGCACCTTTAAAGGAATGCCTGCACAACAGCACGAAAAGGACTCATTCACTCCAAGTCTCACTGACAGCCCAAACAGACATGCACAGACATGGAGAACAACAATTCTTAGTGAGGATGATGTTTTTGAAAGAGAACCACCTGTCAGAACATCACACAGAAGTCACATCTCATCACTTATTTCTCTCTATTAAGTTAAATCATTCCACTTTCCCTTAGAAAAATTCTTGAAGGCTATTTTCATGAGACATTTTATGTAGGTTATAAGCTGACGGTTTACACAGACATTTCAGATCTTTCTATTAAAGCACTGACTGATTCATAGAACCAGATAAAAAAAGAATTGTAACAAGTCACAGCATCCAAGTTCCTTCAAGCCAGTATATTCATGTAGTATGTATTATATGATGGAGTTGCAACAGGGATGAAAAGCTACATAAGGTTTATGAATGACATGTATCTATTATATAAAGCACTGTAACACAGCTATAGGAATAAACACATACACATCAATAAAGGAGGAGTAAATTTGTAAGTAACTTAAGACTGAGTACAGAGGAAGAAATTAGTCAATCTGAAAGTACAGCTCCCTCTATTTAGGCAGTTAAAATAGAAGTCCCTTCAATTGATTTGCCCTTTAGGCAAACTATTGGCTGAAACAACAGAAGTTATAAACATAAGAAAGTTCAAAGTTTCTATTATTTTTTCCCCAGTTCCTCAGTAGTAAACAGTTTTCCAACTAAACATACATACACATCAATTAGGACCAGTGTATCGATCCTATAGAAAATGGAAAGCTGAACAAAATGTTTCAAGGCAAGTAAATGTAAATTCAAGAGGCCACAGCTCCCAATAAATGCATTTTTCAAGTTTAAAGGTTGAAATTAAATGAGATTTCTAGTAACAACACGCAACCATTAAATCTATTTCTGCTAATTTTACATATATGTTAATAGTATGCAAATATGCACAACGAATTAATATACTACAACGCAGTTTTTAAGAATTAAAAATCATACAAAAAGGGTTCTCCAGTTAACACACTTCTGTATATATCGTGTTTTCATTAATTTACACACCTTTTCCATGTAGACACAATTAGGCCCTTATCACAGCATAGCAGAACTGCACAGACAGTAACTGAGATGTGGAGCTTAAGTAATAATTAAGTTTTCATTCCTGTCATCTAAACACATTTGTATTTATATAAGTAAGGGGAAAGCAGGAAAGAAAGCATTCCAGGTAAACCTTGCTTTTCTTCTATTCTTGCATCTGAATTACATTTGCATGTCAACAATACAAAACAGGAAGGGTTTTTTTTTTATTTAAATTATTGTTGATGGTATCTTTCCAACCTCTGCTTTAAACAATCATACCTGAAATTTTTACCACGGGTCTGTTCCTTTAAACATTAATCACAAGTAGCAAGATGCCAACTTCTCATACATAGCTCTGACAGTTGGAACCTGCCCTCATTGCTTTTCTCAAGGGTAAGCAAAGAGGCAATGGTTGGAGGCACCCCTCAATTCACCCAATCAAAAACATCAGATACGCACAGACTTTCTTGTTTCATTACTTCATTCTTCTGGATTCTCGGCACTCTTAATAATGCTGACAGATATCAGTGCAAAGTCACTTTTGTTTTAAAAAAAACCAAATAACTTTATTTTATGACATTTTTGTAATACAATGCTCAGATTTGCCAACAAGCGAGAGAGGCATCTCATAGAAATACAAAGTGACACCCTTTGTGTCTTCAAGAAATTGGCTGAAATAAATATTACTGATCTTGTAATCAGGTGTATAGTATAATATTAAAGATTTGACTGAGAGATGAATTACCTGCCTTGATGAATGAAGAATAGAAACATAGAAGCACTCAGGTTGGAAAGACCTTAAAGATAATCAAGTCCAAGCCACAACCCAAACCTACTACCCTAACTCTAACAACCCACAACTAAATCATGTCCCTGAGCACCACATCCAAATAGTTTTTAAACACATCCAGGGATGGTGATTCAACCTCCAGCCTATTCCAGTGCTTAACAACACTTTCTGTAAAGAAGTGTTTTCTGATATCCAACCTAAACTTACTCTGGTGCAACTTGAGGCCATTTCCCCTCGACCTGTCACCTGTCACCAGTGAGAAGAAAGCAACCCCACTCTTGCTGTAAGCACCTTTAAGGTATTGGAAGAGAGCAGTAAGGTCTCCCCTCAGCCTCCTTTTCCCCAGACTGAACAGCCCCAGTTCCTTCAGTCTCTCCTCACAGGGCATATTCTCCAAGCCCTTAGAAGCCTTGTTGTCCTTCTTTGGACCTGCTCCAGCACCTCAATGTCCTTTCTGTATTGAGGTGCCCAAAACTGAACACACTACGATAGCTACAATCGAATACAGCACAATAGCTACATCTTCCACCATATTCTTCTTTTTACTGCACTCAGGAATTTATGTTTATATTTGAATTCACCATGAAAAAAAGCAGACTTGACAGATGCTCAGCTAATCCAGCAGTATTTACATAAGACATTTCAACACATAGCAAATGCTAATTAGCACTCACCAGCTACAGTAACTGCACTCTATTTCCTTACAGCATTCCTAACTCTCCTGTGCTGCTGGCAGGTACTCAGCCACATTTGTCAAGAGCTACTGCCAAAACTTCCCCTGTAACACAGATCACTGACCCCAAACTCACTGTGCCTATCCCTTTGCTTCTTCCTCATTGTTTTTTATTCTTAAGTAAAAACAGAGAATTAAAAAAATAAATCCATAACATGTTAACATTTCCTTTTTAAGAGCTCGGGAGCCTTCCTTTACAGAAAGGTGAGCAACATCAACATGAAACCTGCTAATTTTAAAATAAAAGATGGCAGTAAAATTGTGAAAATTGGAAAAAAGTTGGTGGGCTTGCCTTTTTTTTTTTTTTCCTAAAGGCAATAACATACAATACCTAGCACTTGTTACACACAAGGATGCAAATAACAAGAGACAAAATTATTTTTTTCTCCCTCATCCGAAGTTGTATTTACATCACATCTAACTTCAGCAAGGTTTTCCCTAGAGTAGCAATTCAAAGTGTAGCAGTTCTTAGGGATCTCTTTTCCTGAATAAGGCACTCCTCAGTGCATTTAAAGCTTAAAAGCAATAACAAGTAAGAATAAATCAAACGGCAGACATCCATTTATTAAGCAGTCAGTACAACAGTTAGCATATAAGTCAGCACAAGCTGACAGTTCTGGTACTTCATACTCTGCATTGTACAAGCACCCAGGACAGTTCTGCAGAGAAACCACCACAGCTGTGCACTGGAACTCTCTCCTATCATGATCACTTTCCATCCTAGGCTGTAAAACACTGTGAGGAAAAGATCCCCTACCGTGGCCTTCAGGCAAGGGCAATGAGAAGCACACCACCACCCCAACACCATCAAATCCACTGACAAGATAAGAAGGGCAGGGAAAAGGAATACAGCAACACACAGAATAATAAAGATACAACAGTAAGAAAGGTAATAGATTCAACTTGGTTGTGTGGGGAAGAAGATAAAATAGAAAGGTGACACCTGAATCAAGAAACAGAAGAAAGGATTCACTTGGCACATGAGTAGGAGAATAGAAATCGGCTCTAAGATAGCATCAAAGAAGTTTGTAAATTTTTGTTCTGTCTTCTCTGAAGTCTGGCAACAATGCAGGGATATCACCAGTAATTTACGTGCCAGTTTTAAACATGAATAACATCAGTTAACTTAAACAGTAATAATTATATCATTTTGTAAGAAAATTATGTTCAAGATTATCACATATATACCAATAGAAGAAGTATTTTCATTGAATACTGCCAGAACTATGATATGCAGCTTTACATCCAATTCTACTGTCTGTCTGAGATCAGATCTCAAAAACAGAGTTCAACCCACTAAGATGTTGGTTGTCAATCATTAAGTCATCAGATTGTTGCAGTTTTGTTAATAAAACTCCCAATCTCAATACCAAATTCTCAGATTCATCACTTGCATTTCTGAACAATCTTTCATTTTTCATTTCTTTTTCTACCTGCACATCAGTAAGTTATTCCACACATTCCTTTCGGATGTGGTCACAGTCTAGTTTCCTGTACCTTCTCTTCTCAAAGCTGGAGTTTTGCTGAGAAGTTTGGGTGGACCTCAAAGTCTGACAATAGAGCCTCATAGAGCCTCTCATGCAGCACGGACCTTTTACTACAACTACAGATGAATTTAAACTTCTTTGAAAGCTAGATTTCTAGGGAACAGCTCCTCTCCCCGCCACATTCAAACACACAGCAACTAATCTAGAGTGGAAAGTACAAGCTGTCAGCTCTCAGATTTATCTTCTGTTGTCCAATAATAGGTGGACCCATTAAAACATAAAAGTTTGATTTGATGCAGTCCCAGCCATAATGTTAGCTCCTACTGTCATGCTGAAGAAATAAGCAGTTTTGTAAAATAGACTGCATACTGAGAAGGAGCAGAAGCCTTCAGTATTGCTGAGCAGTTAATAACTGAAGTTTCATTACAGTTTGCACTTTTGGAAAGCTGTGCGTTTTCCATGTACATCTGCACATACTTAGATATAAGGTGCAGAATGCTCCAAAGAAATAAGACTACGAAGATTAAAGCAGTACTTGGTCTTAAAACAGTATATTGTAATGTTATGAGATGTTTGATTGCCCTTCTAAGCCTTTAATTTATCTGCAGCAATGACAGTACTAAATGACTTTGGCCAGACAACTGTAATAACAAGACCCACCAAGTCCAACTGCATTCAAACATGCAGAAACACTCTGGAATGAATTCCAGCTTTGGCATCACCTACTTGCCAAGTGGTCTACAACTACTGAAAGTTATTTGTAGAAGAGTACATGCCAAATTCCCCTGGAAAATTGAATGTATTTTTTTGGCACAACTCCCATCCCCAAAAGTCAGTTATTTTGTGCTTAAATCTGCATGCTTCAGGTACAAAAAAAAAAAAAAAAAAAATCTGTGCATATACTCCCCTCATTGACTGAGGAATTGTATCATCAATCCACAACATCATTTCCTGGGGGCCATTAGACTCCAACACATGTCTGCTAAGCAGCACTGACCTGGTGCTGAAATGACTGAAAAAATGGAATGTTAATTCTACAAGTTTTTGTTATTTTGAAAAAATTAAGTATGAAGTAAAAATGAAAAAAATAAAATCAAACATCATTCTGCTTAACAGTGGGCAGTACTTTGCTGAAGTGTTTGATGACGGGAATGATTTAGATTCCAACTTAGCCCTTAGTAACTCATGCTACTCACTAGTACGCAGGAAGAAAAAGCAAGAGGAAATCATAATAAGGTCCTTCTTTATATTCAGCCTTCTTGCATAATTCAAAGTTTTTATGCCATCGGGTTATTCACAATAAGTAGTAAACCAATCTACTTCTACCAACTTTTTTACATGGTCTAATAGTAATAGGACAAGGGGGAATTGCTTTAATCAAAAGAGAGGAAATTCAGGGGAATGACAGGAAGACATTTTTTACTTAGAGGGTGGTGAGGCACTGGGCACAAGTTGCCAAGAGAAGCTGTGGATGCTCCATCCCTGGAGATGTTTAAGGCCAGGCTGGACGGACCATAAGCAGCCTCATCAGGTGGGTGGGGATCCTGCCCACAGCAGGGGTTTGGAACTAAGTGATCTGTAAGGTCTCTTCCAACCCAAGTCATTCTGTGACTCTGTCTACTTCTATCTATGCCTAACTTCAGAGAAGAGATTAATTCTTTTTTATTACTGTATTGACAATGAAGTCTAATCTTGTGTAAACCTGTCACTTCTGCTTACTAAAGATATCAGAAAGCAGCAAAACTTCAAATCCTTCAAGCTGAAAAGCTTCAGTGAGGCTTTCATAGTACCTCCTGCATATTCCTCTATCAGCTCTCCAGCCCGACAATGCAAATGTACTATATTTGCCAAAATTACTGTAATGAACATGAGTCTGATTATGGTGAGTTCTGTATTACTTCCTTGAAAATAACATGTTGAGGAGAACCCCTCTGCCTCAGAATGACAACCTGGAGGAGGATTCTGTGAGTAAGTTCTTTTTGTGACTGAGAAGTGAATTCCATGCAGTCTAGAACTGTAACAGATGCACGTGCAAAACATGTATCATGGTGTGTTACACTTTTCTGCAACTCTCTACCCCTTTCTTCTTCCCTTTCTCATCTGAAGCATAACTTCTAATGTGAAAACATGCTGATGTCACACTATCTTTCCTGGAACTACTTTTCCCCTAAACAGGCCAAAGTCTTCTCTCCTCAAGCCCAGGGTCCTGATTTTCCTTTTTGCCCTCTCTTCTCAGGACCCTGAATGCATTCCCCTGATGGCCAAGACATGTATGGCTGCCCTGACCTTCACCCCTGCAGACAATGCTTCCTTGCTTGTACTGCAAGGTCCAGCAGACCTCTCCATGTCTATCTTCACCTGGGTCAGGAAGTTGTCACTGATACATATCAAAAACCTTCTGGACTGCTCATACCCCACTGACTTGTTCCTCCAGCAGATAACAGACAGGATGGGTAAAGTCTCCTGTGAGGACCAAGGCTCTTTCCACTTATCTGAAGAGGACTTCTTCTGCCTCATCAAGTGGCTTGTAGCAGACACAACATTTCCCATATTGCTCTGCATGCCATCTTTGATCCTTTTCAGTCCCACAGTAAGGCTCCACTGCTCTCCCACACAAAGGCAACCTCTGCTTGCCATCTGGCTGGTTCTTCCTGCACAGCCTGTACCCAACCACAATGCAGCAGCCACTGCTGCGTTCCTGTGGCCACAGTGACATTGCAACCCTGCAGCTGAGCACAGATCTCCAATTCCTTCAATTTGTTCCACACACTTGAGCACAGGTGTGCAGGCACTTTGGAGAGGCACTCAGTCATGACATGCAAAAACCTATGAGAGCTTCCCCTTCAACGCATACAGAACCACATCAAAACCCATGGCAATTAAGTAGTGCTGCGTGATTGATCTGACTCCCAAACGCGCTATTTGGTCTTCTGTTAATGAGCTTTAATATCAGCTAGTTACCACTAGAAAGCACATGACTTGCAAAAATCTATGTGTGGTTGAAGAACTGTGTTGACAGTAAGTAGATAGCCAGGCGCAGCCAAGCCTCCTCACGCTGACCTTACACTCTGCCAGCCTTGCATTGGCAGTCCCCAAAACATTTCATTTCAGTTTCTTTCCCAAAACATAAACACCAATCAAAAATAAAAATAAAAAAGGTGTGAAAAAACTAAATTTATCCATGGTTATTCAGTGTATTAAATGTAAAAATTATATCACTTACCAGAGGGGCAAACACGTGTAAAACAAAGAAGTACAACGCAAAGTTACTTACTATGCTTTCATAACTACTAGAGTAACATGTTCTTAAAAATATATACATTGATGTTAGTCTTGGATTTCAGACGACAGTAGTTTCCAGCTTGCTGATTTAAGAATTGTAACATTTATTTTTCCTTCTCTCAGACAAATCAGATACTTTCAGAAGAAAAAAAAAAAAGCCAGAATGTTACAGAAACGCAGGAGGCTCCCTTAAACGCAGCTTAAGAAAATGGCTGCCAAAGTAAGGAAGCTGCTGTACACATCCAGAGGCAAGACAAAGATGTACACCAAAGGGAAAGGAAGCTCACATTTCTGTTTCAAAAACAAAGTCATAATTTCCTACAGCATAAAGAAAAAAATAAAAAAAGAATAAGGCAAAGGAAGTGGACACTGGCTCACTCACAAACTGAGAAAGCAAGCACATGCACTTGCATCCAGTGGTCATGTTACTAATACTAAGCCCCAAAAGTATTATGCCTCAACTGTTTGGGGTGGAGTCTCAGACATTATCAGGATAAGTGAAAGGTCCAGAAACAAATGCTCCTTTAGCACAGCCCTCAGCTCCCAGGAGATGCTATACAGCGAGCTTTATTAGTAACAGTCCACAGGGACACACCCAGACTGCTCAGAGCCTGAAAGCTTAATGGCAGTAACAGATCCTGCTTAGCATGTGCAGGGAAGGCTTCAGGCTACCGCCCGCAGCCACCCATCCCCTTTGAGCCCTCTCTGGCTGCTGGGGCTTGGTGGGTGCTGCCTTCACCCACAGCTGCCCAGTGCCCTTCACCCTCCAGGCAGCAGCCACTCTGACCTGCTGGGATAGCTGTGAACAAGTGCGGGAATAAGCATTTCTTCAGCTTCAGCAGCTGCTGCCAGCACCCTCCCAGAAAAAAAAAAAAACAAGAGCCTAGAGTGCAGCTGATCTAATGCCACACTGGACTGTTCCTGCTCAAGTGAGGAATTCAGTGCTTGGGCCCCTCTTCCATCATCTTCAGCAAAGCACAGGGATAACTGCACTGATGTGACAGCTCTCCTCCTGCCATACAGCAGTGAGAGCCACCAGCACACTCCCAACCATGGCAAGCGGCCTTCAGACTCAGCACACACTAGGTTACCCAGGGCAGGGCTTTTAACTCACCTTAAAGATCACTGCTTCCTGCAGTCATCGCTCTCAGTACGTTCGCCAGGAAATTAAACAAATTAAATAAATGAAGTGAAGAACAGTCAAACCCACACAGGCTACAAAGTAATAAATGTCAAGTCAGGAATCTGAGATATAACTTTCAAAGCATGTAACAAATTTGTCACTTGAAATGGGTGCACAGATTCCTTTTTACATAGCTTTGTAGTTCTAAATCTGACTTTCAACACCAGTCTAGTAATACAACAGTACTGGTAAACAACTGAAAAAAATAAAGCAGACTTCAAAAAAGCAGCACAAGTGAACTTTGAAAGCAACATTTAAGTTGTACAGAAAGCTACTTTGCCATTTTACTGAACATTTAAACTTGTGCATATTGAGAAAAATGCAGTCACAACATGAAAAGTGCTATTCCACTTCTTAAATGTCACTAATGCAGCTCAGCAAGCCAACTAATACACATTCAACTCTTCACATAATGGAAAGAATCATTATAAACTGTGTAAACTTACTTCTTATTAAAAGCATGCTTGAATTGTCAGAAATAAAACAGATCTCACTTCTACATCGCTGAGCTTCAGAAAATAAAGCATCAGCTTCTGAAGTCAAGAAGTTCTGGCCAGGCAATTCATGCCTGAGGGCCCTTCCACAGGCCAGGAGAATGTAGCCAAAAGCCAAAGTCCTGCCCTGCACCCTAATTATATCCCTCACCTCACAACTCCCCAGACCAGCTGCACAAATCAGCCCTGGGAATTGGTTTTGCCTGACCCATCCCGAGACCAGACAAGGAGCAGGTTGAGCTGGATTTCAGGAGCAGCCCTTGCTTCCATGTTGGATGAATGACTGGGCAACTGTGCTCCTCAACACAAATTTAATCCAAAATGACAATCAGCAACTTTCTTCTGAGTCACTGGTGAAGCAGTAAGTGGAGAAAAGCACAACATCTTGCAAAATAATCCATCTTTACTATTGGTTTTGCCTGGTTTTCCTCTCTTGGGGACATCTTCCTACATGAACGTCATTAGAGCCTAACTTAATGTTCAAATGAGATGTTTTAAACCGAAAAACTAGTACACAAAAGCTCTCTGTACTTATGTACTCTGCAGCTCAAGGAGCACTAATAGGTTGTGCTTTGATAAAAACAAAAAACCAAAAAAACAGTATTCTGTGTTTTGGCAATGTTTAAAGACAAGAAAGTAGTACAAACTAACCCAAAGAGGTGAAGAAAATTGTATTATTTAATTTCAAAGAAGCTAGATAACAGTGTGGGATATGAGTCTTCAGAACAAAGGTCATCTTGAGGTTTAGAAATATCTTAATACCCATGCTATGTTCAAATTGATCTTGAGTGCTCAGAAGGAACATTCCATGCCACGGAAAACAAAATAACTCTGATAAGCTCTAGCTTTTGAAAGTGATTTCAAGGAAGGGCTGAGAGTAAACATGAGAGCCTACAATTTAGAAGTTCTTCCTCTCACCACTGCCTATATCTACTGAAACAATAGAAATGTAACCCTTCTCCAGAAGGCACACCAACCAGCAGTCAGAACAGGGAGAAATCCAACCCAACAACAACTAACTTTTTTAGCCTTCTGTAATCTGTAGATGACCATTCTGCCTACCCTCCATTACGAAGGTACTGGAGCTTATACAACACAGCTGGCTTCACTAAATTAGCTCACAGCCAAATCAATTGATAGATGGGCTGCAGATGATATGCAGTCCCAACTGCAGGCAAAGAGACAGCTGACTCAAATCCAAAGCAAGCTTCTCCCTTCTGAGCAGGCAGCATAGGATTGTCATCAGTCAGAGGCCAAACAAACAAACAAACAAAAAAAAAATCAACAACAAAACCAAACCCAAACTATTATTTGATAACACACTGGACATCACCTTTCAAACCTCACTAACAGGGAAGGCATAAGAGCAAATTAAATAACAGAGAACCTCTTGGGATTTTAATGCCAAATCATGCTGCCCTGATCTATAGTCCTGCTGAAGTCGCTAGCCATAGGGTAAGAGCCTGATGACCATAACGTCTATCAGAGAAAGGACAGACACTCACTGGAAGCGACTCCAATGCTCGGAGGGACAAAGGACAAAGGCTAGCTAGCGCTCACCTCTGTTTAAACATACAGTTATTGCCTGCGAAGCACAGCATGGGAGCCTCAACGACTGTTTTGTGACAGTTACTCAGAACAGAGCTGCATTTTTTCTTAATATGGTTACAGCAGCTCATCAAACGCAGTAACGGCAGATTTACTAAGCGTTCTAAGGCAAGCTGCAACTTCTTAAGTTCCAGGCTGGCATCTCACTGACGGATGGTCGGAAAGGTGATGATATCTTCACTGAAGCAACTGGCACGGGATAAAGTTGCAAATACTCTGTCAGCAAACACACACCTCGTTTTCGCGGCACCGAGCACTCCTCAGGAATTACGGTTGTACCATGACTTCATCCTCCGTGAGCAAAAGCAGCGAAGCGGGCACGGCCTCCCCGCGGCAGCGTCCCCCGAGCGCCGAGCGGGCGGCGGAACCGCCCAGCCCGCCCGCCGGGCTGCGGCAGTGGAGCGGAGCCGGGGACAAAGCGCGGCCCCGCCCGCCGGCACCCCCAGCCCGCCCGGACCCACAGCCTCTCCCCTCCGCCCGCCGACCACCGAAGCGTGCCCGGCGGCGCTTCCCGGCACTACGGCGCGGCGAAGCCGGGCGGCCCCGGAGGCTCCGAACGAGGGGAAGGCGGCGCCCGGCCCGCAGCTCCCGCCGCCGCCCAGAAGCGCCCGCAGCACCGCGAAGCCGCAGCGCTGCCCACCCCGAGCGGTTCCCGCTGCCCCGCACGAAGGCTGCGACCTTCCTGGCCGCCCCCCGCCGCTGCCCCTCACCTTCCAGCCCTTCCATGGCGCGTCCCGACCGCCAGCGCCCAACCCAGCCCCGCTCCGCCGCCGCTGCTGTGGCAACGCCGCCACCTCCCGGCCCGCTAACATCCGCCGCTCCCATTGGGCGGCCGCAGCGGGCGGGACGGCCCTCAGCGCCGCAACGCCGGGCTGGGAGTAGGGCGGCTTGCTGCCTTCCTCTGCGCGGCTCCCGGCTGGCGGGGGGGAAGGGGCTGGGCCGAGGGCACGGCGGCCGGTGTGTGGTGCGCTGCCTTTGCTGGTGTGAAAACACGGGGCAGCCGAATGAAAAGCACGAAAAATGGTTTTTGTGTTTGTAGGCAGTCTTTTTCTCCTCATTAAAGAGGCACATATATGAAGGAAATGCATGTAGAATCATAGAATAGGTTGGGTTGGAAAGGACCTTAAAGATCATCTAGTTCCAACCTTCCTGCTGTGAGCAGGATTGTCAGCCGCTAAAGCAGGCATCAGACCAGGCTGCCCAGAGCCCCGTCCAACCTGCCCTTGAACACCTCCACCTCCTGGAACACATCCACAGCCTCTCTGGGCAGCCTGTTCCAGCACCTCACCACACAACAAAAAAGCTTCCCCTTACATCTAATCTTACCACCATTAGTTTAAAACCTCATTCCCCCGTTGTCCTAACACTGTCTACCAATGTAAAATATATATATATATATATATATATATATATATATATATATATTTCCCTTTATAATATCCCTTTAAATATTGGAAGGCCATAATGAGGTCTCCCTAGAGCCTTCTCTAGACTGGCCGAGCCCAGGTCAGCTTGTCTTTGTAAGAGAGGTCCTCTAGCCCTCTGATCATCCTTGTGTCCTTTTTCTGGAAGCTCTTCACTTCTTTCACGTGTTGAGAACCTGGAAAAGGATGCAATACTGCAGATGGGTCCTCCAAAGGTCAGAGTAGAGAGGGACAATCACCTCCCCACCGTTGCTGACCATCCCTCTTTGATGCAGCCCAGAATACAGTTGGCCTTCCAGGCTGCAAGCACACACTGCTGACTCATGTTATGTCTTTCATCTGCCAGGACCCCCAAGTCCTTCACAGCAGGGCCGCTCTTAAATTCTTCTCCCAGTCTGTATATATATCTAGGATTGCCTGGACAAAGCTCAACATCTTGCACTTGGCTTTGTTGAACCTCACTAGGTTTATCAGGACCTTTTGTGTTTGTCAGGGTAAGGGACTTCTCCCTTATCAACTGTACTACTCAGTTTGGTGTCATCTGCAAGCTTGCCGAGGGTGCACTCAATCCCATCATCTATGTCACTCATAAAGATGTTGAAGGGCACTGGTCCCATGATGGACCTCTGGGGGACACTGCTTATCACTGCTCATCTGGGCACAGAGCCAGAGACAACAATCCTCTGGCTGTGGCATTCCACCCAGTTCCTTATCCACGGAGATTCTCTCATGCTACAAGATCAACAAGGCCTGCTTTTGGAAAACAATACCACTGAACTGTCAGTGACTATGCTTTTGTGGTGCTTTTTACCAGAGCTCCTTTTCATCTGGTAAAACTTCACGTCTGTAGCAATAGAAGCATTTCAATAATTTTTTAGTATTACTTTTTAAGCTCCTTTATTTTTCTTTATGGTGGCAAACAAATTTCTCATTGTAAGCAATAATAAATCTTACCAAAATTATATCTGTCTTTTCTGTGCACTTTGAAATCATGGCTCTGTTTCTTCTAGATAAATCAGTCAATCCATATTTCCTTGTCCAAAGAATCACTGTTACAATCACATGAGCTCCACAGATCTAAGTGCTGCATGCCCAATATTCAGCATGTAAACTATGACAAATATATGTTTAAATCATCCATTGAGTCAAAATTTTGAAGATGTGCAGTAACTCTAGCTACAGTTTCTCTGGGTGGTTCAGAACCATGCTGAAAATGCATTTCAAATTTGCTTTTGATCTGTGGAGCTCATGTTTGTAAAATTACAGGCCCTGGCAGAAGGAAGTTATTTGCCACTATGCTGCAGAGACCTAATGTTTGCAAATTGTCCATTAAATCTTTGTCATAAAACTTGAAAGAGCCAAGGTTTGTCATAGCTTCCAAATGCTGGCTGCTTACCTAGCTATGAGAGTAGCAAGCAGAAGTTCAGTTTCTTTTGTGATATTTCCATACTTGGGCTGAAAATTCAAAAGCAGAGGCTTAGGGTAATTTCATCTTTCAGCACACAAATCCTTTATAATGAAACTGTAAGCACAACTTTTATCCTATGTTTGCAATGTAGTGAATAGTTTTTATTAGGTCATTTGGCTTGGTTTGGTTTCTTGTTTCTCTTTGAAAAATGTGGTTGTTTTTATTAGAAACCAGAGCAGAAGATGACTTCATCTCACCCAGTTTTAAGGGTCTGCAACATGGTGAGCTGAGCTTGTCAGATTTCCCATTATTGTCAATAGGAATTTGTTTCTGTGGATTATGTATTCTGTGGGATAAAAGTGAGATCCATCTGGCCAAACATACTGCCTTTTTCAGGGTGACATGAATCAGAGCCAAACCTCTAGCCAGAGGATGAATTAGACTTACTAACTCTGCACTAACTACAAACTGAAGAGGTATTAGTGCCAGGTGATGAGCTCAAATGTAGACAACACCCACATTAGAGTAGTCAAATCCTACCCTAGATGTCTTCAGACTGGATCCTGTACTGGAAATGGATGTACTGCTTAGTTTTGCTCTGCCAAGGTGCCATTGACTGACTGTGTCATTTCATTACTCATCTGAGAAGTGAAGGACGTAAGAGATGACTTACAAAGCTACTAGGCAAGTGGCTGTTCTGCAGCAAAACTGAATGATCCTCCTGTTTTCTGTGGCTGGTGTCTGAACATCTGTTGTGCAAATATGCACATGGACAGCGTATCTTAAAGGATGCCCAATACTGGGACTTTCAGTTGTTGTAAATATACTCTATTATCATTGCCACCATGTCACACTCATAATTTTATCTTATTTACATATTGGAACAAAACAAAAAACAAACAAAACAAAACAAAAAAACAACAAAAAACCCCATGCCTATACTACTTTGCTCTAGACTTACTACTCCAAAAGCAAGTCTGACACTTCTATAATATTTAGGATTTCCTTTCTGAATTATATGCTAAATCTATTAATTACTCGTTTGCACTTTGTCTTCTTTTGCCATCACTGGTTTCTAGTTTAAATATTTTCCTCATTGTTTATCTCTTTGATGTATTTATAGGCAATTAGCCTATGTTCTGTTCCAGTATTTGCCTTGTTAGCCTAAACAAAGTAGAGCTCTTCTGAACTGTCTTAATAAACTGTTTCCCATTTCAGTAATCATCATGGTACCCTTTTTTTTTCACCAACCTATACCACATTCGTTTATATTTAGAAGAATTATAGAATCAGAGAATCATAGGGTTTGGAAGGGACCTCTGGAGATCATTGAGTCCAACACTTCTGCTAAAGCAGGTTCCATACAGAAGGTTGGATAGGAAAACCTCCAGGTAGGTTTTGAGTGTCTCCAGAAAAGGACACTTCACACCTTCTGTGGGCAGACCGTTCCAGTGCTCTGTCACCCTCAGAGTAAAGAAGTTTTTCCTCATACTCACATGTGTAAGTAAGATACTTACAGTATCTGCTAGAGTTCTTCACTTCTGATGGGAGTATTTCTACTAATGCATCTTAGGTTACATTTGCTATGGTATTGTAAGCTTGTAGGCTCCTAGTCTATATATAGCTTCTTTTCCATATCAGCTGTTTTGCAGGGGCAACAATGGCAGGAATTTTTGCCTTTAGTCAGTAGTCCGCCTCTAGTCTGAACACTTTCAGTTCAGTTTCTTCAATATCTCTGAGAAGGAACAAGAAAGCATGGCCCTAAGTGTAGTGGTCGCATTTTCCCCACTCACATCATTAGAAGAGTGGAAATATAAACACTGGCATAGACCTGACCAAATTCCAGGAGGAATTCCAAAGGAGGTGAGAGCTGCACTGCAGTCAGCTCAAACATCCAGCAGGAATATAGAGGTACCCTCTTAGCTTCAGAGTCGGTTTCCAAAAGGGCTTATGTGTCTCTCAGAAGGCTATTTTTTCAGGAGAGTTTCTCAGTTTTAGTTGGTATAAAAGAGGAGCCAGCTGCCAGGGAGAAGTTCTGATCTTGTGACAGATTATAAAGGCCCAATTTCCCTGCCAACTGTGGGCATAGAAGCAAGTTACAGCTTAGTCTTTGGTTGCATAAGGCAATATTTTCAAAAGAGACAAGAGAGTTGGAATTTTGGTCTGAGGTGTGAAAGGGTCATCAGTTTCAAAATCTACATCTTTCTGCCAGAATCTGTCAAGGCCTGCTGTGGAAGAACTGCAGGACCATACACGCAGGTCCAAGATGTTACTGTATGTGAGACTGTCTCTTTCCTTGTTCACTGTGCTCTTGACTTGACACAAGGTACTCCAGCTCCTTCTTGTGTGCAAGCTCTACTTCTCTACTTCTCATGCAGCTCCTCGTATGTAGAGATAATTGGATTATGATGATCTGAAAGGTGCATATTGATAACAGGATATATTTAGTAAAATGCAATGGGAATTGAATTCTTGCCCTTACTCATGTGGCCAGCAGTTACTCCAGGTAGAGGGCTCCATGAAATAGACTGTAAAACTTTTAAATTGTTTAGGCAGGCCAGCAGGACTTGTGGAATAAATATCTACATATATTTTAATATAGCAGATCATCTAAACTGAAGCATTCAAAAATCATTAGTCACCTTAGAAAGTGACTAAAAAGTCCTGGGATCCAGACTTTGGCAATGCATTGTCCTAGATCTTTGCAAACCTGTGCAAATCCCTCATTTGGGTCAGAAGAGTCGTAAAACGTCTAAGTCTTGTAAAATGATCAGAATTCCATTAACATTTCAAATGCTTTCCTCCACCATTTAAATCCTTGTCACAATGACTAAGATCTTTACAGAAAATCAAAACCTGTTCTCTATCTTTCATCTTAATAATGAACATGGGATAAAGAAGGATTTCCCAAAGTGGCATTTTAATTAATACACTTTGCACTCACACTAGCTACTGGGAATTCAGATATGCTTGCACGGGGGAGTTTAAAATTTAAATATTCCTAATAAGCTTTTTCTTACAATTAACACTAATTGAGGACTACAGACAAGAATGATTACTTTCCTACTGAAATAATTCCTCAATTGAACTACTATAAGAGTGCCTTTTGTTCTTCTTTTGTGGCTTATAGACCTGATTTATATTCAGAACTGGTGTATCGTGATTTTCCTATCAATCTTTCTAGCAGCCTAGCTTTTTGCTTTTTTTTTTCATTACACATTATAGTTTTGTTTGCTGTGGGACTCCCATATTAAATGGAACAAGACCAGAGGCCACAAAGAACACTGTTGAGCAGTGCCTGAGTGAACAGATTTTGCTTGTGAATTGCTCAAACATGAATTGCCAGTGTATAAAGCTGAGTCTCAACTGACAGTGTTAGAGCAAATAAGATGTAATAATGCCCAAAACACTGATAAAACAATAAACATGCTAGTTTAAATTCTAGCATGCCATGCTGTTAGATGTGTTTTGTCAAGCCAGAGGAGGAGTCCAGGGATTGTGACTTAGTATCTGAGTCTATAATTCTTCAATTGGACAGTAAACAACAAAATAAAAGCTGTTGTTTTTTGTTCCATCAGATACTCTATTGCTTTACCTTCTTGATCTGTAAACCATTGCTGCCACTGAACCCAGCTGTTCTCTTATAAGCATTGTTTCTCAGCTCTTCATTCTGACCTCTTCACTGTGCTGGCCCAAGTTGCTGTATTCAAGTAGATTGGGAATTTATCCAGTCAGGGCTGGGAAAGTGATACTCAACCCTCATCTGATCTGCTTGTCTTTATGTTTCCCTGTGTGACTACATGAACTACATGAACAGCCATCACAGGCTGAGTGTCTGCATCAAAATCAGAGTGGGTAGCCAGCATCTTTCAGGAAAACAGAACTGACATTTCTACTGGTAGTTTGTATTAGTTTAAACAGAAGATAAAATCAGGAATTTCTTCAGCTTAGTCTGTTGGATGCAGTGACAAAATACAGAGGATCTTCTCTGTTGATAAGTCTGAGGATTTGCAAAAAGCCTGCAGGTTTCTCATCTCTTAACTCTGATGTTACATATCCTTTCCGATCTCTGATTTTGTTTTTCAGTAAATAGCCCTTCCTTGTTAAAATGTTTCATCTTTCTTTTGATCTGGAAGCATGAAAAACAAAGAACTTAAAATACAGCCCTGTGTGTAGGATTGGGCTGTGCTGTCTCTAAAACATATATGAAACTTTACCAAGTCTATTATATAAATCCCATAGGACTAATTCATTTATTTATTTTTTAATGAGCTCAAATCCTTTCGTGATTTTGTAACAGCCATTTTGAAAATAGAAGGACCAAAACAAGGAAGGTAGACATTCCTGTTTCTTGCTTCTCAGTCTGGCTAAAATATGAAATCTTGGGATTTCTTCCTTGTGTTTTCAAGAAATCCTGACATTTTACTCTTCCAGATTGATTAATATTTAGAGACTGTGCCAAAATAGCAGCAGTGGAAAGTGCTGTACTATAAGAACAGCAGGAAGTTTTGAAGAAATAGGTTCTTCTACCGGACATGTTCTTCTATCAACCTATGCCATTGCTCAGAGCAGAAAGCAGAATCCAGGGCTCCAGAAGAGAGCGAGACCAAACCCCTGGTGTTCAGAGTTGTGGTTCAGGATGTGGAGTCAGTGTCCTCTTGCTATCTGATAACAGCTTTCTTCTAACCAAGTATGCTTGTTGTGTCAGTAATGCTGGGATTGTAAAGTCCAAGCTTCAGAACTGAAGGAACACAAGGTTCTTTAAGTTCTTTACTTTCACAGTGCTTATATTTTACATATTTGCTTATATTTTCTCCTGTATAACAGAATTACTGATGTTCCACTCCCTCAGTTCCCCAGCTGCACCTTTCTACCTGGAGAAGACTTTTAATTTGTGAGGGCCAGGGCTCAAAATTCAGTAATTCCAGACTTAGGCATTGAGCATAAACTTCTAGTCTCTACATTTTTATACTGAACTTTAAAATTACATGATATACCCCCTTTTTCTGTATCACTTTTTCTTCAAAAGTCTCATTAGAGAGGCAGTTGAAATTTTACAGACTGCAGTAGTTCCACCGTTTACTTATTGGTATATATTGGCATTTGCAACCTATATAACAGTTTTCAAATGTTGGGGTATTTGTTAGTTTTCACAGCTCTACTAGCAGGGTAGTTCTTTAAAAAAAATGAGTAGGAAAATCAGAGCACAGTATATAGAAGCCAGACATTGACTTTTGGTAAATCTCATGTATCATTTGTGTTTTATTTCCAACACACTGCTACTCTTGAGCTTGTTGTTTTAGGACATGGTCTTGTTTTCTGAGGCATGGCACAAGCCAAAACTGAGAGATTACTGAGAAGCAATACAATATAAAGCTGACTTAATAAAGCCATTTGATATGAGTTTATGTGCAAAGTAGTTTATGCGTTTCTGTTCCCTAAGTGCTTGCTTAGAAAACTGACTTTTCTGGGTGGGCATGCAAAAATTAGTTGTATCTATGTATTGTACAAACCAATAGACCACGAAGCAGGTAAAATATTCTAGTTTTCTAGAATTATCCAAATGTCTTACATGACAGTTAAAATGAAAGTTATACGTATGTATTCTTAGTCTTGTGGATAAAACAAGGTGGCATAATTCTTTTATGAGAATTTATTTTTTAACTAAGATTACATTTTAATTTATATTTTTGTGTGATTTTTATAATGTTCTTTTTCAATATTCAGAGGAAAATGTGTTAAATCATGGTAACTAGTGATGTAAAGTCATTTGGAAATGAACTTTCAGAATGCTTAGAATAAATATTGTTATATTTGTTTCCTTTTTTATTTATCACTGAATAATATTCTTATGTTTGTTTCCTTTTTTTGTTTATCGCTGAATATACTCAGCTTCTTGCAGTTCTCTGTCTCAAAATGTGATCTCATGATTCTTCTATTCTTAGACAAAAACCTACATACAGATTATGCAGTGTCATCACTTAACACCTTTTGCTATGTGACTAAATTTACACATTTTTAATTCTGTTGGGTAATATGTGTTCACAGACTTGGTTGTAAAAATTCTTCTTAAAACAAAATATTTTTACATAGCAATTTGGCAAACAAAGTAAAACTTAAAAGCAATAGTCTAAAAGTACATTTAGTTTCATCTAACCCAAATGCCATTTCACTGGATTTGCTCTCTTTGCATTAAACAGAAGAAGACTAAAGTTCTTTACTATGAGAGTGGTGAGGTGCTGGAACAGGCTGCCCAAAGGTTGTGGATGCCCCATCCCTAGAGGTGTTCAAGTCCAGGTTGGATGAGGCCCTGGGCAGCCTGGTCTAGTATTAAATGGGGAGGTTGGTGGCCCTGCATGTGGCAGGAGGGTTGGAGATTCATGATCCTTGAGGTCTCTTCCAACCCTGGCCATTCTGTGATTCTGTGAATTCTCCAGACACTCTCCAGTTGGAGCTGACCTCCTTGTGATTGTCTCTCATAACATTTTTCCTTTAAATATCACAACTTTACTCCATGTGCATCTTTGCCTTTTCTCCCTTTACTTGCTCTTATGAGAAGCATTTGGTATATCCTCATGGTGAGAATTCATTCTGTCTCATAATTATGTGAGGTTTTTTGTTTTGTTTTGTTTTGTTTTGTTTTCAGAATGCCAGATATTCACATGTCCCACGTTTTATCATTGATTACACCTACTTGTGGTGCATGGTGAAAATTGGCTCTTCAACCTTTCTAAGAGCCAATCTAACAAAGTATTTCAATAGACAGCTTTTTAGCTATACTGAAATCTAATATATATATATATATATATATATATATATAATGGGAAATGTAGTGACCTTTGGCATGAGCTGAGATGACTTTCTCCGTACATGCCAACTTTGCCATGTAGTTAGACCCTTGGACAAAAAATTGATTTCAGTATATACTTCAAACCAGGTACTTGCAGATTTGTATAACTTCTTAGCACATCTGGCACAGTCTAGATTGTAAAATATTATTCTTGGAGATGAAAGTTACTCATGAGTAACTTTAGTCATTACTATAGGCTCTACCATAAAAGAAAAACATACAATGTTCTTTATTTTTAAATTTAGATTTACAGTACAATGTATTCTTCTTTACATCTTTATAAGAAGTCACCAACTAGACAGAATCTACAGCAAGAAACACTGAATTATTTGTCAATGTTTTCAGTTTGGGCGATAGTCCCACAGTATTGCTGGTATCATACTGGCTTAATTCAACAACTTGTCTGTGGCATACTTCATTTTAATCATAAAAATCAATAACAGAGGGGACTCAGGCCAACAGAAAATAATTTTTGTAATGTATTCCTAAATACTTTTTGTCATTTGATCAAACTGTAGGATTTGGAATTGCAAAAATCTTTGATTATTTGATTCACCAGCAAGTATTTGATTACACATAGCTCAATGTTTCAGTCTGTCTGGATGAATATGAAATTTCTTACTGATTTAAAAGAGCTACAAATAGTGGTCTTGAAACTGAAATCAACTGAGGATTTCTATTTTTATCCTGTACTGTAAAACACACTGAACTCAGAGCCTGAAGTAAGCTGATCTTTGCTCTAAACTATTCAGCCTAAGAAAAGTATTTGGATGTAGAAGCTATTAGTTACAACAACAACAGCCTGCAGCTAAGGACATTTTTTATTCTCAAACTATTACTGAAGCTGGCAGCATAAGACTTGGAAAGGGGAAGTAAAATCACACAAAATGTCACATGCAGAATTATAAGTTGTGAGATTGTTTTCCGTGACACCCCCTCTGTATCCTGGCATCACAGTCGTCTTACTGTTTGAACAGAAAAAGCTGGATACTTGCAAAATAATTTTAAATAAATGAAAGTGAGTTTGACATTCATTTAATACTAGGAACTGAAGAAGATTTTGAGAAAACAACCTTACACATGGATTATAACACTTTCAGTGATCGAAGTATGGTCTGTTTGGTTGTTTTGGTTTTTATTCTTATATCACTTTCATGTAATTTTTAAGAAATGTGTTGATTTTAAACAAGATTCAATTATACTTACCGAAAAGATAATATATAAAAATATGAGTAAGGTAAAATGGTCAGGACAAAATTCCTCTACTACATGTTTTTTATTTTGTGTGTACATCCACATCTCTTACATCTTTTCAGTCTGTTACTCACAAACACATTTTAAGTGCTCTGCTTAGTAGCTTTTTGTGTCCATTAGGGAAGGCCATTTCCATCTCAGATGTATCAGGTGGTGCCAAGTATTGTTAACAGAAATTCAAATGTCAGCTGTAGGCAATAATAAGAGAAAAAGTAGGTGTTTTGCTGGCAGGCACTTCCTTATTGACGTGTGCCTTTCATTTTTCTTTAAAAACTTGACATTTGGAGAATGGATCCTTTGAAAGTTCTGATCGAAGTTAAAAAGGCATAACAAAAAAATGAAACTGAGCTTCAATCCCAAATTTGCATTTTTGAATGTGATTTTAGTCTGCTGCTAAGCCAGCCCAAATCTTTGACAGCTCTAGGATGCCAACTTGTTACAGCTCCTGACAAATTCACAATGTAGTATTCTCTTTCCTGCAGCTCCAGCTGCCTCCCTCTGGTTCCTAGGATCACTTCACTTGAGTGAAGTGCCAGTGTGAAATTACACCTCAGAGTACCCAACTTCTTGTGTCTGTCCAGTGTCAGATGTAAAAGCGCTGCATGTGGTTGGGATACATGAGGGCTGTCCAACCAGGCTCTGGGCAAATAGCTAGGGCTATTTGCACTTCAGATGATTGTGTCACTAATTGCTTTCTAAAGTGCATGCAGTACATTCAGACACACTTGGAATTTTGCTTACGGCATGGTGGATTAGTCATTATAGAACAAGTCCTGTTGGTGTTCTTACAAGGCAGCAGTCTGCACACCTGCTGAATTTAGCCCATACTTAAGTGTAGGTACATCCTATCTAGTTGTCAGTCCTACAGCATCAAGGCATCTCAAAGTTTTTTGCCTTGTTCCAAACAAACAAATCCAGGGCAGAGTCTGGACAACTCCTTGCACTAGCATTTTCATGTCAGAGTTACAGTGTCTTTTATATAGATTAATAGATTTCTCTACATTCAGACCCCAAATGTGTTCTAGTGGTAGTCCAGAAAAACATTTTCCAATAACTTGATCCTTGGACCTTGGATTTGAACTACTACTTTAAGCTTTTCCCATCCTATGTTTCTATGTAAGTCCTCCATAAAAATCTTAAAAGCCATTTCCATCTGCTGTGTTTAACCATCCATTATTTAATCAGTCATCTCTTGTGTATTTTATCCTATACTTGAGTGTGTGGCATTCAGTTAATGTGCTTGCTGTATAAACATCTGTTATTGATAACAAAATTATTGTTTTTTTTGCTGTAAACATAAATAAAAAATTGGACCAAAAGCTGCCACTGACATTCTTTGAGGTAATTGGTTCTTTGTTGGTGGTGCTATCTGATATACAATTACTGTGTATTATTTTTGTACATAAAACATTTTTCAGTTCTATATACAGGCTAAGATCCCTGTCTTGTACCTACATGGATGTTATAATGATAGATGGATATCTATGAGGATATGGATCCTGGATATAGATCAGCAGGCATTCTACTTTGTGCAGGAATTTGCAGGAGCTCTGTGTTGTTTGTATTTGCAATATGAATTCAGGCATCTACATGAAACTCTTGAAATGACGTATGCACACCCTTCAATGCAAATTCTCCTCATTCTTCATTAACAAAAATAATGTATTTCTTTCCAAGTTCCATCACAACTCTTTGTGTGTGTGTGTGTGTGTGTGTGTGTTTGCAGCTTTAGAACTCCAACTAATCTCAGTCTCCAGAAACAACAAGAGAAAACACTGTTCAGTTATGAAACTTCCACGTTACTCTTACAGATCAGGAATGAACTAAGAAAACAGCAGAGAGACTGAACATATATGCTGCTGTGGTACAGATGACTCATCCTAATCTTGGTGTCAGCAATTCCTTGGGAAGTGATACTGATAAAGCAAGGCTTTCTGCAGGTGTAGGAAACCACACAAGATGATCTGATAGTAGGACATGGCAAGGAAATAATTTTGGTTTCATTTTCAGAAAGACAGGTACTTCATTCTCCACTAATTTTTAACTACACTTCTTTTAAACAGACTGCAAAAAGCAGCTGCTCTCCCCTGCTTTCCTCTCCCCTCTTTCTAAAGGAAACTACATGTGGAGAAGAGGAGAGGAGAGGAGAGGAGAGGAGAGGAGAGGAGAGGAGAGGAGAGGAGAGGAGAGGAGAGGAGAGGAGAGGAGAGGAGAGGAGAGGAGAGGAGAGGAGAGGAGAGGAGAGGAGAGGAGAGGAGAGGAGAGGAGAGGAGAGGAGAGGAGAGGAGAGGAGAGGAGAGGAGAGGAGAGGTTTCCTCCTCATGTGGTTTCCTTTAGAAAGAAATTGCGTTTGCTGTTTGGAAATCCTCTCTTCTGGATGATAATAAAACTAGATGTACTGAAGACACCATTTGACCACAGCAAATATGAATAATGAGTTCAAAAAATGACCACGTCTCTGGTTGAGGAATTAGTATATAAGACTTTCCATTTTATTCTTCCCACTAAAAAAAAAAAATGGTGAAGGTGAAGTAGAGAGGTGGCATCACTCAGTTTCAGGGATATGTTAGTCACCAGGCTGAGTATGTCCTAAGGATAAAACTTGGAGGCATGTAGATGTCTGTTGCTGATACATACTCTTACATTAATTTAATTACTTACCATATATTAAACAAACTCATACAGTGTTTTTTTTCCCCCTTATGGAGATAATACAATGTTTCTATTCAGCTGAGCATTTTATGAAAAAATCTGATAGACTCAGATTAACATGTAAAAAGGAACACAGTATACAACTGTCAGTTGTAACTGTTAATTATAACTACTAATCAATAATAATAATTATCATTTAATATACTGATGTACAATAATATGATACTAAGTTGATTATTAGTTCTAACAAGAATCATGGAATGGCTTGGGGTGGAAGGGATCTTAAGGACACCCAGTTCCAACCTTCTGCCACAGGCAGGGCTGCCACCAACCAGCTCAGACTGCCCAGGGCCCCATCCAGCCTGGCCTTGAACTCCTCTAGGGATGGGACATCAACAGCTTCTCTGGGCAGCCTGTGCCAGTGCCTCACCACTCTCTGAGTAAAGAATTTCCTCCTAAAATCTAATCTAATTTCCCCTCTTTTATTTTAAAGCCATTCCCCCTTGTCATATCGCTATCAGAACATGCAAAAAGTTGTTTTCTCTCCTGCTTATAAGCTCCCTTCTAGTACTGGAAGGAAATATAATTATCATTTCATATGTCAAAGTATGATAATACAATAATAATTTTATTCCCTCTTCATGATCCCTCAAATAACTTCTCAAAGTTTAATGCCAAATAAATATGGAAGGAATAACTTAATAAAGGTTTTGACTGAAGGTTTCTTTTTCATGTATTTTTGTTTCCAGTTTATTGCTTGGTCTTCTAACTCTAAGAACAGTACGTTGTTCTGAGATGCTGTCATATGGCTGTCACACTACAAACAATACTGATTCTGCATTTATATGCTCGTAGAAAGAACTGAGTTCTGAAATATATTTTTGCAGCATTCTGCTAAAGAGGTATATTTTGCATAAAGGGAGCACCATTCCGTTGTTTGACACACACAACCTCCCCTCACCTGAAGCAGCAATTGTACAGTGCAAGCTCCCTAGGAGTATACATCTATACAGAGATCTGAATCTTGCTAAAATATGAAGCTGATTTACAGCATGGGCTTGATGCAGAAATTATAGTGTACGGTTGATCCCTACTCTCAACTCTGTAGGTGTAACATTTGCTTCAGGACTATTACTTTGGAATTACATCATATGAAGAGAAAACTGAATTTGCTCTAGCAGTCCTACATCTACTCAAGGCTGATAAATTGTAAAGAGATGGAGCCAAGAAAATATTCCCACTTGTAATTCTCCTTTTTTGTAAAATGGACACTCAATATCAATGTCCAAATTCATCAGTTTCTCTATCAATAGTCATAGGTTGATGGTATGCTGCTTTGTTGTATATGTATACTCCTATTTGTATGCATACCACACATACCTTTCCTTTAAATACAGTCAGCTTTATAAGGTCTGTTGCTTTTTTCTGTTTCTTTGAAATCTATATTCTTATGGGAGAATGGATCTTTATTTAGAAAAAGTCTTGGTAAAGTATTTGTTCAGAATACTATGAAAGCAACTTCCTGGCTCAGGAAAGGACTTACACTAGTGGTTTTGTTGATTTTTTTTCCCTCTGTTACAAAAAAAAATTCCAACATTGTATTCCTCCAGTTGTATGTTTGTCTTGATAGAAGATGTTTTTGGGTTTAGTATGAACTAGGAACACCATACATGAAAAAGCATGTTTATTTTAAAAAGATAACCTGGGATAGGGAAGTTGTTAACTAAAAGTTTCAAAAACAGCTGTCCTTCAGTGACCTCTCCTAAAATCATCCTGGAATATTAATTCCAGCATGAAATCTGCTTCTAGATGACTCTGGGGTTGGTTGGATAGTTATACTTTATGAGTTTTTGTTATTGTGATTGTTGGAGGGCAAATTATATTTATGCTTCTGGTCAGTAGTGCTTTATGATCTCTCCTTTTGGGAGCTGAAGAGTTAATAAATGTTTGCTCTGTTTACAGGGAGGACACAGCTATGGCAATTCTCTACCCTCTGACAATGCTCAGAGTAACTATGGACTTTGTACACAAAAGTAGTGTCTATAGAAGTTGTGCTGAGGGCTGAGCTCCATGAGCTCACAGAGAATAGCATATGGGGTGCTTCAGGCCTGCTTGTCCAGGATGTATATCTTTCCCTTTGGTTTGGGGCTGCCTTTCTCTTCTTTGTCTTAACTGTTCATATTAAGCAAGTAAATCCCTTTCAGTACTTTCCTTTGAAGATGAGTTCATCCATGTGGCTCTTTTTACTTTAACTTGAAGAAAACTACCACTGTAGTTTTGGACCCATTGTCGGGTAATCCAGTGGTTAGGGCACTCACCTGGGAGAAGGCAAGGCCTTTCAGTTCTTTGTTTTGCAGTGTGGAAATCTTTAAAAGGAGGGTTTGGGTGTACCAGAATATTTTCTTGCTTAGAAAGCAGATGATGGAGATTCAAAGCCTCTGCAAAGTAGAGGATTTATTCTGAACCTTTGATGTCACCTTTGGGGTCAAAACTTTAATCTGCAGACTGTTGGGGAAAGGAACTGAGAAAAGTGTTATTACTACAACCTTTGATAAAATGATTTCCTATGAAGACCAGTGTTACTGACAGCTAGACTAACACATGCTTTACTGTCATGATTATCTAGTCCCTATTTCTTCAAAGAGCAAAATGCTGCAAGTCTTCTGGGGCTTTCAGCAGGAAAGGCAAAGAGATCTTACCTTCAGTAGCAAAGGGACTCAGTGTCATTAGGCTGAGGCCTTATTTAAGATTTTGAGTTTTGACTATTGGCTTTAAAAGGTTTTTGTTTGTTTGTTTGTTTGTTTGCTTGTTTGTTGTCTTTTAGATGAATGGTTGTTTAAAGGAAAAGGAACCCAACTTCCTGGTTTTAGGCAGTCAGTTTGTATCTTACTAGGTTCTTACTCAGAGCCATGAAATGAGCTTTGTCAAAAATAATATCTGGGGAGAACCCTTCACAGAATCACAGAATCACAGAATGGCTTGGGTTGAAAGGGACTCCAAGGATCATGAAGTCCCAACCCCCGTGCCATAGGCATGGCCACCAACCTTCGGATACTGGTACTTGACCAGGTTGCCCAGGGCCCCATCCAACCTGGTCTTGAATCTCCAACATTTATTTCAGGCTTCTGTTAAGAATAAGGGAGGATATCAGTTCATAGCTAAAAGACAAGGACTGAAAGGAAGGGTTAACTTTTATTTTTCCATGTGTAAGCTTCAAGGCATATGCTACAGCTTCAATTCATGTAGAGTGCATTTGTACTTCCTAGTGGTGCAGTCTGACAGACTGGCTCATAGAAATCACAGATTTCAAAGCCTAAGCTGTCAAACTACAACACAAAAGCTTTTAAGATGAAATTACGTACTTTCCTTTAATTTATGTGCAATATCTTTGTCACAATGTACATGCTATCTTGCCATTACATCTCCATATTAGACAAGTGATCAAACATACACGTTTGAATTAAGCGGTTTATTTATTTGAATGAAGACAGAAATAACTTCAGCCTGCCTGTACTAGTTAAGAAAGTTCTGCCTTTCCTATTGCTGAAATTGAAAAAATAATGACTGAATTTCCACATGATTGTAGATGTACGAGAAAGCCTTTTTTTTCTTAACCAAAATGGACCAAAACTGGCCAGTATTTTAAGTATTAAGTCAGTATCTCAAACTCTAAGTCAGTGTATTTAAAGTCTTCAGACAGTAGCAGAACAAACTTGACAAAATTATCCAACAGTATATTCAAGAAGGGAAACTACAGTTTCACCTCCTCTTATTTAGAGACTTAAGTGAGCAGGAGATCTCTGAGCCTAACAGAAATCTTTTAAATTAAGGGACGTATGAAGCTGGAATACAGATTTCCATGTGACTTGAACTGTAAAAAAAAGAAGAGAGAATAGAACCTAGAGGTATTTCAATAGCTCATGGGCTTCTGGGCCTTAAGGAAAATGAAAGAAATAGTGAAGTAGTTATAGAGCTGCTTTTGTAATTCTCCATCAAGGAAGATGTTGGGACAGGATCTGCAGTTTTCAAGTAAAGATGAAGTGTTCAGATAGGAAACATTGAAAGAGAGATGCACTAACTTAAAAACAAACAAGCAAACAAAACAAAACCAAAAGAACAACAACAACAACAACAACAACAAAAAAAAAAAAACAACCAAAAACCAGAAAAGCAAAATACAACATTTTATCACAAATTGCTAAACTGCTCTGGAAACATCAACAGGAGCATGACAGCCTACAGATAACATATACCGTATAAGTAAGGGTCTCAAGGGTCCTTGTAACTAAGTATGCAGATTAAAGCAAACTAAAGAATGAATCCTAGCTTGTGGTAAAATCATTCTTGTTAGAAGTCCCCTTTCAGCTTTTTCAGAACATGGAAATTGTTGTGGCCAAGTTATCTGTCATAACAAAAGCAAACTCGTGTGGTGAACAGAACAAAGTAATGAAAGAACAAAATGCAGCATGCGTAGTGGGGCTGGTAGTCAACTCACTGGTGCATGATTTGGTAAAAGAGAAAAGAATAGCAGAAAAAGTGGCAGAAAATCAATCCTGTTGAGAAAAAACATTTAATAAATTCAGTGGGATCAAACTGGGAAAAGATATATAGGTGGTGCCACGACAAAAATAGAAGTAACAACAAAAGAATTTACTGAAAATAGAAGCCAATTTACAGCACAACAAACCATTTTGATGTCTAATGTTTGTTACAGTGTTCTAAATAAGCCACAGCAAGAACAGAGAAAAACATGATTCTGAAGGTTCTGGGAACAGCTGAGAGAAATGGCAATGTATGGTAGGTAACCAGAGAAAGAAAAGACTAATATTATACTGATATGTATAAAATGTGTTTTGGTAAAAACATACTAGATTATATGCAGCTATATTGACTGCTAAATACTGTGTTCAGTCCCAAATACCACCACTGATCTAATTAGTTATGATAGTTTTGTGTTACATTAGCTTTGCAGCTCCATACAGGTCTGAAAATAGAAAAGAATACGGTGGTAAATGGAAAGGAAATATGTTTCAAGATGACATACATCTTCCTCCTTCTTCTGCCATGGTAATGCAGAGAAATTTAATGTGAAATATACTACTGTTGTCATGATCCTTTCCATTTTCAAGTTCCTACCCATTACCACTGAAGGCTTAAAAGCAGAGCCTTGTAGCTGCCTGTAGCTGCCCATTACAGCTGGAGGCATGTAGCTGGCAGTGGTAGTTACGTGCAGAAAGGATGCTGCAGTAAGCAGGCGCCAGATGCCTCTTACCAAGGATATCAATGTGCTTCTTTAGGCCCTTGCATGACTGCTCAGATGAGTGCTCTTTTTGGGTACTGCTTTGATTATATCTCCCAAAACTTTTTTAAAATTATTTTTTATTTTTTATTTTTTCCCAGCCCAGTACATTGTTATGTACTGAGTAGTGTCTTCTGTGTGCTTATCAACAGCAACTGCATTGTAAATCATTTAGTGTCCAATTCTGCAAAGCCCTTAAAAAAAAAAGAGTTATTTTTGTGGAACATACAGAGCATAGATGGATGTGGCTCTGGATAGCCTGCTCTTGTAGTTGGCAACTCTGCCCACTGCAGGGGGGGTTGAAACTAGATGATCTCTAAGGTCCTTTTCAACCCTGGCCATTCTGTGATTCTGTAATTCTATAGGTTACTTATTATTTTTGTATTGGTAGTGTGCTAAAACTCAAAGTAGTTACTTGCTTCTTTCCTCGCCTGCAGTTAGCTGCTCAGTTCTTCTCATTCACCCGTGCTCAGCATTCCTGTCGAAACTGTTTTAGCAAGCAGGAATATCTACTGTATAGTCTTAATTTTCCTAAAGAAGTAAAAGAAATGGAGAAAGAATAATAATCTGGGAGGCAGAAGTTGTAACTTTTAAATATTTTGTGAATTCACAACCATGGGTAGCAATCACTGAAGTATTTTAGAGAAACAGAAAAATGCTTTAAAGAAAAGTGAATATTTCATGGGGGGCAGCAGGGATGGATGGACAAGAGCTTGTGAGCTTTTGGGAAGACACTGACTGATCTCATGGATGGCTGAGATGAAAGCAGGTCTCCTGCCATCAAACACTGATAGAAATATGCTGAGATGCTTCTGTCCAAGATTTGCATCAACATAAATGATAGTAAGATCACTGTGATGGAATAAATAAATCACTTCATCTTTTGAAATCACAATATCTTTACAGAAATACAGTCCATGCAGGATGGGGCTTTGAGCAACCTGGTCTAGAGGGAGGTATCCCTGGCTATAGCAGGGGGTTGGAACTGGATGATCTTAAAGGTCCCTTCTAGCCCAAACCATTCCTTGATTCTATGATTCTATGAGACAGCTAATACAAACAGCTGACAATTATGTTAGATATTTTATGCTCAAAATTCAATAGAAGAATACTGGGAAGTTGTTTTTTTTTTTTTTTTTTTTACTTTTATAGGCCAGTTAGTAGTACAAAACACACTGAAGAAAGGCATGTCTACATATATTTTCCAGTCCTTGAATATTCTCATATATAAATCAGGAAAGAACACAGCTGTCATCTGGGAGATTTATCATTTTCACCTTTCAAAAAAAGCCAAGAAATGTTTGGGGAAGAATGCGTTCCCAAAAAGAAGGATCAGGATCCACAATTGATAAGGTAACATGTGGCTACACACATGTATATATTTATGTATGCCAGTAACACTACTGTAGAAAGCTGTGGTGTGTGGTAGAACTGTGTTTGGAACAGCTAAACAGCAATTGCTACACTTCGAGCAATAGAAGCATAACATTGTGCCATGGCTGGGACTAACATTATATGAGAACATAAGTAGCTGTTATTAAGAACCACATTGCAATGTTCGGGGGTTCCTGAGTCTGAGGAAGTAGCCATAGATAGGCTACTTCAACGGAAATGTAATTTCCCTTTGTGGTTTTGTCTCATATAGATCTGTTTTGTAAAACTAAGACTTACTGGCCCAAACACTTGATTTTGAAGAAGCAACATATTATAGAAAATGCAATGAGAAATTTGTCAAAATGAAATTTCCAATGCTAACATTACATACCATGGGGCCCACTGCAGCACAATTCCTTTTTCAGACATCAGGGGAAGAGTTAGCAACTAGATTTATTCACCAGAGTTGTGGCAATACTGATTACATGTTGTTATCAGCAGATGTAATGTGGTTGAGATGCATGAACAATTCTGCCATCGCCAAATTTTAGTTTGGCAAGTACTGCCTTTAGGAAGACAAGTATTTTAGATTGTGGACTTTCCAAAAGCTTCCAACACCTCCTGCCCAGAAAATTCTCTATTGTTGCTGTGAGGACTTATTTCAATTTCAAGCGTATGTGATACACTCAGATTCTTAATTTTTAATGTTAAAGGTCACCAGGAGGGTACAAAATTTTGACGGTGTTGCCAGATTGGTGAGTCCAGAATGAGATTCTATGTGCTGTCCTTCTAGCAATCAGATGCTGCATAAAGACAGGAGAATACTGCACTTCTGGTTTCTGGTCATCAGCTGGAATCAGCTGCAGGACCTGCTGTACAATCACAGGTTTATTTCCAGCACTTCCAGAAATTTTCTTTGTGGGGCAGGGATGCAGATCCTGGACAAGCTCTGAAAAATGATGGGTGTTTCAAGAGATAAAGGATGAAAGCCAAGCCTATAAACTAATGATGTAGAAGATGCACTTCCATTACTTTGCTCTCATAATTTAAAAAAAAAAAAAAAAAAAAGGTTCTCAACACCTTAATCTTCCCAGGTCCAGCATGGCTTTTTGGATTTGTTTCTGTCAGCATAAATTCTAATCCTGCTATTTAAAATACTACCCAGTGCCACCAGGAGGTGTCCGTGTGCTATTTACTGCTTACTTTCTGGCGCACTTCCATTCTTAAATTATTTTGCTGGGGAGGAGTTTCTGTAATAACAGAACAGTGGTAGAAGTTTACATAGAATCTTCATTATTATGGAGTGTTGGTGTTTCACTACTGAACAAATGAGGATGTCATAGCTGTGTTTGGAGAGTGCACTGAATTCTTTCCCTGGATGAGAATAATTATAGATGAAAGATGCCTAGTAAGTCATCCATCTTTTCTCCCTTACAGCATGCACTATTCTCTGAAATATACTGTATAATGCATTGAGGATATCATTCTGTTGCTAGGGAAATGATGACTGTAATGAGATGTTACACAGTCCGCATTTTGACTGCATTGCAGGATCAAAGATAAGGCTGTAAAATTGAAGATCTTTCCAGGAAACACGCTAAATTGCATCTTATCTGCATTCATATATAACTTCCAAATTAAAAGTAATAAGATGAATGCATACTATGCAAAGCCAAATATCACAATATTGTTATCTTGCACCCTCACCCCCCATTTGGTCTGTGATATTTAACTGAAGCATTTCTTGTGTATTTTCAGTGTAAATATAGGGATAAAATATGGAGAGATCCATTATGACTGGTAGAACATTACAAATAACTACAAGACTTCCTATACAGCACGCTTACCTAAAGCAATGCCAACATTTATTACCATTTGGGCATTCTTAAGCATACATCAGAGTGAATAGTAAATCTGTTTTGATCTGAGCATGACATAGGTAAAAATAATTAGTTGATAAAATATGATCAGCCATGCGTGGTGACACACTGTTGCCAGAGATTTGAATCTATTTGATAAGGTCCGTTGAAAATAGGGTCCAGCCAAGACTTAACATCTCACTGAGGATATGGCTCCCCAAATAAAGCAACCCCTGCAGCTCCCCACCAACTCCTCCTTTCCTGAGTTTATTTATATTCTAGGGCTTTTCTATGTGTCTGTGACACCTTCCACCAAAACTTATCATGGCTCATCCAGGAGTGGATTCCCACCAGAAATGGAAATTCCAGGTAGTTTCTGAGTAGTTCTTAGTGCTGTTTGGTTGATAAAGAGAATTATAAATGCAGCAGATAAGACAATGAAGCTGGTGAGGGGTCTGTAGCACATGTCTTATGAGGAGTGGATGAGGGAACTATGACTGTTGAGTATGGAGAAGGGGAGGCTTAGGGGAGATCTTATCACTCTCTGCAACATCCTGAACAGAGGTTGTGTGAGATGGGGGTTGTTCTCTTCTCCCAAGGAAAAGTGATGGGATGAAAGGTAATGGCCTTAAGTTGCACCAGGGGAGGTTCAGGTTGGTTTCCTTCTCACAGAGAGTGGTAATACACTGGAACAGGCTGCCCAGGGAGGTGGTGGAGTCACTGTCCCCAGAGATGTTCAAGAAATGTGAGAATGTGGTACTTTAGGACGTGGTTTAGTAGTCAGTATTGGTGGTAGGTGGACAGTTCTCCAGGTCTGGAGCAACCAGTACAAGAAAGACAGAGAGCTATTGGAGAGGGTCCAGAGGGCCACAAAGATGATCAGAGGGTTGGAGCACCTCCCTTTCTAAGACAGGCTGAGGGAGCTGGGCTTGTTCAGCCTGAAGAAGGCTGTGGGGTGACCTCATTGCAGCCTTTCAGTATCTAAAGAGAGCCTACAAACAGGAGGGGATTCAACTCCTTGAAAGGGTAGATAACTGCAGGACAAGGGGAAATGGTTTTAAGTTGAGGGAGGGAAGATTTAGGTTGGATGTCAGGGGGAAGTTCTTTACTATGAGAGTGGTGAGGTGCTGGAACAGGCTGCCCAGAGAGGCTGTGGATGCCCTGTCCCTGGAGGTGTTCAAGGCCAGATTGAATGGAGCCCTGGGCAGCCTGGTCTAGTATTAAATGTGGAAGTTGGTGGCCCTGCATGTGGCAGGGGGGTTTGGAGATCCACAATCGTTGAGATCCCTTCCAACCTGGGCCATACTGTGATTCTGTGACAGTTGGACTAGATGATCTAGAGGTCTTTTCCAACCTCAATGATTCTACGATTCTAAGCTGTTAGTTTTCACATTCTGTGTTCTTAAATCAGTAGACAGCTAAATGACTAACATGACAATAATGTAGACAGTTGAAATTACTTTACAGGCAAGTGAGTTGATTGAAGTAGCAGATTTAGTGAAATTCCGGTAGTGATACTGCCGGTCCCATGACTCGAGATATGGTTAATCATAGAATCTTTAGAGTTGGGAGGGACCCCTAATGGTCATCCAGTCCAACTCTTCTGCAGTAAACAGAGACATTCACAGCTAGATCAGGTGCTCAGAGCCTCATCCAGCCAGACCTTGGATGTCTCCAGGGATGGGGCATCCACCACCTCTCTGGGCAACCTGTTTCAGTGCCTCTCCATCCTCACTGTAAAATGCTTTTTCCTTCTATCCAATCTAAATCTCCTTTCTTCTCATTTGATATTCCAAGTGATAGCAGAACTTTGCTAAGACAAATGCATAGTTCTGCTGATGCAAAAAAATTCAGCATCATAATGTGTGCACAATTACATCTATGCTGTTCTTAATTAAAAAAAAAAAAAAAAAGTGACATATGCATGGTACTGTATCAGTAATGAAGCAGACCTGTCACCATGCTACACAGCAAAAATCTGCCTTTCCCTTTGCTGCCTTGGAAGCCACTATTTATCTGCTTATACTTAAAAATCGTTACTGGTTGTGTTTATAATGTCCATGTTTGGTGAACAGAATGAGATTTAATTTACATGCTAATGCAGCTTCACAGATGTAGAACAGATCAGCTTACCTGCAAACGTGCATTATTAAGTCACACTAGTGCTGACGGAATGACAAGTAGCTTTAATCCCAACACAGTTTGCAGAGCTGTTCAAGATCTTACCTCCCAGACAGTATCTCACTTCCATCTCTCAGATTATACGTCACTATTTGCTATAAATTACAGCTGATTTTTTTTTTTTTAATTTCCTCTATCATCCTTTTTTTTTTTTTTTTTTCCCCTCTTTCTTTTCCTCTTTTCTAACAAACTGTGATTGACTTTTCAAGATGAAATAATTTTTATTTTTTTTCTTTCCCATGGAAATAGAATTAAGCATTAACTGTTTAACCACTCATTCAATAAGTTTATTATTTAACAGATACAAAATACTGTCTGCCTGCTAGTTAAAGAAGGTAGAGGGAATTTTTGTATTCGTTTTCATCTCAGACATTTTGGGAGCACTCAAGGTTCTGCCTTGGTCAAGTCTGTGTCAGGTTACTAACCGTTAAACAACATGGAAAATTTCTTAATGGCAAATAGGATTGAATATGTATACTGATGCTAGTCTGCATCAATGCGCTTACTTAAGGACTTGTAAGCTAGACATTGCTAGTATCAGTCTTTTTATTTTACATCATTTCAGGCTACTAAAGCATAATGCCTGAAAACACTAAGTGATCATTTGTATGTACACGTCATGAGTTGACACATCTTTCCTGCCTCCATCTGAAAAAAGAAGCAGATCCAACCCATAATGAAAGCATCAGTGTAAGAGGGTACAGCATGGTGCACTGCTAATTTCAGAAGTCCAAGATGCTGCTTAATTGCCGCACTTATTAAGCATTTATTCTTAGCTTTACTCTCTGCTTTTAAGAGTTGACTCTTGTTAACTAGACTACTTAGTCTAGTTCCATATGCTTAGGAATTGTTTCAGTACCCTATTAACCTATTTGATCAGATCACTGTGTTTGATTATTTTACTCTCTGCAAGATATTAACAATATGTAACATAAATGACATGCACCAAACATCCACATTAAACACTTCCATCCTTAGGCGTTCTCTGGCATTCTGTATAGTACTGTTGATTGTGACAAGAAAGCAAGAAGGAAATAAGTCAGCCCATGAGGCTGCAGAGAACAGTAAGAAGGTTCCTGCTACTACCTTGATTTCTGTAATTTTCCTAGCTGTTAATGGTTTCTGCCTTTCAGAGTCTACCATGTATTATCTCATTCTCTTTCATTAGAACCTGATGATTTTCATTTGTATCAGTGGTAGGAGCTACAGATTTATGTAATCTTCTGGAGCACTGCTGAATATCTGAAGTTGTTTTGATGTCAAAGTATCACTCTAAGTTGAGTAATTTCTTTCTTTTAACTGGAGATCAGCACATGCTGACTGCCTGCCTTATAATGAAGGAAGCTATTTTCTGCATTGGTCTTCACATGCCTTACTTTTAAGAGAATATATCCTCCTGATATTGTTGGCCTTCTTGACTTCACACTTCCTTTTTGGGTCTTTTGCTTCTGTCTTACGTTAGGAACTTTGTGCTTTGATCAAGAAGATGAAGAGAAACACTCTACTACAAGACTGTAAGTTAAATATACAGAAAATCCAATACAGTACTCCGTGTCCATTGACTTCTAGGGTATTCTTTTACTTAAGGGAAGCAAAGAACAGAAAAATATCCAAACGCAACAAACAGAACAAAGACACAGGTCAGGGCACAGACATATGGCAGTTTAGCAGGAGACTACTGCTGAGGCAAGACAAACTCAGACAAAGTTCAACTTGTATTACTGTGCTCAGTTTCAGCAGCAGCTCTCAGTCTTTGCTTTATGAAAAAGTCATAGATGTTTCTGAAACATTGAATATAAACATAAAGCACACCTGGAATTCTTCACTGTTTTGCTGAGGAAGCCATACGTGCAGTGAATTTCCAGCTTAACCAGTTGTTGCCCCCTTCTTACAGACACCAAAAAATTCCATCAGCTATGTGTATGAAACCTAACTCCTCAGGACCTGCCACTCATACCAACTTACACTTCTTCCACCTGAAACTTTAAAACCATGGGGAAAAAAACCCATGACAAAAGTAATTATAAAAACAATTAAGTAATTGTTGTATAGAAGATCATGGTAAACTTTTGGTTAAAATGATAGCTTGATGAAATCACGGTTTGTGCTTGCTGGTATATTATAATAAAAGCTTTTTGAAGCTCATGGTGCTGAAGTATATAGCTATCAGGGTGATTAATCTTTTTATATTGCTGTTTGTATTTGCTTTATATTTAAGCTGGTTCACATGAAACTTACAGGTTCACAGGATGCTTACAGGCACACAGGAAAAAAAACAGTAACAACAACGAGAACTACTAAAGAGAGCCATCAGAGTTCAAGTGAAAAAGCAAGCACTTATACTTTTGAGGGATAAAGAACATAAACAGCCTTTTAATCTACTAAAATTTTCTGTGCTATTCTCCATCAAAGAAAGATGTATCAGAATGCATTGAAGGCCTCCATTTTTGCTTTAGAAACAAAGGAAAATGAGAAATAGAAGGAAGAAACAGATAGAAAATAAAGAGGAATGGCTGAAATTATTTTGTCCCATAACAGAGAGGATTTCGGAAGAAGGAAAATGCACTGAAATGATATTTAAAAAAAAAAAAAAAAAAAAAAAAAAGCAGTGAAGTAAAATAAGGAAAAAGCCAACACTTTAATATACTGCATTACTTATTCCATTATTATGTTTTCGCGTGACAATTTATTGATGGAGTTTCATGGATCATCAATAAAGTAACACTATATAAATCCCCAGAATCTTATTTCCTTCTGGAGTTAGTGCTAAATTGGTGCTAACCTGTCATTTATGACAAAAGGGCAACCAGTTTCTTTGCTCAACTTGACCACCCAATTCAGGAACATCAAGATAAACAAATTAATAAATAATCAGTTTCAAGGTAACAGTATTTTCAAAGCAAATGGACAACTTCTGTTACCAAGAAGATAAAGCATGTGACAGCTAATAAGATAGCAAGGCATTCAACTTTCAAACAAGAAAAGGTGAGAGTTTATATTACACTGATGAACCACAAGCATACTGCTGGCTGTTTTTTTATTAACGAATGAGCTCATAATACTGATCAGAAGTGGTGGTGGTGTTTTTTTTAATTTGCTTAGGGTTTTTTTTTTTTTTTCTTTTTTTTTGTTGTTTGCTTTTTTGGTTTTTTTTTTTTTTTTGTCCACACATCTCACAAAAGAATTTCATGTGACAAACACTATGATACATATGGCAGAAACAAACAGCTGTGGCCACAAATATGTTTTGTTAACTGATGATTAATATATTCAGGAAGCAATCACACTATTCATTAGTAAAAGTTTACAAACATTAAAAAGTGCGTAACATTTGAAACCAACAACAACACAAAAATATATATAATATATATAATATATATAAAGAAAGTGACATCACCTCCCATTAAGAAAAGATCTTTTGACTTTGTGATTAGTGCTTATGTGATTGCCATGGTTTACTAGTCAGTCATTGTCTTTACTCACCTTAATCACACAGAGGTGTAACTGCCCCATCCTGCATTGTTCAGCCTCATGTATGGCCTTGTCTACTGGGGCTGATGTGGGAAGGAAACCAATCAACACAGCTACTGCAGAATAGGTTATGGAAAAGCTGTCCCACTACTTCAATGAATGTTCAGTTTGGACTGCCATTTTGAAATAGCTGAAATGCTAAAAATCTAGTATTTTGGGTGCTAGATTACAGCTCTCTCACTTCCATTTCCACAGGTTGGCCAAAAGGCTGCTGTAACAGCTTTTAACGCTTGGCTGTGCCCGGTGCATCATAAACATGCTACTGGCTGTGTAAACTCAATGGCCTGATCAACTGAGGCAAAGCCAAGGTCTAAACAAAATAAAATATTTCCCCTGGTTGGATCCACCTCACGATCCACTACTTGGACTATCCTGCAATCTGAAAATCACTCTAGATAGATAATTGGCCATAACCTATGCCAATTATTTTCCCATGTGTAAACAAAGCCCATCTTTAACAATATGAACCAGACAAATCTCTAGCACCATGGAATTTGTTTGAATTTTAACCCATAAAAGGTTATAAATGTATTCTTAAAACTACCGTAACGATAAAATACTTGGACTAACATTTTAAAAAAATAGCTTGGAGAAAGATTAAGAAATTGGGAGTAAAATTAGAAAATGCGGAAGAATAACATCAAAGATTCACTTTGAGTCTCTGATATGCAACTAACTACAGGCAAGTGGCAAAAATGTACCAAGGACACAAAACACGCCAAAGTATTCACATTAATGAATCGTTTTGAAGGCTCATCTAGTAACAAATTAGAGTGTTTCTGAGTCATTTAGGTTTAGGCATAACCAATTTAGCAGTTGACGTTTTAAAACTATCATGTGCACATCACCACATTATGCAAAAAACCAGCCCTTTCAAAACGCGTGGTAGAAAAATTCACAGTAACAGAAATATTCTTCATAAGCAGTTGAGAAGGGGCAGTGTAGAGCATCTAAGTTGTACAATACAAAAACCATTGTAAGTAACAGAGCTGTAAAACAGATGCAAGTTCTAAAAACAGTGCTTTCTTTACAGTTCTTTTAATGGGTGAACACTTTGGCCAGAGAACCTTAAACTTTGAGGATCACACACAAGATACACAATTAGATCCTCTAATGTTTCAAAGGCCATTTGCTACAAGATTAACCTGTTTGTTCTACTTTCTAGAAGTGTTCCCATCAAGTAGTCATTATGAAGGGATCCATCTGATGACACTATCCCACAAAACATTACATGTTCAACCATTGCTAATGACAGAGGTAGAGAAAATTCTGTCTTCTGCCACAGCTTGTACCCTCATTTTTAGCATTGCGTTGAGTGGGTTCCAGCAGTGAAGACACATGCACTTTCCTTTCCACCAGCTTGCTCATGGAAACAAATTTGTTCCAGCATGCTCTTGTAGTCTGAAAACATCCAGCAGCTGCTCCAGTCGGTCAAAGTCAGATGTCAGCTTTCTTGCTTTGCTGCCTCCCCCTGGGCCTCCCCGGTTTGCTCACTTGGATTTCGTTGTGCATCTCCTTCTCCTTCTGTAAGATAAAACAAAAGAATGAGTGATCTACCTTAGACCAAAGAAATCTTGCTTGCAGAACCCTAACTCTTCTTCCACCAATCACAAGAACAAAGTAAAAAGAAACTGAAATGGAACACATATCTTGCATTACATATAACACCTTTAACTGCTAAAATAGCAAGATTGCATCTCAAAGGACACTATCAGCAACAAATTCCTTGCTACGTAAGCCACTATCATTTCAAATATGCACCTAAAATGGTTATAAATGACAAAAGTTAAAAATAATTGTGCTTTTTTGACCATTTACTATTGATACTATGACAATAGAAAAGAAAAAGCTCATCACACCAATTCTTAACAGAGATTAATAAAAAGAGGTGCAACTTCAATAGACGCAGTAGTTAAAGCTGTATTCATTCTTTGCATTCATTTTCAGTGCCATGTCCCAAGGCTGTCAGCCCAGCTGTCTCACTGCAAACCACAAAACCATCTGAAGAATAGAAAGCATCTTACAATGACACAATGAGCAGACACCTCAAAGCCTGTCTAAAGAAAGCTAAAAGGTGCCTTGATAATGGTCTTTAAGTACCTATATGCAAAGCATTATATTGCTTCCTATCTTCTGCCTTATGATTAAAGACCTAACACGTTCAGATGATTAAAAGCTAAGTCCTAATAAGAAAGAAGTCCCTGAATACTGGTTTAATTATGTAGAGATATGTTAGGACATAGGATGTACCTTGTATCTTGTAAGGATTCTGAATCATTTGTATTAGACTGGCAGTAATTAAGAGAAGACAATTCTAAAGCCTAAGATGCAAAGAAGTTGAACTAGTTTTAAGTCTTATACCTTATTTTATAGGTCATCCCACTATTCAGAGTCTTTAGAATAAAGGCAGAATTCTCAAGGCAGATATTTATTGTTTCCCCATTTTAAACCACACTGTACATCTGTAGCCTTATTTCTGTGTATGGAGATAAACACTGTAAATACCTTCTCTTTTCTACATAGAAGAAATAGCATAGCAGTAATGGAAAAAAAAATAAAATCTTTGCACTGTAAAGAACACTGCAAAGTGCTCAGTTTGATAGCTGTGTTTTGTGCATGGACTGTATTTCTGCTGAAAAAATGCCTCACAATTTTGATAATTATGAAATTCAACCTGATGAAAAGTTGTATGGAAGGCTGATTATCTTCAAAATGTTTGCTGTTTGCTACAGACTGAGTTAAAAGTAAGAATTTGCTTTGCAATCCACCTTCTCAGAAAACGCTCCTTATTTCTCATTTTTATTTCCCACATCACAAAGGATTCCAATAGGATTCATCTACAGGCCATTACTTCCTACTCTACAGAAATCCCTTTTGCCTGAATTGTCCAAGTATTTTCTACAAAGCTTTCAACATTTGTTCTAATACTATGTAAGAACAGACGAGTGTAATCTCATTTTTTTTCCTTTTTTGCCTTTTTGCCACTATCCATACTGGACACACTATCCATACTTAAAAAAGACCACCAGATTCTTAGTTAAAAAAAGACAAAACTCATGAGAAAAATATTTGCATTTTATCTGCAAATTTGAGAAGATTCTCCCCAGACATTTTTTTATCTAAATATTAAATGTAGTGCACAAAAATACTGAGAATGAGCATTAAGGTTCTAATATACTACTTCTTCAATGAAGAAAAGCTCAGAAGTGAGCTCTCACAAATTCACTGAAAAACTCATGAGCCTACATCTGCTTAATCTATAATACACTTTTGTGGTACTACAAACTTGTTCTTCTGCTGACAGACTTCCCCTACCAAAAGCCTTCCAATACACTGATGGAAATAATTTTGTGCCTAGGTTCTGAGAATTCAAAAATTGCCTAAGCATACTCTGGAGCTATTCCTTCTGCAACATAATTGCTATAAGCTATTAAAAGACAGAGTTGTAATTTATACAAAGTGTTTTGATTCCATTAGGTAGTATTCAATAAGAAATGATCCTTGAAGCCATAATACACTAGCTAAGCTAACAAAAGCTTTTAGTTTTGCCAATATCCAGTTTTTAACGCACGCTTCCTCTTAGAACACTACAGGCTCTTAACTGTCTGTCAGTGGTCACAGTGGTTACATCTTAAACATTTCTACCATGATCCAAAATAATTTTTAATGACAAACTTCTACAGTCAGTCCTCCATTCCAGTTCTGTACTACTTTTACATCTCCACCATCTTCATTTCTGTAGATAGTTGGACCATCACAACTCTTAAAAGGAAATCTCCTCCTCACTCCTGCACTGAAGTACATTTCTTGACAGATATGCTCTGGTAGATATGTTTTGATATGGTAGGTGTGTTCTGAATATGTTTTGGTAGCTAAGAATATTAGAAAGTTGTTAACTTATTATGGACAAAGAAGACTGTAACTGTAGTTTTGAAAGGACTATTATACAGTCACTACACATATTATATATGATTATGCAGTCAACTCTTGATTATGTGTAATTGGCTTATCAATGAGGGGATTAACCAGCACTCACTTCAGGTCTCGAGTCAGGCATGACAGAAAATCTGTCGTCTTGGAAGAAGGCTCCACCATCTATTGCTGTTCAAAGCTGCTCCTGTTCTTCACAGGAAATGTGTCTACATGCCTTTCAAAATGAATGTACTAAGTATGCTTGGATAGTTTAATTTACATATATTTGATAATATTTTTACTTTTTTTTTACTTTATTTGCATCATCCTACTTTGCCGTTACTCTATGCTGTAGAAAGGAGTTGTGCTTGCATTTTTGCAAGGTGCATGTAGATGTAATAAGAGAAAAAAGAAAAAAAAACACCAATATGTATATGTATTTGTAAAACTAAGTATTACCTAGAATAAATAACCTTCAAAGAAATAAGATGTAATTCCTAAACATTTGCTTTTCTCTTAATCCCAATTTATGCTGCAAATCTACATCCTGCAAAGAACCAGCATATTCTGAACTGAAGCTGGGGATGCAAAATATTTTTATTTTTTGTTCAGTTTGGAAAATATGATAACACTGTAATACTGATAGGAATGATAATGCAATATATATTCTAATATTTTTGGTTTGGAGATTTTTTTCCAGCACCATGGTGTACTACTAATAAAAGTATATTTTCATTGTATCTAATCAAACTACATGCCCAAAGAAATATGCTACCATTTCTGTATATCTACCACCTAAGGTAATTTTATAAGCAATTCTGTATACCTCTGAATTATGTATTAGCATTTAGGAGAATGGTTATTTAAACCATTTTCATTGCTACAGTGTTAACTGCATGTGCAAAATGCACACTGACGTATATTACAAGTACAAAGTCACGTTCTTTTTATAGTTCACAAAAGAACATAGTTCTAGCTTAGAAGCACTCCAACAGCTAACTGAAAGGTAGGAATCGTGTATATTCTCTAAATAGACAGATCAGACAAGATCAGTGTAAATTTGAGACTGAAGAAACAAAGCAGGAAGGAAGGCTGGCACGATGCATTTCAAGTACCTGTCCAACATTTCAGACGTATCCCCACTTTAAAATAAATAGACCCCTACACACATGCTCATGTATTAATAACTTTTCTTTTTTGACAGAAAAAAATTAAAAGCCCTGTGCAATTAGAAGTGCATGCATCTAAAAGCTACTATAGTTCCAAAGGTGGCAATGGCAGAAGCAGTGACTTAGCATTAAGTTAGTTTGTGAAAGTCAATAAAGAGCACGATAACCACTACAATTTCATATTGCCAGATCTGATTGTCTGGTGAAGAAATTGTTTCTCTGAGCTCTTGCCTACCTCTGATAAAAATATTTTCACAAAAGAGGAGAGCTGCTTATCAACAGTTCACTTTTTGCTGCATCTGTATTCTTCTGCTACTAAAATAAGCATAAACCTCCTTTCCTGAAACCCAAAAAGGCCTTCTGAATATTACTAAGATCAATTCACTAATTCCCACCTAAGTGACAAGAAAATAAATATAAACCATGTTACTGTTTATATTTAATGTAAGGCCCTTCAGTGTACACTGACCCTCAGTTGAAGGTGCAAAACCAGCTAAAATTTTGGATAACATTAGCAGCAGGAGTAAGGTTTAGGACTGCATTAGTGCTAATCACCTTGAAAGAAGGAGAAAGCACCATCAGAGAGCGGAATAGATGACTCATCTGGAAACAAAGATTCAAATGAAAGAAACAATGCATCATTATTTCTCTGTCCTCTGGTATCTGAAAACAAAACTAACCTCCACAAACTTTTAAGCAGACATATGGTCTCTCCTTCCAGCTACAGATTGAAGAGATTCCTTTTAAAGGATTCTATGAATAAGCTGGGCCTTAATAAATACTTCCTTATCTTCTTTTTTGTGCTTCATCTTCTATAAAATTTATCTTCAGCTAGCAAGCATTCACTGCAGAAAGTTCTTTCTTATTTGCAAACAAGTATCCTTTCCTTTTATGAAATCTGTGTTTTTACTGCAGGCAATATCTGCTTATCCTAGTTTCAGGAAAAAAGAATGTTTCTGAGGGACTTTTTTTTCTCATGGAATTTTAATTAATATACTAAAAGACCAAAACACACTCACCTGCTTTATTTATATCCAGCTCTGACAGCTTTAAGGCCAGTTCACTAGAGTTCCCACCTGGAGAGGACACAAGTATGTCGTGTAGTGCATTTCTTCTACCTGTTCTTCCTGAAGCAATAAAGTCTGCATATGTAGATTCCACATCAGTCATTGCTAACAAATATCCACATAGCAGTACCTGGGTGAGAGAAAACACCACCATTTAGAAGACCAGTAGAACAGATAATGTTATGGAAGCAGAACAGAAGAACTAAAGGGCCCTCACTGAGCAGAGGACTGGGTGTGTAGCTAAAGGAGATACCTCAATCTTTAAATCTGGAGAAATTAGAGCAGAAACATGATGGTATGCAAAAAAACAAGAAACAAAAAACAAAAAACAACAAACAAACAAACAAAAAACGGCGTGGATTTTATGTGATTTGTATTCAACAATATTTTAAACAAGTTCCTTTATCATACTTCATGAAGTGCTACTGAGCACTTTCTAAAAAGCAATGACCTCAGCAACACAATTTCTTTATAGAGCTGTTTCTGCTTTTAATATTAGCTGGAAAGTAGGAGGAAGGTAGGGCGTGGAACAAAATTCTTTTCTGCACAAAAAGCAGAGCACAAGGATTAAGAAAGTACAAACTGGTAACACTGTGTGCTCATGCACAGGCTCTGATATGTTTTGTGCATTTGCTTCTACTCTAGTATGGTTAATTTTGGCTTTGTATATGGACTCCAAATTTATTTTGGTGCTGTAGCTACACCAAAGTGAATGCATTACCAAAAAGTCACTGAAGTGAGTGGAATCAAGCTAACAGAGGGCAAGAACTGAACTATAATGCACGGCTTAAAAAGCTATCTGCAAGCTAGATATAGCTCAGAATTCTTTTTCAATGGAAAAGAAGTTATTTTTCATTATGGAATATGTGATGATATGCCTTAATGTAAAGTTTGCCAACTTGGAAACTTGTATTTCAATCTCAGCAAGAGATTTGCATCTTTGCTGGACTGTCTGCCTTAACCTGACGGGTTACAACTTTCTTTTGCTGATACCATTTTTACTGTAGTTCTATTTGTACTAAGGCTTTCCGCAAAAAAAACCCAACCAGATTAACACGCTTTAAACGTAACTTCTCTCACATTTTATGTCTAGATGTAGCAGGACGATCAGGGAAGCTTTCTGGTAGAGCAGTACTCTGAAGAAAAGCAGCACTGGGGAACCACCACACAGCAGCAGCACCCCCAAAACTACATGCTTCCTTCAGTTCTAAGCTGTGCTTCTTGGGCTTTACGTACTGCAAAGAGAGAATGTGGCCAGAAGAGGTAGGTTTAGCTGTTATTACAGGAGTAGCTGTATCTCCACATTTGCACACAGTGTACAAATTCTTTTAACCAGTTCCTGCTATATACAGTTGCTGGATGCTGAGGAAGCCCCTACTAAGAGCAGCAAAAGATTCAGCTATTTATCTCTTTAAGTAAAAGAAAAACAAAACTCATTTCGTATAAACTCTTCATTTAAATAGGTATGTAAGACAAGAGCCAACTCATTCCTACACTGAATTACCTTCACAAATTCTGTCAATTCATCTTCATCTCAGCCCTCACCTCCACAACTTCAGTCAGCTGTATGAGGGGGTACATGTAAGTTGCCTGAGAAGCCAAAAGAGGGTTCTAAACCATATTTTATCAGGACTAAATATAACTGTATCAAGTATCACTGCAAGACTGACGTATTTGAAAAAGTTCAGGGCTATCAAGCTTTGGTGTCTGATGCCAAATGCTGGATGGCTGACATGGTAATTTTACTCCTATGAACAACCACTATGAAACAGGAAACTGCTTTTAAAAAAAAAATAAAAAATTAAAATCTAACAACAAACACCCAAGGAATGGAAGGGGTCAGCACTGCCTGAAAGCCTGCCTGACATGCATAAATGGTGCTGTGCCTCACAATTAACTAATGGTACTATACTAATACTAATGCCTTCATGAGCACATGTACATTTCTTCCCGTGCAGTGCTCCCTTCTTGAAGAAGAATACTGAAGCAAATGAGAAATCTACCAGTTGTTCTTTCCCAGAGGTGCAGCTGTTTCAGTACCAAATATTTCAACAATGGGGTAATGAAGCATATAAAATGCAAAAGTGAAAAGAAACAGTGAGGACTTGTTCACTGACAAATATCATCTGGCAAGATCAGAATACAAAATGTTTGAAGTGAAACTTTCTGGAGTTACTATTTGCTTGTGCCTGCAGAAAAAGTACAAGATCTAAGTAATACATGTACAACTTGGATTTTGTCACTAGTTTAGTGTCGGTCCAAACTCATCATAGGTATCACTCTGGCCAAGCTGTTGATTTTGCTTAGTGTGGGCAAAAAGAACCAAACCAACCAACCAAAACCACCACAGAAGAATATTCTTTGCAAGCTGCAAATCAGTGCATCAGGAATGGAATAAGCAGAGAAGTCCATGACTGAGATGGAACAAGCTATTCGTCTGTAAGGCCAGCAAAACGAGGACTACTCTATTCCATGTACAACTCCCTGGACTTGCATGTACTGTACTCCCTGGACTTGCACTCCACAGACTACACTTCTGTGAGATTATCATCTTCATGAAACACTCCATAAAACAGAGAACACCAAGGGAATGCTCAGGCTTAACTTAATTTTAGCTAGGAAACAAGCTAAAAAACCATACCAAAATGTACTTGTGGAGAATTTTAAAGGCTCATTTTCTATGGGCTCAATATGGCATTACTAGCAACATTCAGAACAGAAAAAGAATGTTACCAAACACACATTTATTAACACTTCCAAGTTTTCCTGTCTGCATCTTCTTTTAAATGTCAAACACCATTCTGTTATGCATTGGCATTATCCTGAGACATTGCAGTATAAATATGGAATTCCACTGACATCACCTGAGAGCTCCTCTTCCAGTGACTGCCACAATGCCCATCAGTCTCTAATAAAGTCACCGAATCAGTCATTAAGGTATCACCATTCACTTCTCTTCATTCTTTGTGGAACGAATCGAGTTTGCGAATACTTCTGTGAACCATAATTTCAATTTTCTGATTTCATTAACAGATACTCTTGTAGAAAATGTTGTGGCCCCAGTCTTCTTTCCACCATTTACTTATTTCAAGTATTTTCCCACATGCTATGAAACTGAAAAAAGAAGGCTGAAAACCTCACTGCTTCTGTCAACTGAATCAGCAAACTAGAGGAAGCAGAAACAAGAGCAAGAAGAAAGCAGCTGTGTCAGAATAAGGACAAATGAAACCTGGTGCTGCGGAACTGGATACCAAGATAAGTGGTAAGATATCATCTCACCACAGAATCATAGAATGGCTTGGATTGGAAAGAATCTCAAAGATCATCTAGTTCTAACCCCCTTGGCACGTGCATGGTTGCCATCTGAAGGCATCCCTCAGCATAGAGCCATTTTGCTTGATAATAGGTTAGAATGTCAACTGCAGCACTGGGGATTATCATAAAGCCACTTTCCTCAGCTTCCTAATTTCATTAAACTTCTCAAAATGCATGAAAGAATTCAATTTCTTTTACCTTTCAACTCCTTACTCTCTATGGAGGTTGTGTTCAAAATTACTTTCAGGCTCTTAAAGGATTACAGAGGATGACGATAGGGAGGAAGGTAAACAGATACAGCATGATCACAGGAGACTTTGCAGTCTTGGATTTTAGCCCATGTAATATGCCATCTTTGTTATTATAAATAACTATCTCATAACACATAATGCTACACCTGCAAAAGGTCTACTTTTATATCCTATGAAACTGAAGTTGTACTGTAAGCATCGTGAGGAGTAGAATTAGTATTCAGAGAACTCAGAAAGAGAAAAAGATGACAAAAACAGCATTATAAAGTACATATGAAAGAATCAGCATTGGTGTTTATAGAAAGCTCCCTGAATACTTCTGGGCCTATGCAATACAACTTCTGTTAAATTTTCCACCTCCAATTTCTTGAGGTAACTGTCAAATTTATATTCTTTTCCTTCTTCTACATACTTGGGTTCTACTGAGAAATAAAAGTCCAACATTTAGTGATGCCTTTCAGAAATGAAATCGCAGTTTGTTAAGATTTCACAACTCAATGAAAGAAGTTTAACACAAAGATATTGTTATCAAGAGTTCAGAAGTGAAAGAACATGAAGTGACATACCAACAGAAATTAAAATTCAGCATCTCTGCAGGTCATAGGCTGGAAGTACCCTGAATTGTTGAATTTAATGTTTTCAAAAGATTAATTACCTAAAAGAACTCCAAAACCCTTTAATAAAAAATATCAATTCGCAACAACATTTTATTTTAAAATGGATGACAGAGAGAAAGAATGAGCACTTGATACACGGCTTGTCCACAAGATTTGACATATGCTACCTGCTAGTACAGGAGAGCTGAAATTTTCTTGGTAAAGATGCAGTGTATGTCTAAGAGGCACAATCCTTCAATGTTTACTTCCCTTCTTTCTTCACACATGCTTAATAAGGAGGTTGAGTTAGAGGATTTTTAGGTAAAACTCTCCCAGGCTTTGGCTGCTAAATGTTGTATCACAATCAGCACATTATTTAAAGATAATTATCTATGTTCAGCTTTCATAAAGGAACAAAAAAACAAACTAGAACTTGTCATTTAATAGCATGTCTGTTTTTGAGATGTATAATTATGCTTTTAAGATAAATTTTGGTTCCAAATCCAGCCTTAACTTACAGACAGGACAGGGAAGAGATAGCTCTATTCCACAGCTACGTGTACACTTAGATTTCCATCTAATGCATGGACAACTACGTTGGAAGCAAATGAAATAGAGCAGCAATTTGATAAAAATATACTTTTTCCACAAGAGATTATATCTATCATGCCAAGGAACAGTACTGTTTTTGCACATACACATACATAGTTGAGCAATAAGACAATAATACATTACTGGAATTACTGGGTAACTTAACTGATAAACAATGAAACAGAATAAACAAAATTACCATCCCAGACTTTTTTAACCAGAAAAAAATGAAAAGTTATTTTAAATCTGCATTTAAAAAGCATTATGAAGTCACATATTCATAAGCTCATAACTTTTATGAAGAAATCATTCAAAAAATAGTTAATATGTTTCCCTTCTACAATAAGTGCTGTTTTAGTATATTCTGACTAATGAAATCTACAGAACTAAAAGGCAAAGATTTAAATATTCTACCTATGCTTAACCAAAATTGACCATGCTTTTGACCACAAGGATTTGGACTCTCTTTTACCACTTAATTTTAGTTCAATATTCCTTTCTGCAAAAAACACAGCAGGTACACCAGGACATTTAGTAAAAAGTTAAAAAAAAAAACAACCAAAATCATGGGTTTTGCTCATGAAGTATCCCTGTCTTCCTTATTGAGGATTCATGCTGCAAACAAGTTATTCCTCTCAGACACTTCTGTCAACAAGTGCCAACCTACACAGATAGAGCTTTAAAGGTATTTATCAACATAATTCTCATCAGAGAACCTAGCTGAATCTCAAAACAAGAAGTGGCATACAGACAATGTGCAGCACTGTTGAGTACTTTTCCAGTTAAATGGGACGTGGTTGCACTCTTTAAGATCTGGCTCCACCAGGGCTGGGAATAATAAGGCCAAGTTTCTGCGGATAAGGATCAGAGGAAGGCCAACAAGGCTGACATCCTGGTGGGATCCTGTTATAGATCACCAAAACAGGATGAGGACATGGACAAGAGATTCTACATGCAACTAGCAGAAGTCACGTAATCACCAGCCCTCGTTGTCATGGAACAACTTCCCTGATATATGTTGGAAATACGATACACTCCAGGGGAAGCAGTCTAGGAAGTTCCCAGTGTGTGAAAGATAACTTCCTGACGCAGCTGGTAAGATAGCCTGCTAGGGGACCTGCCCTGCTAGACCTGCTGTTCACAGAGGACAGATGGGAGATGTGGTGGTCAAGAGCTGTCTTGGGCAGAGTGACCACAGAATGGTATAGTTCTCAATCATTAGTGAAGGTAGGAGGGAGGTCAGCAAAACTGCTACCTTGGATTTCTGGAGGGCAGACTTTAAGCTGTATAGGACACTGATAGGGAGGGTCCCTTGGGAATCAGTCCTGATGGGCAAAGTTGCTAGCATATGCAGGCAGAAAATCAGAAAGGCTAAAGCCCATTATGGGCTCAACCTGGTCACTGTGGTAGAGGACAACAAAAAACTGTTTTTACAAACATATTAACAGAAAGGAAGGCCAAGGAAAATATCCATTATTTACTAGATGTGTCGAGAAAAAGGGGTAAGGAAAAGGTTGAAGTTCTCTGTGTCTTCTTACATATGTCTTTAATGGTCAGACCAGTTACCCACGGGGTACTCAGGCTCCTGACATGAAATTCTAGGGTGGGGAGCAGAATAAATCCCCCATGATACAGCTGGAAAAAGTTAGAGGCTTGCTACTCCACTGGACTGTCAGAAGTCCATGGAGCCAAACAGGATCCACCTGAGGGTACTGAGGGAGATGTCAAACACGACTGCCAAGCTACTTTGCACCATCTTACAGTAGTCCTGATCAAATGGGGAGGTTCCTGATGACTGGAGACTTCTAATATGACTTCCGTCTATAGGAAGAGTTGAAAGGAGAATCAGAGGAACTACAGGCCAGTCAGTGTGACCTTGGTTCCAGGAAAGGTTATGGAGCAGAACATCTTGAGTGCGATCACACAGCATGTGTGGGACAACCAGGGAATCAGGCCCAGCCAGCAAGGGTTTGTGAAAGGCAGGTCCTGCTTGACCAATCTCATCTCCTTCTATGACTATTTTGATTTTCCTTCTCTAGAACAGTTTCCATTATTTACTTTGGGCCAAGTTCTAAAATAGTTATGGCCTATAATTTATTTCCAAGCAATACTCCTATCACTAAAATTACTGTTTTCCTCTAGGACAATCTCATTCAATATAATTTTGGAATGTCTTTTGCCTTCCAATCTCAGAGCAAGAGACTTCACTTACTGGAATCATTCATCCTGTTACACTGCTCCCATTCCCAAGTGAACAAAAATTTGCATTTTGTGATGTTCTGCATTCTGACAATTTGATTGATACAACATCTACAACATCAGCTTGCAGATAACGTAAGAATTTCAAAGAGGAAAGTACACAGACCAGCAAAAAGAAAATGCCTAAATACCACTATAATGACAGCATTTACAACAGGTTATATACTGATCCTCTGTGGACAGGGGGGTGCATCAGCACTCTCATGAGGTTTCTCCCAGACCTATCTGCTCTAATTCTTCTGTGTTTCATTACAACATATAGTCTAGCTACCATGTAGTCAAGGTGTATAAAAGCTCCAGAGTTCAGCTATTTTAAAATTCTTCCTTAGTGTTTAGAAGCCAACTGTCCCTTTCCAAGACATTTTCCTCCATTTTTTAAGAAACTGTAACCTACTAGACAGATGCAACATTATATTGTTAATCTTTTCAGCAGGTTCTGTTGCAATCGCTTAACTGTCTGCATGTGACTACTTTTCAAAATCATGATTCACCATCAAAGTATTCGCTGCAGCATCCAGAACAGAACAACTTACTGCTGTATCTTCTTGGGCAGTGATGGAAGTAGCAATGGAAGGAAGGGAAGCCTTCTTTTTGGATACCAAAATGATTTTAAATATTGGCTCCTTTATTTGCTCTTAATAAGAAATAATTCTCTCTTGTGAAAAGCAAAGTTGCAAAACTATAATGTGCTTCTGTTGAGATTTCACATTTTCTATGCAGGCTTAGAGTTTGCCAAGAATACACCCAATGACACTGTACTTCTCAGTATTTGCTAAGTTACATACCATGGGCCAGCTTGGAGACCTGTGAACGTGAGACAAGTAGCTTTTTAATAATAGTCTTTTTGTGCCACAATACTTTATTCAGTATTTCATTCATAATATATTTGGTCAACTTCTGGCTCATCAATAAAAAATCCAACACCTCCATGCATTTTGTTTTCTTTTGCAGGCATTTAACATTTACTTTACATCTGAATTAGTTTTTTCAGCCACCAGATTTTCTTTCTTTTAATGGCTACCATGAAGCTACAAAAAAAAAAAAAAAAAAAAAAAAAAAAGCACAGTTTAGCTGACAGCACTTCAGCTCTTGATTTAACAGCAGTTCAATTTATTATCTCTCACATGATAAATTCACATTCTGCACTGCATATCATTTCACTTCAGTTTGTCTTCATCTCAGCCTTACATTTTTTCAAGGTTTTTATCCTTTTTGCATTCTGTTCCCATGTGTACTCTGACTGCTTTAGAGTCTAAGGACTGCCTGGCTCTGTTGCTATGCAACAGCATAGCCTACTTAAGGCTTCCTGAAATAATCCTCTCAAACGCGCTTTTTTTAGACTTGTTTCCAGCAGGAATACTTTGCTGTTTCATTATAATGGACCACCGATACTATTATCACAAGATTAGACCATGGTCACCTGGACAGTCTGGGTACTGAGATGACAAAAACAAGGTTACTGCATGTACCTCTGGCACTGAAAGAGGAAGGCATAAACATCTCAAATACTGCTATCTTCTGGCTACATATTCTCTAGGTGTAGAAGAGTCATGCATTTCTTCACTAAGGGAAAGTTTTTACCACTAAGAGAAAAAACAAAACCACAAACCTCTACCTAACTTAGAATAAGCCACCAGAAAGAAAAGCAAAAGACAACCAACCAACCAACCAACCAAAAAAAAAAAAAAAAAAAAAAACCCTGAAACAGCCAACCCTGCAAAAACCTCCACTTATCTGAATTCAACTTTAAATTTAATATAATTGAGGGAAGAAACCTGTATGCAAATATTCCAAGTTGCCATTCATTGTAACACATGTGGATTTCAGAATTCCCTAGGGCAAGACCCTGCATCTTTAAAATCACACACTGGATTTAATGAACTTGAGGTAACTTTGTGCTGCCCTTTAGAAGCTGTCCTGTGACATTCAGTCCTTCCAGCCTCAAACTGCAATTTTCTCATTACGACCTTCTAGTGCTGCTGCTGCTGCAAGGGCAGACCAACGTGTTTTGTTTTCTTATTGCTGGCTCATTTGGGAAGCTTCAGTTAATTTATTTCTGTAACAATATGTAGAGCAATATAAACACAAGGCTCTTGTTAAAGCATCAGTCAGTCAACCCAAGAGGGTCAAATGTCTCACTGTGTGCCAGGCAGAAGGGACAAAGGAAGGTCTAGTAATACAAAGGAGATTTTAATGAAAGGAAATATCTTACGTCATCCTCTTTTTTTTTCCTGTCTGTTTTAGCATGCTCAGCAGCAGTTATGTCTATAGAGAGCAATGCATCAGTCCAACACTGAGGTAAAAAGAGAAAAGATGTTTCCCAGACCCAGACAAAGCAGACACAAGGCTTGAATTAAGACCCCCTCAGAAGCACATCTGCCCAAACACTTTTAAAGGGAAAACGGGAACATAGCAGCAATTTCATAATGTTCACAAGATCCTAAGTCTACGAGATGACTTCTTCTTTTAAAAGAAGCATTGTCATACAATACACACTTTATGTTCATGCCAAGAAATGTTTTTCAGCCAACCTAATACAAATTTTCTGTAATCCAAGCTCCAATTCTAGCTCACAGCACAATCAGAACATTTGCTGAGTATGAAGAAATGTTAAAAGAAAAAGCCCAAGAAGAATCTGAACATGCAATTCTTACATACATGCATAAAAACAGTAACATGTAATGAAGTGCAATCCATGTTTTCTGGATATAAGCTAAGTCATCCATATACAGACATCAGCAGAGATCAAAGACCTTCATGCTTCACAAAGTTCCCAAGGAAGGAATTCATGTTGTCAGACCACATCACAGAACAGAATCACAGAATCACAGAATCACTAAGGTTGGAAAAGACCTATAAGATCATCCAGTCCAACCATCCACCTGTCACCAATGGTTCTCATTAAACCATATCCCTCAACACAACATCCAAACGTTCTTTGAACACCTCCAGGGTCGGTGACTCCACCACCTCCCTGGGCAGCCCATTCCAGTGCCTGACCACCCTTTCAGAGAAGTAGTATTTCCTAATATCCAGCCTGAATATGAATATTTTCATGAATATTTTCACACCAAACCTAAGGCCCTCCCTCTTTTTATCTACCTGTTTGTGTACTGTGGATGACGAAAGAAGTACCAGCTGTCTTCTTACAGTAAGAATGTATGTGTGGGTAGAATATTTTCTAAGTCTTCCAGTTCTGAAATCCTGGCAAAGGGAAAAGAACTCCTGAGAATAAGAATCACCCACAGGTGTGAGTTTCTGGGTATCATATTTTCATCAGAAGTCAGGTGCCAGAATAACTTCAGAGAAGAAAGGTAACTATGTGTATGAGTTCTTTCTTCAGAGAAGAAAGGTAACTATGTGTATGAGTTGATGTTGCTCCACATCTGAAGCATCAGGGAAACATGCATACAGTTCTTAAAGTCACTACAAAAGAGCTGTCTCGCACTGTAAAAGACCTGATTTAGAAATAAAGAGACCAAAATAGATAGAGAAACTGAGAACCAATGTTGAAAAGGGGCATACAGGCAGGCTGTGATAAGGAAGCATAAAAAAATAAACCTAAGTGGATTTTAAAACCGAGCAGGAAGAAACAATCAACATAAAGTCTCTCCTGGCAACTAGAGACAACTTTTACAACCATTATTCCTCTTTTCAAAGACCTTGGAATGCTGACAACCAGCTTTGAGCCTCTCTCATCCTAACTTAGTGTCCATCTTTAGAACTAGTTGAACATGGGAAGCACTACAACACCAGAGGAAAGTAGCAGAAACTAGAATTTCCTAAACAAAGTTTGAATTGTATTATCAAAGCTTTTCTGTGTCAGTATGGACAAGTATTAGTAGTTTTGTAAGTGAACTGTTTCCTACACTTTGTTAGGAAGTTCACATAAGGTAGGTTTCCCTTTTTGCTTATAACAATGCTTTTAGCACTCTCTTTCACCTTCACAGCCAAGAGTCTTCACAGCCCTTCAAAAGAGTTGACTGAACTGCAGGCAAACCGTAGGAACTGCTGTCATTCCCAAGTGATGACAATTCTGCCAAGCCCTCCCAGCTATGCAGCACTACAGTAAAAGTAAGAAAAGCAACTGCAGGGAAACACAATAATAGGGAGATTTTTACCTGCTGTTAAGAGTTAAAGGGTAACTATACACATGCTGGTCTATTCTCCCTGATCTGTACATCAACAGCCTATGTCCAGCTGTTGTGGCTGGCAGACACTACAGTCCATGGTTAGGAGGGACTTCAGTGACCAACTGTTTTTCCATGCAGTAATGAGGAAAAAAAAAATGAAGATGCACTTCAAATATGATATTTTGAAGTATGTATAGGGTTTATATGGCAAGGTTTTGGTAGCAGGGATCTGTAAGGATAGTCTCCATGAGCAGCTGCTCCATGTCAGATCAGAGCCAGCTCCAGCTGCTCCCAAAGGGACCCACTGCTGCCAGAGCTGAGCCATGAGTGATGCTGGGTGTGCTCTGGTAGAGCACATTTAAGAGAGGGGAAATCTGCTTTGCAACAGCAGCTGGGAGAGAGGAGTGAGAAATGTGAGCCAAACAGCTCTGCAGGCACCAAGGTCACCGCAGAAGGAGGGCCCCACGGTATGAAGCCATGTTTGAGCAGTGCTCGGAGAGCTGCAATCTGTGTGAAGGCCACACAGGATCAGCTGGGGAAGGATGGCATCTGTGGGAGGGATCCCATGTGGAGCAGAGAGCGACTCTACAGGAGCAGCAAAGACAAAATGCTATGGACTGACTGCAGCCCTGGTCTGCTTGGGGGTAAAAGATGGTGAATGGAAGGAAGGTGTTTTCAGTTTGCTATTAGTTTTCTCATTGCTCTAGACTGTTATTAATTAGTAATAATTGCTTGTATGACATTGACCCTTCTTAAAAAGAAGGCAGAGGAAGTATGAGTAAAAAATGAGAGAAACAGCAGAGGAAACGCTAAGGTCAAAGAAGAAAGAAGGGGAGGTTGTGCTCCAGGCACCAGAGATGCCCACTTTTCCCAGGAGTGGCTGTCAATAGCTTGGTCAGTTCAGCAGATGGAGCCAGCTGGCATCGAGGCTGTACAATGAAAGGCAACCTCCAGCCTCTCCTCATAGGACACCAACGCAGCCACCCCATTGCCAATACCCTGACACCAGCATGCTCACCAACAGAATTCATGTTTATCACAAGATACTATGCAGATATAAATGGCCAGGAGAAGCAGTTAATAGGCGTTTCAGTGCATTTTTTAAGCTTTACTAGTTTGCTGAGACTGCTCTGCTGTCACTTTCTTTCTACTTCAGACTAGGAAATCACAGGCACGTGATAACCTCATTTGTCACATGTCCCTGATACCATGTATCTGATACACGACAGACTCATTCCAAGTGAAGGCTGTGTGTCAACTATGCTAATAGCATGAGCAAAGGATAAGGCATTATCATCTACACATCAGTCCGCAGCATCATAAACCAGGGATATTCTCTATGTTCTCAGTGACTATGATTCTTGTAGACGTGATTTCTATAAACAACAAAAGCAATGTGATTTTCCAAGACTGAGGCCCATTTTTTTTATTTTTTTTTTACATGAGAAAGGATGAGGACTCTTTTCTCTGTTATTTTAAATAACTTAAACATGAGATTAGTCTTGACATTTTTAGGTTTCTGTACCAGAAGAAAGGTGGAGGAGGAGTACATATCAGCTTTTCAAGCCTATAAGCAGCTTCCAAGAAAGCATTCACTATAGTAACAAAATTGAGTTCTTTTTTTTTTTAAAAAAAAAAAATCACACACCATTATTCTGCTGGATTCTATCAGAAGAGCAAGAAGGGCCAAGGATGCAAGCATGCTGCATGGGATGACATTATGGCTTGCAAGCTAAGCTTTGGTTAGTTTGTTTAGAATGCAAATAGTCCATAAGTGCAGTAAGTAAAAAAAGAGATCTAACATGGTGATAACAGAAAACAACAAACAAAAATACAGTTACCCAAACACAAGAAGTGTGCCAAGTTCAGGTTAATAACCGGTATGCAGAGGCTCATTTTCAGTTTAGTGTGGCCAAAATGAGATATTACAAAGGATTTCAAATTTCAGAAACGAGTAAGAACCAGCCTTTACAAAAATATCTTACAGTAAGCAGTGAAATAAAATGGCAAACCCAAATCTTTTATCTCTTTTGAAAATTCAATTTATTGTAACGTTGAAATGTAGGACAGCACCCATGAAATCTGTGTTAATTTCAAGATGTGTTGACGTTGATGAAAACCCTGTAATTTCAGTTGAGTCAGAAATTCACCTATACTGTTAAAAAATTAAAGGAGAAAGACATTTTTCTCTCTGCTGTGAGGCAATTGATGCCCACATTTTCTGACCCCACTGAATTAAAAGCATCAGTGAATAAGTGCTTCATAGGCAACCTTTAGGTAAGTAAATTTTAACTGATTTTTTTTTCTACCCTTAGTTTGAAAAAATATTTCCATCATCTCAACCTCAGGCCTCCCACTTATGGTCTCCTTATGAACCGACAGAAACAGCACCAATGTGTCCACACAAACAGCACAGATGTTTGTATAACATAAAAATCCGTATTTATGTGTTCATCATAGATCGAGATGAAATCAGAGGTCAACTGAAAATGGAAAGACGTCTTCATTTTAGAAAAAGCTTTTCTCTTGCCTTCATATGACAGTTCGTGGATAAAGCCTGCCCAGCCTCAGTGTCTTTCTGTTTAAAATATTTATTTCCAAAATATCCCTCCTCTTCCCAAGCAGTTTTGTTAAAGCATTGTTGTACATATCTAAATCTGACATCCAGAATCAGACATATTTTTCCCCTTTATATTTTGCCTTCCTTGCTGCTCAGCACCCTACAGGGATTATTCAAATATCACTACTTGAACATACATATAAAGAAAAATTAATATATTTAATTCCATTATTAATTATTAAATGTATTTTGTTAAGAGTTCAAACACCTGGAACACAGGAAAAATATTCAAGAATCTGTAAAGCTAGAGTGCAATAGAGATCTCTGCTTCTTCTGCTCTTCTGTATGGAACACTGCTGAATCCACGTGTCTCAGCATGTGTCCACTCCTTTCCACAGAGCTAGTTTATATGACATCATCACTTGAACAATGCTCTGTATCCCAACAGCAGTGATCTACATGTGCCAATACATTTTTTCGGAAGCACAACAAATCTTTTAGTCATTTGACTCGCAGGCCAATTAGTAAACTTATCTGTAAGCTCAAAGGGAATTTGGCTATTTACTTAAAACTCCACATTAAATAATGCAATGATTTCTGAGGTCTGTTAAAGCTATTTTCAGATGAATTATTCTCCTGCTTGGTGAGCCTCAAACTATACTGTTTAAGGAGTTATCAATGCTGATGGGTTCAACAGAAAGAGAAAGCAAACAACCCAACTTTCCCTACCAAAAATTAAATACAATGGAATTCTTTTCTTTCAGAACATAAAACTAGATTGTAGAGACTAAGAGTAAAGGTGCTCAGTTTCTGAGTCTGATGATCAGAAGATGGTATTATTAGAACATAAGATTAAAGTGAAGAGCTATGCTATCCTTGGGACAAAAAACCAGCACAGAATACGACAGACATCATACACACTTCTATATGCCATGACAGAGCCCCAAAAGCAGGTTTGATTAGGTAATATCAAATAAATCAGCACAGAATTTAGTAGTCATAATCCTATACTAATTTTGTTACAAAGAAGGAAGAATTATAAACAAGTTAAAGCAAAGTATAAGCTACGTAGTACAGGACAATTAGACTAGAAATCTCTGCTCCATGTAAAGCAACATCTTCCTATTCTGATGCTATGGGCAATACCAGCAGATATATTTTCTTTTCTGATTCTTCCAGAATTTTTCACTAGCTATCCCTAACAAGCCTGTGCAGAAAGCCTTCAGGAGTTGTTGAAAGTGAATACCCCTGAGGAAAGGAAACTACGAAGTCCAGAACAATGTTGGCAACATTCACAATTATAAAATGCCATCATGTTCTACAGTTCTTGCTTGATTTCTGTTGTTTCTTGTCCTACACCAGCACAGTTTGAATGCTGAATTATAAACAGTTATTAAGTGTGCTCAAATTTAGATCTCAAGATTGCTTCAGTCTTCAGATTTCAGCATGTGATGGAGCTTTTCTTGAATATATTCTATGTGGGTGGGTTTGACAGAAGAACAAGTTTAGCTTGCAGTGCTTGTTGTCACATATCTACTTGTATTTTTCTGCATCAGAAAAGATATATTAAATAATTACAAACTGAATAATGCATAAAATTGGGAAAGGTTAGTTAGTTTGCTTCTCATTGTCTTAGTGGCAATTTCACTTTACAAGTCAGCCAGGCATATACATGTACAGCTATGTCCCACAGTGAGTATGGACAACTCCTATCACTGTTCATTTACTCTTATCATAGAGCTACATACAGTTTGAAAATGTTTTCTTTGATCAATCACAAAATGGCCAGAGTTGGAAGGGATCCTCAAGGATCATGAATCTCCAAGCTCTCTGCCACAGGCAGGGCCACCAACCTCCACATTTAATACTAGACCAGGCTGTCCAGGGCCCCATCCAATCTGGCCTTGAACACCTCCAGGGACAGGGCATCCACAACCTCTCTGGGCAGCCTGTTCCAATACCTTATCACTCTCTCTGTAAAGAACTTCCCCCTGACATCCAACTTTAAACCTTCCCTCCCTCAACTTAAAATCATTTCCCCTCATCCTGCTGTTATCTACTCTTTCAAAGAGTTGACTCTCCTCCTGTTTGTAGGCTCCCTTTAGGTACTGAAAGGCTGCAATGAGGTCACCCCGCAGCCTTCTTTTCTCCAGGCTGAACAAGCCCAGCTCCCTCAGCCTGTCTTCAAAGGGGAGGTGCTCCAGTCCCCTGATCATCTTTGTTGGGATCATCAAAAACTCAGGCTCAACAAAAGAACTGTAAAAGCAAAGGGTACCGGTCTGCATACACATTGCTTAATCCATGATGAGAGTTCAAAAGGTTGTTACTATTATCAACATCATGTCATAGATGAAATAATGCCCCCATGTACACACATAACTGTGTCTTATTAAGATGATTTCCTGAAATTAGTTTGGTGTGCTCTAGAGCTGCTTGATCCTGATGCATACTTAAACAATCAAATATTTTATTTTTGGTCACCTCTAAATAGGTTTATAAAACCAGATTATAGCTCTATTTGCTGGAGGATAACAGCTGAGGATTAGAATGAAGTTGATACTCCTTTCTATCCTGCTACAATACAAACTGTTAACATTACAAGCCAAAGCCACTAATCTACAAAGGATTAATCTATAACACTAAACCACAAAGGTTGAGAGCTCTGACTTCTCACAAGGCAATCCGTTCTCTCAGCCTGTGGTCTCAGGCAACGATTACCTCAATCTCTGCTCAGAGGCCTAGAAATGTAAGCACTCAGACTGCCTGCAGGAACCAGCCACTGAAAGATCCAACTGGGAGACTGAGGCAGCATCTATTAAATTACAGTCTGCGTAATTAGGCACAGTAAAGGCCACCTCATCTTCTGCAGCAAGACCTGTTAATTACTTCGCTGTCTTCATCCTGAAGGACTAGCTGACATTTACCTCTTTCTTTTCCCCCTGCACTTACATCAGTCTATTCCTCTTCTGGAAAAGAGGAGCAGAAGACACTGGTCCCAGTAATCAATTAGGAATATGTCCCTTGATATTTTTAAGCCCAAAACATTGCTACAGATTGAGTAACTATTAAAGTTTGATTAATTAAGGTTGCAGAAATTAAAGTATTATCTGATACAAAATTAATGCAAAGCGTTCTCAAGATACCAGCTTTAATTATCTTTACTGGGGAATTTTCACTAGTGAAATCCTCATCAGATTCTACCCACACGGTCAAAAATATTTAATTTCTCAAGAGAAGATGAAGATATCCATTTTTAACTCCTAAATTTGCAAGACACACTTTGGTCCTGAGTTTGACGATAACTGGAAAAGGAACATTGCTATATATTTTACTACTAACACCTATGCTTAGTCTATATAATAAAGCCTTGCATCATATCTACAACCTGGGTAGCACAGTACTGAAGGCAGAACTATGATCTCCACTCTGATCTGCCACACATGTAACAGTCTTAGGAATGTATGAAGTGAGAAGGCACTGAAACACAGACTTGTTTCAAAATCAAATTTTGAAACAGTAAAATAAAAAAAGCATTAAAAATTTCATCTGCTTCCATCTGAAAAAATGCACTTTTGCAGTGGAGTTTCCTTACTAGTATGCTGACATTATGAACTAAGAAAGACTTGGAATAGTATGAAGCAAATCACTCAGACATGTGGGTCCATAGTACAACAACATTGACCTTTGTCACCATTCTTTATGGGAAAAAATTAAAAAAAAAAAAATTAAAAAAAAAATTAAAAAAAAAAAAAAGAAAGAAAGGGGTGGGATACAAGAACAGACTGAGCTGGAACAGCCAGAGGCCAAAGACAAAGGAGTCTACAAAGGCACCTCTCATACTGAGTTCTGGCTGCAGCAGTGAAAAACAAATAGTTTATAAATCTGTTTGTTGGTGTTGTGTATTTTTAAAAGCTGCTTCTCAGAGACTCTTTGTAAGAGTTTACTCTTTTCAATTGCTGACGTTTTTTCCTTGTTTCTTCATCTTGTGTTTCTCATGCCATTTTCAATAATTAATTTGAAAGACCCAGCCAGCATCCTGTGAGTGCAACTTATACAAGAGGTTTTCTTCATGCTACTAGGTAGCATGCATCTGGCACAGCTGGTAGTCTTCTGTTTTCACAGCAGTCTTCATTTTATCTACTGCAAGAGAAGTAGGGAAGGTAATGCAATGTCAAACTGCCCTCTTGATCTTTAGGCAACACGCTGATGTCTGGAAGAATATTCCCCTGTTGTAGATGGAAAGAGAAGCTGCAGGGGAGAACAGCCTGTACCAAAGTTCAAAATGCAAAAAGACAAATGAAACAAAGTTCATATTGTCCAACAGAGACAGAGGAGAAAGAACTAAGACATACAACGTAACCACAAGGGATTAATGAAGTGTAAAACATTCAAATGAGGCAAGCAAAGTGATGAGTCATACGGAAAGAAAGAAATGCCCAGTTTCAGTGTTTTAACAGTTTCACAGGTTTCTAGCAAGAAAGTGATAAGTCTGGTGGATTTAATACGTGAAACTACAATGAAGATAAAGCCAGATGGCAGTAAACAAACTCACAAAGACTAAATTTAAACTTTTCTCCCCCTGTTGTTTAGAGACCAAGAGCTGGAAAAAATATCACAGACATCACAGGAAAAAGAAATAAGTTTAAAATGCGTTTTTCAGAAGCTTTGTCAGGACACTAACATAAAAGCCCTTTCCTAGCTTTTTATTAAACCAAGGGCTCCTGTAAAATTACTGCCCAGGAGACTGCTCAGATCTTTTATTAACTTTGCCACATAGACAAACACTTGGAAAAAATGTAGACTGTATTACACAGAAAACAAAAACAAAAATCTCCACAATGTCATAGAAGCCTTTAAGATAGCTGAGGAGAATGTGTCGTTCTGTTTGTGCTGTCTTTGAACTCATCTAACAAGCAAACATACTTAGTGAGCCCTACTAAAAGGATATTTAGAGTACTGTTGATAAATTGGCTGTATTTAAACAGCATCCAGACTACTTTGGATGAAATAATTCACATTTCTTTGAATGCAGAAAAAGGTTCCCCTTGCTGGGGGCCTGGAGAGGGAAGGGGGTCATGGAGGAGAAAAAGTTAAGGGAACACTCACCAGTATTGCAAAACATTGCAGAGACTGAGTAAAAAAGGGAATGCCATTTATTACTGAGTATGTATTCAACACATAGATTGCTTTGGTATTTAACAAGCAGATAAAAACTGCTGTAAGTAATCCATTTTTAGAAATCCTTTTACACTGAAGTCAAAAACAGCTGCTCAGCCTGGGTCAGTGCTGACCGAAACACCACCACATACTTGTTGGAAGACATCCATCACACCTCTATGACAGGTACAAAAAAGTTCCAGTGGATAAAACATGCTGTGAATGTCACATACCACTGCTCTGTTGCAACTGTCGACCACCATGTTGCCTGGCATGCAGAACTAACCAGCAAACCCAGCAGATAACTTACTAGAGGTGTTTGGGTTGGTAGACATAAAATGATATTCAGATCTCTCTGAAATACACCACTAAGTTTACTTCCTGAAGCCAAACAAACCTGCAACCTCCAAAAATACATAGAGCCAGCATGTTACAATCCCTTTTGTTGGGTTCATTTTTCCTCTATTAATCAACAGCAATTGGCATTAATTATATTACTGTCCTTCAAAGCTTTAAGGAGTATCGTTTTTTATACTACTGTGCCTGGGAGTAACATCAGACAGACAAACCTTGGTAATTTTAAGTTATTGTATTTATCCATTTTGAATAAAGACATAAGCTTTTATTTTATTTATATCTTGTAATTTTTTTTCACTGTTCCAAAATACTTGAAGGAAGAGCAGAGGAGCATGAAAGAAGGAATGATGGGCAGTTCCATTTAAATTTTAGTGTCAACCTTTTTATTTTTTTGAGTAAGCTCAACAATATGGGAAAAAATGAGTTCTACTGTTTGGTAGCTTTTAAACACAAAGCAAAAAGAAACAGACTAGCAAATAGGCCACAAATGTCCCTTCCCTCGGATGCCACAGAAGTAAATGTATTTCACAAGTTCATAGAAAGAGCAAAAATCAGACAGAGAAGGCTTAAGTAGTTTGGGGACAAAGTCAAGATAATTTCAGCTGATAATACGAAGCATCACATCAGAAATGCACTTTAAGTAGCCAAGACTATGAATGACAAGTTGGCAAAGCCATTTTAGCTCCCTCCCTCACAGCACCTGGCAGAATGTTTGGACGTTTGAGATAAGTTTCACATGTGTAAGTACGCACTCTTCATCTCAGGATAGATGAGAAAGCACAACCTCTTCCAAGCAATTATGGAAATAGGAATATTGCCAAAACAGGTATTTTGATCAGAAAGCTAGGGATCCTGCTGCAGCTGCTCCAGCAAAGAAAAATTAAAAGGCAGCAGTATTGCTCAGTGCAGTAGTAGTGGTAGTGTGACTTCTGTCATTCTGAGATGACAAGAAACTCCTAAAAAAAGTTTGCTTGTAGAAAAATGTAGCAGAACACACTACAGAACAGTAAGCAAGATTCTAGTTATGTTACAGTTGCACACTCCACAAGTATTTGCAGATATGTTATGATTAAATCTTAGGATGAGAGCTAGGCACTCCCATTCCATCTACACCATTCCAATTTCCACAGGAGAAAAAAAAAGACATCTACTTGCAAGTAGATGTAGAGTCCAAGTAGGTGTGCTGCAGATGATTCAAGTGCAAACACTCAGCTGGGTATTTCAGAGTTTATGCCAGTCTTATTTGTCTTGTGTTCAGAGATGTGAAGATTTTCAGAGGATGAAGGATCCTTTATGAGTAACTAGTTACTGTTAGGTATAGTGGTGTGCAGCTTTTCCCACATGAAACCAAGTAGCTACAAAAGTCAGAATGTATTTCAGTTGTATGCAGAGATCTTGAGAAAGCAGGAAAGTCGCAGAAAGTGTTTTATGTTTGGTTATGGCCCTTTTTCAGAGAAAAAGTTGACAAAAGCTAATGATGTACTGAAATCCCTGGCAACAGTTCAACAGTATAATATGAAACTGTTCTGGTGTTCAGTGCTCACAGACATTGCCTAAATCAAAATGAAGATTATAAGCTTGACCCATGCTCCATACAAACAAAAACTGAACAACTAAACCTCATATCTGTCCCTAAGGATGCCTAGACACAATGAGGTACTCAAGTACTGCCCAAGGCTCAAAGAACACAGGTGCTCAGTGGGTGGCTCAGATCACACAACCCAGCTAGCAGATTTGTGGCACTATTCTCACTCTAGTGGGAAATTAATGCAACCTACCACAGGAAGACAAGTGGCCATTTGGATATTGATCCCAGAGTAGTGCTTAAAACAAGTTCTTCATCCTAGGCATCAAACTGCTGCCTCGTAGTTTGCCTATGCAAATTTTAAATTTACAAGTACACAACCTGCTAGTTTTAAAAAAAAGTTTGTGATAATAGTTAAAAGTGTTTGCAAAATAATGTGCTACCAAGGCGATCCCAACTACAAACTCAAAAACCTTCCTTATTGACAAATTCAGTAAAGAATATGTTTGGGAGATTTGGAAAAGGAGTATCAGTGTCTGATTCAGCCAGACCAAGGAAGAGAAAGGATGGTGGGATAACAGAAATTACAATGAAGAGTGGACGTGGAGAATTTAGCAAACCTCACAAAATACACTGGCGTAGCAAGTTGTCCCACTAAAACAAGTACTTAAGAAGCATAGCTGCAACTCGTAATGAATAAACATCCTTCAAAAATTGCTTGCATGAAGCATAGAAGTGACAGGAAGGAGAATTTTCTGCTTAGAAGGAAACAGTATGGCCCAACATGCTGCAGCAGCCATCAGACATCAGTGCCTTTTTCTAGAGATCAGCATAAATAACTTCCTGCTTTGTAGTTCTACTCACAGTACGTCTGTGGAAAAACAGTATTTAAACCACACTTTTCATTCCGTACGTGTCAATGAAAATGGAAGGGCTGCTAAGCGTTTTGAAGTCTTCCATGATCAAAAGTGCAGCACAAGTAATACAATTCTCCAAAATCTGAGAGAGGGAAAGTAAAATAAATTATTCCCGCTCTTTGGTTTGTATGGTAATCGTGTAAATGCAAGGAATGTAAAATTGAGAAGTATCCACTTCTAGAATGACAATTAGTGAGCAACGCAAATATCTTCATGCAGCTCCTTCCCTAGGCACTAATGAAATCATTCCCCAATAATGGGGAATGCTGCCTGTATATTAAAAGCTTACTGCTATATCTATATATGATGAATATAGAAGTATTAGTGAGGAAGTGATGTCACATGCTTGTAATTCCTTACACGCAGTATCTATGCTCCTCTGGATGTGTGGCTATCATGTTTGTGTTCTATAAATACCCTTGCTGTGTGTATGTGTTGAGGGTTGATGCGATACCTTCTGTGGAGACTGTGCATCTCTTTTTCACCATTTATCAGTGTTTGTGCTTCTGTGAAACTCAACAGAACGCTGCCATTGCCCTGCACAGGCCTTATACCATCACACTGCTATAGCTGCAACAATTTAACTCCAAAAGGACATGCAGGATTGGCAATGTTCTTTTTGCATGCTGTCACTCAGAGTGAATGACACGGGCATTACATAGATCTTTACTGCCTTATAATATTGTAGCTGCCATTCAACATATCAACACTTGCACTTCTCACTAAGAAACCTACACACAGAAGAATTATTCAAGAAGTCCTCCAGCTGTTCAGATAATTCAGGGCACTCTCTACTCAGGATCAATATTCTGCTTTGAAAAGGCTTTGATGTTGGTCTAAGAAATGAGTGTAAATATTAGCAGACTGTATATAAGTAAATATATGATGAAATGTTCTTATCTCACTGACAAAAAGCTCTGGTGTCCTCAGGCTTTTAAGGCATGCTGCAATCAATATTGATAAGCCACGTCTCTTCCTCAAGTCACACAGCTTCTATGTTCACGCATGCTCCATTCACATCTTTTATCACGTTTTAACACCATGAGACTTTATAAATAACAGTTAATTAAAACATGGAAGTCTATTTTTGGGCTGTCTTATTTTTTTATTCATGAAACGTTTCACATTATGCCTGGCTTTTAGAGTATGATTTTTTTTTTTTTTTTCCCACATGCTTATACACATTAGCGGAGCCTTTTCATTTATTTCTGGATCATCACATCTTTACTCACACACATTAGCCCAGCTCCACAACCTGCCATTATCCCACTATTTTAAAGCGTAAGAAACATGAAACAAAGAAGGCATGCATAATCTCTCTTGCTTTGTAAGGCTACACACTATGTGTTGGTTGGTTTTTTTTCTTACATTTTAAGGCACACACATTTTATATTTTCTCACATTTGCAAGATGAACATTCTGATAACCAGTTATCAACTTCTACTAACCTTCTGCTAATAACACCCATTCATGGGAGACCGGCACAGTCTCATGGCAATCATCCTACAATGAACTTCACAGTGATGCCAGAGACCAGCCCAAACAAAACACAGAATTAATATCTGTGGGGGGATAAAAAACAGTATAGTAGAAGTCTAGGAAAGGAATGGAAGAGAAATAGAACTTACTATACTGCTAGGCAGAGATCCCAAGCTCTTACAGACATACATCTGTAGGAAGGAAAATCTATTTTTTAAGAAGTGATGGAGAATCAGATATGGAACAGTCTACAGATGCAGAAAGAGTAAACAGACCAAGGAGAAACAGCTCTTAAAAAAAAAAAAAAAAAGATAATGCAATAGATCTAATGAAATCACCTAGTAAGTCAGGGAAAAGGAACAACTATTTAACATTTCTCACATCAGAACAATTAAAAAGGTTCCTAATTAAACAATCAGGCAACAAATTTAAGGCAAAAATGGAGACTTACTTCCTTAAACTCCACATTCACTAAGTCATATAGATGCCAAAGCATGCCATGGAGGCTGAGAATGTAAATCTGAGTAACTGAACACATTCACTGAGGACATTATGTCCCCTAAAATTAAACTGTGCAAATATTACTAGAGTTCACAAAATTCTTCATCAGTGCTATCAAGTGCTTGAAAATTCCATCAAAAGATGATTACTTAATACATAACGGAGATGTAATATATGAATTACTTCTCCATCTGTCCTTTACTGAAAGCTTGCCAGCAGCCTTATTCCTATAGCAGATTCTGCTATTACAGGTTAGCTTTGTACTGATACACTACAAAAATCTCTTTCAGAAAAGTTATGTTCATCCTAGACAGCCTGAGCAGACATCTGATAGGCAACATTGTAGCGTAAACAATAATTTTATTTGCTCAGAGCAGGAGATCCTATGAGCTATAAAGCACATCCTTCAGTCCTTTCTCTGCTACATATTTTTTCCAGTGCATAGCAGCGCTTTCTTGGAATTCACAAGAAACATACAAACACCAAGAACGTACTGTGCCTTCAGCAAGAACTTCAAAAAGCTTAAAAGCTGCACAGTCTGCTTACTCTGATCACCTTTTTAAGTTTACATCCCAGTGAAGTCTGAATGACAATGAACTGTCACTTTAACATCAAGAATTTTTGTTTGCCTTCTCGTGGATAGATGATTTTGATGCACTGAATGCATTTCTAATTTCTAGCTCAATCACGTTGTACCAAAGCAAACAACAAATAAACACCAAAACAACAAACAAACAGAAAAACAACAAAAAAATCTCACAAATCTAAAGTTATAGAAGAATTACTACTAGGCAGAAGTCTGGAAACTATTTGAAAGCAAAGTTGAGAATCCAAGTCACTCTTTAGATTGGACAGAGAAAACACAGAATTGATGGAACAAGTACTTGGATAAATTTAGTGTAGTCAATTTGGAACTGGCTTTTCCATGAAAAACAAATGAATAATAAATAAGTACATCAGGAGATGTTCTTGATCAAGGCATAACTTCTCAGGTTATTCTCTTTCCCTTGCCATAAAATGCAATAGCTCTGCTCTTGAGTCTTGGCACAAAGGAGTTCAAAGCAACTGAGGTCAAAACAGAGCGTTGAGAAGTGGTGTAATCATATGTTTTGAAGTTCTTGGGGTTGATCAGGTATCCACATAGCAACAGCCATTTTCCCACAACACCTTGTACATGACTCAGTGACATGTTTCTCACTGAAGATCACAGCTTTGACTCTCCTACGAAGATGGCCTCTTTCCTACCTACAAACAATCAACAGATTGAATGAAGATGCCGAACAGAAACCAATTTAAGGCTGCTACCGAAGTAATAATATCCTTTACCAATATGATCCACAGTATTTTAAGTGAGGTTTAACATGTACTATAAACAGTATCGTGGAAGGACCATTAATAAGCATCTGTGCTATTTTAAAACAACAGGTGGTGAGATCGTTTCACTGCAGTTATGTGCTCACCATATGTGTAAATGGAAATTCTGTAGGAGGTAGAAGGCAAACGAGAGAATAGTTAGCAAATATAGATATATAATTATATAGATATATTAAGATATATATGATCTCATTAAAGCTGCAGCACATTTTACAGGCTAACTAACAGCTGCCAGGATAACTTCAATGCATTTTTGAGTCTTTTGGGATAGTTTCTGGAACAAAGATGTGACAGAAAAGCAGTCAAAGTAAGAAAAGCTGAGACTGTTACATTGGGGTTAGACCTATTTGGCTATCACTTCTAATGAATCACTGGGGAACTAATGCAGAAAACAATGCACAAACGTTCAAAGACCAACTAGCTGTTCTGATGTGCTTCTGAAACTGCCCATGAAACCTGAAAAGCCAAAGAATAGTTAAAGTAGCCAATTTTAACATTCATTTTAATAATGATTAGAAAATAGAGTAATTCTGTAACAGTATAAACCAGAAGACTTTCTTGACACTAGTCTCTCAATGCATCATGAAATTAATACGAACAAATTCATGCTCGTGTTGCCTCTCTTCAAGAGAGAAACTTGAATCAAATTGATTTCCCCTAAAGCATGAACTCTGTCTTTATATCTCTATGCTTCAGATACTAAATCTGCGTCCTTAGAATCTGGGTTGCGAAGTGCCTGTGTTCTATTACATTAGGTATATATACAAAGGTACTTAAAGCCTGTCTTTTTTCCACCGTTGATATGCATAGGTTGCTATGAAAGTAATACCTCCTATTTATTTCCATGGAAACCACAACAGATACAAAGAGCACAATAACTCTATTTAGACGGAAAAAATTCTCAGTTCCAAAACACTGTTTTTCAGCACAGCCACCACCATTAGCTATGCAAAAAATCCGCATGGCCATCCAGAACACAGTTTGCCTTTCACGTTGCTGTCACCACTGCTGAAGCGCACCACCCACCACCTCACTGCACTCACACCCGCTGTTTGGTCTCCATAAAGATTCAGCAAGTGTTAACGAATGTCAATTGTTGCAATTTTTTGTACGTGGAGGACTTTAATTACAGCCCTTTGTTTCACACTCACTTTCATGACAGATGCCATTGTGTCAGACCGCCCCTCTGCTGCCACCTGTCGTACAGCAACGAAGTGTAATGAGAGGAAAGGTTCAGCCTCTACTGACAGTCGCCTCTGATGAAACGGCCAACATAGTACAATAAAAGGCATTACTTTTGGAGCAGCCTTCAGATTAGGGATGAATGAAACCTACTTCTAACAATTATTACTTCTGCAATTGACTGACTACTCACATAGAGATCTTGTACTGACCACAATTAAGAAGTCCAACAGAAGGTTCACTTGGGTAGTAAGAGATGATATATAAGTTGATGGCTGGCATTTAGTTCTAAAGTGAAAGTTTTTCCTCACCTAGAAGTGCCAGTTACATAAAGGGCATCATATGATTTGAAAGCATTTAAACTTTTTTTGTTATGGAGACTACTGCTAAAATACTGTTTGCTTATGTCAGGTGTGTGCATGAGAGTGTAAATAAAATACCTGTCTACTCACATTCTACTGCAGTCTCTTTTTATCCTAGTCTGTAAGGAATTCTTAGTTTGGGGAAAATATGCCAACTCCAAGCCTAGTAACAACAGTACTCCGAAAGAAAGGCTGTTATTTGGGTTGGTTCAAGCAGCATTTAGAAACATCACCTTCAGACATTCTCCCATTTAGACAAATTTATTAGCTGAACTGTTTCATTTCAACCTCGCAAAGGACCACAAGGAAATCAAACTGTTGTTCTTTCAAGCGCATTCAGGGTTACCAGGTTTTCCAGATTGTTCTCCTAAGGAAACAAGCTTCATGCAAACCTATCTGCCTGACCCCTGCTCATAAATTTGGTTAAATGAACACGCTGGTTCAAAGGCTAGCTGTGGCTTAGAAATCTGAAAGATAATTAAACTCCTCCAAATTCACAGAACTAATCTAAATGAAGAAATTTAAACTAGCAGACCCTCAGAGAAAAAGGCAACTAATTCTCAGCTGCTACCCAGTCTGTCCAGCACCAACCAGCTGGCCAACTGGACTGTTCTGCCAGGCAGCAGGGCTCCTGCCCCAGATTAACTGCAACACAGACTGTTTTCTTTGCTTGGCAGAGGGATGGAAGTTACTGTAACAGAAGGCGGAAGAGGAGTTCAGAAAGAGAAATGGATTTACATCAGTGACAGCGTTCAACTAAATTAACTAAACTCACACTGATCATTATATACAAACTTTTTCCCCTGTCTATGGACACATGCACCCTTCCATTTGACATGATTACACCATCTGTCTTTAGCGTACACATAAGATAAAAACAGAAGCAATTCAAGTTTTCAGTGTCAAACCAACCAGATGTTCTATGGTAACGACTCTTGATCAACCATTCCTTCCTCCCTGCCTCCCCATTATTTTAGAAAGCGTCAACATATTTTAGAATCATTATTCACATTCGCCAGGAAGCACAAACAGCTATACTTACTCTCCTAATGTTTTGTCAACATTAGCAAGAACTCATACCACTCTACATTTACAGCAACAGAATGGGAAGCCATTACTTGATGCTTTCTTCAAGAAAGGAATGGGCTCAGTATAGAATGGGTGGACCAACATGACGCATATCTGAACTCATATACACGCTTTCTTTCTTCAGCCAGAGGCAATTACAGGAGAAATCAACCAATGACTACTATAGTGCAATTGCTGAGACACACAAAAATCATACTCTTTTTCTGGCCAGAAAACAAACAAACAAAAAAACCCAAACAAACCAAAACAAAAACAACAACAGATGTGTAATAACTCAGGCTCCCAACTGTTTTACAAGAAAAAATGTAAATGTTTGGTAGGTGACAGACACAGGTTTGATGGAACGAGGCATTACTTTTCCTGGTTTGAAAGGTATACACTGGATGCACCACGGAGTGCTTAAATAGGGTTTATACAGGGCCATAATTAATGGCTAGAATAACTTGCATGGGCCATACTTAATGACTGGTCTACAAAAGAAAAATCCATCTGTTTAACTAATTTTCTGACACTGCAATTCACCATCACTCTTTGTTTCTTCCTTATGAAGTCTCAATTGTCTTCTATATGCATTTCCTGTCTCTGTAATCATCAGCCTTCTGCCTACCCAGCAACAGTACTGAGGCAAACAGATGTATTTAAACATCTTCCCAGAAATAATGGCAACAGACCAAGCAACTGCCTGTTACCTCCATATTATTTTTATCATCAGCACCATGCCCAGGGCCTTCAGCCACAACTGAGGAACCACCATTGCAATTACACAAGCTGCTCAATAAGCACACAGGATAATGGGATCCTTTACAACAAGTGTGTAAGTAAATAGATACCCAATAAAATAATGTTCAGGTTCTAGTATCTCGTTTCCACTTTTCAGTAAGGAAAAATAATAATAATAAGAAAACCCTTCTCCTTCCCTCACTACAGACACAATCACTATTTTCACTTCCAAACTGAAGCATGCAGAGCCAGCCATTATTTAACCACTGCTCACCCTAATAATTCACCTACGCATGCCATCCCCAGCCTCCTGTACTGACATGCAACCTTTTCCAGAGCAGAAGAAGAAAAAAAAAAAACACAACAAATGTCAAACAGATTCAGGCCAAGCAAGTGCTGTTCCCTTCCTGCTTTGAAGGTGTGCTCATTTAACACACTGCTGTGTACACTCCACAAGGAAGGTACAAGTCCATTGACCAAGCTACACAGTTGAAAGTGCTCACACTTTTTTGCTTAGAATACAGAATCACTCAGGTTGGGAAAGATCTTAAAGATCATTGAGTCCAACTGCAACCTGACCATACTACCACAGCTCTAACAACCCTCCATCATGTCCCTGAGCACCACATCCAAACAGTTTTTAAACACATCCAGGGATGGTGATTCAATTTCCAGCCTATTCCAGTGCTTAACAACCCTTTCTGTAAAGAAGTGTTTTCTGATATCCAACCTAAACTTACCCTGGCACAACCTAAGGCTGTTTCCCCTCGTCCTGACACCAGTGAGACGAGACCAACCCCGCTCTTGCTGTAAGCGCCTTTCAGGTGTTTGAAGTGAAAAATAAGGTCTCCCCTCAGCCTTCTTTTCCCCAGATTAAATGCCCCAGTTCCCTCAGCCACTCCTTGTAGGGAATATTTTCCAAGCCCTTCACAAGCCTTGATGCCCTTCTTTGGACCTGCTACAGCACCTCAGTGTCCTTTCTGTATTGAGGTGCCCCAAACTGAAAACAGTACTCGAGGTGAGTCCTCACCATGGCAAAGCAACCCGTTGGTTCTTCTATTTACTAAACAACAGCATTTACATGTCACTGGTATTTCTGTTTCAAACCACACACTAGCTGATGGAAACTGAAAAGCGAAGAGAGCACAGAGGCCCCCGAGGAGCCTAAATAAACCATTTCGCTGGAAGGTCTGGGTCTCCAGCTCCCCGCTCCTTTCAGTTTCCTATTAAGCGACTTCCACAACCAGGCAGCCCGATGACACGATGGGCCCCGCAGCCCTCCAGCCCCCAGCACGTCTCCCCTCCACCTGCGGAGCGCCGCCGATCCCGCAGCGCGGCCCTGCACCTGTCGCAGCCTCACGGCCTTTCGCGCAGCGCGAAGGACAGAGCGAGCGGCGGGCAGGGAGCTGGCACCGAGCCACGTCCTGGCGGCAAAAGATAAAACGCAGCGCCGTAGCGCTCCGTCGGGCGGCCCCGCTGCTGCAGGAGCGGCGGCTTTCCCCGCATACGAGCGCGGTGCCGAACCGCTCGCCCCCGCGCCGGCAGCCCCCTCTCACCTTCCCAGCGGCCGGCTCAGCGCATCTTCCTCCCTCCCGCCCTTCTTCCCCTCCCGGAGCCGCGGGCCCGTCGGCACCGCGCCCAACGCTGCGTATCCCTCAACCGGCGGCGGCGGCGGCGGCTCCCACGAACGCTTCACCCCCACATCGCGCCGACAGCTGCCGCTCCTAAATTCACGGCGCTCCGGCGGCATGAAGTCATCTTCCCCGCCCCCTCCCCGGGCCGCCGCATTCCGCTCCCGCCGCGGAGGGGGAGACCGCCCCCCCCCCCCGGTTCCGCCGCCCGCGCCCCGCGGTGCCTCCCGCTCCCTCCCACCCGAGGGCCGGCGCTCCCGCGGCGCTGCGAGCTCCGCGATGCCCGGCGGCACGCGGGAGGACGGCACGTCCCCCCACGCCGGCGACGGGCTGCGGTCGGGGGTCCCACCCCGGACCCGGCGCGCGATGGGCCGCTCCGCCCCGCTCCCGCCCGCCCCTCGCGGGAGTCCCTCGGCGCGCTGCGGGGCGCTCCCGCTCCGAGCGCGGCCCCCGCGCTCCTCCCCGCGGCTTGGCCGCTCCGTACCAGCGAAGCGCGAGGTCCCGGAGCCGAGGGCCGGCCTCCCGCGGGAGAGCGTTGCTGTACGCTCGCGCGTCCGTTCGGAAGGAAATCCCGCTGTAATTCGTGCCCGTGTGTGGGCGCCCGGCTCCCCCCGCTCCTCTCCGCCGCCTCGGGGCGCGCAGGCGCCGCGCGGCTGTGCCCCCAAATGCGGCTGTGTGGGACGGAGGGCTGCTGTGTCGGGGGCTCCCGCTCTCTGCCTGCGGGGGGAAGGCGGACAGCGCTTCAAGGTCACCGCGACGCGCGGGTTCCCTGGCAGGGGTGTCCCGATGTTTTAAAGAGCCGCCGGTGGGCAGCGAGGCTGTTTTTGTTATTTATGGTGCCCCGTGCGCGTGCTGGGTAACCGAGCCGTTGGTGAGGAAAGCCGGATTCCTGTCACAGCCCGCTGTCGCGTGCAGGATGAGCGCAGCTGTGTTGCTGCACAAATAACAGCGGGCAGCCCCGGGTCGGGCACGTGGCCGAGTCACCCCGGTCCCAGAACTCTTCGTGTTTCGTAAGCAAAGCCAACATTGTGATGGAACAATTCCTAGGAACGCGACGCTGTGAGCACAGGTGGCCCCAGGGCACTTAGTTCTGTGGAGCGGGTGGGAGCGGGAGGTTGGGACGAGTTGGGAACGCCGCAGGTTTCTTGCTGTTGGAGTCTGAAGCGGGAGCATAGCCCCTGAAGGAGTTGCTTCAGCGGCCTGGGGCTGCTGGGAAGGTCCTCTGTGATGGCAGAGGAAAGCAGGGAGAGGGAGAAGAGCCCCGCTAAGGTAAGGATGCTCATCTCTGCCTCTCAGGAGAAACAGAGGAACTAAGAGCCTGAGTTCCCCTTTGGAAATTCCTTGTGTCTATTTTTATCACGGTTATGGAAAGGCTTCAAAGCGTGCCATTATCTTTAATTTGATTCCCCGTGCCTGTGCAGTTGCACAGTTGCGCTAATTTGGAGCTGCTCCTGTTTACTCCCTGCCTTACTATTACATTGATTGCTGTGGCAGATCTAAGCGTGCTGAGCTGGCTGCATATCAACACCGATGCTTAATCTCTGTTTACAGTTTTGTTGGGATATGTGATTAAGCTCATCAGGCGTGCAGAGGAGCTGAGGGCCACGTGGGCAGGCAGGGCTCCCAGGGGGAACGCCCAGCCCCACAGATGAGCCAGAAGCTCTCTGGGTCACCTCACAAGGTGGTGGGTTTATTGCCTGGGGGAGGTAGGGTGTGATACGGGATCCATCATAGGAAGAGCATTTGGGGATTGTACAAGGTTTATTATGGGGTGTTTGGAACCAGAGAGCAGGACAGGATTACACTGTTTGTGCCATCTGTCTTTGCATGAGTGTTTGTGTCTCTGTTATCTACGAGACTGGCCACGTGTGTATTTATAGTCAGTTGTGTATACACACAAAGCATTTGTTTTTGCCAGTTTGGAGTACGTGCTCATGCTTGCTAGTGGCTGGACCTCAGAACATGGAGGCATGGCAGCATTGCTTCTGTTGGGCTGCTGGATTCAGCAACTAATTCCCTAAATGATTGATGTTCTAGGATCACTATTTCTGTGGTATCACTGCATCACAGAGTCAAGTTTCAGTGCTCTTGGCCCAAGGATGTTAATACTTTTCCACATTGTAACAAGAAAAGCAGAAGCATATAGGGCAAGCACCTACAGAATTTGAGTTACTGAAAAAGAATGTTGGTGTCCATCTATTAGGGATATTCAGAGAGCTTCTGCTAAGAGAGTATAACATTAGATGTACTAATGTTATTATAACATTAGATTTACTGATATGGACTCAAAAAAAGTGAAAACACAAATCCATAAATGATCAGAAACTAAGCATTTCAACTTTAAAAGAATAGTCTGCAGGAAAGTGAAGCGGAAACTAGTTTGTGAAATTAGTTGAGAAGCTCAGTGTGGGCAGAGATTGGATTTATTTATTTATTTATTATTTGGGGAGAACAATGATAAGGAGTAACTCCAGACAACTGCAAAGGGGATGACTTTAAACAAGATGTTAGTGGTAGGTTTTCAACCAACAAGTGAAGAGAAATTTGTGGCTTAAAGGCTAGGAATAGCAAGGAAAATGTGAGATTTGCCAGCATTCAAACTGAATTAGATTGTTAAAATAATTTCTGACATATATAGCGAAATGTTAGTTGGTTGTTTGGAAAAAAAAAAAAAAGAAAGAAAGAAATCCTGAAATAAGTAATTTAGTTCTGTTTCACTGAGGATGGAGTGGAAAATCTAGGCTTTGCCCCTCAAATGGAACATTTTGCTTTCTTGATAATTGCAGCTGAAACAAAGGTTGGATGGAGCTAAGGGAATGAGTGTATAAAAATAAATGTTACTGTTTTCACTATGAAAATAAAATCAGAAGAGTGTGTTCAAGTCAGAGGAGTAAATCTCTCTAAATATATTAAAAAAGTAGGATATAAAGTCAGAAGATGTTTTTATAAATCAGTTATGGTACCTTACTCCTGGAGGATTTCAGATATTTAAGATATGAGAAGAAAAAACACCTAAGGTGTTTGGGATTAGCCTTGCCAGTTGTTGGCAGTGTTGAACACTGAAATTTGGGGATGTTTTCACTATGGAAGCCATTTTGACAAACTGCAGAATATAAGGAGTGGGGTAAAGTAGATAAAGTGTACTCATAAGAGACTAGGATTGTGAAGGATGGCAAAAAGTTGTCTGTTAAGGCAAAATGAAATTTTAAAGAAAAGTTGGTGGTAACATTTCAAAAAGAGTATTCTTGTGTTTTATTAGTATTTTCAGCAGTGGTCTTGGGCAAGTAAGTGCAAATGAATTAAAAGAAACATTATCAATGTGGAGGAAGTAATCACTTACAAAGTATGTTATCAAATAGTGATATATATCCACAGTATTTTTCAAACCATTTGAGAGGGAATGATTGTTTATGTAAATTCTGCTTGGATTACTTTAATTCAATCAAAATCATACAAATTAAAAAGAAAACAAGTCATGCTGCTGCAGACATTAATTTCTAACCTTCAGCAGAAGGCAATTTAAAGTAAAACATTCTGGCTCTAAACAGAATAACCAAACTTGGATTGCAGACTGCCTCCACCACTGTTTCTCAGTATTCTCCTATTCATGCTGGCTGCATCCCTTCTTAAATTAGGATAGTCAAATTTTCAAGGCAGAGACCATAAGTGTTTCAGTTTGTACAACATTGTTAGGTACTTGCAAAATGCACTGATGATTATTTGTGCTGCTTGTGCTTCTAATGTGATGGCTTGACTATGCACAAGACCCAGTTCTTCCTTAAGTTACACGTTGTCTCAGCTGAAAGTAATGGAAGTTGTGTCTGCAGAGTGGTAGAGCCTGGTCCTTAATCTCTTGAGGTCAGTAGGAACAGAAGTGTTCTCCTGTTTTCTTCTCTTGGGGCTTCAAGCATTTGAAGACCCAAAGGAGTCTGATTTTAATACTTTGATAGCAATGCCGCTTTGATTTTTCTCATTTGCCACCATCAATTTCATTGTTTGATTATACATTTTCTAATCTTCATAGGAAAAATAGTCTCATATTAGCATTTCCTTGCTTAAATATACATTACTAACACTGTAATATTAAAGTGGGAAAAATTTCCAAACGGAAAAAACTGCTTGTAATGATACAATGCTGTTGTAACATATATGCTATACGAGGAGAAATTAAAGAACAAACATTCTCAATTCTGGATTTACTGTTGCGTTTTCCCAGTGCTTGTCTGATTAAGCTTAACTTTTTTCACATATTCACATGGAGCATGTGGAATCTGTTCTTTCTAGAGAAGAAAAATAGACTGTCATGTGACAATTTGGATACCAGCATAGGTTTTCAGCACATTTATTTATTTATGTGAATGAGTATGTGAGATGTAGTGCTTATTCAACAACTATATGTTGACAGTGGAAGAGCAAAAATTGGAGATCTCAACGTATATTTTTCATGTCTTCTTCAAATTCAGTCTTTTCATCCTCCTCAACCTTCCAACCAAAAGTTCCGCCTTCAGGTTTCTCATTCCAGTCCTCACAGATGTTAGTCAGCAGCAGTCTTCATCTCAATCTCCTAGCCTAGTAATCAGTGCTTTCTTTTTGCAGTGTTGTTTTTCAGATTCTCCCACTCATTGCCAGACCCTCTGGTAAGTTATATCCAATTTTATCTTTATTCAGATTCTTTCTTTTCATCCTACTACTTCCAATTTTTTTTCTCTTGAATACCATTTTGCCTTCCTTCCCCTTCATCTCTTTCATAATGTAACTTGTTCTTCATTCAAAATAGCCCCTCTGCAGATCATGGGATTTCAAACTTGCAAACAATTTATGGCAGAACAAAGATATTAGAGGCTCTGTAGTTAAGTCTTTGCTGCTTCTTCATGTCTTTCCAGCTACCAGGTAATATCTTGGCTCATCGCCATACCTCTTGATCCCTTTCTGAAAAGCTTGAGCCAATGTGCTCATCTTCTAAACAAAAGCTTTCTCTAGCTCATGTTTCCCCTGCATATGAATTCTGCATCTTCCTTTTCCATGCAGGCTGGATCCAGATAAAGTTAACAGTCAGAAAAAAATTGGTGAAATCTTCAGGTTTCCAGAACTATTGCCTGAGTAGGTAGCTAATGGTAAGTTTTACTGACCTTACTCTGGGGCATGCTTTGTGAAAGTGGAATCTTAGGAGTGAATTTTGCAAAAACTCTCTGGTTCCTCCCAGAGCACATGCAGTTTTCAGACTGTTAAGGATTTGAATAGATGTCAGTCAAATCAGATGTGCTAAGTTCCTCATCCAAAGTATGTAGACTAATGAACGGTCATTAGATTTCTTTTTAGTCTAGTAGGATTTATCATGCTAATTTTTTTGGGAAAAAAAAAAGCCTTCTATTAGTGACATAACGATATATTCTGAAGCTAGTACAATGCTGAAATATGTATATCAAATGAATAAAAAAAGTGAAATAACAGTGAAGAGAATCTAATCGAAAGTAGCAAGTACCCTATAAAATATAGGCTCTTATCTCTAAATGTCTGCAGTGGCCACAATTTCATTTACAGGCTTAATTTTTCCATGTTCCTTCCTTAGAAGGGCAGGGCCAAGAAGAGAAGAAGAGCAGGAGAAGACGAGAAGGGCAGGGCCAAGAAGAGAAGAAGAGCAGGAGAAGACGAGAAGGGCAGGGCCAAGAAGAGAAGAAGAGCAGGAGAAGACGAGAAGGGCAGGGCCAAGAAGAGAAGAAGAGCAGGAGAAGACGAGAAGGGCAGGGCCAAGAAGAGAAGAAGAGCAGGAGAAGACGAGAAGGGCAGGGCCAAGAAGAGAAGAAGAGCAGGAGAAGACGAGAAGGGCAGGGCCAAGAAGAGAAGAAGAGCAGGAGAAGACGAGAAGGGCAGGGCCAAGAAGAGAAGAAGAGCAGGAGAAGACGAGAAGGGCAGGGCCAAGAAGAGAAGAAGAGCAGGAGAAGACGAGAAGGGCAGGGCCAAGAAGAGAAGAAGAGCAGGAGAAGACGAGAAGGGCAGGGCCAAGAAGAGAAGAAGAGCAGGAGAAGACGAGAAGGGCAGGGCCAAGAAGAGAAGAAGAGCAGGAGAAGACGAGAAGGGCAGGGCCAAGAAGAGAAGAAGAGCAGGAGAAGACGAGAAGGGCAGGGCCAAGAAGAGAAGAAGAGCAGGAGAAGACGAGAAGGGCAGGGCCAAGAAGAGAAGAAGAGCAGGAGAAGACGAGAAGGGCAGGGCCAAGAAGAGAAGAAGAGCAGGAGAAGACGAGAAGGGCAGGGCCAAGAAGAGAAGAAGAGCAGGAGAAGACGAGAAGGGCAGGGCCAAGAAGAGAAGAAGAGCAGGAGAAGACGAGAAGGGCAGGGCCAAGAAGAGAAGAAGAGCAGGAGAAGACGAGAAGGGCAGGGCCAAGAAGAGAAGAAGAGCAGGAGAAGACGAGAAGGGCAGGGCCAAGAAGAGAAGAAGAGCAGGAGAAGACGAGAAGGGCACGGCCAAGAAGAGAAGAAGAGCAGGAGAAGACGAGAAGGGCACGGCCAAGAAGAGAAGAAGAGCAGGAGAAGACGAGAAGGGCAGGGCCAAGAAGAGAAGAAGAGCAGGAGAAGACGAGAAGGGCAGGGCCAAGAAGAGAAGAAGAGCAGGAGAAGACGAGAAGGGCAGGGCCAAGAAGAGAAGAAGAGCAGGAGAAGACGAGAAGGGCAGGGCCAAGAAGAGAAGAAGAGCAGGAGAAGACGAGAAGGGCAGGGCCAAGAAGAGAAGAAGAGCAGGGCCGAGAAGACGAGAAGGGCAGGGCCAAGAAGAGAAGAAGAGCAGGAGAAGACGAGAAGGGCAGGGCCAAGAAGAGAAGAAGAGCAGGGCCGAGAAGACGAGAAGGGCAGGGCCAAGAGGAGAAGAAGAGCAGGGCCGAGAAGACGAGAAGGGCAGGGCCAAGAGGAGAAGAAGAGCAGGGCCGAGAAGACGAGAAGGGCAGGGCCAAGAGGAGAAGAAGAGCAGGGCCGAGAAGACGAGAAGGGCAGGGCCAAGAAGAGAAGAAGAGCAGGGCCGAGAAGACGAGAAGGGCAGGGCCAAGAAGAGAAGAAGAGCAGGGCCGAGAAGACGAGAAGGGCAGGGCCAAGAGGAGAAGAAGAGCAGGGCCGAGAAGACGAGAAGGGCAGGGCCAAGAGGAGAAGAAGAGCAGGGCCGAGAAGACGAGAAGGGCAGGGCCAAGAGGAGAAGAAGAGCAGGGCCGAGAAGACGAGAAGGGCAGGGCCAAGAGGAGAAGAAGAGCAGGGCCGAGAAGACGAGAAGGGCAGGGCCAAGAGGAGAAGAAGAGCAGGGCCGAGAAGACGAGAAGGGCAGGGCCAAGAGGAGAAGAAGAGCAGGGCCGAGAAGACGAGAAGGGCAGGGCCAAGAAGAGAAGAAGAGCAGGGCCGAGAAGACGAGAAGGGCAGGGCCAAGAAGAGAAGAAGAGCAGGGCCGAGAAGACGAGAAGGGCAGGGCCAAGAAGAGAAGAAGAGCAGGGCCGAGAAGACGAGAAGGGCAGGGCCAAGAAGAGAAGAAGAGCAGGGCCGAGAAGACGAGAAGGGCAGGGCCAAGAAGAGAAGAAGAGCAGGGCCGAGAAGACGAGAAGGGCAGGGCCAAGAAGAGAAGAAGAGCAGGGCCGAGAAGACGAGAAGGGCAGGGCCAAGAAGAGAAGAAGAGCAGGGCCGAGAAGACGAGAAGGGCAGGGCCAAGAAGAGAAGAAGAGCAGGGCCGAGAAGACGAGAAGGGCAGGGCCAAGAAGAGAAGAAGAGCAGGGCCGAGAAGACGAGAAGGGCAGGGCCAAGAAGAGAAGAAGAGCAGGGCCGAGAAGACGAGAAGGGCAGGGCCAAGAAGAGAAGAAGAGCAGGGCCGAGAAGACGAGAAGGGCAGGGCCAAGAAGAGAAGAAGAGCAGGGCCGAGAAGACGAGAAGGGCAGGGCCAAGAAGAGAAGAAGAGCAGGGCCGAGAAGACGAGAAGGGCAGGGCCAAGAAGAGAAGAAGAGCAGGGCCGAGAAGACGAGAAGGGCAGGGCCAAGAAGAGAAGAAGAGCAGGGCCGAGAAGACGAGAAGGGCAGGGCCAAGAAGAGAAGAAGAGCAGGGCCGAGAAGACGAGAAGGGCAGGGCCAAGAAGAGAAGAAGAGCAGGGCCGAGAAGACGAGAAGGGCAGGGCCAAGAGGAGAAGAAGAGCAGGGCCGAGAAGACGAGAAGGGCAGGGCCAAGAGGAGAAGAAGAGCAGGGCCGAGAAGACGAGAAGGGCAGGGCCAAGAGGAGAAGAAGAGCAGGGCCGAGAAGACGAGAAGGGCAGGGCCAAGAGGAGAAGAAGAGCAGGGCCGAGAAGACGAGAAGGGCAGGGCCAAGAGGAGAAGAAGAGCAGGGCCGAGAAGACGAGAAGGGCAGGACCAAGAAGAGAAGAAGAGCAGGGCCGAGAAGACGAGAAGGGCAGGGCCAAGAAGAGAAGAAGAGCAGGGCCGAGAAGACGAGAAGGGCAGGGCCAAGAGGAGAAGAAGAGCAGGGCCGAGAAGACGAGAAGGGCAGGGCCAAGAGGAGAAGAAGAGCAGGGCCGAGAAGACGAGAAGGGCAGGGCCAAGAGGAGAAGAAGAGCAGGGCCGAGAAGACGAGAAGGGCAGGGCCAAGAGGAGAAGAAGAGCAGGGCCGAGAAGACGAGAAGGGCAGGGCCAAGAGGAGAAGAAGAGCAGGGCCGAGAAGACGAGAAGGGCAGGGCCAAGAAGAGAAGAAGAGCAGGGCCGAGAAGACGAGAAGGGCAGGGCCAAGAAGAGAAGAAGAGCAGGGCCGAGAAGACGAGAAGGGCAGGGCCAAGAAGAGAAGAAGAGCAGGGCCGAGAAGACGAGAAGGGCAGGGCCAAGAAGAGAAGAAGAGCAGGGCCGAGAAGACGAGAAGGGCAGGGCCAAGAAGAGAAGAAGAGCAGGGCCGTGAAGACGAGAAGGGCAGGGCCAAGAAGAGAAGAAGAGCAGGGCCGAGAAGACGAGAAGGGCAGGGCCAAGAAGAGAAGAAGAGCAGGGCCGAGAAGACGAGAAGGGCAGGGCCAAGAAGAGAAGAAGAGCAGGGCCGAGAAGACGAGAAGGGCAGGGCCAAGAAGAGAAGAAGAGCAGGGCCGAGAAGACGAGAAGGGCAGGGCCAAGAAGAGAAGAAGAGCAGGGCCGAGAAGACGAGAAGGGCAGGGCCAAGAAGAGAAGAAGAGCAGGGCCGAGAAGACGAGAAGGGCAGGGCCAAGAAGAGAAGAAGAGCAGGGCCGAGAAGACGAGAAGGGCAGGGCCAAGAAGAGAAGAAGAGCAGGGCCGAGAAGACGAGAAGGGCAGGGCCAAGAAGAGAAGAAGAGCAGGGCCGAGAAGACGAGAAGGGCAGGGCCAAGAAGAGAAGAAGAGCAGGGCCGAGAAGACGAGAAGGGCAGGGCCAAGAAGAGAAGAAGAGCAGGGCCGAGAAGACGAGAAGGGCAGGGCCAAGAAGAGAAGAAGAGCAGGGCCGAGAAGACGAGAAGGGCAGGGCCAAGAAGAGAAGAAGAGCAGGGCCGAGAAGACGAGAAGGGCAGGGCCAAGAAGAGAAGAAGAGCAGGGCCGAGAAGACGAGAAGGGCAGGGCCAAGAAGAGAAGAAGAGCAGGGCCGAGAAGACGAGAAGGGCAGGGCCAAGAAGAGAAGAAGAGCAGGGCCGAGAAGACGAGAAGGGCAGGGCCAAGAAGAGAAGAAGAGCAGGGCCGAGAAGACGAGAAGGGCAGGGCCAAGAAGAGAAGAAGAGCAGGGCCGAGAAGACGAGAAGGGCAGGGCCAAGAAGAGAAGAAGAGCAGGGCCGAGAAGACGAGAAGGGCAGGGCCGAGAAGAGAAGAAGAGCAGGGCCGAGAAGACGAGAAGGGCAGGGCCGAGAAGACGAGAAGGGCAGGGCCGAGAAGACGAGAAGAGCAGGGCCGAGAAGACGAGAAGGGCAGGGCCGAGAAGACGAGAAGGGCAGGGCCGAGAAGACGAGAAGGGCAGGGCCGAGAAGACGAGAAGGGCAGGGCCGAGAAGACGAGAAGGGCAGGGCCGAGAAGAGAGGAAGAGCAGGGCCGAGAAGAGAAGAAGAGCAGGGCCGAGAAGACGAGAAGGGCAGGGCCAAGAAGAGAAGAAGAGCAGGGCCGAGAAGACGAGAAGGGCAGGGCCGAGAAGAGAAGAAGAGCAGGGCCGAGAAGACGAGAAGGGCAGGGCCGAGAAGAGGAGAAGGGCAGGGCCGAGAAGACGAGAAGGGCAGGGCCGAGAAGAGAAGAAGAGCAGGGCCGAGAAGAGAAGAAGGGCAGGGCCGAGAAGAGAAGAAGAGCAGGGCCGAGAAGAGAAGAAGAGCAGGGCCGAGAAGAGAAGAAGAGCAGGGCCGAGAAGAGAAGAAGAGCAGGGCCGAGAAGAGAAGAAGGGCAGGGCCGAGAAGAGAAGAAGAGCAGGGCCGAGAAGAGAAGAAGGGCAGGGCCGAGAAGAGAAGAAGAGCAGGGCCGAGAAGAGAAGAAGGGCAGGGCCGAGAAGAGAAGAAGAGCAGGGCCGAGAAGACGAGAAGGGCAGGGCCGAGAAGAGAAGAAGAGCAGGGCCGAGAAGAAGAGCAGGGCAGGGCCGAGAAGAGAAGAAGGGCAGGGCCGAGAAGACGAGAAGGGCAGGGCCGAGAAGAGGAGAAGGGCAGGGCCGAGAAGAGAAGAAGAGCAGGGCCGAGAAGACGAGAAGGGCAGGGCCGAGAAGAGAAGAAGAGCAGGGCCGAGAAGACGAGAAGGGCAGGGCCGAGAAGAGAAGAAGAGCAGGGCCGAGAAGACGAGAAGGGCAGGGCCGAGAAGAGAAGAAGAGCAGGGCCGAGAAGACGAGAAGGGCAGGGCCGAGAAGACGAGAAGGGCAGGGCCGAGAAGACGAGAAGGGCAGGGCCGAGAAGACGAGAAGGGCAGGGCCGAGAAGACGAGAAGGGCAGGGCCGAGAAGACGAGAAGGGCAGGGCCGAGAAGACGAGAAGGGCAGGGCCGAGAAGACGAGAAGGGCAGGGCCGGGAAGACGAGAAGGGCAGGGCCGAGAAGACGAGAAGGGCAGGGCCGAGAAGACGAGAAGGGCAGGGCCGAGAAGAGGAGAAGGGCAGGGCCGAGAAGACGAGAAGGGCAGGGCCGAGAAGAGGAGAAGGGCAGGGCCGAGAAGACGAGAAGGGCAGGGCCGAGAAGAGGAGAAGGGCAGGGCCGAGAAGACGAGAAGGGCAGGGCCGAGAAGAGGAGAAGGGCAGGGCCAAGAAGAGAAGAAGAGCAGGGCCGAGAAGAGAAGAAGAGCAGGGCCGAGAAGACGAGAAGGGCAGGGCCGAGAAGAGAAGAAGAGCAGGGCCGAGAAGACGAGAAGGGCAGGGCCAAGAAGAGAAGAAGAGCAGGGCCGAGAAGACGAGAAGGGCAGGGCCAAGAAGAGAAGAAGAGCAGGGCCGAGAAGACGAGAAGGGCAGGGCCAAGAAGAGAAGAAGAGCAGGGCCGAGAAGACGAGAAGGGCAGGGCCAAGAAGAGAAGAAGAGCAGGGCCGAGAAGACGAGAAGGGCAGTGCCAAGAAGAGAAGAAGAGCAGGGCCGAGAAGACGAGAAGGGCAGGGCCGAGAAGAGGAGAAGGGCAGGGCCGAGAAGAGAAGAAGAGCAGGGCCGAGAAGACGAGAAGGGCAGGGCCGAGAAGACGAGAAGGGCAGGGCCGAGAAGACGAGCAGGGCCGAGAAGACGAGAAGGGCAGGGCCGAGAAGACGAGAAGGGCAGGGCCGAGAAGACGAGAAGGGCAGGGCCGAGAAGAGAAGAAGAGCAGGGCCAAGAAGAGAAGAAGAGCAGGGCCGAGAAGACGAGAAGGGCAGGGCCGAGAAGAGAAGAAGGGCAGGGCCGAGAAGACGAGAAGGGCAGGGCCGAGAAGACGAGAAGGGCAGGGCCGAGAAGAGAAGAAGAGCAGGGCCGAGAAGAGAAGAAGAGCAGGGCCGAGAAGAGAAGAAGAGCAGGGCCGAGAAGACGAGAAGAGCAGGGCCGAGAAGACGAGAAGAGCAGGGCCGAGAAGACGAGAAGGGCAGGGCCAAGAAGACGAGAAGGGCAGGGCCAAGAAGAGAAGAAGAGCAGGGCCGAGAAGACGAGAAGGGCAGGGCCGAGAAGAGAAGAAGAGCAGGGCCGAGAAGACGAGAAGGGCAGGGCCGAGAAGAGAAGAAGAGCAGGGCTGAGAAGACGAGAAGGGCAGGGCCGAGAAGAGAAGAAGAGCAGGGCCGAGAAGACGAGAAGGGCAGGGCCGAGAAGAGAAGAAGAGCAGGGCCGAGAAGACGAGAAGGGCAGGGCCGAGAAGAGAAGAAGAGCAGGGCCGAGAAGAGAAGAAGAGCAGGGCCGAGAAGAGAAGAAGAGCAGGGCCGAGAAGAGAAGAAGAGCAGGGCCGAGAAGACGAGAAGGGCAGGGCCAAGAAGAGAAGAAGAGCAGGGCCGAGAAGACGAGAAGGGCAGGGCCAAGAAGAGAAGAAGACCAGGGCCGAGAAGACGAGAAGGGCAGGGCCGAGAAGACGAGCAAGAAGAAGAGCAGGGCCGAGAAGACGAGAAGGGCAGGGCCAAGAAGAGAAGAAGAGCAGGGCCGAGAAGACGAGAAGGGCAGGGCCAAGAAGAGAAGAAGAGCAGGGCCGAGAAGACGAGAAGGGCAGGGCCGAGAAGAGAAGAAGAGCAGGGCCGAGAAGACGAGAAGGGCAGGGCCGAGAAGAGAAGAAGAGCAGGGCCGAGAAGACGAGAAGGGCAGGGCCGAGAAGACGAGAAGGGCAGGGCCGAGAAGACGAGAAGGGCAGGGCCGAGAAGACGAGAAGGGCAGGGCCGAGAAGACGAGAAGGGCAGGGCCGAGAAGAGAAGAAGAGCAGGGCCGAGAAGACGAGAAGGGCAGGGCCGAGAATACGAGAAGGGCAGGGCCAAGAAGAGAAGAAGAGCAGGGCCGAGAAGACGAGCAAGAAGAAGAGCAGGGCCGAGAAGACGAGAAGGGCAGGGCCAAGAAGAGAAGAAGAGCAGGGCCGAGAAGACGAGAAGGGCAGGGCCAAGAAGAGAAGAAGAGCAGGGCCGAGAAGACGAGAAGGGCAGGGCCGAGAAGAGAAGAAGGGCAGGGCCGAGAAGACGAGAAGAGCAGGGCCGAGAAGACGAGAAGGGCAGGGCCGAGAAGAGAAGAAGAGCAGGGCCGAGAAGACGAGAAGGGCAGGGCCGAGAAGAGAAGAAGAGCAGGGCCGAGAAGACGAGAAGGGCAGGGCCGAGAAGAGAAGAAGAGCAGGGCCGAGAAGACGAGAAGGGCAGGGCCGAGAAGAGAAGAAGAGCAGGGCCGAGAAGACGAGAAGGGCAGGGCCGAGAAGAGAAGAAGAGCAGGGCCGAGAAGACGAGAAGGGCAGGGCCGAGAAGAGAAGAAGAGCAGGGCCGAGAAGACGAGAAGGGCAGGGCCGAGAAGAGGAGAAGGGCAGGGCCGAGAAGAGAAGAAGAGCAGGGCCGAGAAGACGAGAAGGGCAGGGCCGAGAAGACGAGAAGGGCAGGGCCGAGAAGACGAGCAGGGCCGAGAAGACGAGAAGGGCAGGGCCGGGAAGACGAGAAGGGCAGGGCCGAGAAGACGAGAAGGGCAGGGCCGAGAAGACGAGAAGGGCAGGGCCGAGAAGAGGAGAAGGGCAGGGCCGAGAAGACGAGAAGGGCAGGGCCGAGAAGAGGAGAAGGGCAGGGCCGAGAAGACGAGAAGGGCAGGGCCGAGAAGAGGAGAAGGGCAGGGCCGAGAAGACGAGAAGGGCAGGGCCGAGAAGAGGAGAAGGGCAGGGCCAAGAAGAGAAGAAGAGCAGGGCCGAGAAGAGAAGAAGAGCAGGGCCGAGAAGACGAGAAGGGCAGGGCCGAGAAGAGAAGAAGAGCAGGGCCGAGAAGACGAGAAGGGCAGGGCCAAGAAGAGAAGAAGAGCAGGGCCGAGAAGACGAGAAGGGCAGGGCCAAGAAGAGAAGAAGAGCAGGGCCGAGAAGACGAGAAGGGCAGGGCCAAGAAGAGAAGAAGAGCAGGGCCGAGAAGACGAGAAGGGCAGGGCCAAGAAGAGAAGAAGAGCAGGGCCGAGAAGACGAGAAGGGCAGTGCCAAGAAGAGAAGAAGAGCAGGGCCGAGAAGACGAGAAGGGCAGGGCCGAGAAGAGGAGAAGGGCAGGGCCGAGAAGAGAAGAAGAGCAGGGCCGAGAAGACGAGAAGGGCAGGGCCGAGAAGACGAGAAGGGCAGGGCCGAGAAGACGAGCAGGGCCGAGAAGACGAGAAGGGCAGGGCCGAGAAGACGAGAAGGGCAGGGCCGAGAAGACGAGAAGGGCAGGGCCGAGAAGAGAAGAAGAGCAGGGCCAAGAAGAGAAGAAGAGCAGGGCCGAGAAGACGAGAAGGGCAGGGCCGAGAAGAGAAGAAGGGCAGGGCCGAGAAGACGAGAAGGGCAGGGCCGAGAAGACGAGAAGGGCAGGGCCGAGAAGAGAAGAAGAGCAGGGCCGAGAAGAGAAGAAGAGCAGGGCCGAGAAGAGAAGAAGAGCAGGGCCGAGAAGACGAGAAGAGCAGGGCCGAGAAGACGAGAAGAGCAGGGCCGAGAAGACGAGAAGGGCAGGGCCAAGAAGACGAGAAGGGCAGGGCCAAGAAGAGAAGAAGAGCAGGGCCGAGAAGACGAGAAGGGCAGGGCCGAGAAGAGAAGAAGAGCAGGGCCGAGAAGACGAGAAGGGCAGGGCCGAGAAGAGAAGAAGAGCAGGGCTGAGAAGACGAGAAGGGCAGGGCCGAGAAGAGAAGAAGAGCAGGGCCGAGAAGACGAGAAGGGCAGGGCCGAGAAGAGAAGAAGAGCAGGGCCGAGAAGACGAGAAGGGCAGGGCCGAGAAGAGAAGAAGAGCAGGGCCGAGAAGAGAAGAAGAGCAGGGCCGAGAAGAGAAGAAGAGCAGGGCCGAGAAGAGAAGAAGAGCAGGGCCGAGAAGACGAGAAGGGCAGGGCCAAGAAGAGAAGAAGAGCAGGGCCGAGAAGACGAGAAGGGCAGGGCCAAGAAGAGAAGAAGACCAGGGCCGAGAAGACGAGAAGGGCAGGGCCGAGAAGACGAGCAAGAAGAAGAGCAGGGCCGAGAAGACGAGAAGGGCAGGGCCAAGAAGAGAAGAAGAGCAGGGCCGAGAAGACGAGAAGGGCAGGGCCAAGAAGAGAAGAAGAGCAGGGCCGAGAAGACGAGAAGGGCAGGGCCGAGAAGAGAAGAAGAGCAGGGCCGAGAAGACGAGAAGGGCAGGGCCGAGAAGAGAAGAAGAGCAGGGCCGAGAAGACGAGAAGGGCAGGGCCGAGAAGACGAGAAGGGCAGGGCCGAGAAGACGAGAAGGGCAGGGCCGAGAAGACGAGAAGGGCAGGGCCGAGAAGAGAAGAAGAGCAGGGCCGAGAAGACGAGAAGGGCAGGGCCGAGAATACGAGAAGGGCAGGGCCAAGAAGAGAAGAAGAGCAGGGCCGAGAAGACGAGCAAGAAGAAGAGCAGGGCCGAGAAGACGAGAAGGGCAGGGCCAAGAAGAGAAGAAGAGCAGGGCCGAGAAGACGAGAAGGGCAGGGCCAAGAAGAGAAGAAGAGCAGGGCCGAGAAGACGAGAAGGGCAGGGCCGAGAAGAGAAGAAGGGCAGGGCCGAGAAGACGAGAAGAGCAGGGCCGAGAAGACGAGAAGGGCAGGGCCGAGAAGAGAAGAAGAGCAGGGCCGAGAAGACGAGAAGGGCAGGGCCGAGAAGAGAAGAAGAGCAGGGCCGAGAAGACGAGAAGGGCAGGGCCGAGAAGAGAAGAAGAGCAGGGCCGAGAAGACGAGAAGGGCAGGGCCGAGAAGAGAAGAAGAGCAGGGCCGAGAAGACGAGAAGGGCAGGGCCGAGAAGAGAAGAAGAGCAGGGCCGAGAAGACGAGAAGGGCAGGGCCGAGAAGAGAAGAAGAGCAGGGCCGAGAAGACGAGAAGGGCAGGGCCGAGAAGAGAAGAAGAGCAGGGCCGAGAAGACGAGAAGGGCAGGGCCGAGAAGAGAAGAAGAGCAGGGCCGAGAAGACGAGAAGGGCAGGGCCGAGAAGAGAAGAAGAGCAGGGCCGAGAAGACGAGAAGGGCAGGGCCGAGAAGAGAAGAAGAGCAGGGCCGAGAAGAGAAGAAGAGCAGGGCCGAGAAGAGAAGAAGAGCAGGGCCGAGAAGAGAAGAAGAGCAGGGCCGAGAAGACGAGAAGGCCAGGGCCAAGAAGAGAAGAAGAGCAGGGCCGAGAAGACGAGAAGGGCAGGGCCGAGAAGAGAAGAAGAGCAGGGCCGAGAAGACGAGAAGGGCAGGGCCGAGAAGACGAGCAAGAAGAAGAGCAGGGCCGAGAAGACGAGAAGAGCAGGGCCAAGAAGAGAAGAAGAGCAGGGCCGAGAAGACAAGCAAGAAGAAGAGCAGGGCCGAGAAGACGAGAAGGGCAGGGCCGAGAAGAGAAGAAGAGCAGGGCCGAGAAGAGAAGAAGAGCAGGGCCGAGAAGAGAAGAAGGGCAGGGCCGAGAAGAGAAGAAGGGCAGGGCCGAGAAGACGAGAAGGGCAGGGCCGAGAAGACGAGAAGGGCAGGGCCGAGAAGACGAGAAGAGCAGGGCCGAGAAGACGAGAAGGGCAGGGCCGAGAAGACGAGAAGAGCAGGGCCGAGAAGACGAGAAGGGCAGGGCCGAGAAGACGAGAAGAGCAGGGCCGAGAAGACGAGAAGGGCAGGGCCGAGAAGACGAGAAGAGCAGGGCCGAGAAGACGAGAAGGGCAGGGCCGAGAAGACGAGAAGGGCAGGGCCGAGAAGAAGAGAAGGGCAGGGCCGAGAAGACGAGAAGGGCAGGGCCGAGAAGACGAGAAGGGCAGGGCCGAGAAGAAGAGAAGGGCAGGGCCGAGAAGACGAGAAGGGCAGGGCCAAGAAGAGAAGAAGGGCAGGGCCGAGAAGACGAGAAGGGCAGGGCCAAGAAGAGAAGAAGACCAGGGCCGAGAAGACGAGAAGGGCAGGGCCGAGAAGAGAAGAAGAGCAGGGCCGAGAAGACGAGAAGGGCAGGGCCGAGAAGACGAGAAGGGCAGGGCCGAGAAGACGAGAAGGGCAGGGCCGAGAAGAGAAGAAGAGCAGGGCCGAGAAGACGAGAAGGGCAGGGCCGAGAAGACGAGAAGGGCAGGGCCGAGAAGATGAGAAGGGCAGGGCCGAGAAGATGAGAAGGGCAGGGCCGAGAAGATGAGAAGGGCAGGGCCGAGAAGACGAGAAGGGCAGGGCCGAGAAGACGAGAAGGGCAGGGCCGAGAAGACGAGAAGGGCAGGGCCGAGAAGACGAGAAGGGCAGGGCCGAGGAGACGAGAAGGGCAGGGCCAAGAAGAGAAGAAGGGCAGGGCCGAGAAGACGAGAAGGGCAGGGCCGAGAAGACGAGAAGGGCAGGGCCGAGAAGACGAGAAGGGCAGGGCCGAGAAGACGAGAAGGGCAGGGCCGAGAAGACGAGAAGGGCAGGGCCGAGAAGAGAAGAAGAGCAGGGCCGAGAAGACGAGCAAGAAGAAGAGCAGGGCCGAGAAGACGAGAAGGGCAGGGCCAAGAAGAGAAGAAGAGCAGGGCCGAGAAGACGAGAAGGGCAGGGCCAAGAAGAGAAGAAGAGCAGGGCCGAGAAGACGAGAAGGGCTGGGCCGAGAAGAGAACAAGAGCAGGGCCGAGAAGACGAGAAGGGCTGGGCCGAGAAGAGAAGAAGAGCAGGGCCGAGAAGACGAGAAGGGCAGGGCCGAGAAGACGAGAAGGGCAGGGCCGAGAAGACGAGAAGGGCAGGGCCGAGAAGACGAGAAGGGCAGGGCCGAGAAGAGAAGAAGGGCAGGGCCGAGAAGACGAGAAGGGCAGGGCCGAGAAGACGAGAAGGGCAGGGCCGAGGAGACGAGAAGGGCAGGGCCGAGAAGACGAGAAGGGCAGGGCCGAGAAGACGAGAAGGGCAGGGCCGAGAAGAGAAGAAGATCAGGGCCGAGAAGACGAGAAGGGCAGGGCCGAGAAGACGAGAAGAGCAGGGCCGAGAAGAGAAGAAGAGCAGGGCCGAGAAGACGAGAAGAGCAGGGCCGAGAAGACGAGAAGAGCAGGGCCGAGAAGACGAGAAGAGCAGGGCCGAGAAGACGAGAAGGGCAGGGCCGAGAAGACGAGAAGGGCAGGGCCGAGAAGACGAGAAGGGCAGGGCCGAGAAGACGAGAAGGGCAGGGCCGAGAAGACGAGAAGGGCAGGGCCGAGAAGACGAGAAGGGCAGGGCCGAGAAGACGAGAAGAGCAGGGCCGAGAAGAGAAGAAGAGCAGGGCCGAGAAGACGAGAAGAGCAGGGCCGAGAAGACGAGAAGGGCAGGGCCGAGAAGACGAGAAGGGCAGGGCCGAGAAGACGAGAAGAGCAGGGCCGAGAAGACGAGAAGGGCAGGGCCGAGAAGAGAAGAAGAGCAGGGCCGAGAAGACGAGAAGAGCAGGGCCGAGAAGACGAGAAGGGCAGGGCCGAGAAGACGAGCAGGGCAGGGCCGAGAAGACGAGAAGGGCAGGGCCAAGAAGAGAAGAAGGGCAGGGCCGAGAAGACGAGAAGGGCAGGGCCAGGAAGAGAAGAAGAGCAGGGCCGAGAAGACGAGAAGGGCAGGGCCGAGAAGAGAAGAAGAGCAGGGCCGAGAAGACGAGAAGGGCAGGGCCAAGAAGAGAAGAAGAGCAGGGCCGAGGAGACGAGAAGGGCTGGGCCGAGAAGAGAAGAAGAGCAGGGCCGAGAAGACGAGAAGGGCAGGGCCGAGAAGACGAGAAGGGCAGGGCCGAGAAGACGAGAAGGGCAGGGCCGAGAAGACGAGAAGGGCAGGGCCGAGAAGACGAGAAGAGCAGGGCCGAGAAGACGAGAAGAGCAGGGCCGAGAAGAGAAGAAGAGCAGGGCCGAGAAGACGAGAAGAGCAGGGCCGAGAAGAGAAGAAGAGCAGGGCCGAGAAGACGAGAATAGCAGGGCCGAGAAGACGAGAAGGGCAGGGCCGAGAAGACGAGAAGGGCAGGGCCAAGAAGAGAAGAAGAGCAGGGCCGAGAAGACGAGAAGGGCAGGGCCGAGAAGAGAAGAAGAGCAGGGCCGAGAAGACGAGAAGGGCAGGGCCGAGAAGACGAGAAGAGCAGGGCCGAGAAGACGAGAAGGGCAGGGCCGAGAAGACGAGAAGGGCAGGGCCGAGAAGACGAGAAGGGCAGGGCCGAGAAGACGAGAAGGGCAGGGCCGAGAAGACGAGAAGGGCAGGGCCGAGAAGACGAGAAGGGCAGGGCCGAGAAGACGAGAAGAGCAGGGCCGAGAAGACGAGAAGGGCAGGGCCGAGAAGACGAGAAGAGCAGGGCCGAGAAGACGAGAAGGGCAGGGCCGAGAAGACGAGAAGGGCAGGGCCGAGAAGACGAGAAGGGCAGGGCCGAGAAGACGAGAAGGGCAGGGCCGAGAAGACGAGAAGGGCAGGGCCGAGAAGACGAGAAGGGCAGGGCCGAGAAGACGAGAAGGGCAGGGCCGAGAAGAGAAGAAGAGCAGGGCCGAGAAGACGAGAAGGGCAGGGCCGAGAAGAGAAGAAGAGCAGGGCCGAGAAGAGAAGAAGGGCAGGGCCGAGAAGAGAAGAAGGGCAGGGCCGAGAAGAGAAGAAGGGCAGGGCCGAGAAGACGAGAAGGGCAGGGCCGAGAAGACGAGAAGGGCAGGGCCGAGAAGAGAAGAAGAGCAGGGCCGAGAAGACGAGAAGGGCAGGGCCGAGAAGAGAAGAAGAGCAGGGCCGAGAAGACGAGAAGGGCAGGGCCGAGAAGACGAGAAGAGCAGGGCCGAGAAGAGGGGAAGGGCAGGGCCGAGAAGAGGAGAAGGGCAGGGCCGAGAAGACGAGAAGAGCAGGGCCGAGAAGACGAGAAGGGCAGGGCCGAGAAGAGGAGAAGAGCAGGGCCGAGAAGACGAGAAGAGCAGGGCCGAGAAGACGAGAAGGGCAGGGCCGAGAAGACGAGAAGGGCAGGGCCGAGAAGACGAGAAGGGCAGGGCCGAGAAGACGAGAAGGGCAGGGCCGAGAAGACGAGAAGGGCAGGGCCGAGAAGACGAGAAGGGCAGGGCCAAGAAGACGAGAAGGGCAGGGCCGAGAAGACGAGAAGGGCAGGGCCGAGAAGACGAGAAGGGCAGGGCCGAGAAGAGAAGAAGAGCAGGGCCGAGAAGACGAGAAGGGCAGGGCCGAGAAGAGAAGAAGAGCAGGGCCGAGAAGACGAGAAGGGCAGGGCCGAGAAGAGAAGAAGAGCAGGGCCGAGAAGAGAAGAAGAGCAGGGCCGAGAAGAGAAGAAGAGCAGGGCCGAGAAGAGAAGAAGAGCAGGGCCGAGAAGACGAGAAGGGCAGGGCCAAGAAGAGAAGAAGAGCAGGGCCGAGAAGACGAGAAGGGCAGGGCCGAGAAGAGAAGAAGAGCAGGGCCGAGAAGACGAGAAGGGCAGGGCCGAGAAGACGAGCAAGAAGAAGAGCAGGGCCGAGAAGACGAGAAGGGCAGGGCCAAGAAGAGAAGAAGAGCAGGGCCGAGAAGACGAGAAGGGCAGGGCCAAGAAGAGAAGAAGAGCAGGGCCGAGAAGACGAGAAGGGCAGGGCCGAGAAGAGAAGAAGAGCAGGGCCGAGAAGACGAGAAGGGCAGGGCCGAGAAGAGAAGAAGAGCAGGGCCGAGAAGACGAGAAGGGCAGGGCCGAGAAGACGAGAAGGGCAGGGCCGAGAAGACGAGAAGGGCAGGGCCGAGAAGACGAGAAGGGCAGGGCCGAGAAGACGAGAAGGGCAGGGCCGAGAAGAGAAGAAGAGCAGGGCCGAGAAGACGAGAAGAGCAGGGCCGAGAAGACGAGAAGAGCAGGGCCGAGAATACGAGAAGGGCAGGGCCAAGAAGAGAAGAAGAGCAGGGCCGAGAAGACAAGCAAGAAGAAGAGCAGGGCCGAGAAGACGAGAAGGGCAGGGCCGAGAAGAGAAGAAGAGCAGGGCCGAGAAGAGAAGAAGAGCAGGGCCGAGAAGAGAAGAAGGGCAGGGCCGAGAAGAGAAGAAGGGCAGGGCCGAGAAGACGAGAAGGGCAGGGCCGAGAAGACGAGAAGGGCAGGGCCGAGAAGACGAGAAGAGCAGGGCCGAGAAGACGAGAAGGGCAGGGCCGAGAAGACGAGAAGAGCAGGGCCGAGAAGACGAGAAGGGCAGGGCCGAGAAGACGAGAAGAGCAGGGCCGAGAAGACGAGAAGGGCAGGGCCGAGAAGACGAGAAGAGCAGGGCCGAGAAGACGAGAAGGGCAGGGCCGAGAAGACGAGAAGGGCAGGGCCGAGAAGAAGAGAAGGGCAGGGCCGAGAAGACGAGAAGGGCAGGGCCGAGAAGAGAAGAAGAGCAGGGCCGAGAAGACGAGAAGAGCAGGGCCGAGAAGACGAGAAGAGCAGGGCCGAGAATACGAGAAGGGCAGGGCCAAGAAGAGAAGAAGAGCAGGGCCGAGAAGACAAGCAAGAAGAAGAGCAGGGCCGAGAAGACGAGAAGGGCAGGGCCGAGAAGAGAAGAAGAGCAGGGCCGAGAAGAGAAGAAGAGCAGGGCCGAGAAGAGAAGAAGGGCAGGGCCGAGAAGAGAAGAAGGGCAGGGCCGAGAAGACGAGAAGGGCAGGGCCGAGAAGACGAGAAGGGCAGGGCCGAGAAGACGAGAAGAGCAGGGCCGAGAAGACGAGAAGGGCAGGGCCGAGAAGACGAGAAGGGCAGGGCCGAGAAGACGAGAAGAGCAGGGCCGAGAAGACGAGAAGGGCAGGGCCGAGAAGACGAGAAGAGCAGGGCCGAGAAGACGAGAAGGGCAGGGCCGAGAAGACGAGAAGGGCAGGGCCGAGAAGAAGAGAAGGGCAGGGCCGAGAAGACGAGAAGGGCAGGGCCGAGAAGACGAGAAGGGCAGGGCCGAGAAGAAGAGAAGGGCAGGGCCGAGAAGACGAGAAGGGCAGGGCCAAGAAGAGAAGAAGGGCAGGGCCGAGAAGACGAGAAGGGCAGGGCCAAGAAGAGAAGAAGACCAGGGCCGAGAAGACGAGAAGGGCAGGGCCGAGAAGAGAAGAAGAGCAGGGCCGAGAAGACGAGAAGGGCAGGGCCGAGAAGACGAGAAGGGCAGGGCCGAGAAGACGAGAAGGGCAGGGCCGAGAAGAGAAGAAGAGCAGGGCCGAGAAGACGAGAAGGGCAGGGCCGAGAAGACGAGAAGGGCAGGGCCGAGAAGATGAGAAGGGCAGGGCCGAGAAGATGAGAAGGGCAGGGCCGAGAAGATGAGAAGGGCAGGGCCGAGAAGACGAGAAGGGCAGGGCCGAGAAGACGAGAAGGGCAGGGCCGAGAAGACGAGAAGGGCAGGGCCGAGAAGACGAGAAGGGCAGGGCCGAGGAGACGAGAAGGGCAGGGCCAAGAAGAGAAGAAGGGCAGGGCCGAGAAGACGAGAAGGGCAGGGCCGAGAAGACGAGAAGGGCAGGGCCGAGAAGACGAGAAGGGCAGGGCCGAGAAGACGAGAAGGGCAGGGCCGAGAAGACGAGAAGGGCAGGGCCGAGAAGACGAGAAGGGCAGGGCCGAGAAGAGAAGAAGAGCAGGGCCGAGAAGACGAGCAAGAAGAAGAGCAGGGCCGAGAAGACGAGAAGGGCAGGGCCAAGAAGAGAAGAAGAGCAGGGCCGAGAAGACGAGAAGGGCAGGGCCAAGAAGAGAAGAAGAGCAGGGCCGAGAAGACGAGAAGGGCTGGGCCGAGAAGAGAACAAGAGCAGGGCCGAGAAGACGAGAAGGGCTGGGCCGAGAAGAGAAGAAGAGCAGGGCCGAGAAGACGAGAAGGGCAGGGCCGAGAAGACGAGAAGGGCAGGGCCGAGAAGACGAGAAGGGCAGGGCCGAGAAGACGAGAAGGGCAGGGCCGAGAAGAGAAGAAGGGCAGGGCCGAGAAGACGAGAAGGGCAGGGCCGAGAAGACGAGAAGGGCAGGGCCGAGAAGACGAGAAGGGCAGGGCCGAGGAGACGAGAAGGGCAGGGCCGAGAAGACGAGAAGGGCAGGGCCGAGAAGACGAGAAGGGCAGGGCCGAGAAGAGAAGAAGATCAGGGCCGAGAAGACGAGAAGGGCAGGGCCGAGAAGACGAGAAGAGCAGGGCCGAGAAGAGAAGAAGAGCAGGGCCGAGAAGACGAGAAGAGCAGGGCCGAGAAGACGAGAAGAGCAGGGCCGAGAAGACGAGAAGGGCAGGGCCGAGAAGACGAGAAGGGCAGGGCCGAGAAGACGAGAAGGGCAGGGCCGAGAAGACGAGAAGGGCAGGGCCGAGAAGACGAGAAGGGCAGGGCCGAGAAGACGAGAAGGGCAGGGCCGAGAAGACGAGAAGAGCAGGGCCGAGAAGACGAGAAGAGCAGGGCCGAGAAGAGAAGAAGAGCAGGGCCGAGAAGACGAGAAGAGCAGGGCCGAGAAGACGAGAAGGGCAGGGCCGAGAAGACGAGAAGGGCAGGGCCGAGAAGACGAGAAGAGCAGGGCCGAGAAGACGAGAAGGGCAGGGCCGAGAAGAGAAGAAGAGCAGGGCCGAGAAGACGAGAAGAGCAGGGCCGAGAAGACGAGAAGGGCAGGGCCGAGAAGACGAGCAGGGCAGGGCCGAGAAGACGAGAAGGGCAGGGCCAAGAAGAGAAGAAGGGCAGGGCCGAGAAGAGGAGAAGGGCAGGGCCAGGAAGAGAAGAAGAGCAGGGCCGAGAAGACGAGAAGGGCAGGGCCGAGAAGAGAAGAAGAGCAGGGCCGAGAAGACGAGAAGGGCAGGGCCAAGAAGAGAAGAAGAGCAGGGCCGAGGAGACGAGAAGGGCTGGGCCGAGAAGAGAAGAAGAGCAGGGCCGAGAAGACGAGAAGGGCAGGGCCGAGAAGACGAGAAGGGCAGGGCCGAGAAGACGAGAAGGGCAGGGCCGAGAAGACGAGAAGGGCAGGGCCGAGAAGACGAGAAGAGCAGGGCCGAGAAGAGAAGAAGAGCAGGGCCGAGAAGACGAGAAGAGCAGGGCCGAGAAGAGAAGAAGAGCAGGGCCGAGAAGACGAGAATAGCAGGGCCGAGAAGACGAGAAGGGCAGGGCCGAGAAGACGAGAAGGGCAGGGCCAAGAAGAGAAGAAGAGCAGGGCCGAGAAGACGAGAAGGGCAGGGCCGAGAAGAGAAGAAGAGCAGGGCCGAGAAGACGAGAAGGGCAGGGCCGAGAAGACGAGAAGAGCAGGGCCGAGAAGACGAGAAGGGCAGGGCCGAGAAGAGAAGAAGAGCAGGGCCGAGAAGACGAGAAGGGCAGGGCCGAGAAGACGAGAAGGGCAGGGCCGAGAAGACGAGAAGGGCAGGGCCGAGAAGACGAGAAGGGCAGGGCCGAGAAGACGAGAAGGGCAGGGCCGAGAAGACGAGAAGAGCAGGGCCGAGAAGAGGAGAAGGGCAGGGCCGAGAAGAGGAGAAGAGCAGGGCCGAGAAGACGAGAAGAGCAGGGCCGAGAAGACGAGAAGGGCAGGGCCGAGAAGACGAGCAGGGCAGGGCCGAGAAGACGAGAAGGGCAGGGCCAAGAAGACGAGAAGGGCAGGGCCAAGAAGACGAGAAGGGCAGGGCCAAGAAGACGAGAAGGGCAGGGCCGAGAAGACGAGAAGGGCTGGGCCGAGAAGAGAAGAAGAGCAGGGCCGAGAAGACGAGAAGGGCAGGGCCGAGAAGAGAAGAAGAGCAGGGCCGAGAAGACGAGAAGGGCAGGGCCGAGAAGACGAGAAGGGCAGGGCCGAGAAGACGAGAAGAGCAGGGCCGAGAAGACGAGAAGGGCAGGGCCGAGAAGAGGAGAAGGGCAGGGCCGAGAAGACGAGAAGAGCAGGGCCGAGAAGACGAGAAGAGCAGGGCCGAGAAGACGAGAAGGGCAGGGCCGAGAAGAGGAGAAGAGCAGGGCCGAGAAGACGAGAAGAGCAGGGCCGAGAAGACGAGAAGGGCAGGGCCGAGAAGACGAGAAGGGCAGGGCCGAGAAGACGAGAAGGGCAGGGCCGAGAAGACGAGAAGGGCAGGGCCGAGAAGACGAGAAGGGCAGGGCCGAGAAGACGAGAAGGGCAGGGCCGAGAAGAGAAGAAGAGCAGGGCCGAGAAGACGAGAAGGGCAGGGCCGAGAAGAGAAGAAGAGCAGGGCCGAGAAGACGAGAAGGGCAGGGCCGAGAAGAGAAGAAGGGCAGGGCCGAGAAGAGAAGAAGGGCAGGGCCGAGAAGACGAGAAGGGCAGGGCCGAGAAGACGAGAAGGGCAGGGCCGAGAAGAGAAGAAGAGCAGGGCCGAGAAGACGAGAAGGGCAGGGCCGAGAAGAGAAGAAGAGCAGGGCCGAGAAGACGAGAAGAGCAGGGCCGAGAAGACGAGAAGAGCAGGGCCGAGAAGACGAGAAGAGCAGGGCCGAGAAGACGAGAAGGGCAGGGCCGAGAAGACGAGAAGAGCAGGGCCGAGAAGAGGGGAAGGGCAGGGCCGAGAAGAGGAGAAGGGCAGGGCCGAGAAGACGAGAAGAGCAGGGCCGAGAAGACGAGAAGGGCAGGGCCGAGAAGACGAGAAGAGCAGGGCCGAGAAGACGAGAAGGGCAGGGCCGAGAAGAGGAGAAGAGCAGGGCCGAGAAGACGAGAAGAGCAGGGCCGAGAAGACGAGAAGGGCAGGGCCGAGAAGACGAGAAGGGCAGGGCCGAGAAGACGAGAAGGGCAGGGCCGAGAAGACGAGAAGGGCAGGGCCGAGAAGACGAGAAGGGCAGGGCCAAGAAGACGAGAAGGGCAGGGCCGAGAAGACGAGAAGGGCAGGGCCGAGAAGACGAGAAGGGCAGGGCCGAGAAGAGAAGAAGAGCAGGGCCGAGAAGACGAGAAGGGCAGGGCCGAGAAGAGAAGAAGAGCAGGGCCGAGAAGACGAGAAGGGCAGGGCCGAGAAGAGAAGAAGGGCAGGGCCGAGAAGAGAAGAAGGGCAGGGCCGAGAAGACGAGAAGGGCAGGGCCGAGAAGACGAGAAGGGCAGGGCCAAGAAGAGAAGAAGAGCAGGGCCGAGAAGACGAGAAGGGCAGGGCCAAGAAGAGAAGAAGGGCAGGGCCGAGAAGACGAGAAGGGCAGGGCCAGGAAGAGAAGAAGAGCAGGGCCGAGAAGACGAGAAGGGCAGGGCCGAGAAGAGAAGAAGAGCAGGGCCGAGAAGACGAGAAGGGCAGGGCCAAGAAGAGAAGAAGAGCAGGGCCGAGGAGACGAGAAGGGCTGGGCCGAGAAGAGAAGAAGAGCAGGGCCGAGAAGACGAGAAGGGCAGGGCCGAGAAGACGAGAAGGGCAGGGCCGAGAAGACGAGAAGGGCAGGGCCGAGAAGACGAGAAGGGCAGGGCCGAGAAGACGAGAAGGGCAGGGCCGAGAAGACGAGAAGAGCAGGGCCGAGAAGACGAGAAGAGCAGGGCCGAGAAGAGAAGAAGAGCAGGGCCGAGAAGACGAGAAGAGCAGGGCCGAGAAGAGAAGAAGAGCAGGGCCGAGAAGACGAGAATAGCAGGGCCGAGAAGACGAGAAGGGCAGGGCCGAGAAGACGAGAAGGGCAGGGCCAAGAAGAGAAGAAGAGCAGGGCCGAGAAGACGAGAAGGGCAGGGCCGAGAAGAGAAGAAGAGCAGGGCCGAGAAGACGAGAAGGGCAGGGCCGAGAAGACGAGAAGAGCAGGGCCGAGAAGACGAGAAGGGCAGGGCCGAGAAGAGAAGAAGAGCAGGGCCGAGAAGACGAGAAGGGCAGGGCCGAGAAGACGAGAAGGGCAGGGCCGAGAAGACGAGAAGGGCAGGGCCGAGAAGACGAGAAGGGCAGGGCCGAGAAGACGAGAAGGGCAGGGCCGAGAAGACGAGAAGGGCAGGGCCGAGAAGACGAGAAGAGCAGGGCCGAGAAGACGAGAAGGGCAGGGCCGAGAAGAGGAGAAGAGCAGGGCCGAGAAGACGAGAAGAGCAGGGCCGAGAAGACGAGAAGGGCAGGGCCGAGAAGACGAGCAGGGCAGGGCCGAGAAGACGAGAAGGGCAGGGCCAAGAAGACGAGAAGGGCAGGGCCAAGAAGACGAGAAGGGCAGGGCCGAGAAGACGAGAAGGGCTGGGCCGAGAAGAGAAGAAGAGCAGGGCCGAGAAGACGAGAAGGGCAGGGCCGAGAAGAGAAGAAGAGCAGGGCCGAGAAGACGAGAAGGGCAGGGCCGAGAAGACGAGAAGGGCAGGGCCGAGAAGACGAGAAGGGCAGGGCCGAGAAGACGAGAAGAGCAGGGCCGAGAAGAGGAGAAGGGCAGGGCCGAGAAGACGAGAAGAGCAGGGCCGAGAAGACGAGAAGAGCAGGGCCGAGAAGACGAGAAGGGCAGGGCCGAGAAGAGGAGAAGAGCAGGGCCGAGAAGACGAGAAGAGCAGGGCCGAGAAGACGAGAAGGGCAGGGCCGAGAAGACGAGAAGGGCAGGGCCGAGAAGACGAGAAGGGCAGGGCCGAGAAGACGAGAAGGGCAGGGCCGAGAAGACGAGAAGGGCAGGGCCGAGAAGAGAAGAAGAGCAGGGCCGAGAAGACGAGAAGGGCAGGGCCGAGAAGAGAAGAAGAGCAGGGCCGAGAAGACGAGAAGGGCAGGGCCGAGAAGAGAAGAAGGGCAGGGCCGAGAAGAGAAGAAGGGCAGGGCCGAGAAGACGAGAAGGGCAGGGCCGAGAAGACGAGAAGGGCAGGGCCGAGAAGAGAAGAAGAGCAGGGCCGAGAAGACGAGAAGGGCAGGGCCGAGAAGAGAAGAAGAGCAGGGCCGAGAAGACGAGAAGAGCAGGGCCGAGAAGACGAGAAGGGCAGGGCCGAGAAGACGAGAAGAGCAGGGCCGAGAAGAGGGGAAGGGCAGGGCCGAGAAGAGGAGAAGGGCAGGGCCGAGAAGACGAGAAGAGCAGGGCCGAGAAGACGAGAAGGGCAGGGCCGAGAAGAGGAGAAGAGCAGGGCCGAGAAGACGAGAAGAGCAGGGCCGAGAAGACGAGAAGGGCAGGGCCGAGAAGACGAGAAGGGCAGGGCCGAGAAGACGAGAAGGGCAGGGCCGAGAAGACGAGAAGGGCAGGGCCGAGAAGACGAGAAGGGCAGGGCCGAGAAGACGAGAAGGGCAGGGCCAAGAAGACGAGAAGGGCAGGGCCGAGAAGACGAGAAGGGCAGGGCCGAGAAGACGAGAAGGGCAGGGCCGAGAAGAGAAGAAGAGCAGGGCCGAGAAGACGAGAAGGGCAGGGCCGAGAAGAGAAGAAGAGCAGGGCCGAGAAGACGAGAAGGGCAGGGCCGAGAAGAGAAGAAGGGCAGGGCCGAGAAGAGAAGAAGGGCAGGGCCGAGAAGACGAGAAGGGCAGGGCCGAGAAGACGAGAAGGGCAGGGCCAAGAAGAGAAGAAGAGCAGGGCCGAGAAGACGAGAAGGGCAGGGCCGAGAAGACGAGAAGGGCAGGGCCAAGAAGAGAAGAAGAGCAGGGCCGAGAAGACGAGAAGGGCAGGGCCGAGAAGAGAAGAAGAGCAGGGCCGAGAAGACGAGAAGGGCAGGGCCGAGAAGAGAAGAAGAGCAGGGCCGAGAAGACGAGAAGGGCAGGGCCGAGAAGACGAGAAGAGCAGGGCCGAGAAGACGAGAAGGGCAGGGCCGAGAAGACGAGAAGAGCAGGGCCGAGAAGAGGAGAAGGGCAGGGCCGAGAAGAGAAGGGCAGGGCCGAGAAGACGAGAAGAGCAGGGCCGAGAAGACGAGAAGGGCAGGGCCAAGAAGACGAGAAGGGCAGGGCCGAGAAGACGAGAAGGGCAGGGCCAAGAAGAGAAGAAGAGCAGGGCCGAGAAGACGAGAAGGGCAGGGCCGAGAAGAGAAGAAGAGCAGGGCCGAGAAGACGAGAAGGGCAGGGCCGAGAAGAGAAGAAGAGCAGGGCCGAGAAGACGAGAAGGGCAGGGCCAAGAAGAGAAGAAGAGCAGGGCCGAGAAGACGAGAAGGGCAGGGCCAAGAAGAGAAGAAGAGCAGGGCCGAGAAGACGAGAAGGGCAGGGCCAAGAAGAGAAGAAGAGCAGGGCCGAGAAGACGAGAAGGGCAGGGCCAAGAAGAGAAGAAGAGCAGGGCCGAGAAGACGAGAAGGGCAGGGCCAAGAAGAGAAGAAGAGCAGGGCCGAGAAGACGAGAAGGGCAGGGCCGAGAAGAGAAGAAGAGCAGGGCCGAGAAGACGAGAAGGGCAGGGCCAAGAAGAGAAGAAGAGCAGGGCCGAGAAGACGAGAAGGGCAGGGCCAAGAAGAGAAGAAGAGCAGGGCCGAGAAGACGAGAAGGGCAGGGCCAAGAAGAGAAGAAGAGCAGGGCCGAGAAGAGGAGAAGGGCAGGGCCAAGAAGAGAAGAAGAGCAGGGCCGAGAAGACGAGAAGGGCAGGGCCAAGAAGAGAAGAAGAGCAGGGCTGAGAAGACGAGAAGGGCAGGGCCGAGAAGAGAAGAAGAGCAGGGCCGAGAACACGAGAAGGGCAGGGCCGAGAAGACGAGAAGGGCAGGGCCGAGAAGAGAAGAAGAGCAGGGCCGAGAAGACGAGAAGGGCAGGGCCGAGAAGACGAGAAGGGCAGGGCCGAGAAGACGAGAAGGGCAGGGCTGAGAAGAGAAGAAGAGCAGGGCCGAGAAGACGAGAAGGGCAGGGCCGAGAAGACGAGAAGGGCAGGGCCAAGAAGAGAAGAAGAGCAGGGCCGAGTAGACGAGAAGGGCAGGGCCGAGAAGAGAAGAAGAGCAGGGCCGAGAAGACGAGAAGGGCAGGGCCGAGAAGACGAGAAGGGCAGGGCCGAGAAGACGAGAAGGGCAGGGCCGAGAAGACGAGAAGAGCAGGGCCGAGAAGAGAAGAAGGGCAGGGTCGAGAAGACGAGAAGAGCAGGGCCGAGAAGAGAAGAAGAGCAGGGCCGAGAAGAGAAGAAGAGCAGGGCCGAGAAGACGAGAAGGGCAGGGCCGAGAAGACGAGAAGAGCAGGGACGAGAAGACGAGAAGGGCAGGGCCGAGAAGACGAGAAGGGCAGGGCCGAGAAGAGGAGAAGAGCAGGGCCGAGAAGAGAAGAAGAGCAGGGCCGAGAAGACGAGAAGGGCAGGGCCGAGAAGAGAAGAAGAGCAGGGCCGAGAAGACGAGAAGGGCAGGGCCGAGAAGAGAAGAAGAGCAGGGCCGAGAAGACGAGAAGGGCAGGGCCGAGAAGAGAAGAAGAGCAGGGCCGAGAAGACGAGAAGGGCAGGGCCGAGAAGAGAAGAAGAGCAGGGCCGAGAAGACGAGAAGGGCAGGGCCGAGAAGAGAAGAAGAGCAGGGCCGAGAAGACGAGAAGGGCAGGGCCGAGAAGAGAAGAAGAGCAGGGCCGAGAAGACGAGAAGGGCAGGGCCGAGAAGAGAAGAAGAGCAGGGCCGAGAAGACGAGAAGGGCAGGGCCGAGAAGAGAAGAAGAGCAGGGCCGAGAAGACGAGAAGGGCAGGGCCGAGAAGAGAAGAAGAGCAGGGCCGAGAAGACGAGAAGGGCAGGGCCGAGAAGACGAGAAGGGCAGGGCCGAGAAGACGAGAAGGGCAGGGCCGAGAAGACGAGAAGGGCAGGGCCAAGAAGAGGAGAAGAGCAGGGCCGAGAAGACGAGAAGGGCAGGGCCAAGAAGAGGAGAAGAGCAGGGCCGAGAAGACGAGAAGGGCAGGGCCAAGAAGAGAAGAAGGGCAGGGCCGAGAAGACGAGAAGGGCAGGGCCAAGAAGAGAAGAAGAGCAGGGCCGAGAAGACGAGAAGGGCAGGGCCAAGAAGAGAAGAAGAGCAGGGCCGAGAAGACGAGAAGGGCAGGGCCGAGAAGAGAAGAAGAGCAGGGCCGAGAAGAGGAGAAGGGCAGGGCCGAGAAGAGAAGAAGAGCAGGGCCGAGAAGACGAGAAGGGCAGGGCCGAGAAGAGAAGAAGAGCAGGGCCGAGAAGACGAGAAGGGCAGGGCCGAGAAGAGAAGAAGAGCAGGGCCGAGAAGACGAGAAGGGCAGGGCCGAGAAGAGAAGAAGAGCAGGGCCGAGAAGACGAGAAGTGCAGGGCCGAGAAGAGAAGAAGAGCAGGGCAGAGAAGACGAGAAGGGCAGGGCCGAGAAGAGAAGAAGAGCAGGGCCGAGAAGACGAGAAGGGCAGGGCCAAGAAGAGAAGAAGAGCAGGGCCGAGAAGACGAGAAGGGCAGGGCCGAGAAGAGAAGAAGAGCAGGGCCGAGAAGACGAGAAGGGCAGGGCCGAGAAGAGAAGAAGAGCAGGGCCGAGAAGAGGAGAAGGGCAGGGCCGAGAAGAGAAGAAGAGCAGGGCCGAGAAGAGGAGAAGGGCAGGGCCGAGAAGAGAAGAAGAGCAGGGCCGAGAAGAGGAGAAGGGCAGGTCCGAGAAGAGAAGAAGAGCAGGGCCGAGAAGAGGAGAAGGGCAGGGCCGAGAAGAGAAGAAGAGCAGGGCCGAGAAGAGGAGAAGGGCAGGGCCGAGAAGAGAAGAAGAGCAGGGCCGAGAAGACGAGAAGGGCAGGGCCGAGAAGAGGAGAAGGGCAGGGCCGAGAAGAGGAGAAGGGCAGGGCCGAGAAGAGGAGAAGGGCAGGGCCGAGAAGAGAAGAAGGGCAGGGCCGAGAAGAGAAGAAGAGCAGGGCCGAGAAGACGAGAAGGGCAGGGCCGAGAAGAGAAGAAGAGCAGGGCCGAGAAGACGAGAAGGGCAGGGCCGAGAAGAGAAGAAGAGCAGGGCCGAGAAGACGAGAAGGGCAGGGCCGAGAAGAGAAGAAGAGCAGGGCCGAGAAGACGAGAAGGGCAGGGCCGAGAAGAGAAGAAGAGCAGGGCCGAGAAGACGAGAAGGGCAGGGCCGAGAAGAGAAGAAGAGCAGGGCCGAGAAGACGAGAAGGGCAGGGCCGAGAAGAGAAGAAGAGCAGGGCCGAGAAGACGAGAAGGGCAGGGCCGAGAAGAGAAGAAGAGCAGGGCCGAGAAGACGAGAAGGGCAGGGCCGAGAAGAGAAGAAGAGCAGGGCCGAGAAGACGAGAAGGGCAGGGCCGAGAAGAGAAGAAGAGCAGGGCCGAGAAGACGAGAAGGGCAGGGCCGAGAAGAGAAGAAGAGCAGGGCCGAGAAGACGAGAAGGGCAGGGCCGAGAAGAGAAGAAGAGCAGGGCCGAGAAGACGAGAAGGGCAGGGCCGAGAAGAGAAGAAGAGCAGGGCCGAGAAGACGAGAAGGGCAGGGCCGAGAAGAGAAGAAGAGCAGGGCCGAGAAGACGAGAAGGGCAGGGCCGAGAAGAGAAGAAGAGCAGGGCCGAGAAGACGAGAAGGGCAGGGCCGAGAAGAGAAGAAGAGCAGGGCCGAGAAGACGAGAAGGGCAGGGCCGAGAAGAGAAGAAGAGCAGGGCCGAGAAGACGAGAAGGGCAGGGCCGAGAAGAGAAGAAGAGCAGGGCCGAGAAGACGAGAAGGGCAGGGCCGAGAAGAGAAGAAGAGCAGGGCCGAGAAGACGAGAAGGGCAGGGCCGAGAAGAGAAGAAGAGCAGGGCCGAGAAGACGAGAAGGGCAGGGCCGAGAAGAGAAGAAGAGCAGGGCCGAGAAGACGAGAAGGGCAGGGCCGAGAAGAGAAGAAGAGCAGGGCCGAGAAGACGAGAAGGGCAGGGCCGAGAAGAGAAGAAGAGCAGGGCCGAGAAGACGAGAAGGGCAGGGCCGAGAAGACGAGAAGGGCAGGGCCGAGAAGACGAGAAGGGCAGGGCCGAGAAGACGAGAAGGGCAGGGCCGAGAAGACGAGAAGGGCAGGGCCGAGAAGAGAAGAAGAGCAGGGCCGAGAAGACGAGAAGGGCAGGGCCAAGAAGAGAAGAAGAGCAGGGCCGAGAAGACGAGAAGGGCAGGGCCGAGAAGAGAAGAAGAGCAGGGCCGAGAAGAGGAGAAGGGCAGGGCCGAGAAGAGAAGAAGAGCAGGGCCGAGAAGAGGAGAAGGGCAGGGCCGAGAAGAGAAGAAGAGCAGGGCCGAGAAGAGGAGAAGGGCAGGGCCGAGAAGAGAAGAAGAGCAGGGCCGAGAAGAGGAGAAGGGCAGGGCCGAGAAGAGAAGAAGAGCAGGGCCGAGAAGAGGAGAAGGGCAGGGCCGAGAAGAGAAGAAGAGCAGGGCCGAGAAGAGGAGAAGGGCAGGGCCGAGAAGAGAAGAAGAGCAGGGCCGAGAAGAGGAGAAGGGCAGGGCCGAGAAGAGAAGAAGAGCAGGGCCGAGAAGAGGAGAAGGGCAGGGCCGAGAAGAGAAGAAGAGCAGGGCCGAGAAGAGGAGAAGGGCAGGGCCGAGAAGAGAAGAAGAGCAGGGCCGAGAAGAGGAGAAGGGCAGGGCCGAGAAGAGAAGAAGAGCAGGGCCGAGAAGAGGAGAAGGGCAGGGCCGAGAAGAGAAGAAGAGCAGGGACGAGAAGAGGAGAAGGGCAGGGCCAAGAAGAGAAGAAGAGCAGGGCCGAGAAGACGAGAAGGGCAGGGCCAAGAAGAGAAGAAGAGCAGGGCCGAGAAGATGAGAAGGGCAGGGCCAAGAAGAGAAGAAAAGGAGGGCCGAGAAGACGAGAAGGCAGGGCCAAGAAGAGGAGAAGAGCAGGGCCGAGAAGACGAGAAGGGCAGGGCCAAGAAGAGGAGAAGAGCAGGGCCGAGAAGACGAGAAGGGCAGGGCCAAGAAGAGGAGAAGAGCAGGGCCGAGAAGACGAGAAGGGCAGGGCCAAGAAGAGAAGAAGAGCAGGGCCGAGAAGACGAGAAGGGCAGGGCCAAGAAGAGAAGAAGAGCAGGGCCGGGAAGAGAAGAAGAGCAGGGCCGAGAAGACGAGAAGGGCAGGGCCGAGAAGAGAAGAAGAGCAGGGCCGAGAAGACGAGAAGGGCAGGGCGGAGAAGAGAAGAAGAGCAGGGCCGAGAAGACGAGAAGGGCAGGGCCGAGAAGAGAAGAAGAGCAGGGCCGAGAAGACGAGAAGAGCAGGGCCGAGAAGACGAGAAGGGCAGGGCCGAGAAGAGAAGAAGGGCAGGGCCGAGAAGAGGAGAAGAGCAGGGCCGAGAAGAGGAGAAGAGCAGGGCCGAGAAGAGGAGAAGAGCAGGGCCGAGAAGAGGAGAAGGGCAGGGCCGAGAAGAGAAGAAGGGCAGGGCCGAGAAGAGAAGAAGGGCAGGGCCGAGAAGAGGAGAAGGGCAGGGCCGAGAAGAGGAGAAGGGCAGGGCCGAGAAGAGAAGAAGAGCAGGGCCGAGAAGACGAGAAGAGCAGGGCCGAGAAGACGAGAAGGGCAGGGCCGAGAAGAGAAGAAGAGCAGGGCCGAGAAGAGAAGAAGGGCAGGGCCGAGAAGAGAAGAAGAGCAGGGCCGAGAAGAGAAGAAGAGCAGGGCCGAGAAGAGAAGAAGAGCAGGGCCGAGAAGAGAAGAAGAGCAGGGCCGAGAAGACGAGAAGGGCAGGGCGGAGAAGAGAAGAAGAGCAGGGCCGAGAAGACGAGAAGGGCAGGGCCGAGAAGAGAAGAAGGGCAGGGCCGAGAAGAGAAGAAGGGCAGGGCCGAGAAGACGAGAAGGGCAGGGCCGAGAAGACGAGAAGGGCAGGGCCGAGAAGACGAGAATTGCAGGGCCGAGAAGACGAGAAGGGCAGGGCCGAGAAGACGAGAAGAGCAGGGCCGAGAAGACGAGAAGAGCAGGGCCGAGAAGAGAAGAAGAGCAGGGCCGAGAAGACGAGAAGAGCAGGGCCGAGAAGAGAAGAAGGGCAGGGCCGAGAAGAGAAGAAGGGCAGGGCCGAGAAGAGAAGAAGGGCAGGGCCGAGAAGAGAAGAAGGGCAGGGCCGAGAAGAGAAGAAGGGCAGGGCCGAGAAGACGAGAAGGGCAGGGCCGAGAAGACGAGAAGGGCAGGGCCGAGAAGACGAGAAGGGCAGGGCCGAGAAGACGAGAAGGGCAGGGCCGAGAAGACGAGAATTGCAGGGCCGAGAAGACGAGAAGGGCAGGGCCGAGAAGACGAGAAGAGCAGGGCCGAGAAGACGAGAAGAGCAGGGCCGAGAAGAGAAGAAGAGCAGGGCCGAGAAGACGAGAAGAGCAGGGCCGAGAAGAGAAGAAGAGCAGGGCCGAGAAGACGAGAAGAGCAGGGCCGAGAAGAGAAGAAGAGCAGGGCCGAGAAGACGAGAAGGGCAGGGCCGAGAAGAGAAGAAGAGCAGGGCCGAGAAGACGAGAAGGGCAGGGCCAAGAAGAGAAGAAGGGCAGGGCCGAGAAGACGAGAAGGGCAGGGCCAGGAAGAGAAGAAGAGCAGGGCCGAGAAGACGAGAAGGGCAGGGCCGAGAAGAGAAGAAGAGCAGGGCCGAGAAGACGAGAAGGGCAGGGCCGAGAAGAGAAGAAGAGCAGGGCCGAGAAGACGAGAAGGGCAGGGCCGAGAAGAGGAGAAGGGCAGGGCCGAGAAGAGGAGAAGGGCAGGGCCGAGAAGAGGAGAAGGGCAGGGCCGAGAAGAGGAGAAGGGCAGGGCCGAGAAGAGGAGAAGGGCAGGGCCGAGAAGAGGAGAAGGGCAGGGCCGAGAAGAGAAGAAGAGCAGGGCCGAGAAGAGGAGAAGGGCAGGGCCGAGAAGAGGAGAAGAGCAGGGCCGAGAAGAGGAGAAGGGCAGGGCCGAGAAGACGAGAAGAGCAGGGCCGAGAAGAGGAGAAGGGCAGGGCCGAGAAGACGAGAAGAGCAGGGCCGAGAAGAGGAGAAGGGCAGGGCCGAGAAGAGGAGAAGGGCAGGGCCGAGAAGAGGAGAAGGGCAGGGCCGAGAAGAGAAGAAGAGCAGGGCCGAGAAGAGGAGAAGGGCAGGGCCGAGAAGACGAGAAGAGCAGGGCCGAGAAGAGGAGAAGGGCAGGGCCGAGAAGAGGAGAAGAGCAGGGCCGAGAAGAGGAGAAGGGCAGGGCCGAGAAGAGGAGAAGGGCAGGGCCGAGAAGACGAGAAGAGCAGGGCCGAGAAGAGGAGAAGGGCAGGGCCGAGAAGACGAGAAGAGCAGGGCCGAGAAGAGGAGAAGGGCAGGGCCGAGAAGAGGAGAAGGGCAGGGCCGAGAAGAGAAGAAGAGCAGGGCCGAGAAGAGGAGAAGGGCAGGGCCGAGAAGAGAAGAAGAGCAGGGCCGAGAAGAGGAGAAGGGCAGGGCCGAGAAGAGAAGAAGAGCAGGGCCGAGAAGAGGAGAAGGGCAGGGCCGAGAAGAGAAGAAGAGCAGGGCCGAGAAGAGGAGAAGGGCAGGGCCGAGAAGAGAAGAAGAGCAGGGCCGAGAAGAGGAGAAGGGCAGGGCCGAGAAGAGGAGAAGAGCAGGGCCGAGAAGAGGAGAAGGGCAGGGCCGAGAAGACGAGAAGAGCAGGGCCGAGAAGAGGAGAAGGGCAGGGCCGAGAAGACGAGAAGAGCAGGGCCGAGAAGAGGAGAAGGGCAGGGCCGAGAAGAGGAGAAGGGCAGGGCCGAGAAGAGAAGAAGAGCAGGGCCGAGAAGAGGAGAAGGGCAGGGCCGAGAAGAGAAGAAGAGCAGGGCCGAGAAGAGGAGAAGGGCAGGGACGAGAAGAGAAGAAGAGCAGGGCCGAGAAGAGGAGAAGGGCAGGGCCGAGAAGAGAAGAAGAGCAGGGCCGAGAAGAGGAGAAGGGCAGGGCCGAGAAGAGAAGAAGAGCAGGGCCGAGAAGAGGAGAAGAGCAGGGACGAGAAGAGGAGAAGGGCAGGGCCGAGAAGACGAGAAGAGCAGGGCCGAGAAGAGGAGAAGGGCAGGGCCGAGAAGAGGAGAAGGGCAGGGCCGAGAAGAGAAGAAGGGCAGGGCCGAGAAGAGAAGAAGAGCAGGGCCGAGAAGAGGAGAAGGGCAGGGCCGAGAAGAGGAGAAGAGCAGGGCCGAGAAGAGGAGAAGGGCAGGGCCGAGAAGAGGAGAAGGGCAGGGCCGAGAAGAGAAGAAGAGCAGGGCCGAGAAGAGGAGAAGGGCAGGGCCGAGAAGAGAAGAAGAGCAGGGCCGAGAAGAGGAGAAGGGCAGGGCCGAGAAGAGAAGAAGAGCAGGGCCGAGAAGAGGAGAAGGGCAGGGCCGAGAAGAGAAGAAGAGCAGGGCCGAGAAGAGGAGAAGGGCAGGGCCGAGAAGAGAAGAAGAGCAGGGCCGAGAAGAGGAGAAGGGCAGGGCCGAGAAGAGAAGAAGAGCAGGGACGAGAAGAGGAGAAGGGCAGGGCCAAGAAGAGAAGAAGAGCAGGGCCGAGAAGACGAGAAGGGCAGGGCCAAGAAGAGAAGAAGAGCAGGGCCGAGAAGACGAGAAGGGCAGGGCCAAGAAGAGAAGAAGAGGAGGGCCGAGAAGACGAGAAGGCAGGGCCAAGAAGAGGAGAAGAGGAGGGCCGAGAAGACGAGAAGGCAGGGCCAAGAAGAGGAGAAGAGCAGGGCCGAGAAGACGAGAAGGGCAGGGCCAAGAAGAGGAGAAGAGCAGGGCCGAGAAGACGAGAAGGGCAGGGCCAAGAAGAGGAGAAGAGCAGGGCCGAGAAGACGAGAAGGGCAGGGCCAAGAAGAGAAGAAGAGCAGGGCCGAGAAGACGAGAAGGGCAGGGCCAAGAAGAGAAGAAGAGCAGGGCCGGGAAGAGAAGAAGAGCAGGGCCGAGAAGACGGGAAGGGCAGGGCCGAGAAGAGAAGAAGAGCAGGGCCGAGAAGACGAGAAGAGCAGGGCCGAGAAGAGGAGAAGGGCAGGGCCGAGAAGACGAGAAGAGCAGGGCCGAGAAGAGGAGAAGGGCAGGGCCGAGAAGAGGAGAAGGGCAGGGCCGAGAAGAGGAGAAGGGCAGGGCCGAGAAGAGGAGAAGGGCAGGGCCGAGAAGAGAAGAAGAGCAGGGCCGAGAAGAGGAGAAGGGCAGGGCCGAGAAGAGGAGAAGAGCAGGGCCGAGAAGAGGAGAAGGGCAGGGCCGAGAAGACGAGAAGAGCAGGGCCGAGAAGAGAAGAAGAGCAGGGCCGAGAAGAGGAGAAGGGCAGGGCCGAGAAGAGGAGAAGGGCAGGGCCGAGAAGAGGAGAAGGGCAGGGCCGAGAAGAGGAGAAGGGCAGGGCCGAGAAGAGGAGAAGGGCAGGGCCGAGAAGAGGAGAAGGGCAGGGCCGAGAAGAGGAGAAGGGCAGGGCCGAGAAGAGAAGAAGAGCAGGGCCGAGAAGAGGAGAAGGGCAGGGCCGAGAAGAGGAGAAGAGCAGGGCCGAGAAGAGGAGAAGGGCAGGGCCGAGAAGACGAGAAGAGCAGGGCCGAGAAGAGGAGAAGGGCAGGGCCGAGAAGACGAGAAGAGCAGGGCCGAGAAGAGGAGAAGGGCAGGGCCGAGAAGAGGAGAAGGGCAGGGCCGAGAAGAGAAGAAGAGCAGGGCCGAGAAGAGGAGAAGGGCAGGGCCGAGAAGAGAAGAAGAGCAGGGCCGAGAAGAGAAGAAGAGCAGGGCCGAGAAGACGAGAAGGGCAGGGCCGAGAAGAGAAGAAGAGCAGGGCCGAGAAGAGAAGAAGGGCAGGGCCGAGAAGAGAAGAAGGGCAGGGCCGAGAAGAGAAGAAGGGCAGGGCCGAGAAGAGAAGAAGGGCAGGGCCGAGAAGACGAGAAGGGCAGGGCCGAGAAGACGAGAAGGGCAGGGCCGAGAAGACGAGAAGAGCAGGGCCGAGAAGAGAAGAAGAGCAGGGCCGAGAAGACGAGAAGAGCAGGGCCGAGAAGAGAAGAAGAGCAGGGCCGAGAAGACGAGAAGAGCAGGGCCGAGAAGAGACGAAGAGCAGGGCCGAGAAGACGAGAAGAGCAGGGCCGAGAAGAGAAGAAGAGCAGGGCCGAGAAGACGAGAAGAGCAGGGCCGAGAAGGGAAGAAGAGCAGGGCCGAGAAGACGAGAAGAGCAGGGCCGAGAAGAGAAGAAGAGCAGGGCCGAGAAGACGAGAAGGGCAGGGCCGAGTAGACGAGAAGGGCAGGGCCGAGAAGACGAGAAGGGCAGGGCCAAGAAGAGAAGAAGGGCAGGGCCGAGAAGACGAGAAGGGCAGGGCCAGGAAGAGAAGAAGAGCAGGGCCGAGAAGACGAGAAGGGCAGGGCCGAGAAGAGAAGAAGAGCAGGGCCGAGAAGACGAGAAGGGCAGGGCCGAGAAGAGAAGAAGAGCAGGGCCGAGAAGACGAGAAGGGCAGGGCCGAGAAGAGAAGAAGAGCAGGGCCGAGAAGACGAGAAGGGCAGGGCCGAGAAGAGGAGAAGGGCAGGGCCGAGAAGAGGAGAAGGGCAGGGCCGAGAAGAGGAGAAGGGCAGGGCCGAGAAGAGGAGAAGGGCAGGGCCGAGAAGAGGAGAAGGGCAGGGCCGAGAAGAGAAGAAGAGCAGGGCCGAGAAGAGGAGAAGGGCAGGGCCGAGAAGAGGAGAAGAGCAGGGCCGAGAAGAGGAGAAGGGCAGGGCCGAGAAGAGGAGAAGAGCAGGGCCGAGAAGAGGAGAAGAGCAGGGCCGAGAAGAGGAGAAGAGCAGGGCCGAGAAGAGGAGAAGGGCAGGGCCGAGAAGAGGAGAAGGGCAGGGCCGAGAAGAGAAGAAGAGCAGGGCCGAGAAGAGGAGAAGGGCAGGGCCGAGAAGAGGAGAAGAGCAGGGCCGAGAAGAGGAGAAGGGCAGGGCCGAGAAGACGAGAAGAGCAGGGCCGAGAAGAGAAGAAGAGCAGGGCCGAGAAGAGGAGAAGGGCAGGGCCGAGAAGAGGAGAAGGGCAGGGCCGAGAAGAGGAGAAGGGCAGGGCCGAGAAGAGGAGAAGGGCAGGGCCGAGAAGAGGAGAAGGGCAGGGCCGAGAAGAGGAGAAGGGCAGGGCCGAGAAGAGGAGAAGGGCAGGGCCGAGAAGAGAAGAAGAGCAGGGCCGAGAAGAGGAGAAGGGCAGGGCCGAGAAGAGGAGAAGGGCAGGGCCGAGAAGAGGAGAAGAGCAGGGCCGAGAAGAGGAGAAGAGCAGGGCCGAGAAGAGGAGAAGGGCAGGGCCGAGAAGAGGAGAAGAGCAGGGCCGAGAAGAGGAGAAGGGCAGGGCCGAGAAGACGAGAAGAGCAGGGCCGAGAAGAGGAGAAGGGCAGGGCCGAGAAGACGAGAAGAGCAGGGCCGAGAAGAGGAGAAGGGCAGGGCCGAGAAGAGGAGAAGGGCAGGGCCGAGAAGAGGAGAAGAGCAGGGCCGAGAAGAGGAGAAGGGCAGGGCCGAGAAGACGAGAAGAGCAGGGCCGAGAAGAGGAGAAGGGCAGGGCCGAGAAGACGAGAAGAGCAGGGCCGAGAAGAGAAGAAGAGCAGGGCCGAGAAGACGAGAAGAGCAGGGCCGAGAAGAGAAGAAGAGCAGGGCCGAGAAGACGAGAAGAGCAGGGCCGAGAAGAGAAGAAGAGCAGGGCCGAGAAGACGAGAAGAGCAGGGCCGAGAAGAAAAGAAGAGCAGGGCCGAGAAGACGAGAAGGGCAGGGCCGAGAAGACGAGAAGGGCAGGGCCGAGAAGACGAGAAGGGCAGGGCCGAGAAGACGAGAAGGGCAGGGCCGAGAAGACGAGAAGGGCAGGGCCGAGAAGACGAGAAGGGCAGGGCCAAGAAGAGAAGAAGGGCAGGGCCGAGAAGACGAGAAGGGCAGGGCCAAGAAGAGAAGAAGAGCAGGGCCGAGAAGACGAGAAGGGCAGGGCCGAGAAGAGAAGAAGAGCAGGGCCGAGAAGACGAGAAGGGCAGGGCCGAGAAGAGAAGAAGAGCAGGGCCGAGAAGAGGAGAAGGGCAGGGCCGAGAAGACGAGAAGAGCAGGGCCGAGAAGAGGAGAAGGGCAGGGCCGAGAAGACGAGAAGAGCAGGGCCGAGAAGAGGAGAAGGGCAGGGCCGAGAAGAGGAGAAGGGCAGGGCCGAGAAGAGAAGAAGAGCAGGGCCGAGAAGAGGAGAAGGGCAGGGCCGAGAAGAGGAGAAGAGCAGGGCCGAGAAGAGGAGAAGGGCAGGGCCGAGAAGACGAGAAGAGCAGGGCCGAGAAGAGAAGAAGGGCAGGGCCGAGAAGACGAGAAGAGCAGGGCCGAGAAGACGAGAAGAGCAGGGCCGAGAAGAGGAGAAGGGCAGGGCCGAGAAGACGAGAAGAGCAGGGCCGAGAAGAGGAGAAGGGCAGGGCCGAGAAGAGGAGAAGGGCAGGGCCGAGAAGAGAAGAAGAGCAGGGCCGAGAAGAGGAGAAGGGCAGGGCCGAGAAGAGGAGAAGAGCAGGGCCGAGAAGAGGAGAAGGGCAGGGCCGAGAAGACGAGAAGAGCAGGGCCGAGAAGAGAAGAAGGGCAGGGCCGAGAAGACGAGAAGAGCAGGGCCGAGAAGAGAAGAAGAGCAGGGCCGAGAAGACGAGAAGAGCAGGGCCGAGAAGAAAAGAAGAGCAGGGCCGAGAAGACGAGAAGGGCAGGGCCGAGAAGACGAGAAGGGCAGGGCCGAGAAGACGAGAAGGGCAGGGCCGAGAAGACGAGAAGGGCAGGGCCGAGAAGACGAGAAGGGCAGGGCCGAGAAGACGAGAAGGGCAGGGCCAAGAAGAGAAGAAGGGCAGGGCCGAGAAGACGAGAAGGGCAGGGCCAAGAAGAGAAGAAGGGCAGGGCCGAGAAGACGAGAAGGGCAGGGCCAAGAAGAGAAGAAGAGCAGGGCCGAGAAGACGAGAAGGGCAGGGCCGAGAAGAGAAGAAGAGCAGGGCCGAGAAGACGAGAAGGGCAGGGCCGAGAAGAGAAGAAGAGCAGGGCCGAGAAGACGAGAAGGGCAGGGCCGAGAAGAGAAGAAGAGCAGGGCCGAGAAGACGAGAAGGGCAGGGCCGAGAAGAGAAGAAGGGCAGGGCCGAGAAGAGGAGAAGGGCAGGGCCGAGAAGAGAAGAAGGGCAGGGCCGAGAAGAGAAGAAGGGCAGGGCCGAGAAGAGGAGAAGGGCAGGGCCGAGAAGAGGAGAAGGGCAGGGCCGAGAAGAGGAGAAGGGCAGGGCCGAGAAGAGAAGAAGAGCAGGGCCGAGAAGAGGAGAAGAGCAGGGCCGAGAAGAGGAGAAGGGCAGGGCCAAGAAGAGGAGAAGAGCAGGGCCGAGAAGAGGAGAAGGGCAGGGCCAAGAAGAGAAGAAGAGCAGGGCCGAGAAGAGGAGAAGGGCAGGGCCAAGAAGAGAAGAAGAGCAGGGCCGGGAAGAGGAGAAGGGCAGGGCCAAGAAGAGAAGAAGAGCAGGGCCGAGAAGAGGAGAAGGGCAGGGCCAAGAAGAGAAGAAGAGCAGGGCCGAGAAGAGGAGAAGGGCAGGGCCGAGAAGAGAAGAAGGGCAGGGCCGAGAAGAGGAGAAGGGCAGGGCCAAGAAGAGAAGAAGGGCAGGGCCGAGAAGAGAAGAAGGGCAGGGCCGAGAAGACGAGAAGGGCAGGGCCGAGAAGAGAAGAAGAGCAGGGCCGAGAAGACGAGAAGGGCAGGGCCAAGAAGAGAAGAAGAGCAGGGCCGAGAAGACGAGAAGGGCAGGGCCAAGAAGAGAAGAAGAGCAGGGCCGAGAAGACGAGAAGGGCAGGGCCAAGAAGAGAAGAAGAGCAGGGCCGAGAAGACGAGAAGGGCAGGGCCAAGAAGAGAAGAAGAGCAGGGCCGAGAAGACGAGAAGGGCAGGGCCAAGAAGAGAAGAAGAGCAGGGCCGAGAAGACGAGAAGGGCAGGGCCAAGAAGAGAAGAAGAGCAGGGCCGAGAAGACGAGAAGGGCAGGGCCAAGAAGAGAAGAAGAGCAGGGCCGAGAAGACGAGAAGGGCAGGGCCAAGAAGAGAAGAAGAGCAGGGCCGAGAAGACGAGAAGGGCAGGGCCGAGAAGAGAAGAAGAGCAGGGCCGAGAAGACGAGAAGGGCAGGGCCGAGAAGAGAAGAAGAGCAGGGCCGAGAAGAGGAGAAGGGCAGGGCCGTGAAGAGAAGAAGGGCAGGGCCGAGAAGAGGAGAAGGGCAGGGCCGAGAAGAGAAGAAGAGCAGGGCCGAGAAGAGGAGAAGAGCAGGGCCGAGAAGAGGAGAAGGGCAGGGCCGAGAAGAGAAGAAGAGCAGGGCCGAGAAGAGGAGAAGGGCAGGGCCGAGAAGAGAAGAAGAGCAGGGCCGAGAAGAGGAGAAGGGCAGGGCCGAGAAGAGAAGAAGAGCAGGGCCGAGAAGAGGAGAAGGGCAGGGCCGAGAAGAGAAGAAGAGCAGCGCCGAGAAGACGAGAAGGGCAGGGCCGAGAAGAGAAGAAGGGCAGGGCCGAGAAGAGAAGAAGAGCAGGGCCGAGAAGACGAGAAGGGCAGGGCCGAGAAGAGAAGAAGAGCAGGGCCGAGAAGACGAGAAGGGCAGGGCCGAGAAGAGAAGAAGAGCAGGGCCGAGAAGACGAGAAGAGCAGGGCCGAGAAGAGAAGAAGAGCAGGGCCGAGAAGACGAGAAGGGCAGGGCCGAGAAGATGAGAAGGGCAGGGCCGAGAAGACGAGAAGGGCAGGGCCAAGAAGACGAGAAGGGCAGGGCCGAGAAGACGAGAAGGGCAGGGCCAAGAAGAGAAGAAGGGCAGGGCCGAGAAGACGAGAAGAGGAGAAGAGAGGAAGGGCAGGACTGAGAAGCGGAGAAGAGGAGAAGGCAGGAAGGGCAGGGTCGAGAAGAGGAGAGGAGAGAAGAGAGGAAGGGCAGGGCCGAGAAGAGGAGAAGTGAGGAAGAGAGGAAGGGCAGGGCCGAGAAGAGGAGAAGAGGCGAGGTGAGGAAGGGCAGGGCCGAGAAGAGGAGAAGAGGAGAAGAGAGGAAGGGCAGGACTGAGAAGCGGAGAAGAGGAGAAGGCAGGAAGGGCAGGGTCGAGAAGAGGAGAGGAGAGAAGAGAGGAAGGGCAGGGCCGAGAAGAGGAGAAGTGAGGAAGAGAGGAAGGGCAGGGCCGAGAAGAGGAGAAGAGGCGAGGTGAGGAAGGGCAGGGCCGAGAAGAGGAGAAGAGGAGAAGAGAGGAAGGGCAGGGCCGAGAAGAGGAGAAGAGGAGAAGAGAGGAAAGGCAGGGCCGAGAAGAGGAGAAGAGGAGAAGAGAGAAAGGGCAGGGCCGAGAAGAGGAGAAGAGAGGAAGGGCAGGGCCGAGAAGAGGAGAAGAGAGGAAGGGCAGGGCCGAGAAGAGGAGAAGAGGAGAAGAGAGGAAGGGCAGGGCCGAGAAGAGGAGAAGAGGAGAAGAGAGGAAGGGCAGGGCCGAGAAGAGGAGAAGAGGAGAAGAGAGGAAATGCAGAGCCGAGAAGAGGAGAAGAGGAGAAGAGAGGAAGGGCAGGGCCGAGAAGAGGAGAAGAGAGGAAGGGCAGGGCCGAGAAGAGGAGAAGAGGAGAATAGAGGAAGGGCAGGGCCGAGAAGAGGAGAAGAGGAGAATAGAGGAAGGGCAGGGCCGAGAATAGGAGAAGAGGAGAAGAGAGGAAGGGCAGGGCCGAGAAGAGGAGAAGAGGAGAAGAGAGGAAGGGCAGGGCCGAGAAGAGGAGAAGAGGAGAATAGAGGAAGGGCAGGGCCGAGAAGAGGAGAAGAGGAGAAGAGAGGAAGGGCAGTGCCGAGAAGAGGAGAAGAGGAGAAGAGAGGAAGGGCAGGGCCGAGAAGAGGAGAAGAGGAGAAGAGAGGAAGGGCAGGGCCGAGAAGAGGAGAAGAGGAGAAGAGAGGAAGGGCAGGGCCGAGAAGAGGAGAAGAGGAGAAGAGAGGAAGGGCAGGGCCGAGAAGAGGAGAAGAGGAGAAGAGAGGAAGGGCAGGGCTGAGAAGAGGAGAAGAGGAGAAGAGAGGAAGGGCAGGGCCGAGAAGAGGAGAAGAGAGGAAGGGCAGGGCCGAGAAGAGGAGAAGAGGAGAAGAGAGGAAGGGCAGGGCCGAGAAGAGGAGAAGGGAGGAGAAGAGAGGAAGGGCAGGGCCGAGAAGAGGAGAAGGGAGGAGAAGAGAGGAAGGGCAGGGCTGAGAAGAGGAGAAGAGTAGAAGAGAGGAAGGGCAGGGATGAGAAGAGGAGACGAGGAGAAGAGAGGAAGGGCAGTGCCGAGAAGAGGGGAAGGGAGGAGAAGAGAGGAAGGGCAGGGCCGAGAAGAGGGGAAGAGGAGAAGAGAGGAAGGGCAGGGCCCAGAAGAGGAGAAGAGAGGAAGGGCAGGGCCGAGAAGAGGAGAAGAGGAGAAGAGAGGAAGGGCAGGGCCGAGAAGAGGGGAAGAGAGGAAGGGCAGGGCCGAGAAGAGGAGAAGAGAGGAAGTGCAGGGCCGAGAAGAGGAGAAGAGAGGAAGGGCAGGGCCAAGAAAAGGAGAAGAGGATAAGAAGTGCAGAAGGGCAGGGCCGAGAATAGGAGAAGAGGAGAAGAGAGGAAGGGCAGTGCCAAGAAGAGGAGAAGAGGAGAAGAGAGGAAGGGCAGGGCCAAGAAGAGGAGAAGAGGAGAAGAGAGGAAGGGCAGGGCCGAGAAGAGGAGAAGAGGAAAAGAGAGGAAGGGCAGGGCCGAGAAGAGGAGAAGAGGAGAAGAGAGGAAGGGCAGGGCCGAGAAGAGGAGAAGAGGAGAAGAGAGGAAGGGCAAGGCCGAGAAGAGGAGAAGAGGAGAAGTGAGGAAGGGCAGGGCCGAGAAGAGGAGAAGAGAGGAAGGGCAGGGCCGAGAAGAGGAGAAGAGAGGAAGGGCAGGGCCGAGAAGAGGAGAAGAGGAGAAGAGAGGAAGGGCAGGGCCGAGAAGAGGAGAAGAGAGGAAGGGCAGGGCCGAGAAGAGGAGAAAAGGAGAAGAGAGGAAGGGCAGGGCCGAGAAGAGGAGAAGAGGAGAAGAGAGGAAGGGCAGGGCCGAGAAGAGGAGAAGAGGAGAAGAGAGGAAGGGCAGGGCCGAGAAGAGGAGAAGAGGAGAAGAGAGGAAGGGCAGGGCCGAGAAGAGGAGAAGAGAGGAAGGGCAGGGCCGAGAAGAGGAGAAGAGGGGAAGAGAGGAAGGGCAGGGCCGAGAAGAGGGGAAGAGGGGAAGAGAGGAAGGGCAGGGCCGAGAAGAGGAGAAGAGGGGAAGAGAGGAAGGGCAGGGCCGAGAAGAGGAGAAGAGGAGAAGAGAGGAAGGGCAGGGCCGAGATGAGGAGAAGGGAGGAGAAGAGAGGAAGGGCAGGGCCGAGAAGAGGAGAAGAGAGGAAGGGCAGGGCCGAGAAGAGGAGAAGAGAGGAAGGGCAGGGCCGAGAAGAGGAGAAGAGGAGAAGAGAGGAAGGGCAGGGCCGAGAAGCGGAGAAGAGAGGAAGGGCAGGGCCAAGAAAACGAGAAGAGGATAAGAAATGCAGAAGGGCAGGGCCGAGAATAGGAGAGGAGGAGATTTGAGGAAGGGCAGTGCCGAGAAGAGGGGAAGGGAGGAGAAGAGAGGAAGGGCAGGGCCGAGAAGAGGAGAAGAGAGGAAGGGCAGGTCCGTGAAGAGGAGAAGAGGACAGGAAGGGCAGGGCCGAGAAGAGGAGAAGAGGAGAAGAGAGGAGAAGGAAGGGCAGTGTCGAGAAGACGAGAATAGTATAAGGTCAGGGCCAAGAAGTGGAGAAGAGGAGAATAGGAGAAGGGCAGGGCCGAGAAGAGGAGAAGAGTAGCAGAAGGGCAGGGCGAAGAAGAGGAAAAGAGGATAAGAGAGGAAGTGCAGGGCCAAGAAGAGGAGAAGAGCGGAAGAGGGGAAGGGTATTGCGATGAAGAGGAGAAGAGCGGAAGAGAGGAAGGGCAGGGCTATGAAGAGAAGAAGAGCGGAATAGGCGAAAAGAGGAAGGGCAGGGTCACGAAGAGGAGAAGAGAGGAAGGGCAGGGCCATGAAGAGGAGAAGAGAAGAAAGGAAGGGTAGGGCCACGAAGAGGATAAGAGCGGAAGAGAAGAAGAGAGGAAGGGCAGGGCCACGAAGAGGAGAAGACAGGAAGAGCAGGGCCAGGAATGGGAGAAGTGCGGAAGAGGAGATGAGAGGAAGGGCAGGGCCGATAAGAGGAGAAGAGAGGAAGGGAAGGGCCGAGAAGAGGAGAAGAGGAGAAGAGAGGAAGGGCAGGGCCGAGAAGAGGAGAAGAGGAGAAGAGAGGAAGGGCAGGGCCGATAAGAGGAGAAGAGGAGAAGAGAGGAAGGGCAGGGCCGAGAAGAGGAGAAGAGGAGAAGAGAGGAAGGGCAGGGCCGAGAAGAGGAGAAGAGGAGATGAGAGGAAGGGCAAGTCCGAGAAGACAAGAAGAAGAGATGAGAGGAAGGGCAGGGCCGAGAAGACAAGAAGAGGAGATGAGAGGAAGTGCAGGGCCAAGAAGAGGAGAAGAGCGGAAGAGGGGAAGGGTATTGCGATGAAGAGGAGAAGAGCGGAAGAGAGGAAGGGCAGGGCTATGAAGAGAAGAAGAGCGGAATAGGCGAAAAGAGGAAGGGCAGGGTCACGAAGAGGAGAAGAGAGGAAGGGCAGGGCCGAGAAGAGGAGAAGAGGAGAAGAGAGGAAGGGCAGGGCCGAGAAGAGGAGAAGAGAGGAAGGGCAGGGCCGAGAAGAGGAGAAGAGGAGAAGAGAGGAAGGGCAGGGCCGAGAAGAGGAGAAGAGGAGAAGAGAGGAAGGGCAGGGCCGAGAAGAGGAGAAGAGGAGAAGAGAGGAAGGGCAGGGCGGAGAAGAGGAGAAGGGCAGGGCCGAGAAGAGAGGAAGGGCAGGGCCGAGAAGAGGAGAAGGGCAGGGCCGAGAAGAGGAGAAGGGCAGGGTCGAGAAGAGAAGAAGAGCAGGGCCGAGAAGAGGAGAAGGGCGGGGCCGAGAAGAGAAGAAGAGCAGGGCCGAGAAGACGAGAAGGGCAGGGCCGAGAAGAGAAGAAGAGCAGGGCCGAGAAGACGAGAAGGGCAGGGCCGAGAAGAGAAGAAGAGCAGTGCCGAGAAGAGGAGAAGGGCAGGGCCGAGAAGAGAAGAAGAGCAGGGCCGAGAAGAGGAGAAGGGCAGGGCCGAGAAGAGGAGAAGGGCAGGGCCGAGAAGAGGAGAAGGGCAGGGCCGAGAAGACGAGAAGGGCAGGGCCGAGAAGACGAGAAGGGCAGGGCCGAGAAGACGAGAAGGGCAGGGCCGAGAAGACGAGAAGAGGGGAATAGGAGAAGGGCAGGGCCGAGAAGAGAAGAGGAGAAGAGGGGAACAGGAGAAGGGCAGGGCCAAGAAGAGGAGAAGAGGAGAAGACGAGAATAGGAGAAGGGCAGGGCCGAGAAGAGGAGAAGAGGTGAAAAGAGGAAGGGCAAGTCCAAGAAGAGGAGAATAAGAGAAGAGGAGAAGGGCTGGGCCGAGAAGAGGAGAAGAGGGGAAGAGAGGAGGGGCAGGGCCGAGAAGAGGAGAAGAGGAGAAGGGCAGGGCCGAGAAGAGGAGAAGAGGAGAAGGGCAGGGCCGAGAAGAGGAGAAGAGTAGAGTAGGAGAATAGGAGAAGGGCAGGGCCTAGAAGAGAAGTGTAGAGTAGGAGAAACGGAGAAGGGCAGGGCCAAGAAGAGGAGAAGAGGAGACGGGAGGAAGGGCAGGGCAAAGAAGAGGAGAAGAGAGGAAGTGCAGGGCCGAGAAGAGGAAAAGAGGAGAAGAAGAACAGAAGGGCAGGGCCGAAAAGAGGAGAAGAAGAGCAGAAGGGCAGGGCCGAGAAGAGAAGAGAAGTGAGGAAGGGCAGGGCCGAGAGGAGGAGGAGAAATGAGGAAAGGCAGAGCCGAGAGGAGAAGAGGAGGAGGAGGGAGGAAGGGCAGGGCCGAGAGTAGAAGAAGAGAGGAAGGGCTGGGCCGAGAAGAGGAGAAGGGAGGAAGGGCAGGGCCGAGAGTAGAAGAAGAGAGGATGGGCAGGGCCGAGAAGCGCAGAAGAGAGGAAGGGCAGAGCCGCGAAGCGGAGAAGAGGAGAAGAGAGGAAGGGCAGGACTGAGAAGCGGAGAAGAGGAGAAGGCAGGAAGTGCAGGGTCGAGAAGAGGAGAGGAGAGAAGAGAGGAAGGGCAGGGCCGAGAAGAGGAGAAGTGAGGAAGAGAGGAAGGGCAGGGCCGAGAAGAGGAGAAGAGGCGAGGTGAGGAAGGGCAGGGCCGAGAAGAGGAGAAGAGAAGAGAGGAAGGGCAGGGCCGAGAAGAGGAGAGAAGGAGAAGAGAGAAAGGGCAGGGCCGAGAAGAGGAGAAGAGAGGAAGGGCAGGGCCGAGAAGAGGAGAAGAGAGGATGGGCAGGGCCGAGAAGAGGAGAAGAGAGGAAGGGCAGGGCCGAGAAGAGGAGAAGAGAGGAAGGGCAGGGCCGAGAAGAGGAGAAGAGGAGAAGAGAGGAAGGGCAGGGCCGAGAAGAGGAGAAGAGGAGAAGAGAGGAAATGCAGGGCCGAGAAGAGGAGAAGAGGAGAAGAGAGGAAATGCAGAGCCGAGAAGAGGAGAAGAGAGGAAGGGCAGGGCCGAGAAGAGGAGAAGAGAGGAAGGACAGGGCCGAGAAGAGGAGAAGAGGAGAAGAGAGGAAGGGCAGGGCCGAGAAGAGGAGAAGAGGAGAAGAGAGGAAGGGCAGGGCCAAGAAGAGGAGAAGAGGAGAAGAGAGGAAGGGCAGGGCCAAGAAGAGGAGAAGAGGGGAAGAGAGGAAGGGCAGGGCCGAGAAGAGAAGAAGAGGAGATGAGAGGAAGGGCAGGGCCGAGAAGAGAAGAAGAGGAGATGAGAGGAAGTGCAGGGCCGAGAAGAGGAGATGAGAGGAAGGGTAGGGCCGAGAAGAGGAGAAGAGAGGAAGGGCAGGGCCGAGAAGAGGAGAAGAGAGGAAGGGCAGGGCCGAGAAGAGGAGAAGAGGAGAAGAGAGGAAGGGCAGGGCCGAGAAGAGGAGAAGAGGAGAAGAGAGGAAGGGCAGGGCCGAGAAGAGGAGAAGAGGAGAAGAGAGGAAGGGCAGGGCCGAGAAGAGGAGAAGAGGAGAAGAGAGGAAGGGCAGGGCCGAGAAGTTGAGGAGAAGAGAGGAAGGGCAGGGCCGAGAAGTTGAGGAGAAGGGAGGAAGGGCAGGGCCGAGAAGAGGAGAAGAGGAGAAGAGAGGAAGGGCAGGGCCGAGAAGAGGAGAAGAGAGGAAGGGAAGGGCCGAGAAGAGGAGAAGAGGAGAAGAGAGGAAGGGCAGGGCCGAGAAGAGGAGAATAGGAGAAGAGAGGAAGGGCAGGGCCGAGAAGAGGAGAAGAGAGGAAGGGCGGGGCCGAGAAGAGGAGAAGAGGAGAAGAGAGGAAGGGCAGGGCCGAGAAGGGGAGAAGAGGAGAAGAGAGGAAGGGCAGGGCCGAGAAGAGAAGAAGAGGAGAAGAGAGGAAGGGCAGGGCCGAGAAGAGGAGAAGAGGAGAAGGGAGGAAGGGCAGGGCCGAGAAGATGAGGAGAAGGGAGGAAGGGCAGGGCCGAGAAGAGGAGAAGAGAGGAAGGGCAGGGCCGAGAAGAGGAGAAGTGGTGATGAGAGGAAGGGCAGGGCCGAGAATAGGAGAAGAGGAGAAGAGAGGAAGGGCAGGGCCGAGAAGAGGAGAAGAGAGGAAGGGCAGGGCCGAGAAGAGGAGAAGAGGAGAAGAGAGGAAGGGCAGGGCCGAGAAGAGAAGAGGAGAAGAGAGGAAGGGCAGGGCCGAGAATAGGAGAAGAGGAGACGAGAGGAAGGGCAGGGCCAAGAAGAGGAGAAGAGGAGAAGAGAGGTAGGGCAGGGCCGAGAAGAGGAGAAGAGGAGAAGAGAGGAAGGGCAGGGCCAAGAAGAGGAGAAGAGGAGAAGAGAGGAAGGGCAGGGCCGAGAAGAGGAGAAGAGAGGAAGGGCAGGGCCGAGAAGAGGAGAAGAGGAGAAGAGAGGAAGGGCAGGGCCGAGAAGAGGAGAAGAGGAGAAGAGAGGAAGGGCAGGGCCGGGAAGAGGAGAAGAGGAGAAGAGAGGAAGGGCAGGGCCGGGAAGAGGAGAAGAGGAGAAGAGAGGAAGGGCAGGGCCGGGAAGAGGAGAAGAGGAGAAGAGAGGAAGGGCAGGGCCGAGAAGAGGAGAAGAGGAGAAGAGAGGAAGGGCAGGGCCGAGAAGAGGAGAAGAGGAGAAGAGAGGAAGGGCAGGGCCGAGAAGAGGAGAAGAGGAGAAGAGAAGAAGGGCAGGGCCGAGAAGAGGAGAAGAGGAGAAGAGGAGAAGAGAGGAAGGGCAGGGCCGAGAAGAGGAGAAGAGGAGAAGAGAGGAAGGGCAGGGCCGAGAAGAGGAGAAGAGGAGAAGAGAGGAAGGGCAGGGCCGAGAAGAGGAGAAGAGGAGAAGAGAGGAAGGGCAGGGCCGGGAATAGGAGAAGAGGAGAAGAGAGGAAGGGCAGGGCCGGGAATAGGAGAAGAGGAGAAGAGAGGAAGGGCAGGGCCGGGAAGAGAAGAGGAGAAGAGAGGAAGGGCAGGGCCGAGAAGAGGAGAAGAGGAGAAGGGAGGAAGGGCAGGGCCGAGAAGAGGAGAAGAGGAGAAGAGAGGAAGGGCAGGGCCGGGAATAGGAGAAGAGGAGAAGAGAGGAAGGGCAGGGCCGGGAAGAGAAGAGGAGAAGAGAGGAAGGGCAGGGCCGAGAAGAGGAGAAGAGGAGAAGGGAGGAAGGGCAGGGCCGAGAAGAGGAGAAGAGGAGAAGCGAGGAAGGGCAGGGCCGAGAAGAGGAGAAGAGGAGAAGAGAGGAAGGGCAGGGCCGAGAAGAGGAGAAGAGGAGAAGAGAGGAAGGGCAGGGCCGAGAAGAGGAGAAGAGAGGAAGGGCAGGGCCAAGAAGAGGAGAAGAGAAGAATGGAAGGGTAGGACCACGAAGAGGATAAGAGCGGAAGAGGAGAAGAGAGGAAGGGCAGGGCCACGAAGAGGAGAAGACAGGAGGAGCAGGGCCACGAATGGGAGAAGTGCGGAAGAGGAGATGATAGGAAGGGCAGGGCCGAGAAGAGGAGAAGAGGAGATGAGAGGATGGGCAGGGCCGAGAAGAGGAGAAGAGGAGATGAGAGGAAGGGCAGGGCCGAGAAGAGGAGAAGAGGAGATGAGAGGAAGGGCAGGGCCGAGAAGAGGAGAAGAGAGGAAGGGCAGGGCCGAGAAGAGGAGAAGAGGGGAAGGGTATTGCGATGAAGAGGAGCAGAGCGGAAGAGAGGAAGGGCAGGGCTATGAAGAGAAGAAGAGTGGAATAGGCGAAAAGAGGAAGGGCAGGGTCACGAAGAGGAGAAGAGAGGAAGGGCAGGGCTGAGAAGATGAGAAGAGAGGAAGGGCAGGGCCGAGAAGAGGAGAAGAGAGGAAGGGCAGGGCCGAGAAGAGGAGAAGAGGAGAAGAGAGGAAGGGCAGGGCCGAGAAGAGGAGAAGAGGTGAAGACAGGAAGGACAGGGCCGAGAAGAGGAGAAGAGGAGAAGAGAGGAAGGGCAGGGCCGAGAAGAGGTGAAGAGAGGAAGGGTAGTGCCGTGAAGAGGGAAGAGGAGAATAGGAGAAGGGTAGGGTCGAGAAGAGGAGAAGAGGTGAATAGGAGAACGGCAGGGCCAAAAAGAGGAGAAGAGTAGCAGAAGGCCAGGGCGAAGAAGAGGAGAAGACAGGAGGTGCAGGGCCGAGAAGAGAAGTGCGGAAGAGGAGAAGAGAGGAAGGGCAGAGTCAAGAAGAGGAGAAGATTGGAAGAGTAGAAGTGAGGAAGTGCAGTGCCACGAAGAGGAGAAGAGCAGAAGAGGACAGGAGTGGTAGGGCAGGGCCAAGAAAATGAGGAGAGGAGAGGAATGGCCGGGCCGAGAAGAAAAGAGGAGAGGAGAGGAGAGGAAGGGCAGGGTCAAAAAGAGGAGAAGAGGAGAAGAGAGGAAGGGCAGGGCCGAGAAGAGGAGAAGAGGAGAATAGGAGGAGGGCAGGGCCGAGAAGACGAGAATAGGAGAAGGGCAGGGCGATGAAGAGGAGAATAGGAGAAGAGAGGAAGGGCCGGGTGGAGAAGAGGAGAAGAGAGGAAGGGCAGGGCCGAGAAGAGGAGAAGAGGAGAAGAGAGGAAGGGCAGGGCCGAGAAGAGGAGAAGAGGAGAATAGGAGAAGGGCAGGGCCGAGAAGAGGAGAAGAGTAGCAGAAGAGCAGGGCGAAGAAGAGGAGAAGAGAAGAGAGGAAGTGCAGGGCCAAGAAGAGGAGAAGAATGGAAGAGGAGAAGAGGGGAAGGGTATTGCGATGAAGAGGAGAAGAGCGGAAGAGAGGAAGGGCAGGGCTATGAAGAGAAGAAGAGCGGAATAGGCGAAAAGAGGAAGGGCAGCGTCACGAAGAGGAGAAGAGAGGAAGGGCAGGGCCATGAAGAGGAGAAGAGAGGAAGATTGGAATTGCAGGGCCACGAAGAGGAGAAGAGAAGAAAGGAAGGGTAGGGCCCCGAAGAGGATAAGAGCGGAAGAGTTGAGGAGAGGAACGGCAGGGCCACGAAGAGGAGAAGACAGGAGGGGCAGGGCCACGAATGGGAGAAGTGCGGAAGAGGAGATGAGAGGAAGAGCAGGGCCGAGAAGAGGAGAAGAGGAGATGAGAGGAAGGGCAGGGCCGAGAAGAGGAGAAGAGGAGATTAGGAAAATGGCAAGGCCGAGAAGTGGATAAGAGGAGAATAGGAGAAGGGTAGGGCGAAAAAGAGGAGAAGAGTAGCAGAAGGGCAGGGCCAAGAATAGGAGAAGACAGGAGGTGCAGGGCCACGAAGAGGATAAGAGCGGAAGAGGAGAAGAGAGGAAGGGCAGGGCCACGAAGAGGAGGAGAAGAGAGGAAGGGCAGGGCTGAGAAGAGGAGAAGAGGAGAAGAGAGGAAGGGCAGGGCCGAGAGGAGGAGAAGAGGAGATGAGAGGAAGGGCAGGGCCAAGAAGAGGAGAAGAGGAGATGAGAGGAAGGGCAAGTCCGAGAAGACAAGAAGAAGAGATGAGAGGAAGGGCAGGGCCGAGAAGACAAGAAGAGGAGATGAGAGGAAGTGCAGGGCCAAGAAGAGGAGAAGAGCGGAAGAGGGGAAGGGTATTGCGATGAAGAGGAGAAGAGCGGAAGAGAGGAAGGGCAGGGCTATGAAGAGAAGAAGAGCGGAATAGGCGAAAAGAGGAAGGGCAGGGTCACGAAGAGGAGAACAGAGGAAGGGCAGGGCCATGAAGAGGAGAAGAGAAGAAAGGAAGGGTAGGGCCACGAAGAGGATAAGAGCGGAAGAGGAGAAGAGAGGAAGGGCAGGGCCACGAAGAGGAGAAGACAGGAGGAGCAGGGCCACGAATGGGAGAAGTGCGGAAGAGGAGATGAGAGGAAGGGCAGGGCCGAGAAGAGGAGAAGAGGAGATGAGAGGAAGGGCAGGGCCGAGAAGAGGAGAAGAGGAGAAGAGAGGAAGGGCAGGGCCGAGAAGAGGAGAAGAGGAGATGAGAGGAAGGGCAGGGCCGAGAAGAGGAGATGAGAGGAAGGGCAGGGCCGAGAAGAGGAGAAGAGAGGAAGGGCAGGGCCGAGAAGAGGAGAAGAGAGGAAGGGCAGGGCCGAGAAGAGGAGAAGAGAGGAAGGGCAGGGCCGAGAAGAGGAGAAGAGAGGAAGGGCAGGGCTGAGAAGAGGAGAAGAGAGGAAGGGCAAAGCCGAGAAGAGGACAAGAGGAGATGAGAGGAAGGGCAGGGCTGAGAAGAGGACAAGAGGAGATGAGAGGAAGGGCAGGGCCGAGAAAAGGAGAAGAGGAGAAGAGAGGAAGGGCAGGGCCGAGAAGAGGAGAAGAGGAGATTAGGAAAATGGCAAGGCCGAGAAGTGGAGAAGAGGAGAATAGGAGAAGGGTAGGGCGAAAAAGAGGAGAAGAGTAGCAGAAGGGCAGGGCCAAGAATAGGAGAAGACAGGAGGTGCAGGGCCACGAAGAGGATAAGAGCGGAAGAGGAGAAGAGAGGAAGGGCAGGGCCACGAAGAGGAGTAGAAGAGAGGAAGGGCAGGGCTGAGAAGAGGAGAAGAGGAGATGAGAGGTAGGGCAGGGCCAAGAAGAGGAGAAGAGGAGATGAGAGGAAGGGCAGGTCCGAGAAGACAAGAAGAGGAGATGAGAGGAAGGGCAGGGCCGAGAAGACAAGAAGAGGAGAAGAGAGGAAGTGCAGGGCCAAGAAGAGGAGAATAGCGGAAGAGGGGAAGGGTATTGCGATGAAGAGGAGAAGAGCGGAAGAGAGGAAGGGCAGGGCTATGAAGAGAAGAAGAGCGGAATAGGCGAAAAGAGGAAGGGCAGGGTCACGAAGAGGAGAAGAGAGGAAGGGCAGGGCCATGAAGAGGAGAAGAGAAGAAAGGAAGGGTAGGGCCACGAAGAGGATAAGAGCGGAAGAGGAGAAGAGAGGAAGGGCAGGGCCACGAAGAGGAGAAGACAGGAGGAGCAGGGCCAGGAATGGGAGAAGTGCGGAAGAGGAGATGAGAGGAAGGGCAGGGCCGAGAAGAGGAGATGAGAGGAAGGGCAGGGCCGAGAAGAGGAGAAGAGGAGAAGAGAGGAAGGGCAGGGCCGAGAAGAGGAGTAGAGAGGAAGGGCAGGGCCGAGAAGAGGAGAAGAGGAGAAGAGAGGAAGGGCAGGGCCGAGAAGAGGAGAAGAGAGGAAGGGCAGGGCCGAGAAGAGGAGAAGAAGAGAAGAGAGGAAGGGCAGGGCCGAGAAGAGGAGAAGAGGAGAAGAGAGGAAGGGCAGGGCCGAGAAGAGGAGAAGAGGAGAGGAAGGGCAGGGCCGGGAAGAGGAGAAGAGGAGAAGAGAGGAAGGGCAGGGCCGAGAAGAGGAGAAGAGGAGATGAGAGGAAGGGCAGGGCCGAGAAGAGGAGAAGAGAGGAAGGGCAGGGCCGAGAAGAGGAGAAGAGAGGAAGGGCAGGGCCGAGAAGAGGAGAAGAGGAGAAGAGAGGAAGGGCAGGGCCGAGAAGAGGAGAAGAGGAGAAGAGAGGAAGGGCAGGGCCGAGAAGAGCAGAAGAGGAGAAGAGAGGAAGGGCAGGGCCGAGAAGAGGACAAGAGGAGATGAGAGGAAGGGCAGGGCCGAGAAAAGGAGAAGAGGAGATGAGAGGAAGGGCAGGGCCGAGAAGAGCAGAAGAGGAGATTAGGAAAATGGCAAGGCCGAGAAGTGGAGAAGAGGAGAATAGGAGAAGGGTTGGGCGAAAAAGAGGAGAAGAGTAGCAGAAGGGCAGGGCCAAGAATAGGAGAAGACAGGAGGTGCAGGGCCACGAAGAGGATAAGAGCGGAAGAGGAGAAGAGAGGAAGGGCAGGGCCACGAAGAGGAGGAGAAGAGAGGAAGGGCAGGGCTGAGAAGAGGAGAAGAGGAGAAGAGAGGAAGGGCAGGGCCGAGAGGAGGAGAAGAGGAGATGAGAGGAAGGGCAGGGCCAAGAAGACAAGAAGAGGAGATGAGAGGAAGGGCAGGGCCAAGAAGACAAGAGGAGGAGATGAGAGGAAGGGCAGGGCCGAGAAGACAAGAAGAGGAGAAGAGAGGAAGTGCAGGGCCAAGAAGAGGAGAAGAGCGGAAGAGGGGAAGGGTATTGCGATGAAAAGGAGAAGAGCGGAAGAGAGGAAGGGCAGGGCTATGAAGAGAAGAAGAGCGGAATAGGCGAAAAGAGGAAGGGCAGGGTCACGAAGAGGAGAAGAGAGGAAGGGCAGGGCCATGAAGAGGAGAAGAGAAGAAAGGAAGGGTAGGGCCACGAAGAGGATAAGAGCGGAAGAGGAGAAGAGAGGAAGGGCAGGGCCACGAAGAGGAGAAGACAGGAGGAGCAGGGCCACGAATGGGAGAAGTGCGGAAGAGGAGATGAGAGGAAGGGCAGGGCCGAGAAGAGGAGAAGAGGAGATGAGAGGAAGGGCAGGGCCGAGAAGAGGAGAAGAGGAGAAGAGAGGAAGGGCAGGGCCGAGAAGAGGAGAAGAGGAGATGAGAGGAAGGGCAGGGCCGAGAAGAGGAGAAGAGAGGAAGGGCAGGGCCGAGAAGAGGAGAAGAGAGGAAGGGCAGGGCCGAGAAGAGGAGAAGAGAGGAAGGGCAGGGCCGAGAAGAGGAGAAGAGAGGAAGGGCAGGGCTGAGAAGAGGAGAAGAGAGGAAGGGCAAAGCCGAGAAGAGGACAAGAGGAGATGAGAGGAAGGGCAGGGCTGAGAAGAGGACAAGAGGAGATGAGAGGAAGGGCTGGGCCGAGAAAAGGAGAAGAGGAGATGAGAGGAAGGGCAGGGCCGAGAAGAGGAGAAGAGGAGATTAGGAAAATGGCAAGGCCGAGAAGTGGAGAAGAGGAGAATAGGAGAAGGGTAGGGCGAAAAAGAGGAGAAGAGTAGCAGAAGGGCAGGGCCAAGAATACGAGAAGACAGGAGGTGCAGGGCCACGAAGAGGATAAGAGCGGAAGAGGAGAAGAGAGGAAGGGCAGGGCCACGAAGAGGAGGAGAAGAGAGGAAGGGCAGGGCTGAGAAGAGGAGAAGAGGAGAAGAGAGGAAGGGCAGGGCCGAGAGGAGGAGAAGAGGAGATGAGAGGAAGGGCAGGGCCAAGAAGGGGAGAAGAGGAGATGAGAGGAAGGGCAGGTCCGAGAAGACAAGAAGAGGAGATGAGAGGAAGGGCAGGGCCGAGAAGACAAGAAGAGGAGAAGAGAGGAAGTGCAGGGCCAAGAAGAGGAGAAGAGCGGAAGAGGGGAAGGGTATTGCGATGAAGAGGAGAAGAGCGGAAGAGAGGAACGGCAGGGCTATGAAGAGAAGAAGAGCGGAATAGGCGAAAAGAGGAAGGGCAGGGTCACGAAGAGGAGAAGAGAGGAAGGGCAGGGCCATGAAGAGGAGAAGAGAAGAAAGGAAGGGTAGGGCCACGAAGAGGATAAGAGCGGAAGAGGAGAAGAGAGGAAGGGCAGGGCCACGAAGAGGAGAAGACAGGAGGAGCAGGGCCAGGAATGGGAGAAGTGCGGAAGAGGAGATGAGAGGAAGGGCAGGGCCGAGAAGAGGAGATGAGAGGAAGGGCAGGGCCGAGAAGAGGAGAAGAGGAGAAGAGAGGAAGGGCAGGGCCGAGAAGAGGAGAAGAGGAGATGAGAGGAAGGGCAGGGCCGAGAAGAGGAGAAGAGAGGAAGGGCAGGGCCGAGAAGAGGAGAAGAGGAGAAGAGAGGAAGGGCAGGGCCGAGAAGAGGAGAAGAGAGGAAGGGCAGGGCCGAGAAGAGGAGAAGAGAGGAAGGGCAGGGCCGAGAAGAGGAGAAGAAGAGAAGAGAGGAAGGGCAGGGCCGAGCAGAGGAGAAGAGGAGAAGAGAGGAAGGGCAGGGCCGAGAAGAGGAGAAGAGGAGAGGAAGGGCAGGGCCGGGAAGAGGAGAAGAGGAGAAGAGAGGAAGGGCAGGGCCGAGAAGAGGAGAAGAGGAGATGAGAGGAAGGGCAGGGCCGAGAAGAGGAGAAGAGAGGAAGGGCAGGGCCGAGAAGAGGAGAAGAGAGGAAGGGCAGGGCCGAGAAGAGGAGAAGAGAGGAAGGGCAGGGCCGAGAAGAGGAGAAGAAGAGAGGAAGGGCAGGGCCGAGAAGAGGAGAAGAGGAGAAGAGAGGAAGGGCAGGGCCGAGAAGAGCAGAAGAGGAGAAGAGAGGAAGGGCAGGGCCGAGAAGAGGACAAGAGGAGATGAGAGGAAGGGCAGCGCCGAGAAACGGAGAAGAGGAGATGAGAGGAAGGGCAGGGCTGAGAAGAGCAGAAGAGGAGATTAGGAAAATGGCAAGGCCGAGAAGTGGAGAAGAGGAGAATAGGAGAAGGGTAGGGCGAAAAAGAGGGGAAGAGTAGCAGAAGGGCAGGGCCAAGAATAGGAGAAGACAGGAGGTGCAGGGCCACGAAGAGGATAAGAGCGGAAGAGGAGAAGAGAGGAAGGGCAGGGCCACGAAGAGGAGGAGAAGAGAGGAAGGGCAGGGCTGAGAAGAGGAGAAGAGGAGAAGAGAGGAAGGGCAGGGCCGAGAGGAGGAGAAGAGGAGATGAGAGGAAGGGCAGGGCCAAGAAGACAAGAAGAGGAGATGAGAGGAAGGGCAGGGCCGAGAAGACTAGAAGAGGAGATGAGAGGAAGGGCAGGGCCGAGAAGAGGAGAAGAGGAGATGAGAGGAAGGGCAGGGCCGAGAAGAGGAGAAGAGGAGATGAGAGGAAGGGCAGGGCCAGGAAGAGGAGAAGAGCGGAAGAGGGGAAGGGTATTGCGATGAAAAGGAGAAGAGCGGAAGAGAGGAAGTGCAGGGCTATGAAGAGAAGAAGAGCGGAATAGGCGAAAAGAGGAAGGGCAGGGTCACGAAGAGGAGAAGAGAGGAAGGGCAGGGCCATGAAGAGGAGAAGAGAAGAAAGGAAGGGTAGGGCCACGAAGAGGATAAGAGCGGAAGAGGAGAAGAGAGGAAGGGCAGGGCCACGAAGAGGAGAAGACAGGAGGAGCAGGGCCAGGAATGGGAGAAGTGCGGAAGAGGAGATGAGAGGAAGGGCAGGGCCGAGAAGAGGAGATGAGAGGAAGGGCAGGGCCGAGAAGAGGAGAAGAGGAGAAGAGAGGAAGGGCAGGGACGAGAAGAGGAGAAGAGGAGATGAGAGGAAGGGCAGGGCCGAGAAGAGGAGAAGAGAGGAAGGGCAGGGCCGAGAAGAGGAGAAGAGGAGAAGAGAGGAAGGGCAGGGCCGAGAAGAGGAGAAGAGAGGAAGGGCAGGGCCGAGAAGAGGAGAAGAGAGGAAGGGCAGGGCCGAGAAGAGGAGAAGAAGAGAAGAGAGGAAGGGCAGGGCCGAGCAGAGGAGAAGAGGAGAAGAGAGGAAGGGCAGGGCCGAGAAGAGGAGAAGAGGAGAGGAAGGGCAGGGCCGGGAAGAGGAGAAGAGGAGAAGAGAGGAAGGGCAGGGCCGAGAAGAGGAGAAGAGGAGAAGAGAGGAAGGGCAGGGCCGAGAAGAGGAGAAACGAGGAAGGGCAGGGCCGAGAAGAGGAGAAGAGGAGAAGAGAGGAAGGGCAGGGCCGAGAAGAGGAGAAGAGGAGAAGAGAGGAAGGGCAGGGCCGAGAAGAGGACAAGAGGAGATGAGAGGAAGGGCAGGGCCGAGAAAAGGAGAAGAGGAGATGAGAGGAAGGGCAGGGCCGAGAAGACAAGAAGAGGAGAAGAGAGGAAGTGCAGGGCCAAGAAGAGGAGAAGAGCGGAAGAGGGGAAGGGTATTGCGATGAAAAGGAGAAGAGCGGAAGAGAGGAAGGGCAGGGCTATGAAGAGAAGAAGAGCGGAATAGGCGAAAAGAGGAAGGGCAGGGTCACGAAGAGGAGAAGAGAGGAAGGGCAGGGCCATGAAGAGGAGAAGAGAAGAAAGGAAGGGTAGGGCCACGAAGAGGATAAGAGCGGAAGAGGAGAAGAGAGGAAGGGCAGGGCCACGAAGAGGAGAAGACAGGAGGAGCAGGGCCACGAATGGGAGAAGTGCGGAAGAGGAGATGAGAGGAAGGGCAGGGCCGAGAAGAGGAGAAGAGGAGATGAGAGGAAGGGCAGGGCCGAGAAGAGGACAAGAGGAGAAGAGAGGAAGGGCAGGGCCGAGAAGAGGAGAAGAGGAGATGAGAGGAAGGGCAGGGCCGAGAAGAGGAGAAGAGAGGAAGGGCAGGGCCGAGAAGAGGAGAAGAGAGGAAGGGCAGGGCCGAGAAGAGGAGAAGAGAGGAAGGGCAGGGCCGAGAAGAGGAGAAGAGGAGAAGAGAGGAAGGGCAGGGACGAGAAGAGGAGAAGAGAGGAAGTGCAGGGCCGAGAAGAGGAGAAGAGAGGAAGGGCAGGGCCGAGAAGAGGAGAAGAGGAGAAGAGAGGAAGGGCAGGGCCGAGAAGAGGAGAAGAGGAGAAGAGAGGAAGGGCAGGGCCGAGAAGAGGAGAAGAGAGGATGGGCAGGGCCGAGAAGAGGGGAAGACGATAAGAAGTGCAGAAGGGCAGGGCCGAGAATAGGAGAAGAGGAGAAGAGAGGAAGGGCAGGGCCAAGAAGAGGAGAAGAGGAGATTTGAGGAAGGGCATGGCCGAGAAGAGAAGAGGAGAAGAGAGGAAGGGCAGGGCCGAGAAGTGGAGAAGAGGAGAAGAGAGGAAGGGCAGGGCCGAGAAGAGGAGAAGAGGAGAAGAGAGGAAGGGCAGGGCCGAGAAGAGGAGAAGAGGAGAAGAGAGGAAGGGCAGGGCCGAGAAGAGGAGAAGAGGAGATGAGAGGAAGGGCAGGGCCGAGAAGAGGAGAAGAGAGGAAGGGCAGGGCCGAGAAGAGGAGAAGAGAGGAAGGGCAGGGCCGAGAAGAGGAGAAGAGAGGAAGGGCAGGGCCGAGAAGAGGAGAAGAGAGGAAGGGCAGGGCCGAGAAGAGGAGAAGAGAGGAAGGGCAGGGCCGAGAAGAGGAGAAGAGAGGAAGGGCAGGGCTGAGAAGAGGAGAAGAGAGGAAGGGCAAAGCCGAGAAGAGGACAAGAGGAGATGAGAGGAAGGGCAGGGCTGAGAAGAGGACAAGAGGAGATGAGAGGAAGGGCAGGGCCGAGAAAAGGAGAAGAGGAGATGAGAGGAAGGGCAGGGCCGAGAAGAGGATAAGAGGAGATTAGGAAAATGGCAAGGCCGAGAAGTGGAGAAGAGGAGAATAGGAGAAGGGTAGGGCGAAAAAGAGGAGAAGAGTAGCAGAAGGGCAGGGCCAAGAATACGAGAAGACAGGAGGTGCAGGGCCACGAAGAGGATAAGAGCGGAAGAGGAGAAGAGAGGAAGGGCAGGGCCACGAAGAGGAGGAGAAGAGAGGAAGGGCAGGGCTGAGAAGAGGAGAAGAGGAGAAGAGAGGAAGGGCAGGGCCGAGAGGAGGAGAAGAGGAGATGAGAGGAAGGGCAGGGCCAAGAAGAGGAGAAGAGGAGATGAGAGGAAGGGCAGGTCCGAGAAGACAAGAAGAGGAGATGAGAGGAAGGGCAGGGCCGAGAAGACAAGAAGAGGAGAAGAGAGGAAGTGCAGGGCCAAGAAGAGGAGAAGAGCGGAAGAGGGGAAGGGTATTGCGATGAAGAGGAGAAGAGCGGAAGAGAGGAACGGCAGGGCTATGAAGAGAAGAAGAGCGGAATAGGCGAAAAGAGGAAGGGCAGGGTCACGAAGAGGAGAAGAGAGGAAGGGCAGGGCCATGAAGAGGAGAAGAGAAGAAAGGAAGGGTAGGGCCACGAAGAGGATAAGAGCGGAAGAGGAGAAGAGAGGAAGGGCAGGGCCACGAAGAGGAGAAGACAGGAGGAGCAGGGCCAGGAATGGGAGAAGTGCGGAAGAGGAGATGAGAGGAAGGGCAGGGCCGAGAAGAGGAGATGAGAGGAAGGGCAGGGCCGAGAAGAGGAGAAGAGGAGAAGAGAGGAAGAGCAGGGCCGAGAAGAGGAGAAGAGGAGATGAGAGGAAGGGCAGGGCCGAGAAGAGGAGAAGAGAGGAAGGGCAGGGCCGAGAAGAGGAGAAGAGGAGAAGAGAGGAAGGGCAGGGCCGAGAAGAGGAGAAGAGAGGAAGGGCAGGGCCGAGAAGAGGAGAAGAGAGGAAGGGCAGGGCCGAGAAGAGGAGAAGAAGAGAAGAGAGGAAGGGCAGGGCCGAGCAGAGGAGAAGAGGAGAAGAGAGGAAGGGCAGGGCCGAGAAGAGGAGAAGAGGAGAGGAAGGGCAGGGCCGGGAAGAGGAGAAGAGGAGAAGAGAGGAAGGGCAGGGCCGGGAAGAGGAGAAGAGGAGATGAGAGGAAGGGCAGGGCCGAGAAGAGGAGAAGAGAGGAAGGGCAGGGCCGAGAAGAGGAGAAGAGAGGAAGGGCAGGGCCGAGAAGAGAAGAGGAGAAGAGAGGAAGGGCAGGGCCGAGAAGAGGAGAAGAGGAGAAGAGAGGAAGGGCAGGGCCGAGAAGAGGAGAAGAGGAGAAGAGAGGAAGGGCAGGGCCGAGAAGAGCAGAAGAGGAGAAGAGAGGAAGGGCAGGGCCGAGAAGAGGACAAGAGGAGATGAGAGGAAGGGCAGGGCCGAGAAAAGGAGAAGAGGAGATGAGAGGAAGGGCAGGGCTGAGAAGAGCAGAAGAGGAGATTAGGAAAATGGCAAGGCCGAGAAGTGGAGAAGAGGAGAATAGGAGAAGGGTAGGGCGAAAAAGAGGAGAAGAGTAGCAGAAGGGCAGGGCCAAGAATAGGAGAAGACAGGAGGTGCAGGGCCACGAAGAGGATAAGAGCGGAAGAGGAGAAGAGAGGAAGGGCAGGGCCACGAAGAGGAGGAGAAGAGAGGAAGGGCAGGGCTGAGAAGAGGAGAAGAGGAGAAGAGAGGAAGGGCAGGGCCGAGAGGAGGAGAAGAGGAGATGAGAGGAAGGGCAGGGCCAAGAAGACAAGAAGAGGAGATGAGAGGAAGGGCAGGGCCGAGAAGACTAGAAGAGGAGATGAGAGGAAGGGCAGGGCCGAGAAGACAAGAAGAGGAGAAGAGAGGAAGTGCAGGGCCAGGAAGAGGAGAAGAGCGGAAGAGGGGAAGGGTATTGCGATGAAAAGGAGAAGAGCGGAAGAGAGGAAGGGCAGGGCTATGAAGAGAAGAAGAGCGGAATAGGCGAAAAGAGGAAGGGCAGGGTCACGAAGAGGAGAAGAGAGGAAGGGCAGGGCCATGAAGAGGAGAAGAGAAGAAAGGAAGGGTAGGGCCACGAAGAGGATAAGAGCGGAAGAGGAGAAGAGAGGAAGGGCAGGGCCACGAAGAGGAGAAGACAGGAGGAGCAGGGCCAGGAATGGGAGAAGTGCGGAAGAGGAGATGAGAGGAAGGGCAGGGCCGAGAAGAGGAGATGAGAGGAAGGGCAGGGCCGAGAAGAGGAGAAGAGGAGAAGAGAGGAAGAGCAGGGCCGAGAAGAGGAGAAGAGGAGATGAGAGGAAGGGCAGGGCCGAGAAGAGGAGAAGAGAGGAAGGGCAGGGCCGAGAAGAGGAGAGGAGGAGAAGAGAGGAAGGGCAGGGCCGAGAAGAGGAGAAGAGAGGAAGGGCAGGGCCGAGAAGAGGAGAAGAGAGGAAGGGCAGGGCCGAGAAGAGGAGAAGAAGAGAAGAGAGGAAGGGCAGGGCCGAGCAGAGGAGAAGAGGAGAAGAGAGGAAGGGCAGGGCCGAGAAGAGGAGAAGAGGAGAGGAAGGGCAGGGCCGGGAAGAGGAGAAGAGGAGAAGAGAGGAAGGGCAGGGCCGGGAAGAGGAGAAGAGGAGATGAGAGGAAGGGCAGGGCCGAGAAGAGGAGAAGAGAGGAAGGGCAGGGCCGAGAAGAGGAGAAGAGAGGAAGGGCAGGGCCGAGAAGAGGAGAAGAGAGGAAGGGCAGGGCCGAGAAGAGGAGAAGAGGAGAAGAGAGGAAGGGCAGGGCCGAGAAGAGGAGAAGAGGAGAAGAGAGGAAGGGCAGGGCCGAGAAGAGCAGAAGAGGAGAAGAGAGGAAGGGCAGGGCCGAGAAGAGGACAAGAGGAGATGAGAGGAAGGGCAGGGCCGAGAAAAGGAGAAGAGGAGATGAGAGGAAGGGCAGGGCTGAGAAGAGCAGAAGAGGAGATTAGGAAAATGGCAAGGCCGAGAAGTGGAGAAGAGGAGAATAGGAGAAGGGTAGGGCGAAAAAGAGGAGAAGAGTAGCAGAAGGGCAGGGCCAAGAATAGGAGAAGACAGGAGGTGCAGGGCCACGAAGAGGATAAGAGCGGAAGAGGAGAAGAGAGGAAGGGCAGGGCCACGAAGAGGAGGAGAAGAGAGGAAGGGCAGGGCTGAGAAGAGGAGAAGAGGAGAAGAGAGGAAGGGCAGGGCCGAGAGGAGGAGAAGAGGAGATGAGAGGAAGGGCAGGGCCAAGAAGACAAGAAGAGGAGATGAGAGGAAGGGCAGGGCCGAGAAGACTAGAAGAGGAGATGAGAGGAAGGGCAGGGCCGAGAAGACAAGAAGAGGAGAAGAGAGGAAGTGCAGGGCCAGGAAGAGGAGAAGAGCGGAAGAGGGGAAGGGTATTGCGATGAAAAGGAGAAGAGCGGAAGAGAGGAAGGGCAGGGCTATGAAGAGAAGAAGAGCGGAATAGGCGAAAAGAGGAAGGGCAGGGTCACGAAGAGGAGAAGAGAGGAAGGGCAGGGCCATGAAGAGGAGAAGAGAAGAAAGGAAGGGTAGGGCCACGAAGAGGATAAGAGCGGAAGAGGAGAAGAGAGGAAGGGCAGGGCCACGAAGAGGAGAAGACAGGAGGAGCAGGGCCAGGAATGGGAGAAGTGCGGAAGAGGAGATGAGAGGAAGGGCAGGGCCGAGAAGAGGAGATGAGAGGAAGGGCAGGGCCGAGAAGAGGAGAAGAGGAGAAGAGAGGAAGAGCAGGGCCGAGAAGAGGAGAAGAGGAGATGAGAGGAAGGGCAGGGCCGAGAAGAGGAGAGGAGAGGAAGGGCAGGGCCGAGAAGAGGAGAAGAGGAGAAGAGAGGAAGGGCAGGGCCGAGAAGAGGAGAAGAGAGGAAGGGCAGGGCCGAGAAGAGGAGAAGAGAGGAAGGGCAGGGCCGAGAAGAGGAGAAGAAGAGAAGAGAGGAAGGGCAGGGCCGAGCAGAGGAGAAGAGGAGAAGAGAGGAAGGGCAGGGCCGAGAAGAGGAGAAGAGGAGAGGAAGGGCAGGGCCGGGAAGAGGAGAAGAGGAGAAGAGAGGAAGGGCAGGGCCGGGAAGAGGAGAAGAGGAGATGAGAGGAAGGGCAGGGCCGAGAAGAGGAGAAGAGAGGAAGGGCAGGGCCGAGAAGAGGAGAAGAGAGGAAGGGCAGGGCCGAGAAGAGGAGAAGAGAGGAAGGGCAGGGCCGAGAAGAGGAGAAGAGGAGAAGAGAGGAAGGGCAGGGCCGAGAAGAGGAGAAGAGGAGAAGAGAGGAAGGGCAGGGCCGAGAAGAGCAGAAGAGGAGAAGAGAGGAAGGGCAGGGCCGAGAAGAGGACAAGAGGAGATGAGAGGAAGGGCAGGGCCGAGAAAAGGAGAAGAGGAGATGAGAGGAAGGGCAGGGCTGAGAAGAGCAGAAGAGGAGATTAGGAAAATGGCAAGGCCGAGAAGTGGAGAAGAGGAGAATAGGAGAAGGGTAGGGCGAAAAAGAGGAGAAGAGTAGCAGAAGGGCAGGGCCAAGAATAGGAGAAGACAGGAGGTGCAGGGCCACGAAGAGGATAAGAGCGGAAGAGGAGAAGAGAGGAAGGGCAGGGCCACGAAGAGGAGGAGAAGAGAGGAAGGGCAGGGCTGAGAAGAGGAGAAGAGGAGAAGAGAGGAAGGGCAGGGCCGAGAGGAGGAGAAGAGGAGATGAGAGGAAGGGCAGGGCCAAGAAGACAAGAAGAGGAGATGAGAGGAAGGGCAGGGCCGAGAAGACTAGAAGAGGAGATGAGAGGAAGGGCAGGGCCGAGAAGACAAGAAGAGGAGAAGAGAGGAAGTGCAGGGCCAGGAAGAGGAGAAGAGCGGAAGAGGGGAAGGGTATTGCGATGAAAAGGAGAAGAGCGGAAGAGATGAAGGGCAGGGCTATGAAGAGAAGAAGAGCGGAATAGGCGAAAAGAGGAAGGGCAGGGTCACGAAGAGGAGAAGAGAGGAAGGGCAGGGCCATGAAGAGGAGAAGAGAAGAAAGGAAGGGTAGGGCCACGAAGAGGATAAGAGCGGAAGAGGAGAAGAGAGGAAGGGCAGGGCCACGAAGAGGAGAAGACAGGAGGAGCAGGGCCAGGAATGGGAGAAGTGCGGAAGAGGAGATGAGAGGAAGGGCAGGGCCGAGAAGAGGAGATGAGAGGAAGGGCAGGGCCGAGAAGAGGAGAAGAGGAGAAGAGAGGAAGGGCAGGGCCGAGGAGAAGAGGAGATTAGGAAGAGCAGGGCCGAGAAGAGGAGAAGAGAGGAAGGGCAGGGCCGAGAAGAGGAGAAGAGGAGAAGAGAGGAAGGGCAGGGCCGAGAAGAGGAGAAGAGAGGAAGGGCAGGGCCGAGAAGAGGAGAAGAGAGGAAGGGCAGGGCCGAGAAGAGGAGAAGAAGAGAAGAGAGGAAGGGCAGGGCCGAGCAGAGGAGAAGAGGAGAAGAGAGGAAGGGCAGGGCCGAGAAGAGGAGAAGAGGAGAGGAAGGGCAGGGCCGGGAAGAGGAGAAGAGGAGAAGAGAGGAAGGGCAGGGCCGAGAAGAGGAGAAGAGGAGAAGAGAGGAAGGGCAGGGCCGAGAAGAGGAGAAGAGAGGAAGGGCAGGGCCGAGAAGAGGAGAAGAGAGCAAGGGCAGGGCCGAGAAGAGGAGAAGAGGAGAAGAGAGGAAGGGCAGGGCCGAGAAGAGGAGAAGAGGAGAAGAGAGGAAGGGCAGGGCCGAGAAGAGGACAAGAGGAGATGAGAGGAAGGGCAGGGCCGAGAAAAGGAGAAGAGGAGATGAGAGGAAGGGCAGGGCCGAGAAGACAAGAAGAGGAGAAGAGAGGAAGTGCAGGGCCAAGAAGAGGAGAAGAGCGGAAGAGGGGAAGGGTATTGCGATGAAAAGGAGAAGAGCGGAAGAGAGGAAGGGCAGGGCTATGAAGAGAAGAAGAGCGGAATAGGCGAAAAGAGGAAGGGCAGGGTCACGAAGAGGAGAAGAGAGGAAGGGCAGGGCCATGAAGAGGAGAAGAGAAGAAAGGAAGGGTAGGGCCACGAAGAGGATAAGAGCGGAAGAGGAGAAGAGAGGAAGGGCAGGGCCACGAAGAGGAGAAGACAGGAGGAGCAGGGCCACGAATGGGAGAAGTGCGGAAGAGGAGATGAGAGGAAGGGCAGGGCCGAGAAGAGGAGAAGAGGAGATGAGAGGAAGGGCGGGGCCGAGAAGAGGAGAAGAGGAGAAGAGAGGAAGGGCAGGGCCGAGAAGAGGAGAAGAGGAGATGAGAGGAAGGGCAGGGCCGAGAAGAGGAGAAGAGAGGAAGGGCAGGGCCGAGAAGAGGAGAAGAGAGGAAGGGCAGGGCCGAGAAGAGGAGAAGAGAGGAAGGGCAGGGCCGAGAAGAGGAGAAGAGGAGAAGAGAGGAAGGGCAGGGACGAGAAGAGGAGAAGAGAGGAAGGGCAGGGCCGAGCAGAGGAGAAGAGGAGAAGAGAGGAAGGGCAGGGCCGAGAAGAGGAGAAGAGGAGAAGAGAGGAAGGGCAGGGCCGAGAAGAGGGGAAGACGATAAGAAGTGCAGAAGGGCAGGGCCGAGAATAGGAGAAGAGGAGAAGAGAGGAAGGGCAGGGCCAAGAAGAGAAGAGGAGATTTGAGGAAGGGCATGGCCGAGAAGAGAAGAGGAGAAGAGAGGAAGGGCAGGGCCGAGAAGTGGAGAAGAGGAGAAGAGAGGAAGGGCAGGGCCGAGAAGAGGAGAAGAGGAGATGAGAGGAAGGGCAGGGCCGAGAAAAGGAGAAGAGGAGAAGAGAGGAACGGCAGGGCCACGAAGAGGAGAAGACAGGAGGGGCAGGGCCACGAATGGGAGAAGTGCGGAAGAGGAGATGAGAGGAAGAGCAGGGCCGAGAAGAGGAGAAGAGGAGATGAGAGGAAGGGCAGGGCCGAGAAGAGGAGAAGAGGAGATTAGGAAAATGGCAAGGCCGAGAAGTGGATAAGAGGAGAATAGGAGAAGTGTAGGGCGAAAAAGAGGAGAAGAGTAGCAGAAGGGCAGGGCCAAGAATAGGAGAAGACAGGAGGTGCAGGGCCACGAAGAGGATAAGAGCGGAAGAGGAGAAGAGAGGAAGGGCAGGGCCACGAAGAGGAGGAGAAGAGAGGAAGGGCAGGGCTGAGAAGAGGAGAAGAGGAGAAGAGAGGAAGGGCAGGGCCGAGAGGAGGAGAAGAGGAGATGAGAGGAAGGGCAGGGCCAAGAAGAGGAGAAGAGGAGATGAGAGGAAGGGCAAGTCCGAGAAGACAGGAAGAAGAGATGAGAGGAAGGGCAGGGCCGAGAAGACAAGAAGAGGAGATGAGAGGAAGTGCAGGGCCAAGAAGAGGAGAAGAGCGGAAGAGGGGAAGGGTATTGCGATGAAGAGGAGAAGAGCGGAAGAGAGGAAGGGCAGGGCTATGAAGAGAAGAAGAGCGGAATAGGCGAAAAGAGGAAGGGCAGGGTCACGAAGAGGAGAAGAGAGGAAGGGCAGGGCCATGAAGAGGAGAAGAGAAGAAAGGAAGGGTAGGGCCACGAAGAGGATAAGAGCGGAAGAGGAGAAGAGAGGAAGGGCAGGGCCACGAAGAGGAGAAGACAGGAGGAGCAGGGCCACGAATGTGAGAAGTGCGGAAGAGGAGATGAGAGGAAGGGCAGGGCCGAGAAGAGGAGAAGAGGAGATGAGAGGAAGGGCAGGGCCGAGAAGAGGAGAAGAGGAGAAGAGAGGAAGGGCAGGGCCGAGAAGAGGAGAAGAGGAGATGAGAGGAAGGGCAGGGCGGAGAAGAGGAGAAGAGAGGAAGGGCAGGGCCGAGAAGAGGAGAAGAGGAGAAGAGAGGAAGGGCAGGGCCGAGAAGAGGAGAAGAGGAGAAGAGAGGAAGGGCAGGGCCGAGAAGAGGAGAAGAGGAGAAGAGAGGAAGGGCAGGGCCGAGAAGAGGAGAAGAGGAGATGAGAGGAAGGGCAGGGCCGAGAAGAGGAGAAGAGGAGATTGGGAAAATGGCAAGGCCGAGAAGTGGAGAAGAGGAGAATAGGAGAAGGGTAGGGCGAAAAAGAGGAGAAGAGTAGCAGAAGGCCAGGGCCAAGAATAGGAGAAGACAGGAGGTGCAGGGCCACGAAGAGGATAAGAGCGGAAGAGGAGAAGAGAGGAAGGGCAGGGCCACGAAGAGGAGGAGAAGAGAGGAAGGGCAGGGCTGAGAAGAGGAGAAGAGGAGAAGAGAGGAAGGGCAGGGCCGAGAGGAGGAGAAGAGGAGATGAGAGGAAGGGCAGGGCCAAGAAGAGGAGAAGAGGAGATGAGAGGAAGGGCAGGTCCGAGAAGACAAGAAGAGGAGATGAGAGGAAGGGCAGGGCCAAGAAGAGGAGAAGAGCGGAAGAGGGGAAGGGTATTGCGATGAAGAGGAGAAGAGCGGAAGAGAGGAAGGGCAGGGCTATGAAGAGAAGAAGAGCGGAATAGGCGAAAAGAGGAAGGGCAGGGTCACGAAGAGGAGAAGAGAGGAAGGGCAGGGCCATGAAGAGGAGAAGAGAAGAAAGGAAGGGTAGGGCCACGAAGAGGATAAGAGCGGAAGAGGAGAAGAGAGGAAGGGCAGGGCCACGAAGAGGAGAAGACAGGAGGAGCAGGGCCACGAAGGGGAGAAGTGCGGAAGAGGAGATGAGAGGAAGGGCAGGGCCGAGAAGAGGAGAAGAGGAGATGAGAGGAAGGGCAGGGCCGAGAAGAGGAGAAGAGAGGAAGGGCAGGGCCGAGAAGAGGAGAACAGAGGATGGGCAGGGCCGAGAAAAGGAGAAGAGAGGAAGGGCAGGGCCGAGAAGAGGAGAAGAGAGGAAGGGCAGGGCCGAGTAGAGGAGAAGAGAGGAAGGGCAGGGCCGAGAAAAGGAGAAGAGAGGAAGGACAGGGCCGAGAAGAGGAGAAGAGGAGAAGAGAGGAAGGGAAGGGCCGAGCAGAGGAGAAGAGGAGAAGAGAGGAAGGGCAGGGCCGAGCAGAGGAGAAGAGGAGAAGAGAGGAAGGGCAGGGCCGAGAAGAGGAGAAGAGGAGAAGAGAGGAAGGGCAGGGCCGAGAAGAGGAGAAGAGGAGATGAGAGGAAGGGCAGGGCCGAGAAGAGGAGAAGAGAGGAAGGGCAGGGCCGAGAAGAGGAGAAGAGAGGAAGGGCAGGGCCGAGAAGAGGAGAAGAGGAGAAGAGAGGAAGGGCAGGGCCGAGAAGAGGACAAGAGGAGATGAGAGGAAGGGCAGGGCCGAGAAAAGGAGAAGAGGAGATGAGAGGTAGGGCAGGGCCGAGAAGAGGAGAAGAGGAGATTAGGAAAATGGCAAGGCCGAGAAGTGGAGAAGAGGAGAATAGGAGAAGGGTAGGGCGAAAAAGAGGAGAAGAGTAGCAGAAGGGCAGCGCCAAGAATAGGAGAAGACAGGAGGTGCAGGGCCACGAAGAGGATAAGAGCGGAAGAGGAGAAGAGAGGAAGGGCAGGGCCACGAAGAGGAGGAGAAGAGAGGAAGGGCAGGGCTGAGAAGAGGAGAAGAGGAGAAGAGAGGAAGGGCAGGGCCGAGAGGAGGAGAAGAGGAGATGAGAGGAAGGGCAGGGCCAAGAAGACAAGAAGTGGAGATGAGAGGAAGGGCAGGTCCGAGAAGACAAGAAGAGGAGATGAGAGGAAGGGCAGGGCCGAGAAGACAAGAAGAGGAGAAGAGAGGAAGTGCAGGGCCAAGAAGAGGAGAAGAGCGGAAGAGGGGAAGGGTATTGCGATGAAGAGGAGAAGAGCGGAAGAGAGGAAGGGCAGGGCTATGAAGAGAAGAAGAGCGGAATAGGCGAAAAGAGGAAGGGCAGGGTCACGAAGAGGAGAAGAGAGGAAGGGCAGGGCCATGAAGAGGAGAAGAGAAGAAAGGAAGGGTAGGGCCACGAAGAGGATAAGAGCGGAAGAGGAGAAGAGAGGAAGGGCAGGGCCACGAAGAGGAGAAGACAGGAGGAGCAGGGCCACGAATGGGAGAAGTGCGGAAGAGGAGATGAGAGGAAGGGCAGGGCCAAGAAGAGGAGAAGAGGAGATGAGAGGAAGGGCAGGGCCGAGAAGAGGAGAAGAGGAGAAGAGAGGAAGGGCAGGGCCGAGAAGAGGAGAAGAGGAGATGAGAGGAAGGGCAGGGCCGAGAAGAGGAGAAGAGGAGAAGAGAGGAAGGGCAGGGCCGAGAAGAGGAGAAGAGAGGAAAGGCAGGGCCGAGAAGAGGAGAAGAGAGGAAGGGCAGGGCCGAGAAGAGGAGAAGAGGAGAAGAGAGGAAGGGCAGGGCCGAGAAGTGGGGAAGAGGAGAAGAGAGGAAGGGCAGGGCCGAGAAGAGGAGAAGAGAGGAAGGGCAGGGCCGAGAAGAGGAGAAGAGAGGAAGGGCAGGGCCGAGAAGAGGAGAAGAGGAGATTTGAGGAAGGGCAGGGCCGAGAAGAGAAGAGGAGAAGAGAGGAAGGGCAGGGCCGAGAAGAGGAGAAGAGGAGAAGAGAGGAAGGGCAGGGCCGAGAAGAGGAGAAGAGGAGAAGAGAGGAAGGGCAGGGCCGAGAAGAGGAGAAGAGGAGAAGAGAGGAAGGGCAGGGCTGAGAAGAGGAGAAGAGAAGAAAGGAAGGGTAGGGCCACGAAGAGGATAAGAGCGGAAGAGGAGAAGAGAGGAAGGGCAGGGCCACGAAGAGGAGAAGACAGGAGGAGCAGGGCCACGAATGGGAGAAGTGCGGAAGAGGAGATGAGAGGAAGGGCAGGGCCGAGAAGAGGAGAAGAGGAGATGAGAGGAAGGGCAGGGCCGAGAAGAGGAGAAGAGGAGAAGAGAGGAAGGGCAGGGCCGAGAAGAGGAGAAGAGGAGATGAGAGGAAGGGCAGGGCCGAGAAGAGGAGAAGAGGAGAAGAGAGGAAGGGCAGGGCCGAGAAGAGGAGAAGAGAGGAAGGGCAGGGCCGAGAAGAGGAGAAGAGGAGAAGAGAGGAAGGGCAGGGCCGAGAAGAGGAGAAGAGGAGAAGAGAGGAAGGGCAGGGCCGAGAAGAGGAGAAGAGGAGAAGAGAGGAAGGGCAGGGCCGAGAAGAGGAGAAGAGGAGATTGGGAAAATGGCAAGGCCGAGAAGTGGAGAAGAGGAGAATAGGAGAAGGGTAGGGCGAAAAAGAGGAGAAGAGTAGCAGAAGGGCAGGGCCAAGAATAGGAGAAGACAGGAGGTGCAGGGACACGAAGAGGATAAGAGCGGAAGAGGAGAAGAGAGGAAGGGCAGGGCCACGAAGAGGAGGAGAAGAGAGGAAGGGCAGGGCTGAGAAGAGGAGAAGAGGAGAAGAGAGGAAGGGCAGGGCCGAGAGGAGGAGAAGAGGAGATGAGAGGAAGGGCAGGGCCAAGAAGAGGAGAGGAGGAGATGAGAGGAAGGGCAGGTCCGAGAAGACAAGAAGAGGAGATGAGAGGAAGGGCAGGGCCGAGAAGAGGACAAGAGGAGAAGAGAGGAAGGGCAGGGCCAAGAAGAGGAGAAGAGCGGAAGAGGGGAAGGGTATTGCGATGAAGAGGAGAAGAGCGGAAGAGAGGAAGGGCAGGGCTATGAAGAGAAGAAGAGCGGAATAGGCGAAAAGAGGAAGGGCAGGGTCACGAAGAGGAGAAGAGAGGAAGGGCAGGGCCATGAAGAGGAGAAGAGAAGAAAGGAAGGGTAGGGCCACGAAGAGGATAAGAGCGGAAGAGGAGAAGAAAGGAAGGGCAGGGCCACGAAGAGGAGAAGACAGGAGGAGCAGGGCCACGAATGGGAGAAGTGCGGAAGAGGAGATGAGAGGAAGGGCAGGGCCGAGAAGAGGAGAAGAGGAGATGAGAGGAAGGGCAGGGCCGAGAAGAGGAGAAGAGAGGAAGGGCAGGGCCGAGAAGAGGAGAAGAGAGGAAGGGCAGGGCCGAGAAAAGGAGAAGAGAGGAAGGGCAGGGCCGAGAAGAGGAGAAGAGAGGAAGGGCAGGGCCGAGAAAAGGAGAAGAGAGGAAGGGCAGGGCCGAGAAGAGGAGAAGAGAGGAAGGGCAGGGCCGAGAAGAGGAGAAGAGGAGAAGAGAGGAAGGGCAGGGCCGAGCAGAGGAGCAGAGGAGAAGAGAGGAAGGGCAGCGCCGAGCAGAGGAGAAGAGGAGAAGAGAGGAAGGGCAGGGCCGAGAAGAGGAGAAGAGGAGAAGAGAGGAAGGGCAGGGCCGAGAAGAGGAGAAGAGGAGATGAGAGGAAGGGCAGGGCCGAGAAGAGGAGAAGAGAGGAAGGGCAGGGCCGAGAAGAGGAGAAGAGAGGAAGGGCAGGGCCGAGAAGAGGACAAGAGGAGATGAGAGGAAGGGCAGGGCCGAGAAAAGGAGAAGAGGAGATGAGAGGAAGGGCAGGGCCGAGAAGAGGAGAAGAGGAGATTAGGAAAATGGCAAGGCCGAGAAGTGGAGAAGAGGAGAATAGGAGAAGGGTAGGGCGAAAAAGAGGAGAAGAGTAGCAGAAGGGCAGCACCAAGAATAGGAGAAGACAGGAGGTGCAGGGCCACGAAGAGGATAAGAGCGGAAGAGGAGAAGAGAGGAAGGGCACGGCCACGAAGAGGAGGAGAAGAGAGGAATGGCAGGGCTGAGAAGAGGAGAAGAGGAGAAGAGAGGAAGGGCAGGGCCGAGAGGAGGAGAAGAGGAGATGAGAGGAAGGGCAGGGCCAAGAAGACAAGAAGAGGAGATGAGAGGAAGGGCAGGGCCGAGAAGACAAGAAGAGGAGATGAGAGGAAGGGCAGGGCCGAGAAGACAAGAAGAGGAGAAGAGAGGAAGTGCAGGGCCAAGAAGAGAAGAGCGGAAGAGGGGAAGGGTATTGCGATGAAGAGGAGAAGAGCGGAAGAGAGGAAGGGCAGGGCTATGAAGAGAAGAAGAGCGGAATAGGCGAAAAGAGGAAGGGCAGGGTCACGAAGAGGAGAAGAGAGGAAGGGCAGGGCCATGAAGAGGAGAAGAGAAGAAAGGAAGGGTAGGGCCACGAAGAGGATAAGAGCGGAAGAGGAGAAGAGAGGAAGGGCAGGGCCACGAAGAGGAGAAGACAGGAGGAGCAGGGCCACGAATGGGAGAAGTGCGGAAGAGGAGATGAGAGGAAGGGCAGGGCCGAGAAGAGGAGAAGAGGAGATGAGAGGAAGGGCAGGGCCGAGAAGAGGAGAAGAGGAGAAGAGAGGAAGGGCAGGGCCGAGAGGAGGAGAAGAGGAGATGAGAGGAAGGGCAGGGCCAAGAAGACAAGAAGAGGAGATGAGAGGAAGGGCAGGGCCGAGAAGACAAGAAGAGGAGATGAGAGGAAGGGCAGGGCCGAGAAGAGGAGAAGAGGAGAAGAGAGGAAGGGCAGGGCCGAGAAGAGGAGAAGAGGAGATGAGAGGAAGGGCAGGGCCGAGAAGAGGAGAAGAGGAGAAGAGAGGAAGTGCAGGGCCAAGAAGAGGAGAAGAGCGGAAGAGGGGAAGGGTATTGCGATGAAGAGGAGAAGAGCGGAAGAGAGGAAGGGCAGGGCTATGAAGAGAAGAAGAGCGGAATAGGCGAAAAGAGGAAGGGCAGGGTCACGAAGAGGAGAAGAGAGGAAGGGCAGGGCCATGAAGAGGAGAAGAGAAGAAAGGAAGGGTAGGGCCACGAAGAGGATAAGAGCGGAAGAGGAGAAGAGAGGAAGGGCAGGGCCACGAAGAGGAGAAGACAGGAGGAGCAGGGCCACGAATGGGAGAAGTGCGGAAGAGGAGATGAGAGGAAGGGCAGGGCCGAGAAGAGGAGAAGAGGAGATGAGAGGAAGGGCAGGGCCGAGAAGAGGAGAAGAGGAGAAGAGAGGAAGGGCAGTGCCGAGAAGAGGAGAAGAGGAGTTGAGAGGAAGGGCAGGGCCGAGAAGAGGAGAAGAGGAGAAGAGAGGAAGGGCAGGGCCGAGAAGAGAAGAGGAGAAGAGAGGAAGGGCAGGGCCGAGAAGAGGAGAAGAGAGGAAGGGCAGGGCCGAGAAGAGGAGAAGAGGAGAAGAGAGGAAGGGCAGGGCCGAGAAGAGGGGAAGAGGAGAAGAGAGGAAGGGCAGGGCCGAGAAGATGAGATGAGAGGAAGGGCAGGGCCGAGAAGAGGAGAAGAGAGGAAGGGCAGGGCCGAGAAGAGGAGAAGAGGAGATTTGAGGAAGGGCAGGGCCGAGAAGAGAAGAGGAGAAGAGAGGAAGGGCAGGGCCGAGAAGAGGAGAAGAGGAGAAGAGAGGAAGGGCAGGGCCGAGAAGAGGAGAAGAGGAGAAGAGAGGAAGGACAGGGCCGAGAAGAGGAGAAGAGGAGAAGAGAGGAAGGGCAGGGCCGAGAAGAGGAGAAGGGAGGAGAAGAGAGGAAGGGCAGGGCCGAGAAGAGGAGAAGAGGAGAAGAGAGGAAGGGCAGGGCCAAGAAGAGGAGAAGAGGAGAAGAGGAGAAGAGAGGAAGGGCAGGGCCGAGAAGAGGAGAAGAGAGGAAGGGCAGGGCCGAGAAGAGGAGAAGAGGAGAAGAGAGGAAGGGCAGGGCCGAGAAGAGGAGAAGAGGAGAAGAGAGGAAGGGCAGGGCCGAGAAGAGGAGAAGAGAGGAAGGGCAGGGCAGAGAAGAGGGGAAGAGAGAAAGGGCAGGGCCAAGAAAAGGAGAAGAGGATAAGAAGTGCAGAAGGGCAGGGCCGAGAATAGGAGAAGAGGAGAAGAGAGGAAGGGCAGGGCCAAGAAGAGGAGAAGAGGAGAAGAGAGGAAGGGCAGGGCCGAGAAGAGGAGAAGAGGAGAAGAGAGGAAGGGCAGGGCCGAGAAGTGGAGAAGATAGGAAGGGCAGGGCCGAGAAGAGGAGAAGAGGAGAAGAGAGGAAGGGCAGGGCCGAGAAGAGGAGAAGAGGAGAAGAGAGGAAGGGCAGGGCTGAGAAGAGGAGGAGACGGGAGGAAGAGCAGGGCCGAGAAGAGGAGAAGAGAGGAAGGGCAGGGCCGAGAAGAGGAGAAGAGGAGAAGAGAGGAAGGGCAGGGCCGAGAAGAGGAGAAGAGGAGAAGAGAGGAAGGGCAGGGCCGAGAAGAGGAGAAGAGGAGAAGAGAGGAAGGGCAGGGCCGAGAAGAGGAGAAGAGGAGAAGAGAGGAAGGGCAGGGCCGAGAAGAGGAGAAGAGGAGAAGAGAGGAAGGGCAGGGCCGAGAAGAGGAGAAGAGAGGAAGGGCAGGGCCGAGAAGAGGAGAAGAGGAGAAGAGAGGAAGGGCAGGGCCGAGAAGAGGAGAAGAGAGGAAGGACAGGGCCGAGAAGAGGAGAAGAGGAGAAGAGAGGAAGGGCAGGGCCGAGAAGAGGAGAAGAGAGGAAGGGCAGGGCCGAGAAGAGGAGAAGAGGAGAAGAGAGGATGGGCAGGGCCGAGAAGCGGAGAAGAGAGGAAGGGCAGGGCCGAGAAGCGGAGAAGAGGGGAAGACAGGAAGGGCAGGGCCGAGAAGAGGAGAAGAGGATAAGAGAGGAAGGGCAGGGCCGAGAAAAGGAGAAGAGAGGAAGGGAGGAAGGGCTGGGCCGAGTAGAGGAGAAAAGAGGAAGAGCTGGGCAGAGAAGAGGAGATGAGAGGAAGGGCAGAGCCGAGAAGAGGAAAAGAGGAGAAGAGATGATTGGCAGGGCTGAGAAGAGGAGAAGAGGAGAAGAGAGGAAGGGCAGGGCCGAGAAGAGGAGAAGAGGAGAAGAGAGGAAGGGCAGGGCCAAGAAGAGGAGAAGAGCGGAAGAGGAGAAGAGAGGAAGGGCAGGGCCACGAAGAGGAGAAGACAGGAGGAGATGGGCCACGAATGGGAGAAGTGCGGAAGAGGAGATGAGAGGAAGGGCAGGGCCGAGAAGAGGAAAGGAGGATAAGAGAGGAAGGGCAGGGCCGAGAAGAGGAGAAGAGAGGAAGGGCAGGGCCGAGAAGAGGAGAAGAGAGGAAGGGCAGGGCCGAGAAGAGGAGAAGAGGAGAAGAGAGGAAGGGCAGGGCCGAGAAGAGGAGAAGAGGAGAAGAGAGGAAGGGCAGGGCCGAGAAGAGGAGAAGAGAGGAAGGTCAGGGCCGAGAAGAGGAGAAGAGAGGAAGGGCAGGGCCGAGAAGAGGAGAAGAGGAGATTTGAGGAAGGGCAGGGCCGAGAAGAGAAGAGGAGAAGAGAGGAAGGGCAGGGCCGAGAAGAGGAGAAGAGGAGAAGAGAGGAAGGGCAGGGCCGAGAAGAGGAGAAGAGGAGAAGAGAGGAAGGGCAGGGCCGAGAAGAGGAGAAGAGGAGAAGAGAGGAAGGGCAGGGCCGAGAAGAGGAGAAGGGAGGAGAAGAGAGGAAGGGCAGGGCCGAGAAGAGGAGAAGAGGAGAAGAGAGGAAGGGCAGGGCCAAGAAGAGGAGAAGAGGAGAAGAGGAGAAGAGAGGAAGGGCAGGGCCAAGAAGAGGAGAAGAGGAGAAGAGGAGAAGAGAGGAAGGGCAGGGCCGAGAAGAGGAGAAGAGAGGAAGGGCAGGGCCGAGAAGAGGAGAAGAGGAGAAGAGAGGAAGGGCAGGGCCGAGAAGAGGAGAAGAGAGGAAGGGCAGGGCCAAGAAGAGGGGAAGAGAGGAAGGGCAGGGCCAAGAAAAGGAGAAGAGGATAAGAAGTGCAGAAGGGCAGGGCCGAGAATAGGAGAAGAGGAGAAGAGAGGAAGGGCAGGGCCAAGAAGAGGAGAAGAGGAGAAGAGAGGAAGGGCAGGGCCGAGAAGAGGAGAAGAGGAGAAGAGAGGAAGGGCAGGGCCGAGAAGTGGAGAAGATAGGAAGGGCAGGGCCGAGAAGAGGAGAAGAGGAGAAGAGAGGAAGGGCAGGGCCGAGAAGAGGAGAAGAGGAGAAGAGAGGAAGGGCAGGGCTGAGAAGAGGAGGAGACGGGAGGAAGGGCAGGGCCGAGAAGAGGAGAAGAGAGGAAGGGCAGGGCCGAGAAGAGGAGAAGAGGAGAAGAGAGGAAGGGCAGGGCCGAGAAGAGGAGAAGAGGAGAAGAGAGGAAGGGCAGGGCCGAGAAGAGGAGAAGAGGAGAAGAGAGGAAGGGCAGGGCCGAGAAGAGGAGAAGAGGAGAAGAGAGGAAGGGCAGGGCCGAGAAGAGGAGAAGAGAGGAAGGGCAGGGCCGAGAAGAGGAGAAGAGGAGAAGAGAGGAAGGGCAGGGCCGAGAAGAGGAGAAGAGAGGAAGGACAGGGCCGAGAAGAGGAGAAGAGGAGAAGAGAGGAAGGGCAGGGCCGAGAAGAGGAGAAGAGAGGAAGGGCAGGGCCGAGAAGAGGAGAAGAGGAGAAGAGAGGATGGGCAGGGCCGAGAAGCGGAGAAGAGAGGAAGGGCAGGGCCGAGAAGCGGAGAAGAGGGGAAGACAGGAAGGGCAGGGCCGAGAAGAGGAGAAGAGGATAAGAGAGGAAGGGCAGGGCCGAGAAGAGGAGAAGAGGAGAAGAGAGGAAGGGCATGGCCGAGAAGCGCAGAAGAGGAGAAGACAGGAAGGGCAGGGCTGAGAAGAGGAGAAGAGAGGAAGGGCAGGGCCGAGAAGTGGAGAAGAGGAGAAGAGAGGAAGGGCAGGGCCGAGAAGAGGAGAAGAGGAGAAGAGAGGAAGGGCAGGGCCGAGAAGAGGAGAAGAGGAGAAGATAGGAAGGGCAGGGCCGAGAAGAGGAGAAGAGGAGAAGAGAGGAAGGGCAGGGCCGAGAAGAGGAGAAGAGGAGAAGAGAGGAAGGGCAGGGCCGAGAAGAGGAGAAGGGAGGAGAAGAGAGGAAGGGCAGGGCCGAGAAGAGGAGAAGAGGAGAAGAGAGGAAGGGCAGGGCCGAGAAGAGGAGAAGAGGAGAAGAGAGGAAGGGCAGGGCCGAGAAGAGGAGAAGAGAGGAAGGGCAGGGCCGAGAAGAGGAGAAGAGGAGAAGAGAGGAAGGGCAGGGCCGAGAATAGGAGAAGAGGAGAAGAGAGGAAGGGCAGGGCCGAGAAGAGGAGAAGAGAGGAAGGGCAGGGCCGAGAAGAGGGGAAGAGAGGAAGGGCAGGGCCAAGAAAAGGAGAAGAGGATAAGAAGTGCAGAAGGGCAGGGCCGAGAATAGGAGAAGAGGAGAAGAGAGGAAGGGCAGGGCCAAGAAGAGGAGAAGAGGAGAAGAGAGGAAGGGCAGGGCCGAGAAGAGGAGAAGAGGAGAAGAGAGGAAGGGCAGGGCCGAGAAGAGGAGAAGATAGGAAGGGCAGGGCCGAGAAGAGGAGAAGAGGAGAAGAGAGGAAGGGCAGGGCCGAGAAGAGGAGAAGAGGAGAAGAGAGGAAGGGCAGGGCTGAGAAGAGGAGGAGACGGGAGGAAGGGCAGGGCCGAGAAGAGGAGAAGAGAGGAAGGGCAGGGCCGAGAAGAGGAGAAGAGAGGAAGGGCAGGGCCGAGAAGAGGAGAAGAGGAGATTTGAGGAAGGGCAGGGCCGAGAAGAGAAGAGGAGAAGAGAGGAAGGGCAGGGCCGAGAAGAGGAGAAGAGGAGAAGAGAGGAAGGGCAGGGCCGAGAAGAGGAGAAGAGGAGAAGAGAGGAAGGGCAGGGCCGAGAAGAGGAGAAGAGGAGAAGAGAGGAAGGGCAGGGCCGAGAAGAGGAGAAGGGAGGAGAAGAGAGGAAGGGCAGGGCCGAGAAGAGGAGAAGAGGAGAAGAGAGGAAGGGCAGGGCCAAGAAGAGGAGAAGAGGAGAAGAGGAGAAGAGAGGAAGGGCAGGGCCAAGAAGAGGAGAAGAGGAGAAGAGGAGAAGAGAGGAAGGGCAGGGCCGAGAAGAGGAGAAGAGGAGAAGAGAGGAAGGGCAGGGCCGAGAAGAGGAGAAGAGGAGAAGAGAGGAAGGGCAGGGCCGAGAAGAGGAGAAGAGAGGAAGGGCAGGGCCGAGAAGAGGGGAAGAGAGGAAGGGCAGGGCCAAGAAAAGGAGAAGAGGATAAGAAGTGCAGAAGGGCAGGGCCGAGAATAGGAGAAGAGGAGAAGAGAGGAAGGGCAGGGCCAAGAAGAGGAGAAGAGGAGAAGAGAGGAAGGGCAGGGCCGAGAAGAGGAGAAGAGGAGAAGAGAGGAAGGGCAGGGCCGAGAAGTGGAGAAGATAGGAAGGGCAGGGCCGAGAAGAGGAGAAGAGGAGAAGAGAGGAAGGGCAGGGCCGAGAAGAGGAGAAGAGGAGAAGAGAGGAAGGGCAGGGCTGAGAAGAGGAGGAGACGGGAGGAAGGGCAGGGCCGAGAAGAGGAGAAGAGAGGAAGGGCAGGGCCGAGAAGAGGAGAAGAGGAGAAGAGAGGAAGGGCAGGGCCGAGAAGAGAAGAAGAGGAGAAGAGAGGAAGGGCAGGGCCGAGAAGAGGAGAAGAGGAGAAGAGAGGAAGGGCAGGGCCGAGAAGAGGAGAAGAGGAGAAGAGAGGAAGGGCAGGGCCGAGAAGAGGAGAAGAGGAGAAGAGAGGAAGGGCAGGGCCGAGAAGAGGAGAAGAGAGGAAGGGCAGGGCCGAGAAGAGGAGAAGAGGAGAAGAGAGGAAGGGCAGGGCCGAGAAGAGGAGAAGAGAGGAAGGACAGGGCCGAGAAGAGGAGAAGAGGAGAAGAGAGGAAGGGCAGGGCCGAGAAGAGGAGAAGAGAGGAAGGGCAGGGCCGAGAAGAGGAGAAGAGGAGAAGAGAGGATGGGCAGGGCCGAGAAGCGGAGAAGAGAGGAAGGGCAGGGCCGAGAAGCGGAGAAGAGGGGAAGACAGGAAGGGCAGGGCCGAGAAGAGGAGAAGAGGATAAGAGAGGAAGGGCAGGGCCGAGAAGAGGAGAAGAGGAGAAGAGAGGAAGGGCAGGGCCGAGAAGCGCAGAAGAGGAGAAGACAGGAAGGGCAGGGCTGAGAAGAGGAGAAGAGAGGAAGGGCAGGGCCGAGAAGTGGAGAAGAGGAGAAGAGAGGAAGGGCAGGGCCGAGAAGAGGAGAAGAGGAGAAGAGAGGAAGGGCAGGGCCGAGAAGAGGAGAAGAGGAGAAGAGAGGAAGGGCAGGGCCGAGAAGAGGAGAAGAGGAGAAGAGAGGAAGGGCAGGGCCGAGAAGAGGAGAAGAGGAGAAGAGAGGAAGGGCAGGGCTGAGAAGAGGAGAAGAGAGGAAGGGCAGGGCCGAGAAGAGGAGAAGAGAGGAAGGGCAGGGCCGAGAAGAGGAGAAGAGGAGAAGAGAGGAAGGGCAGGGCCGAGAAGAGGAGAAGAGAGGAAGGACAGGGCCGAGAAGAGGAGAAGAGGAGAAGAGAGGAAGGGCAGGGCCGAGAAGAGGAGAAGAGAGGAAGGGCAGGGCCGAGAAGAGGAGAAGAGGAGAAGAGAGGATGGGCAGGGCCGAGAAGCGGAGAAGAGAGGAAGGGCAGGGCCGAGAAGCGGAGAAGAGGGGAAGACAGGAAGGGCAGGGCCGAGAAGAGGAGAAGAGGATAAGAGAGGAAGGGCAGGGCCGAGAAGAGGAGAAGAGGAGAAGAGAGGAAGGGCAGGGCCGAGAAGCGCAGAAGAGGAGAAGACAGGAAGGGCAGGGCTGAGAAGAGGAGAAGAGAGGAAGGGCAGGGCCGAGAAGAGGAGAAGAGGAGAAGAGAGGAAGGGCAGGGCCGAGAAGAGGAGAAGAGGAGAAGAGAGGAAGGGCAGGGCCGAGAAGAGGAGAAGAGGAGAAGATAGGAAGGGCAGGGCCGAGAAGAGGAGAAGAGGAGAAGAGAGGAAGGGCAGGGCCGAGAAGAGGAGAAGAGGAGAAGAGAGGAAGGGCAGGGCCGAGAAGAGGAGAAGGGAGGAGAAGAGAGGAATGGCAGGGCCGAGAAGAGGAGAAGAGGAGAAGAGAGGAAGGGCAGGGCCGAGAAGAGGAGAAGAGGAGAAGAGAGGAAGGGCAGGGCCGAGATGAGGAGAAGAGAGGAAGGGCAGGGCCGAGAAGAGGAGAAGAGGAGAAGAGAGGAAGGGCAGGGCCGAGATGAGGAGAAGAGAGGAAGGGCAGGGCCGAGAAGAGGAGAAGAGGAGAAGAGAGGAAGGGCAGGGCCGAGAAGAGGAGAAGAGAGGAAGGGCAGGGCCGAGAAGAGGAGAAGAGGAGATTTGAGGAAGGGCAGGGCCGAGAAGAGAAGAGGAGAAGAGAGGAAGGGCAGGGCCGAGAAGAGGAGAAGAGGAGAAGAGAGGAAGGGCAGGGCCGAGAAGAGGAGAAGAGGAGAAGAGAGGAAGGGCAGGGCCGAGAAGAGGAGAAGAGGAGAAGAGAGGAAGGGCAGGGCCGAGAAGAGGAGAAGGGAGGAGAAGAGAGGAAGGGCAGGGCCGAGAAGAGGAGAAGAGGAGAAGAGAGGAAGGGCAGGGCCAAGAAGAGGAGAAGAGGAGAAGAGGAGAAGAGAGGAAGGGCAGGGCCAAGAAGAGGAGAAGAGGAGAAGAGGAGAAGAGAGGAAGGGCAGGGCCGAGAAGAGGAGAAGAGGAGAAGAGAGGAAGGGCAGGGCCGAGAAGAGGAGAAGAGGAGAAGAGAGGAAGGGCAGGGCCGAGAAGAGGAGAAGAGAGGAAGGGCAGGGCCGAGAAGAGGGGAAGAGAGGAAGGGCAGGGCCAAGAAAAGGAGAAGAGGATAAGAAGTGCAGAAGGGCAGGGCCGAGAATAGGAGAAGAGGAGAAGAGAGGAAGGGCAGGGCCAAGAAGAGGAGAAGAGGAGAAGAGAGGAAGGGCAGGGCCGAGAAGAGGAGAAGAGGAGAAGAGAGGAAGGGCAGGGCCGAGAAGTGGAGAAGATAGGAAGGGCAGGGCCGAGAAGAGGAGAAGAGGAGAAGAGAGGAAGGGCAGGGCCGAGAAGAGGAGAAGAGGAGAAGAGAGGAAGGGCAGGGCTGAGAAGAGGAGGAGACGGGAGGAAGGGCAGGGCCGAGAAGAGGAGAAGAGAGGAAGGGCAGGGCCGAGAAGAGGAGAAGAGGAGAAGAGAGGAAGGGCAGGGCCGAGAAGAGGAGAAGAGGAGAAGAGAGGAAGGGCAGGGCCGGGAAGAGGAGAAGAGGAGAAGAGAGGAAGGGCAGGGCCGAGAAGAGGAGAAGAGGAGAAGAGAGGAAGGGCAGGGCCGAGAAGAGGAGAAGAGAGGAAGGGCAGGGCCGAGAAGAGGAGAAGAGAGGAAGGGCAGGGCCGAGAAGAGGAGAAGAGGAGAAGAGAGGAAGGGCAGGGCCGAGAAGAGGAGAAGAGAGGAAGGACAGGGCCGAGAAGAGGAGAAGAGGAGAAGAGAGGAAGGGCAGGGCCGAGAAGAGGAGAAGAGAGGAAGGGCAGGGCCGAGAAGAGGAGAAGAGGAGAAGAGAGGATGGGCAGGGCCGAGAAGCGGAGAAGAGAGGAAGGGCAGGGCCGAGAAGCGGAGAAGAGGGGAAGACAGGAAGGGCAGGGCCGAGAAGAGGAGAAGAGGATAAGAGAGGAAGGGCAGGGCCGAGAAGAGGAGAAGAGGAGAAGAGAGGAAGGGCAGGGCCGAGAAGCGCAGAAGAGGAGAAGACAGGAAGGGCAGGGCTGAGAAGAGGAGAAGAGAGGAAGGGCAGGGCCGAGAAGTGGAGAAGAGGAGAAGAGAGGAAGGGCAGGGCCGAGAAGAGGAGAAGAGGAGAAGAGAGGAAGGGCAGGGCCGAGAAGAGGAGAAGAGGAGAAGATAGGAAGGGCAGGGCCGAGAAGAGGAGAAGAGGAGAAGAGAGGAAGGGCAGGGCCGAGAAGAGGAGAAGAGGAGAAGAGAGGAAGGGCAGGGCCGAGAAGAGGAGAAGGGAGGAGAAGAGAGAAAGGGCAGGGCCGAGAAGAGGAGAAGAGGAGAAGAGAGGAAGGGCAGGGCCGAGAAGAGGAGAAGAGGAGAAGAGAGGAAGGGCAGGGCCGAGAAGAGGAGAAGATAGGAAGGGCAGGGCCGAGAAGAGGAGAAGAGGAGAAGAGAGGAAGGGCAGGGCCGAGAAGAGGAGAAGAGGAGAAGAGAGGAAGGGCAGGGCTGAGAAGAGGAGGAGACGGGAGGAAGGGCAGGGCCGAGAAGAGGAGAAGAGAGGAAGGGCAGGGCCGAGAAGAGGAGAAGAGGAGAAGAAGTGCAGAAGGGCAGGGCTGAGAATAGGAGAAGAGGAGAAGAGAGGAAGGGCAGGGCCAAGAAGAGGAGAAGAGGAGAAGAGAGGAAGGGCAGGGCCGAGAAGAGGAGAAGAGGAGAAGAGAGGAAGGGCAGGGCCGAGAAGAGGAGAAGATAGGAAGGGCAGGGCCGAGAAGAGGAGAAGAGGAGAAGAGAGGAAGGGCAGGGCCGAGAAGAGGAGAAGAGGAGAAGAGAGGAAGGGCAGGGCTGAGAAGAGGAGGAGACGGGAGGAAGGGCAGGGCCGAGAAGAGGAGAAGAGAGGAAGGGCAGGGCCGAGAAGAGGAGAAGAGGAGAAGAGAGGAAGGGCAGGGCCGAGAAGAGGAGAAGAGGAGAAGAGAGGAAGGGCAGGGCCGAGAAGAGGAGAAGAGGAGAAGAGAGGAAGGGCAGGGCCGAGAAGAGGAGAAGAGGAGAAGAGAGGAAGGGCAGGGCCGAGAAGAGGAGAAGAGGAGAAGAGAGGAAGGGCAGGGCCGAGAAGAGGAGAAGAGGAGAAGAGAGGAAGGGCAGGGCCGAGAAGAGGAGAAGAGAGGAAGGACAGGGCCGAGAAGAGGAGAAGAGGAGAAGAGAGGAAGGGCAGGGCCGAGAAGAGGAGAAGAGAGGAAGGGCAGGGCCGAGAAGCGGAGAAGAGAGGAAGGGCAGGGCCGAGAAGCGGAGAAGAGGGGAAGACAGGAAGGGCAGGGCCGAGAAGAGGAGAAGAGGATAAGACAGGAAGGGCAGGGCCGAGAATAGGAGAAGGGAGGAAGGGAGGAATGGCTGGGCCGAGTAGAGGAGAAAAGAGGAAGGGCAGGGCAGAGAAGAGGATATGAGAGGAAGGGCAGAGCCGAGAAGAGGAAAAGAGGAGAAGAGAGGATTGGCAGGGCTGAGAAGAGGAGAAGAGAGGAAGGGCAGGGCCGAGAAGAGGAGAAGAGGAGAAGAGAGGAAGGGCAGGGCCGAGAAGCGCAGAAGAGGAGAAGACAGGAAGGGCAGGGCTGAGAAGAGGAGAAGAGAGGAAGGGCAGGGCCGTGAAGAGGAGAAGAGGACAGGAAGGGCAGGGCCGAGAAGAGGAGAAGAGGAGAGGAGAGGAGAAGGAAGGGCAGGGTCAAAAAGAGGAGAAGAGGAGAAGAGAGGAAGGGCAGGGCCGAGAAGAGGAGAAGACAGGAGGGGCAGGGCCACGAATGGGAGAAGTGCGGAAGAGGAGATGAGAGGAAGGGCAGGGCCGAGAAGAGGAGAAGAGGAGATGAGAGGAAGGGCAGGGCCGAGAAGAGGAGAAGAGGAGATTAGGAAAATGGCAAGGCCGAGAAGTGGAGAAGAGGAGAATAGGAGAAGGGTAGGGCGAAAAAGAGGAGAAGAGTAGCAGAAGGGCAGGGCCAAGAATAGGAGAAGACAGGAGGTGCAGGGCCACGAAGAGGATAAGAGCGGAAGAGGAGAAGAGAGGAAGGGCAGGGCCACGAAGAGGAGGAGAAGAGAGGAAGGGCAGGGCTGAGAAGAGGAGAAGAGGAGAAGAGAGGAAGGGCAGGGCCGAGAGGAGGAGAAGAGGAGATGAGAGGAAGGGCAGGGCCAAGAAGAGGAGAAGAGGAGATGAGAGGAAGGGCAGGTCCGAGAAGACAAGAAGAGCAGATGAGAGGAAGGGCAGGGCCGAGAAGACAAGAAGAGGAGATGAGAGGAAGGGCAGGGCCGAGAAGACGAGAAGAGGAGATGAGAGGAAGGGCAGGGCCGAGAAGACAAGAAGAGGAGATGAGAGGAAGGGCAGGGCCGAGAAGACAAGAAGAGGAGATGAGAGGAAGGGCAGGGCCGAGAAGAGGAGAAGAGGAGATGAGAGGAAGGGCAGGGCCGAGAAGAGGAGAAGAGTGGAAGAGCAGAAGAGAGGAAGGTCAGGGGCACGAAGAGGAGAAGAGGAGAATGGAGGAAGGGCAGGGCTGAGAAGAGGAGAAGTGAGGAAGGGCAGGGCCAAGAAGTGGAGAAGAGGAGAAGAGAGGAAGGGCAGGGCCGAGAAGAGGAGAAGAGTGGAAGGGCAGGGCTGAGAAGAGGAGTAGAGAAGAAGGGCAGGGCCGAGAAGAGGAGAAGAGGAGAAGAGAGGAAGGGCAGGGCCGGGAAGAGGAGAAGAGTAGACGAGAGGAAGGGCAGGGCCGAGAAGAGGAGAAGAGGCGAAAAGAGGAAGGGCAGGGCCGAGAAGAGGAGAAGAGTGGAAGGGCAGGGCTGAGAAGAGGAGAAGAGTGGAAGGGCAGGGCCGAGAAGAGGAGAAGACGAGAAGAGAGGAAGGGCAGGGCCGAGAAGAGGAGAAGAGAGGAAGGGCAGGGCCGTGAAGAGGGAAGAGGAGAATAGGAGAAGGGCAGGGTCGAGAAGAGGAGAAGAGGTGAATAGGAGAACGGCAGGGCCAGAAAGAGGAGAAGAGTAGCAGAAGGGCAGGGCGAAGAAGAGGAGAAGACAGGAGGTGCAGGGCCGAGAAGAGAAGTGCGGAAGAGGAGAAGAGAGGAAGAGTAGAAGTGAGGAAGTGCAGGGCCACGAAGAGGAGAAGAGCAGAAGAGGAGAGGTGTGGAAGGGAATGCCCAAGAAAATGAGGAGAGGAGAGGAAGGGCAGGGCCGAGAAGAGAAGAGGAGAAGAGAGGAAGGGCCTGGCCGATTAGATGAGAAGAGAGGAAGGGCAGGGCCGTGAAGAGGAGAAGAGAGGAAGGGCAGGGCTGAGAAGAGGAGAAGAGGAGAAGAGAGGAAGGACAGGGCCGAGAAGAGGAGAAGAGGAGAAGAGAGGAAGGGCAGGGCCGGGAAGATGAGAAGAGGAGAAGAGAGGAAGGGCAGGGCCGAGAAGAGGAGAAGAGGAGAAGAGAGGAAGGGCAGGGCCGAGAATAGGAGAAGAGGAGAAGAGAGGAAGGGCAGGGCCGAGAAGAGGAGAAGAGGAGAAGAGAGGAAGGGCAGGGCCGAGAAGAGGAGAAGAGGAGAAGAGGAGAAGAGGGGAAGGGTATTGCGATGAAGAGGAGAAGAGCGGAAGAGAGGAAGAGCAGGGCTATGAAGAGAAGAAGAGCGGAATAGGCGAAAAGAGGAAGGGCAGGGTCACGAAGAGGAGAAGAGAGGAAGGGCAGGGCCATGAAGAGGAGAAGAGAAGAAAGGAAGGGTAGGGCCACGAAGAGGATAAGAGCGGAAGAGGAGAAGAGAGGAAGGGCAGGGCCACGAAGAGGAGAAGACAGGAGGAGCAGGGCCACGAATGGGAGAAGTGCGGAAGAGGAGATGATAGGAAGGGCAGGGCCGAGAAGAGGAGAAGAGGAGATGAGAGGATGGGCAGGGCCGAGAAGAGGAGAAGAGGAGATGAGAGGAAGGGCAGGGCCGAGAAGAGGAGAAGAGGAGATGAGAGGAAGGGCAGGGCCGAGAAGAGGAGAAGAGGAGAAGAGGGGAAGGGTATTGCGATGAAGAGGAGAAGAGCGGAAGAGAGGAAGGGCAGGGCTATGAAGAGAAGAAGAGTGGAATAGGCGAAAAGAGGAAGGGCAGGGTCACGAAGAGGAGAAGAGAGGAAGGGCAGGGCCGAGAAGAGGAGAAGAGGAGAAGAGAGGAAGGGCAGGGCCGAGAGGAGGAGAAGAGGAGAAGAGGAGAAGAGGGGAAGGGTATTGCGATGAAGAGGAGAAGAGCGGAAGAGAGGAAGAGCAGGGCTATGAAGTGAAGAAGAGCGGAATAGGCGAAAAGAGGAAGGGCAGGGTCACGAAGAGGAGAAGAGAGGAAGGGCAGGGCCATGAAGAGGAGAAGAGAAGAAAGGAAGGGTAGGGCCACGAAGAGGATAAGAGCGGAAGAGGAGAAGAGAGGAAGGGCAGGGCCACGAAGAGGAGAAGACAGGAGGAGCAGGGCCACGAATGGGAGAAGTGCGGAAGAGGAGATGATAGGAAGGGCAGGGCCGAGAAGAGGAGAAGAGGAGATGAGAGGATGGGCAGGGCCGTGAAGAGGGAAGAGGAGAATAGGAGAAGGGCAGGGTCGAGAAGAGGAGAAGAGGTGAATAGGAGAACGGCAGGGCCAAAAAGAGGAGAAGAGTGGCAGAAGGCCAGGGCGAAGAAGAGGAGAAGACAGGAGGTGCAGGGCCGAGAAGAGAAGTGCGGAAGAGGAGAAGAGAGGAAGGGCAGAGTCAAGAAGAGGAGAAGATTGGAAGAGTAGAAGTGAGGAAGTGCAGGGCCACGAAGAGGAGAAGAGCAGAAGAGGACAGGAGTGGTAGGGCAGGGCCAAGAAAATGAGGAGAGGAGAGGAAGGGCCGGGCCGAGAAGAAAAGAGGAGAGGAGAGGAGAGGAAGGGCAGGGTCAAAAAGAGGAGAAGAGGAGAAGAGAGGAAGGGCAGGGCCGAGAAGAGGAGAAGAGGAGAATAGGAGGAGGGCAGGGCCGAGAAGACGAGAATAGGAGAAGGGCAGGCCGATGAAGAGGAGAAGAGGAGAAGAGAGGACGGGCAGGGGCGAGAAGAGGAGAAGAGGAGAAGAGAGGAAGGGCCGGGCGGAGAAGAGGAGAAGAAAGGAAGGGCAGGGCCGAGAAGAGGAGAAGAGGAGAAGAGAGGAAGGGCAGGGCCGAGAAGAGGAGAAGAGGAGAATAGGAGAAGGGCAGGGCCGAGAAGAGGAGAAGAGTAGCAGAAGGGCAGGGCGAAGAAGAGGAGAAGAGAACAGAGGAAGTGCAGGGCCAAGAAGAGGAGAAGAATGGAAGAGGAGAAGAGGGGAAGGGTATTGCGATGAAGAGGAGAAGAGCGGAAGAGAGGAAGGGCAGGGCTATGAAGAGAAGAAGAGCGGAATAGGCGAAAAGAGGAAGGGCAGGGTCACGAAGAGGAGAAGAGAGGAAGGGCAGGGCCATGAAGAGGAGAAGAGAGGAAGATTGGAATTGCAGGGCCACGAAGAGGAGAAGAGAAGAAAGGAAGGGTAGGGCCCCGAAGAGGATAAGAGCGGAAGAGTTGAAGAGAGGAACGGCAGGGCCACGAAGAGGAGAAGACAGGAGGGGCAGGGCCACGAATGGGAGAAGTGCGGAAGAGGAGATGAGAGGAAGGGCAGGGCCGAGAAGAGGAGAAGAGGAGATGAGAGGAAGGGCAGGGCCGAGAAGAGGACAAGAGGAGATGAGAGGAAGGGCAGGGCCTAGAAGAGGAGAAGAGGAGATGAGAGGAAGGGCAGGGCCGAGAAGAGGAGAAGAGGAGATTAGGAAAATGGCAAGGCCGAGAAGTGGAGAAGAGGAGAATAGGAGAAGGGTAGGGCGAAAAAGAGGAGAAGAGTAGCAGAAGGGCAGGGCCAAGAATAGGAGAAGACAGGAGGTGCAGGGCCACGAAGAGGATAAGAGCGGAAGAGGAGAAGAGAGGAAGGGCAGGGCCACGAAGAGGAGGAGAAGAGAGGAAGGGCAGGGCTGAGAAGAGGAGAAGAGGAGAAGAGAGGAAGGGCAGGGCCGAGAGGAGGAGAAGAGGAGATGAGAGGAAGGGCAGGGCCAAGAAGAGGAGAAGAGGAGATGAGAGGAAGGGCAGGTCCGAGAAGACAAGAAGAGGAGATGAGAGGAAGGGCAGGGCCGAGAAGACAAGAAGAGGAGATGAGAGGAAGGGCAGGGCCGAGAAGACGAGAAGAGGAGATGAGAGGAAGGGCAGGGCCGAGAAGACAAGAAGAGGAGATGAGAGGAAGGGCAGGGCCGAGAAGACAAGAAGAGGAGATGAGAGGAAGGGCAGGGCCGAGAAGAGGAGAAGAGGAGATGAGAGGAAGGGCAGGGCCGAGAAGAGGAGAAGAGTGGAAGAGCAGAAGAGAGGAAGGTCAGGGGCACGAAGAGGAGAAGAGGAGAATGGAGGAAGGGCAGGGCTGAGAAGAGGAGAAGTGAGGAAGGGCAGGGCCAAGAAGTGGAGAAGAGGAGAAGAGAGGAAGGGCAGGGCCGAGAAGAGGAGAAGAGTGGAAGGGCAGGGCTGAGAAGAGGAGTAGAGAAGAAGGGCAGGGCCGAGAAGAGGAGAAGAGGAGAAGAGAGGAAGGGCAGGGCCGGGAAGAGGAGAAGAGTAGACGAGAGGAAGGGCAGGGCCGAGAAGAGGAGAAGAGGAGAAGAGAGGAAGGGCAGGGCCGAGAAGAGGAGAAGGGTGGAAGGGCAGGGCTGAGAAGAGGAGAAGAGAGGAAGGGCAGGGCCGAGAAGAGGAGAAGACGAGAAGAGAGGAAGGGCAGGGCCGAGAAGAGGAGAAGAGAGGAAGGGCAGGGCCGTGAAGAGGGAAGAGGAGAATAGGAGAAGGGCAGGGTTGAGAAGAGGAGAAGAGGTGAATAGGAGAACGGCAGGGCCAGAAAGAGGAGAAGAGTAGCAGAAGGGCAGGGCGAAGTAGAGGAGAAGACAGGAGGTGCAGGGCCGAGAAGAGAAGTGCGGAAGAGGAGAAGAGAGGAAGAGTAGAAGTGAGGAAGTGCAGGGCCACGAAGAGGAGAAGAGCAGAAGAGGAGAGGTGTGGAAGGGAATGCCCAAGAAAATGAGGAGAGGAGAGGAAGGGCAGGGCCGAGAAGAGAAGAGGAGAAGAGAGGAAGGGCCTGGCCGATTAGAGGAGAAGAGAGGAAGGGCAGGGCCGTGAAGAGGAGAAGAGAGGAAGGGCAGGGCTGAGAAGAGGAGAAGAGGAGAAGAGAGGAAGGGCAGGGCCGAGAAGAGGAGAAGAGGAGAAGAGAGGAAGGACAGGGCCGAGAAGAGGAGAAGAGGAGAAGAGAGGAAGGGCAGGGCCGGGAAGAGGAGAAGAGGAGAAGAGAGGAAGGGCAGGGCCGAGAAGAGGAGAAGAGGAGAAGAGAGGAAGGGCAGGGCCGAGAAGAGGAGAAGAGGAGAGGAAGGGCAGGGCCGGGAAGAGGAGAAGAGGAGAAGAGAGGAAGGGCAGGGCCGAGAAGAGGAGAAGAGGAGAAGAGAGGAAGGGCAGGGCCGAGAAGAGGAGAAGAGAGGAAGGGCAGGGCCGAGAAGAGGAGAAGAGAGCAAGGGCAGGGCCGAGAAGAGGAGAAGAGGAGAAGAGAGGAAGGGCAGGGCCGAGAAGAGGAGAAGAGGAGAAGAGAGGAAGGGCAGGGCCGAGAAGAGGACAAGAGGAGATGAGAGGAAGGGCAGGGCCGAGAAAAGGAGAAGAGGAGATGAGAGGAAGGGCAGGGCCGAGAAGACAAGAAGAGGAGAAGAGAGGAAGTGCAGGGCCAAGAAGAGGAGAAGAGCGGAAGAGGGGAAGGGTATTGCGATGAAAAGGAGAAGAGCGGAAGAGAGGAAGGGCAGGGCTATGAAGAGAAGAAGAGCGGAATAGGCGAAAAGAGGAAGGGCAGGGTCACGAAGAGGAGAAGAGAGGAAGGGCAGGGCCATGAAGAGGAGAAGAGAAGAAAGGAAGGGTAGGGCCACGAAGAGGATAAGAGCGGAAGAGGAGAAGAGAGGAAGGGCAGGGCCACGAAGAGGAGAAGACAGGAGGAGCAGGGCCACGAATGGGAGAAGTGCGGAAGAGGAGATGATAGGAAGGGCAGGGCCGAGAAGAGGAGAAGAGGAGATGAGAGGATGGGCAGGGCCGAGAAGAGGAGAAGAGGAGATGAGAGGAAGGGCAGGGCCGAGAAGAGGAGAAGAGGAGATGAGAGGAAGGGCAGGGCCGAGAAGAGGAGAGGAGAGGAGAGGAGAGGAGAGGAGAGGAGAGGAGAGGAGAGGAGAGGTGAGGAGAGGAGAGGAGAGGAGAGGAGAGGAGAGGAGAGGAGAGGAGAGGAGAGGAGAGGAGAGGAGAGGAGAGGAGAGGAGAGGAGAGGAGAGGAGAGGAGAGGAGAGGAGAGGAGAGGAGAGGAGAGGAGAGGAGAGGAGAGGAGAGGAAGGCCAGGGCCAAGAAGAGGTGAAGAGGAGAATAGGAGAAGGGCAGGGCCGAGAAGAGGAGAAGAGGTGAATAGGAGAACGGCAGGGCCAAAAAGAGGAGAAGAGTAGCAGAAGGCCAGGGCGAAGAAGAGGAGAAGACAGGAGGTGCAGGGCCGAGAAGAGAAGTGCGGAAGAGGAGAAGAGAGGAAGGGCAGAGTCGAGAAGAGGAGAAGATTGGAAGAGTAGAAGTGAGGAAGTGCAGGGCCACGAAGAGGAGAAGAGCAGAAGAGGACAGGAGTGGTAGGGCAGGGCCAAGAAAATGAGGAGAGGAGAGGAGAGGAAGGGCCGGGCCGAGAAGAAAAGAGGAGAGGAGAGGAAGGGCAGGGTCAAAAAGAGGAGAAGAGGAGAATAGGAGAAGGGCAGGGCCGAGAAGAGGAGAAGAGAGGAAGGGCAGGGCCGAGAAGAGGAGAAGAGGTTTAGAGTGGAATGGCAGTGCCGAGAATAGGAGAAGAGAGGAAGGGCAGGGCCGAGAAGAGGAGAAGAGGAGAATAGGAGGAGGGCAGGGCCGAGAAGACGAGAATAGGAGAAGGGCAGGGCGATGAAGAGGAGAAGAGGAGAAGAGAGGACGGGCAGGGGCAAGAAGCGGAGAAGAGGCGAAGAGAGGAAGGTCCGGGCCGAGAAGAGGAGAAGAGGAGAAGGGCAGGGCCCAGAAGAGGAGAAGAGGAGAAGAGAGGAAGTGCAGGGCCAAGTAGATGAGAAGAGTGGAAGAGGAGAAGAGGGGAATGGTAGGGCCATGAAGAGGAGAAGAGTGGAAGAGAGAAAGCGCAGAGCCACCAAGAGGAGATGAGCGGATGAGGAGATGAGAGGAAGGGCAGGGCCACGAAGAGGAGAAGACAGGAGGGGCAGGGCCACGTATGGGAGAAGTGCGGAAGAGGAGAAGAGAGGAAGAGCAGGGCCACGAAGAAGAGAAGACCAGAAGAGAACTGATGAAGTGCAGGGCCACGAAGAGGAGAAGAGCAGAAGAGGAGAAGAGAGGAAGGGCAGGGCCACGAAGAGGAGAAGAGGAGAATGGAGGAAGGTCAGGGCCGAGAAGAGGAGAAGAGTGGAAGGGCAGGGCCGAGAACAGGAGAAGAGGAGAAGAGAGGAAGGGCAGGGCCGAGAAGAGGAGAAGAGGCGAAGAGAGGAAGGGCAGGGCCGAGAAGAGGAGAATAGGAGAAGGGCAGGGCCGAGAAGAGGAGAAGAGGGGAATAGGAGATGGGCAGGGCCGAGAAGAGGAGAAGAGGATAAGAGAGGACGGGCAGGGGCAATAAGAGGAGAAGAGAGGAAAGGCAGGGCCGAGAAGTGGAGAAAAGCCGTAGAGCAGAAGGGCAGGGTCCGCTGAGGAGAAGAGGAGAAGAGCAGGGCCGAGAAGCGGAGAAGGGCAGTGCTGCGTAGAGGAGAAGAGGAGAAGGGGGAAGGTCATGGCCGAGAAGCGGAGAAGAGGAGAATGGCAGGGCCCGGAAGAGGAGAAGAGGAGATGGGCAGGGCCCAGAAGAGAAGAGCCTAAGAAGAGAAGAGGAGAAGGGCAGGGCCACGAAGTGGAGAAGAGGAGAAGAGAGGAAGGGCAGGGCCACGAAGAGGACAAGAGGAGAAGAGAGGAAGGGCAGGGCCTCGAAGAGGAGAAGAGCGGAATAGGAGAAAAGAGGAACCGCAGAGCCACGAAGAGGAGAAGAGCGGATGAGGAGATGAGAGGATGGGCAGGGTCATGAAGAGGAGAAGAGAGGAAGGGCAGGGCCACAAAGGTGAGAAGAGCGGAAATTGAGAAGAGATGAAGGGCATGGCCGCGAAGGGGAGAAGAGCGGAAGAGGAGAAGAGAGGAAGGGCAGGGCCGAGAAGAGGAGAAGTGGAGAAGAGGAATGGCAGGGCCACGAAGGGGACAAGAGCGGAAATGGAGAAGAGAGGAAGGGCAGGGCCACGAAGGGGAGAAGAGTGAAAGAGGAGAAGAGAGGAAGGTCAGGGCCACGAAGAGGAGAAGAGGAGAAGGGCAGGGCCCAGAAGTGTAGCAGAGCTGAGGAGGAGCAGAGGAAAAGAGGAGAAGGGCGTGGCCCAGAAGTGGGGAAGAAGATAAGAGGGGAAGAGGAGAAGGGTGTGGCCCAGAAGACGAGAAGAGGTGTAGGGCAGGGCTGAGAAGAGGAGAATAGGAGAAGGGCAGGGCCGAGAAGAGGAGAAGAGAGGAAGGGCAGGGCCACGAAGAGAAGAAGGTCTGGTTTTTCAGCCAGGCTATAGGCAGCATATGCTGTCTATCTCAAGATACTAAGAGTATTTAAGTGGGAAAGTATCTGGACTTATAACTTAAAATTTGTTGGCCAAATCTATCTGACCTCTAATTTTGCAAACTCAGATCTCTGAAGCTGATCGTGGAAGCTACAGTTTCTTTCACTTCACCTTCATATTGAGTTTTTCAGCTTTCTTTGAGCAGATTATAAACTGTACATAATCCAAACTACTTCCCTTTTCAGACTGGTATTTTTTTTTATAAATATCAATTAAACATGGGATTTGAATTACCAAGGCATGAAAAAGTTTTGATCCTAATCCATAGTGTAATTATAATAGGCCCATTTCAAAGCTAGGCGCAAAAATACTAAATTGGACACAGAACAAGGCTTTCCCTTTGTAACTTGTGGTCAAATGATTAAGATGCTTTATAGTATAATACAATTGGATAAATCAGTCCTGATCTTTAGCAGGCATGAATCACAAAACAGGAGCAGCTGTAGTACTCATTTTTTAAAAGCATCATAAGAAGGAGGGGAATATTAACTAGTAATGAGATGTCAGCATAGGATGCAGCGTGTCTCATCTCTGGCTTAGAACTATGCAGGTGAGAACTTAAATCTGCCTGTACAGAAATTACTGGTTATCAGGAGTGAGAGCAGACCTCATAATGATGACTGAGATAGTGTTTGATGAAGATCATTCCAAAACTGGATGAAGCAATTTGATGCAAACAAAGGTATTATATGAGTGCACAGAAATTAATTCTACAATTGGTGCTGATGAGATTAAAAAGTTAATTGTTGTAACAGCATTCTGACTTTGTACAAGCAGGGCATTTGCCAAAGCCAAAAGGGACATTGTGATAATTCATAAGAATGAGATTTTTGATTTCATGACTAAATAGGAAAACAAACAAACATGTTTTAGAAGTATTGTGAAGAGAGAATATAGATACATGGTTATAATAATACTTAGAAGACCAACCAGAGAGGACGGAATCTGAAGACAGAAGTTAGGAAAGATACTTTAAAGATCATCATAAAGGGAATGGAATGAGACCATGAGCACTTCTTCACAAGAAGATGATAGGATGAGATTGCAGTATCTGCAGGAAGTACTTATTCTGGGATTCTGGTAGAATGGTGAGATGACAGAGGTGTTTGGAGGTGTTCAAGGCCAGATTAGATGGGGCCCTGGGTAGTCTGGTCTAGCATTAGGTGGGATGGTTGGTGGCCCTGCGTGTGGCAGGGGGGTTGGAGATTCATGATCCTTGAGGTCCCTTCCAACCCTGGCAATTCTGTGATTCTGTGACAGAGCGGAAGCATAGACTTTTCTTTTTTTTTTTCCCTAAAAATTCTGTGGATTAGTAAAACTTACAGCTAACAGCAATAATGTTTTTATTTTTTTACCTTGCTCTATATTTTGTGTTTTGAGGGATTCGCCAGTTATACTGCCAATGTATAGCATGGCTTTTCAGCTGAAAGTTGTCATTAGGTCAGGATTAGACTCTCAGTTTTTATGCTTACGTTGTTTTGAATGTCTCTAAGACACTTTGGGTTACAGTTCCCCATTTAATTATTTATAAAACATATTCTAAATTGAAAGCATGCCCAAAGTGGAACATCTCTTTGTGGTATGGATTTTTTGCAGTATTTTGTTTTGTAATGTCAAATTTATCAAAAAGAAATTGCAACAATCATTTCACAAACAGCAACATTCCTGCACCTTGTAAGCATTTAATGGAAGTTACCTGTAACTATTTTTTTTTTTACAGATCATGTTCTTTCATTGATTTTGCAACTTCAGCAATCTTCATTAGGATAGCTAGTTGATTGTGCTTTTAATTCTAAAAGAGAGACAATCTGTTAGATCAAGAGTGTTGTGATTATTATTGCAATATCCACTGACAACTGTTGGGCAGACCTTGATATACTATAGAAAACTTGGAGTAGGCAGTGAAATTCAGAGAAATCTCTGAATTTCATACAACACACATTCATGATGCGAGGTAAAATGCGCATGAGAAAATAAAATTACCCTGCTAATCTCTGGTAATGAGATTTTTGTTTGTTGCTGCTCTCTGAAGAGGAGTGGATCCCATAGTGTCCTCAAGTGTACATATACATGGCAATAAAGCTGAGATTTGAGTCACCTCAATTTTGCCATACTGTGACTCTCGGTCTCTAAATTTTGCTTAAGCCCAGCATGGAATAGCTCTCTGGAACCAACTTCTCTTTGAAGTATCCTTAGAATTTCTTGTATACTTAAAATTAGGCTCTGGAAAAGTGAGGAACAACCCCCACTGAGAACAGAGGCTTGGCATTTGCTGAAGCCCTGTTCATTTTAGAATTTGTGTTTGTTTGCTGAAGTCTTATAGTAACTGTCCTGCAGGCTAAACAACAGCTAACTGATGCTTACAGCTCTGCCATCATTAAAAAGCACATCCTAACAGTCCTGTTGTGCAGCTATACAATGTGGTGTGTATATATATTTTGTGTATATTGGTGTATTTATCTCATATATCTCTAGTCTGAATTATCAGTGCACAGAGGAAAGAAGAAAGAAGGAATCTTGAATTTCTGCTTTCCAAATGGAGACTAGGAGTGCATTGAAGGCAAATAAGCAAGATCAAATGAGAAGTCTGTGACAAAGCTGGAAATTGTACTGACAATTTTGAGTGCCTTAAGCACTCTATTTTCCATTAAGTGTATGTTTTTTTTTCTCCACTCCAGTGCTTATCGGAAGATGACTTTTGTTCTTCAGCCTAAATTCTATTTGTGTTACAGTTTAAATTTGAGCTTTTCAACAGCTGCTGTTTTTGCAGCGATTAAAGACAATGTTGTGGAGCAGAGCTTAATTTCCAGATAGAAAGCAGTTACCAAAAGGAATTATTGTATATTTCTTCCTTCTGACACATGAAGGCGTTCAAAGAGCATTCTAGGAGATATCGCACTTTGGGAGGTGGATTTTATAGAATAAGCTTGTAATGTATTTGACCAATTGTCTCAAATTTCCTGTAGAATTCTCAAGAAGAGAGCAGAACTACAGACTATGTTTCTTCTACTGAGAAACAATTTTGTTTCCTGTGATCACTTTTTTTAAGCATATAATAAAATAGCAGAAGAGATTTATGTAACTTTAAGATAAATGCAGCCAAACCTGACTATATGGCACATGATTTCAAAGTTTTTGCTGTGGTTTTCTCAAAGACCCACAAAAGTAAGATAATAACAGATTGAAAAACTATTCATGTCTGCCTGTCCCTGTCAAGTCTTTATTGACTCTTCACTATTCCAGTTCTAAATTGAATGCAGCCTCAGGGAAGGAAACATTTATATAAGAGAGTTACAGTGGAAGGATTTTTCTATTGATCCTGCATACAAAAAAAGGGCCTTGGAACCAGAATGCTTTTAACTAATTAAATGTGACAATTCTTCCCCTAGAAGAAGAGATTTATCCACAATCAAACCTGCAAGTTACCAAGGGTCTTTACAGTATTCTCTCTTCTCTGTGACAGACAATACAGCAAGTTAAAAAAAAAAAAAAAAAAAAGGCCTGATAAAATTCATGTTATGCAATATTTGTGTGCGTGTATATGTGAATAAATTGGAACCTCTGTGTAGGGATCACTTCCTGACCATATTATTAATGCTATGTAGCCAGATTTGTTTACTTCCATTTTTCTCTTTATTTACCATTCAGAGAAATAACGCTTTGGGAAGAGTGTTTATACTTGTCTTTATGGGGAAGTCCTGACCCTATTTGATGATACTAGTAGTAAGTAATAAGGGGATTCAGAACACCGGTATTTTAAAGCTGTTTTGCGTTAAGTTGTGTTGTATCAGGTAAGCGTACTTTCAGTGACTCCTGTAATTTCAAATGATGTTTTGAAGCAATAAGATATAGAATCATAGAATGATTTGAGTTCTAAAATACCTTCAAAGGTCAACTAGTCCAACTCCCCTGCAATGAACAGGGACATCTGCAGTTAGATCAGGTTGCTCAGAGTCTGGTCCAGCCTGACCTTGAATGTCTACAGGGATGGGTCATCTACCAGCTCTCTGGGCTATCTGTTCTAGTGCCTCTCTACCCTTATTGTAAAAAAAACCTTTATATCTAATCTAAATCTCCCCTCATTCGATTTGAAACCATTTTCCCCTTGCCCTATCCCCTTTTTCTTACAACTCCCCTGTAGATACTGAAAGTCTACTTTCGGGTCTCCATGGAGCCTTCTCTTCTCCAGGTTGAACAGCTGCAGCTCTCTCAGCCTGTCCTTATAGGAGAGGGCACATTGGATTACTTTTGTGGCCTTCCTCTGGACATGTTCCAACAGGTCCATGTCTGTCTTGTACTGAGGGCTCCATTCCAGATGAAACCTCACCACGCTTAGGTGGTAGACGGTCAAGATCACCTTCTTTGCCCTGCTGATCGTGCTTCTTTTGATGCAGTCCAGGATATGCCTGGCTTTCTGGGCTGCAAGGGCATGCTGCTGGTTCATGTCCTTCTTGCCATTCACTATTACCCCAAGTCCTTTTGGCAGGGCTCTGCTCTATCCGTATGTCCTCCAGCTTGTATTTACTGTGTGGGTTGCCACAACTCAGGTGTAAGACCTTACTCTTAGAAGTTGAAAACCTCTTGTTCTAGGCAAGGTACTTGCTGTATGTGTCTGTTCAAATCTACATCATGTGAAAGAACATGACGGAAAAAATAAGGCAAGTGTTTAGTTAGAAAGGCTACTGAAAATCAGCTAATTAACTGTAAAAATTTGAAAATGCAGCTGGTGCACTTAATCATGCAGAAGCTAAGTTTATCACTTATTCAGCATTCTTTATCTGTAACAATGCCATGGAAAAACAATGGCATGTTTTTTTCTCTTAAAATGCAGCTCTGTTTTTTTCCTCCCTTGTTTGATTTACAATATACATGTTGTCTGAACACTCTGCATGAATATTTTTTACAGTGTAGGCATTGTCTCTGTCTTGAATGCTGTAGGTCCAGTGTCTTACCATTCTGAAGGTTTTACTTGCATCAGTGTCTGTGTTGTGTTGCTAGATTTTGTGCATAAACTGAATGAAAAGGATCAAAATAACCAGGAAGGACAGACCCTGCTTTCTAGTAGCAGCATACACTGTCTATCTGTATTTTATCCATAGAATTTTTTCTGCCACATCTCGTAGAGTAAGAAGAATTGAAGTTTGCACCAATAATATGTCTAACTGACAGTGTAAAAGAGAGTACAATAAGCAACCAACAATAGAGAAAATTTTGGAGGTATGACAGTGATATCTGTGACATTTCTATATCTTGAATATACTTTGAGTTATTGATTCCTATAGTAATGTCATATACAGATATGGCAAAAAAGTTTATACGAGCTTTTTGAAAGTAAGTTGAGAAACTGAAACAACAAGCAAAAAACTGATGCTTTTTGAAATACGTAAAAAAGCTGGATAGAAAAAAATAGGATAGGTCTGACCTAATAATGCAAGAATGCTGGGGGATTTATGAAAGATCAGGTTGTGACTTGTCCCAGATTCCAAATAAACAGAACTAACTTTTGTTGAAGTAATTAAAATTTGCCAAGCAAAGGAAGTTTGTCAGCCCACATGAAAGCTTACTGAGGAAAGTTACGCTCTTGGCTAGCATGAACTACTTGTCTGCATTAAAAAAAATACAGAAGAGAATCCAAAGCGAAAAGAAGAAGCAAAGCTCAGATTTGGAGTCCATGAAAGTCTTGTTGCACAAATCCCATCAAATAATATCAGCAACAATGATGTCTGTAAATCGATAGCATAAATAAAAAGGACTGCATTGACTGTAAGAGCTGGCATAAGTTGTATACCATAGACAAAAGAGATTCTTACAGCCCAGAAGATATTTTGTGAGGAATTGGACCAAAGCAGCAAAAAACAATTGGAAAACTGGCTTAAAAATAAGTAATATTTGATTAATGTGTCCATATTGCTAAAAAAGCCCATTTGCCTCAGAAAGATATAATGTAGGTTATAAAGGAAATATACAGATTTACTATAATATCCAAAGTGTTAGGAGAAATAGTGATGAAGGAGCTCTGAAGAGGGAAAAATAGTTCCAAAATATGGCTACTTCTTTTAGGTCTCATTAACAGGACACACTCCTTAGTAGGTTAAATAAATACAGTGTAGAGATAGGCTACCAGCTGCTTAATAACTGTTGGCCCTGTCGAAAATTTACTGAGTTATTGTAGGAAGTAGTATTTGCTAGCACAGTAAAGCAAAAATATGTGAAGTACTAGATACTTCGTTTTTGTACTAAATGAAGGTTTCTAACAAAGTGAAATTTTAGCAGTTCTATCACAAAATGTCTTTATGATGTGTTAGGCATATTTTGATATGCCTTTTTATAATCACTTTCTTTGACTAAGCTCTTAAAATATTGATATTCTGATGTGATTCATCAATCCATTCGTAAACTAACGCACTAGTTATATGCCTTGCACCGTTTTATAATCCTTAAGCTGTTTATATACTTCATCGCTTCATTGTCAATGTGTGTGGTATTTTCAAATATAAATACTGTACAAATCTTAGACAGTAAAGCCAATATTCGCTAATACGGACTGATGCCAAAATATTTTTGTTGGTTAGTCTATAAATGTGTTAAACATTAATGTACCTATTACTAATTGTTCTTATTCATTAACAACAACAACAAAAAATTATTGTTATCCATAAATACTAACTTCACTAATATGTTCACAGAGTCACAGAATTGCAAGGATTGGAAGGGACCTCTAGAGTTCGAGCCCAACCCCCATTTAAAAGTCCATATATTCATATGTCTGTAACTGGAAGTAACAAACATTTAGCTAGAATCTCAAAACCAATGGTTACTATTTGATTATAATTTTTGCAAAAGGAACAGTATTGTTGAGATCTTGTGAAAATGCTTTTTGTATAGACTATTGCTGATAGAATCCACCCATTCCTTAACTTACATTCTTAGGAAGGTTTCCCTCTTCAGCATTCAAAATCTAATGGCTAGATATAATACTCTGCCTCCTTTGGTATTCAGTTAAGAATAAAAATCTGGAAAAAATTATGCTCACTAGATGATGTCAGCAACAAAATGAAAATTATAAAGCCATAAATACTCAACATGATCCTGAACCCATAGTGACATTTGAAGTTCTCTATATGATCGGCAACTTTGTTGAAAAATGGAAGCCTGGAGATCCCGACCAGGTATACGGAAGCATATGGAATTATATTTGTATAATTTTCTTGAAGATAGGAAAGTACAACATGCATAGTCTTTTTGTACTGATGTCACATTAAAAGCAGTACCAAAGCAATTGTTAAGGGCTGATACAGTTGCCAAAAACTGTGGCAAAGTTGGAAGGTAATCCTGATGGTACCTAGGGAAAGATTGGAGTCATCCTGATTGGTTTATATTGACTGAAAGCAGCAATGTACTTGTCTTTTGTGGTAGAATATTTTTTTTTCCTCATCCCTATTACTTATAACCTAGTGAGATAGTGGATTAAAGAAGAAAAAAAAGATTTTAAAGTCAGATTCCTGATCTGTAACTTTGCAAAGTTACAGTGCAGCAGGAGCAAAGAGGCATTGACTGATATTTAATTCACAGAACACTAAAAATCAATTTCTGCGTGGTTAGAAATTGCTGTCAGAGCCACAGAGATCTTGCGGAGGTTTCAGGGACTCCAGGGAGGTGGATATAAAGCAAAGAGCTACAAGGAAAAGTGAAGAACGTATTTTATTTAGAAGTTTGTTATGGGAGAAAAAAAAGTAAATCTATTTTTTCTTACTTCAATATATACAAGTCAACATGCATCAAATTGCTATTTAAAATTGTTCCCAGCATTAGTGAGTTTCATTACTCAAATAAAATCAAAACGCTTTAAAGTTTTTTTCAGCAATAGACATGAAGAGACATATGCAACTTTTCAAGGTATCCGAGAGCAACAAAATGACATAGCTCCCTTTATCTTGAAATTCTGAAATAAAAAGAAAAGGTATTTGAGAAGTATTTTTACATCTTCAGTAGTGTAAATTTGTGCCCCGCTCCTGGTCACCAATGGCAGGACAGAGGAGTGGCACAAAGCTGCACCAGGGAAGGTTCAGCGTGAGCATGAGGAAAGATTTCTTTACTGTGAGGGTGGTAAAACACTGGAACAGCCTTTCTGTTGAGGTGGCTGGTGCCCCATGACTGTCAGTGTTCAAGAGGCATTTAGATAATGCCCTCATTAACATGATTTAACTTTTGGATAGCCCTGAAGAGGTTTGGCAGTGGGACTGGATGATCTTGTAGGTTGCTTCCAACTGAACTATTCTAATAATAGTTGGAAGTGAATATTCATTTTTCGTTTCTGTTAACTTGTAGACAGAGGGATATCCTGAAAAGTTCACATTAACACTGTAAGCCAGAGGTGATAATTCTATGTCAAAGTTCAGACCGTTTGAACATAGTAAACTTTTTATTATTTCAGAATTCTGGCCAGAGATTCATTGCTTATTTTGGAAAGTAATCCATCTGATCGTGGATTTGTTGGTTTTCTTTTTTTCTAAGCATGACTAAAGTAGAACTGTCAGAAATTATTTTGGTAGTATTTATTCTTTGAAGTACCACTAGCCACAGAGTAAAAAGTGGTTTTATTTTTTCTATCTGTTTTTAATTGTTTATTTAGTAAGGAGAAAACTGTCAATAAAGAAAGCTCTGTTTTGCTAAGGGAGAGTATTTTAGACATCACTGCTCTTAGAAAGCCTTGCTGGAATCTGATGATTCATGCAAATAACTCCAAATGATATGATGGTATACTTTGTTGCTTTTGCAGCATCCACTGTGTGAGCTTCTGTGTTTTCACATTTGTTTGCAATAACCAACAAAACACAAGATCAACAGCTTTGTTCCTAGATGCTAGAATTATTTGCAGGATTTACATTGCCTATGTGGTATCTTACTACAGACAATCCTTGTGAGCAATAGAGAAACTGCTGCATAATTTTAGCAAAAACTATAGCCATACATACCATTCAAAAAGTCTGTAATTACTGAAAGATCTAAATGTACTCTCCTGGAGGTATATCTCTTATGTAGTACATAACCAAGTAACATTTTACCAAGATCGTCATGATCCATGGGAGGATGTAATTTAACAAAATAAAAATGAATAATGTATGGCCCTACCTTAAATTATTACTCCCATGACAATCTCTATAATTAATATATATATAAAATGAATAAGTATTATCTGTCAGTCTCAAGATGCTATAGTCTATAACAGATAGCATTTAGTGTGCAGTAAATGTAAAAAATGAAATCTTTACTTGCTAACTGGCTGAATGTACTGTGCTATCTCAACTACAGCTTTTGTAGGCAGGCCAGAGCAATTCTGGAGATGTATTTTTAAGATAACTTTTTCCAATGATGATTTTAATTGTATCTGTCAAAAGATCCTAATATTTCTTAAAAAAAAAAAAAAAAGAAAAAGAAAAGGTAAGGTTTCCTGTCTTTTAGAGATGTATGCATGTTATTCAATATTGAACAGATTGCGCTTAATATCAAGCAGCATGTTTATCTGGGTAATGAAGTAGTCACTGGCTGCAATAGCCTTGAAGTATCTCAGATGGACCTCTGCCTCAGCATCATTAATTCCCACTTTTTTTTGCTTCTCTAACCAGATTGCCCAGTTCTTGTCCGGTTGTGGCAGTGGAGAGTGGGAGGGGAATAGTCTTCCCCTTCAAACTGTCTTCTGAAAATCCCCACGCATCTGTTCTTTGTCATGAGTCCAAAGGGAGTTTGTCTCTTATCCACTTTCAGTGCCTGGTTTTCAAGTCCTTTGATTTTTCAGTAGTTGAGTAAAAGACAGTGGAGGCTGTCCCAGGAGGCTAGAGTACTCTTTTAAACCTACAAAGCTTTATTCTCTATGAGATATTCACTAAACATTTGTAGTAAAATGTATGATTGATCATTTCTGCTTATACAATAATTCATTCACTTTTCCAGATTTTCTTTTTATATGCCAGTTTTCTTTCCATGATTACAATATAAAGAAACAGGACTTTAGGGCAGAGTCTCAAACTAGGAAGCCACATCAAAGATTTTTATTATACGTACAGATTTAGGATAATAAAAAAGGAAGATATTTTCTAAAGCTGCATGGTTGATTTTTGTAAAGAGGCTAGGCTTCCTTAGGCTGACTTGCTCTGACTATTGCAGTGTATACGCTGCAAAACTGTAATTGTTTCAGTCTTCCTTTTCTGCATGCTACCAATAAAGGAAAATGAAGTGATCACTTGAAATAAGGATGAGCACTTAAAAAAATGAAAGAAGATTGGCCATTTTCCCAGGCCATGCTCTAATACAGAGCACTTTAGTTCAGTTAATAGTATGGACATAAACATTTATTTTTATTAATTACATGAATTTAAATAGACAGATAAGGAAAACTGGGTGGAACTATATCACTGCCATATACGAGTTGAAAATAGGTGTTAGGTTTTGACTTGTAATAACTGCTGAGCAGCATAAATCAGCTAGAAACATGAGGAAAAATAATGATGTTGCAGGAACTAGCAAAATGAAGAGATTCTAAATAGATGTTCCAATAGAGTCAATTTAATAAGCAATTGATTGTATTTATTTTTGATTCATATTCCTTTTGTCAGTCATCATTAAATATACCTGTATTTGAGATTGGCATGAGCTGTTTCATGAGCTTTGCTTATACTCTGCTGGATTAACATGTATATTGTAAAATCATAGAATGGCTTGGGTTGAAGGGACTTCAAGGATCATGATGCTCCAACTCCCCCACCACAGGCAGGGCTGCCAACCTCCCCGTTTAATACTAGACCAGGCTGCCCAGGGCCCTATCCAACCTGGCCTTGAACGCCTCTAAGGAGGGGCATTCACAACTTGTCTGGGCAGCCTGTTCCAGCACCTCACCACTCTCTTAGCAAATAATGGTGTCTTTCTGGAACTTCTCTCACTTTTATCATCAAAAAGTAAAGCCCCAGGGTTTGGTGCATTTGCAAATTCATTAAGAGATTCCCTTTGGTGGCAAAAATGAAGACTGTAACATCTGGCTGTATCCAACCTCATTCTTGTTTTTCTCTATTTCAAAGTAGAAATAAGCATTTTCTTGAAGAGATGAGATAATCAAAATAAATGAACACAGAACATGGAAAATAAATGAAAACACATCCAAACTCACACCATCCCTCCCACTGTGAGCTATACCTAAGCCAAAATCTTTTATATGGGTTTTTTCAGTTAAGATGGATTTTTTGGCTAGTTAAAATATTCCAGAAGTTTAGTTTTGTGTATAGAAAATCCAGCTCTTTATCACTCTTTGAAAACTTCATTTTCTGTCAGTGCTGATAACACCACAGCATGGCAGGAGTGGATCCTTCTGAACCCTCATCACCTCCCTTAATTCAGATTAAGTGAATGGATGAGATATCACAAAATAGTGTGCTCCAAATAGCATGAATTCCACTGTGCAGGGAAAACCAACTTTTAAACTAACTTTTAAATGTAATGAGTATCAATTTATTTACAAGTAAAAGGGAATGCTTTTTTAATTTTGAGGCTAATAGGTTATTTGCATTCGTTCACTGAGTTCCATTTTTATTCAAAAAACGTTAGCTCTTCACTGAAGTGAATTTTAAACATAAGAATTGATGTCTCTTGGAGTATGTAATGGCCTATAATTTTCCTCCCACTTCAGAGTAATGAATGCAGTCATTTCTTCTTTTGTGCATTATTTTGTATGAATTTCTTAATTATTGAATTATTAGGCTTACTGGTAATGCAAATATTATTTTTCTTTCTGAAATTTGTGTTTTCATTTTATTTCTAAAAGAAGCATGTGATCTGAAGAAGATAGTGAAAACTGTGCTTTTCCTTTGGCGATTTGTAGCTTACTTGAGTTTGCTTGGTGTTGGTCAACGCATGTCTACAGAACTGTTGAATCTCATCCTAAAATAGCATAGGCTCACATTAGCTAACAGTCTAGAACAGTCACACAAAATTGAAATATCCTGGAAAGGGAAGAATGCTTTTAAACTATTAATGCTCATATATTAGTTTTACTTAGAACAGTGATGTATATATATCACAACGTACTTAAAGCTACCTTTATTTCTCCTGAATAAAATATAGATATATATGCACTATAAATAATCCAGAATACAGAAATAAATTGTGATTAAGTATTTAATGATGTTACTTAAAGAAGCTGGAAAAGCTGAAAAGTGTCATACGTTGCATCAAAAGTATCTGAAGATTAAAAAAGACTTAAAAAATAGGTGTCAGAATAACCCTTTGTCAGTGTTATATTTCAAATTTTTGAACACCTTTTCCAGCTATTCTTTTGAAGTTATTTATTTTCAAGTTTACTGATACAGAGATGTAATGCTCTGGGGGGAGTAATCCTTTAATTGCAGCAAAACTTGTACTTGCTTAGTGGGCTTGGCTATGCTGTGAATTAGTTATTCCTCTTCTAAAAATTTCAAATAGTTAAGATACATAAAAGACCCTTCAATTAATATAAGGATCTCAGTGTAAATGTATATGTAAATATATATGAAGTTCAAACAATATGGGTTCATGGGAAATGACTTTTGTTCATCTTGCCTTCAAGACGTGCAAGAAGATTTGTGGAGAGACGCAGGAGTAGCTAAGGGAAAAGGACATTTTTCTGCAAACAAATGAGTCTGAGTTTAATAGTGAAGCAGAAATGAATTTTGTAAAGGAAGCTGGAGATGTGGAGTGTGGAACTTGCAGAGCAGTTCTAGGAGATCATGGGATTGAATTAACTCTATGAGGCACTGGCTGGAGGGGACTTTGGCAGAATCACTGGGCAATTCCATGTAGTTGAAGAAGAAAAGATCTATAGTATGTTTTGAAAGGACTTTTAACTGTGACTCTAAAATCTTCACCTTAGGGCTTTCCTCATTTACAGATTCAGTAAGGGCACCCTCTGTTCTGTTGTTCAAATTGTAAGTTCTTTGATAGCTTGTGTACATGTTTTCAGACATGTTTTGTCTAAACTGTGGTTTTAGCTATACCACCATTTCCTAACTCATTTTTACTAAAGCCATCTAAGATCACAGAATCACAGAATCACAGAATCGTAGGGGTTGGAAGGGACCTCCAGAGATCATCAAGTCCAACCCCCCTGCCAAAGCAGGCTCCCTACACCAGGTCGCACAGGTAGGCGTCCAGGTGGGTCTTGAATATCTCCAGAGAAGGAGACTCCACAACCTCCCTGGGCAGCCTGTTCCAGTGCTCCGTCATCCTCACCATAAAGAAGTTCTTGCGCACATTGGTGCAGAACTTCCTATGCTCCAGCTTCTGGCCATTTCCCCTTGTCCTGTCTCCACACACTGCTGAAAAGAGTCTGGACTCGCCACTTTGCCCCCCACACCTTAGATATTTATAGACCTGGATCAGGTCCCCTCTCAGTCTTCTCTTCTCAAGGCTAAACAGACCCAGTTCACTTAGACTTTCTTCATAGGGGAGATGCTCCAGGCCCTTCACCATCTTTGTGGCCCTCTGCTGGACTCTTTCCAAGAGATCCCTGTCTTTTTTGTACTGAGGAGCCCAGAACTGGACACAGTACTCCAGATGAGGCCTTACCAGGGCAGAGTAGAGGGGGAGGATCACCTCCCTCGACCTGCTGGCCACGCTCTTTTTAATGCACCCCAGAATGCCATTGGCCTTTTTGGCCACAAGTGCACACTGCTGGCTCATGGCCAACCTGTCGTCCACCAGGACACCCAGGTCCCTCTCTGCAGAGCTCCTCTCCAGCAGGTCATCCCCCAGCCTGTAAATTCTAGCAAAAAGCAAAATAAATTACTCCGCTGCTCCTCTGAGACCACGCACATGCCCATGAGTCCTATCATAGATGAAAACGAAGTTAGTGTGACCAGTTTTTACCTTGGTAGCCTAGGTTGGCATTTGCTCGTGTGCTGCACACCTTTCAAGAGCTTTTTTTTTTTCAGGGACATGGCTAATCCATAATGTTTTGCATCTCCTCTGTACTATGCTCTGTTTTCAAGTGCTTCCATATGGCTCTATGCAACCCTGCTCACAGCACGCAGGCTGAAACTAGATGATCATTGTGATCCTTTTCAACCCAAGCCGTTCTATGATTACTTTTCTCCTGTTTGTTGTTGTTGTTGTTGAAATATCACTCATTCTCTATTTGCAAGTGCCCTACATTTACCAGAATAAATTCCTTAGACCTAGTGGACTGAAACCATCTTCTTTGTGTCCTTTTAGTTCTTTTGAATTCTTATTTAAACATTTATTCTTCTATCACTGATTTTAGTTGTCATAAGCAACATTAATTATTAGCTTTTTCTCCTAAAGGCTGACTGAAATGAATTTCAAATCACATTGTCTGTTCGGAAGAGAATATTTGTATTTTTTTTTGTTTGTTTGTTTCTATGTGTCAGTGACTCAGAACAGTTTAACTGCAAATGTGAGAAATTGGTATGGAAGAGCAGCGTTTATTACAGGACACTAAATGACTGCCCTCAAGTGGCAAAATGAGAGCAGTACCACTCGCTATATTTCTGTACATCTACATGTAGAAAAAAACTCAAGGATTTAAACTGAGATGTTATTCAGGGGTTGATATCTTGGCTTTCTTTTTGAAAGTAAGGGCTAGGCCTGCATTTCTGAATGGTTGGGTTCCATGCAAAAGCTGATGTTTCTCACATAGGCAGTGTTTATTTTCTTGCTGTGGTTTTTCTGTGCTCTTTTGCTTCCTTTTATACAGATCATCAACTTTATTTTAAAATTCTCATTTACTTCAGTGATTAAGAACTGTGAAATCCTTCTAATATCGATTAAGAATATTAATGTTTGACTTTGGATATTCTTACAAAGTCTTTACTGTCACTGGAAATTCAGAGCGAGTAGCCAACAGTCAAAATCTTTTTCTCATTTTTGCTATATCTTCTACAATAACAAAGGCTTTATGCTTTTGAAGAAAAATAATTTTCTCACTGTAGCAGCACTTCATGCTCTGTTCTCTGAACTGCATTCAGGCAGGTTTGAGGCACTGAAAAGCAGACAAACAAAAAAATGTATCCCTCTAAATTTTCCCTATCCTCTCATTTTGAAGCTGCTGTGATGCAAAGTCAAACTATGATCCAGCATTAATAGCAAATTGAATAGAAAATGCAGGCAAGGCATATTGAAAAGCTGAAGTTTATGCTGGTGATGAGCAGTCTGTGCAGTTTGGTAATTGTGGTAATGATGCAGTGCATCCTCTGAGTGCAGATATAAATAATGCATACTGTTGGGGAACATAACTTTTAATTGCCTTTATTTTGTCAGTAGGATTCAGGTGTGCTATCTGAAGGGGGAGGGAGGCTGGGAGGTGAAACAAGTTTTCTATTGTCAGTGTCTTGTGAAATCAGAGATGTTGTCCATTCCAGATGACGACAAGTATAGTTTTATGACAGAAATTCTATGTATGGGAACGAAACAGAAGAAATACATTTTTTTCTGCCATTCTGAATAGAAAGGGAAAAAAAGTGAAGGAGCGAGTCTTCAAATTCTTAGAATTATTGAAGTAGTGTTGGTAGAGATGGACTCATTTGCAAGCCCCTACTGGGGAAATTCAATACCAGTGATGCAGGCAATTTTTCCTAATGCTAATTATTGCTTAGTTGCTTTGAGTGCTTGTACATTTGTCTATGTATTATTATAAAAAGTAGAATGTTGTAATGGTAAAGTGTAGGCTGTGGTCTGAGCACATGGGCTGTAAAAGTTAGAATGATCTAGCCATGAAGTAACAATTCCCAAACAGCCTTTCTTATATTATCAGATCTTAAAAGGAACAGAAAGTCAAAATGAAGTGTACTGATTCTAACTGGCTTTCTCTAAGTTGTCTAGAGACAATCAGTATGCTTGAAATTTGATATATATGGAAAATGATATCTTTATAAAGAAGTTGAAGATGCATTTAAATGCCTGTATCATTTTCTTAAAACTGTGTTCAGAAACACACCGGGCCAAATCCATTTGCCTTTCTCTCAGGAGAATTTCAATTACATTCAGTGAAACTAAGTGCAAAAAATAAACTGAACAATCTGTGGCCTAATATATCTTCCTACTGGCACCAAAATGTAAACAAAAAAGCTTTTAGACCTTTTTTTAACTTGCATTTCCTGACTTTGGACTTTCAACTTCATTTCTGCATGTCCACACTGAATTAATTACAGCCTATTTCATGATATATCCTTGGAAAGAAAGAATACAAAACATTAATAAGCTTCTAAGGTACCCAAGTGGAAAGGTACCTCTGTGTACACCACATTGCTGTCTGTTGCATCTATTTCTGTATGCTGGATAAAAAAGAGTACTATTTACTGAGTCATGATGAGCATATTCTGACAAACTTTCTTTCTTAAACTCAGAAAAACTGATAAAGATTAATACATTACAAAAAACATTTAACTATAACCATATAAAGTTCTGTGCATTATTCAGGGATGTAAATAATATGATGTGTTAAAATGTTGCAGTAATCTCAAATAATGGTACTTTTCTGAAATACTGAAGAATTGAAGGAATTCAAGTAAACTTGAAAAAAAATAACAAAAAACCCAAGGCAAAAGCTCTGATAGGCTATAACACCAAGCAGTGTGGTGAGCTCAACACCACACGGCCCAAGTGACAGGATGCCATCCAGAGAGACCCAGACAGGCTCAAGCAGTAGGCCCAGGGACCCTCATGAGGCTGAATATATCCAAGTGCAGTCTTGCATCTGAGTTGTGGCAACCCACACTGTCAATACAAGGACACTGGAGGATGTAAGGGTAAAGCAGAGCCCTGCTAAAAGGATTTGCAGATATTTGGATGGCAAGCTGGACATGAACCAGCAGTGTGCCCTTGCAGCCCAGAAAGCCAACCATATCCTGGACTCAGTACAGTCCTCAGTACAGGAGTGACACGGACCTGTTAGATTGTGTCCAGAGGAGGGCCACAAAACTGATCCAAGGGATGGACCATCTCCCCTACAAGGACTGACTGAGTGAGCTGGGCCTGTTCAGTTGGGAGAAGGCTCCAGGGAGACCTGAGAGCAGCCTTACAGTATTTGAAGGGGGGCTATAAGACAGACTCTATGAGGATCTGTTGTGACAGGACAAGGGGAAATGGTTTCAAAATGAATGAGGGGAGATTTAATTGGATACAAGGAAAATGTTTTTTACAGTAGGGGTAGTGAAGCACTAGAACAGATTGCCTAGGGAGGTGGTGGGTGACCTGTCTTTGAAGACATTCAAGGTTAGGCAGCACCAGGTTCTGAGCAACCTGATCTATCTGAAGATGTCCCTGTTCATTGCATGGGAGTTGAACTAGATGACCTCTAACGGTTCTTTCCAACTCAACTCTGTGATTCCACAGAGGTAGAAGGATACATATGGATTCTGTATGGGAATTACTAGATCACTGCCTGAGCACCAGATGAGAAGGCATGGCTAACCCAGGGAGCACAGTCACAAACCCTGCATCCACCCTTCCTCAGCTTCATTTAAGGGTTAGTAAGCTGAGAGAGCAGTGTCTCTATTTGGAGACTGTGCTCTCTTGAGACTCCATGAGCTTTTGGAAAAGATGAACTACCTTTTTGGTCTCACTTTCTAAACTAAATCTTGATGTATGCCTTTAGAAGCATGTTCCTACCTTAGTAGAAGACACTGTCATCTCCTTCCATCACTACACATATTCCTTATAGCTTTCTATTCCAAAACATCATTTTTTTATCTGTAGTTCTGAGGATGAAAATCACCTTTTCTCTCCTTCTGTTATTTTACCTAGCTATGGCTTTTCATAGTATTGTGGCATGTTTGTTATTGCTGTTAAACAGCAGGGGTCAGGATTAAAAGTTAAATGGGTCAAAATAGGTATTTCTCGGCTATTCCTAAAAGTAGAAAGATCTAGTGTTGACTACTGTCTTCAGTTATAAATAATAGTAATAATGATATAAAGATGTTGTCAGAAAAAAAAAAAAAAAAAAAAAAAACCACAACAAAAAAAACCACAAAACTTGGGGCTTTTGTCTCTTCTTCATCAGCTAAATGCAAATGCCTCAGTCCTCCTCACATCATAGCGTGCAGGGGGACATGCTTCTGCTCCACAGCTACCATGCAGCTACTGCAGGATGGTGCATGGTGCATGGTCCCTCCCCTGCTTTTTATGCCTTTTCAGCACTTGGCCTTGATCTTCTAAGATTACATATAGAAGTCTGGCAGAGGAAGAGAGATCATGAGGTACGTTGCACAAACATGAAGCAGCAAAGGATGGAGAGTCAGGAGCCATCAAAGTGGTTCTTGTCAGTGATAGTTGGGAAGTTGGAAGATACTGGTTCTTTGTTTTTCAAAGCAGAGCTTCCAAACTGAGCCTTGTGTGTGCATACACGTATGAATATGCAGAGTGTAGTTAAAAAACATCACCCACAGGATTCAGACGTTTGCCTTATGTGCTGCTCCAGCTTCTTATTCAGGAGGGAATATCTGCTGCAGCTCTTGTGACAGCAAAATAGCATTGAATTTCTCCTGATTTCTGGACACCTTTATAACTTGCATTAGAGATGTGAGGCCTACAACTTAAGTTTAATCTCTTATAAGTAGATTTTTTGTGGTTTGCTATATATGAGACTATTATTCTAGTTACCTATTTAGACTCTTTAAGAAACATTTCAAAGATCTTTCAGGCTGAAAACCACCAGTAAGAGCTCTTTCTCAAGAAGGGGTATGTTTGTTTCATCTATGTCTACATCTTAAATGAAGATTGCATTCAAATCCAGTCTGTGGGGTCTTGCAAGTTTACTGCTGCTGCTTTCATGAGCTGGCATTCATCTCAACTGGAGAGGAATTAAGTTCCTTTAGATGCCTATACAAAAGTATTTGCTGATCTCTGAGGCAGTGTTGTATTTTATTCAAGATGTCTGCCTGGATTGATAAAGATGACACAGGATTTCTAAGAAGCTCCAACTCTTCTGGAGAGGCATCTAAGATCCAGGTGAGGTATCAGAGAGCCTCTTAAAAGGCTCTAAATACCTCAAGATAGCTCCCTAGATAATCTGCCAGATTGTAAGATCTTCTCATATTTCAACTCAAAACTGAAGTAAGGATTTAGTTCTGAACTGAGAGACAGAAATGTAGTTTATGTAATGGTATTTGTATATGTGAGTCCTTAATAGCTAAACTCTCAATACAGCCAGCTGAGATTTAGGGCAAAATTCTGGTGCTGTGACATAGGTGTTACCAGAAATCTCACACAGACCTTCTATACCTGCAGAAGATTATCCTTGGATTTTTGTTACGCCAGAATCACACAGGTCTTTCAGAGATCTTGTGGTGTCTCAGAAGTTACTGCATGCTTATGTTCAGGCCTCTGAATTGAGAGTTTTTGTCCACGTACTTGATGGAACCTGGAAAGTGGCTGTCTCCAGAGTAGATTCTTAGCTTCCAGACGATGACACTGAATGACCAGAACTTTAGTGCCATTCATTTTAAATGAATGTCCTCTCTTGTGAGCTATCCAAAATTAATTCTTATGGTGTTTTTACTCCCCAGGCTTTTAAAAATGATTATGGGGTTTGAATTTGGAGTAGGGTGAATCATACTATGTATCTTCTTATTTTGTCGATTCTTATGAGATTGAGATAACAACAGCTGCAGTAACTGGGCCACAGTGGAATCCCCTGAGTCTGTTTAACACCTTCCTTGTCTTCCTACTTAGAATCTTTAGCTTGATCCCAAGGAGGCAGACTTCATTGTGAAGTTTTATGTCTTTCCTGAATTGAAGTTCAGACTGATGTTCTCAGAGAGGTGTTACCTGCACACTGAGAAATCCTCTTAGCCACTCTTCTCCTGTTGCACTTGGGCAATGTGACCCCATGTCATGATGATTTCAACAGCCAGCTGAAAGATTTTAGACTGAGTTCTGCTTTCTGCTATTCACTCTCTACATCTTTTGTTTGATTAAATGCTCTCCTTGTTTGCTCTGTGCCATTCTCAGCCTCTCCCCATATGTGATGAGAGTGGTGTGCTCCTGAACAGTGGGTCTGGATTAGTTAATGGCTGTAGAGGTCTGGTGACTCTTTTTCCTTGTCTGTGGGAGAATGCGGTAACTGCTAGGTTATGATATGAAAGTTCATAGCTCTACTGTAACTCTTGCTCCCTGAGCCAAGGAACCACAGTTGCTGCTGTGCTTGATGCTCTCACTATACATTGAATGTGATCTGTGAACATCTACTTGTTTGGGTTCTTTGAGATTTTTCAGGTAGTAACATGTAGTTTCTGGGCCCCAAGTGGCACTGATAAATGTAGTAGGTGATGAAGCTACCTTCGTTTAATTTGCAAGAACTGGAAAGAAATTGATGCCAATGCACCCTTCCTGAATTCATGTAATCCAATATCTTCAGTTTTAACCCTTGCTGTGTAATTTCTTAAACTCTAGTGCATTCTGGTAAGTACAAAGGAAATGAAACAGACTAGGTGTTCATTCTTATTTGATCTTTTTTGAAGTATTTGTTATGAATTTGGAACAAAAAGTAGTATTTCTCTGCTGTTGGCTTTATTTATACAGGCATTTTGAAATTTCTAAATGTCAGATATGCGGTTATGAAGGCTCTTAATATGAAAAACCATTCAATATCAAAGATAGTTATATTTTTAGTGCACTTGTGTACTCTGGCCTCACGGTGGCACAGTCGGTTAAGAAATCATTCATGTTCCTGTAGTCTTGTGCCTTCCCCTCATTTCTCCAGGGTGGCACGTAGATGTTCTGGAAAGCAGTATTTCCTGCTTCATTCTCTACAGAGAAAAGAAAAATTTTCTGACTCAAACACTTCCTTTGTTTATAGAAGGCTGTGAAATGCTAGCTTTGATAAAAGAAGTGAGATGCCAGCCTAAGAAAGCAACAGCAAACCTGCCTGGTTTTACAGCTTTCTACAAGGACATTGTTTGAAGATAACTCGGTGAATGCATTAGTTAGAGACAGCTAGTATTTAGAATGGCTCTTGGACTTGTGTTTTGATCAATTGCTGTTTGTAGCATTTCTGAAGTAATAGGCATGCAGTCTATGGAGTAAGCATCTAAACTGCTATGTTAGCTGCCTGGTGTCTTGTAACAGGTTGTCTTTGGCAAAAACTTGCTTTTGAATCTGCCCTGAAAAAAACAGAGGTCAAAGCCTTGTCTTGTTACAAACAAGGCAAAAATCTTCAGTGTTTTTATGCAACTAATGCTTTACCTTAAATTTTTTTCTGTATGTTATAAAACTTAATTCTTTGGATTGTTTTTCTTAAATTATTAAATAACTTCTAAGCTACTTGTTTGCAAATGCTTTCAAAAATATCATGGCTAACATGCAATTTAAAAACATTTCCCTGGCTTTGCTTAACTTTGAATGTTACTGTTTGTGAAGGTAGGTGTTGGCACAGTTATTAACATTTTCCTTATTCTTGGCTCATGTAAACCCCTGGTTACATTGATGGAAGATCTTCTAAGATGAATAATGCTGAGATCCTAATCTGAGGACAGTCAGGCCAGCTACTCCTCACTGACACTGTGAGAAACTATTCTTTCATAAAGATTCTTTTGTGTGATTAGGACTTGGGTATTCAATAAATAACATCTGATTTATTTCTTTTCTTTATGTCATACCAGACTTTCAGCTGAGAATAGTTCTTAAATTTCTATTTTTTCTTTTTTCACCCTGATAGTTTTCTTATGATCTTGTATAGATGAATAGCAATGCACCTACACAAATTTCAGCACAACAGAAAGGAAGAAATACAGACCAACAGCTTCAGAGAGGGATCTAGGATAATCTCTTTTGAAGAGCAGCTCTGAATTGTTTTAAACAAACTAAGCTGATCCCATAGAGTTTCATAGACACTTTATTTTCCTTTATGGAGACTTAAAAGATTTTTGCTTGGCTGCTGCCACAGATATGCTTTTACAATGGAAATTTTAACAAGAGAAACAAATATGCTTCTATCCCCAAGAAAGGGAAGAGTTAATGGAAAGGAGAAGAGGAAAGAGTTTTTCTTGAAAATACCTTAATTTAAACAAACAAACAAAAAAACAATCTAAAGCAATCTAGTGTTTTTGTGGTAGACAGGGAATCTGAGATTTGGATTGAGACTGCATCAGCAATTTCTTATTAATTCATGAAAGCCAGTTTTTTTTTGTTTTTTTTTTTTTTGCTGATACAGATTCTCTGTTTTGACACTATGTCTGTGTATAGATAGAAGAACAGTGTTTTGAGGCAAATCCTTTTCTTCACATGATACTCTTGGCAATATATATAGACTTACAGTCCATGTATTTCTCAGAGCTTTATTTTGCTCAGATCAGAGCATTTTACTTTTCAAACAAGATAATTGGTAGACAAAGGACAATGAATCTAGCCAAGGAGTTGCACCATGCTCAAACTTTGCCCCATTGCTGTGCGTCACGCTACCACCCCTGCTTAATCTCATTCTGTTCTTCCATGGGACCTTTGCCTCCTTCAGGGCAGGTCACATTGCACTGAAATTTGTAGAAAAATCCTCACTGATTTCACTGATTTCTGTGGGCTCATGCTCAGCCTCTCTGCCTGCCTGCTAGACAGTGAAGAAGGCTGAGTACTGAATTGTGTGAAAGTGCTTGCAGAGGGGCTTTGACAGCACACAGTAAATAAACTCTGTGGGTCAAGTGGAGTATCACACAGCTTGTGTTCCCTGAGCATGATGCATCCTAGGCACTGAGTGAGAAAACAAGACTCTTTTGTTTTAATAAGATCAGCAGTTATGTGTGGAGAGAGATGACGGTAATGTATAGAAAGGGTGGGGTTGAGGTTGCGTGTACTTTTATTGTGAGTGCTCCTTTTTGCAAACTTAATGTTTTCTTAAAATTTCTTTCTGAAAGCTCTACAAGGCTCTTTTTCTTTCTTTCTTTTTTTTTTTCATGTTATCCAAAGTTAGTGTGTCCTCATTTAAAATAGATTGAGCATCTTGGGTAGTTAGCTTAGAGCATCCTGACTTGTGAAAGAGGATGAGCATTAGAAATAAAAGAGTAAATTATTAATGTTGTGTCATATGAGCTTGCATAGGGCACTGTCATAGCAATAAAACTTCATCAGAAACAGAACGTCTAGAGAGCATAGTTTCTGTGTTCTTGAGCTCTGTTCCTGAGTGGGAGAAAAATGTATACTGTCTCCTCTGTTAAATAATAAATTGTTGATCTGTGGATTCTTCAGGCATTTGCTGCATCTAGAAGAACCACCTTTTGTGGTATAACTAAAAAAGTTGTAAAAACTGTAAACTGATGAGTGTCTTAATAATTCAGCTTCTCATGGCAGCCTATAATTAAGATTTCCACTGGGAATGATGGGAATGAACCCTTATTCTCACAGAATGTTAGGCAATATTTAATGAGTTTATTCCCAGGCAAGAAATACAGACCTAAAACAAACACAAATGCATTTTTTTTCCAGGAAAAATACCCCCAAAAAGGATGTATGAGAGCCATCATTCAATATAGATTATGGATAACTGGTTTGTTTATGGTTTTCTGTCTGATTCTGGGTGGCAAAAATAATAGAAAAAAAAAAGAAAAAAAAAAGAAAAAGAGAAAAAACAGCCCTCATTTTGTTGTAAAATGAGTATTTTGTATATGGCAGGTATACTATTCCATTAAATCTCTGGGCATTCAGCCCAAATGACAGCAAAGGTGTGGCTGCTGGTCTATTTCCAGACAAATCCAGCATTGGCTGATATTCACTCAACTCATATAAAGCATTAAAAAATAGGATATAGAATGTAAATGTTCAATCTAAATATGTATAGAATCTTCCTAATGCTCACAGCTGTCATTTTGCTGTGTTATAATCTCAGTTATTCAGATTTGTGAACAGGAGGGAGTCATCTGGAAGAAACATATTTCAGCACCAGAAACTGAAAAAAAAAAAAGCTAAATAATAATAATAACTAATATTAATATTAATAACAATAATAAAAACTCTGCATTTTGGAAGAAAGCATCTTTAAATGCATTCTATTTCAGTTTTATTTTCATGCCTTCCCTTTAACTAAATTAATTTCCACATGCTGTTGCAGAGAAATAATGTCACTGAAATCCAGGCAGTCCTTCCTTATCAGTCAACAGCTGTCCCCAGATGCAGCATTTTAATTTTGAAAGGAATATAAGAGCAATACATTTTCACTGACAACCATGCAGCAAACAGCCCTCATTCTATAATAACTTGTCTAAGGTGTTTCTATTCATAGTTGCTTTCTGCCTATTTCATGTAACTGAATTTTATATTCACCTTTTCTACATTGTTTAAAGAGAAGGTTGTCCATTTCTGTTTATAATTTAAAAGCTCATTATTTTTGCTGGCTTCCATTCTCTTCAGCGCTGCTTCTTGTTTGATGTGTTCCTGTTGTCCTACCAGCAGGAATTCCATTGTAACCAGACTGCTGTGCTCAGTGTTCCTGCTGTTTTCCATTTTAATTGCTATTATTATGTTTGCCCCTCTACTAGAAGACTTGGTAAATAAAGTTGTTACTGTACACCTTAATCTTTGAAAACATATAAACTGTAATAAAAATTCTGTTTATAAACTCTTTCATAGATTCATAAGATCTCTACAGAGAAAACTGTAAATACTTTAAAATGCTGAATAATAGGGCATAGTCACATTGTTACTAAGAACTTAACATCTCTTTTTAACTAATCACTACATCTCAATTAAAGTTATAGGAATACTTTCCAAAGGAAGTTAGCAGACTGTTGTGAGATACTCTTTAACTATCATTACTTGTCATTCACACACTGATATCAATGCTGTAGGTGGTTCTAATTCCTTGTATATGAAACTCTCAAGAAACCATTTCAGTAGAAGAGGTAATCTTGCTAGCTATGTCTTGAGTTTGTACTGTAAGGAATTTGTGTCAAATAATATTCAATTTGTTAAGATATTATCTCCAGTGTTTATCTTAAAATGTACTTGGAAGCTGAAGGCTTTTCTGCATAGCTCTGACTAAATATAGTCTTGTTTGGCTGGGCCTGAAACAGAGAGCATTACTATAGCTCCAAAGCTAGTAAAATGGATGAGGGGTGAGCCAGAACTATCACTGTACAAGCCAGATGGGGATTTGCCCAAAAGTCGGGTCATGATTTGACTCTTCCCAGTATAGATTGGAGCAGACACAAAACCTTGGTCAAAATCCAACTTTTCTCCAAGGGCATGATGTGTTTTCAGTCAGGGTTTTCTTTATATTGCAGTCACTTGTCTGAGTCTACTGGTGAAATCTGTATCAAGCATAGTACTAGGAATTCAAGCTGTTGCAGGATTCATACCGATGGAATCGGAATTCCAACTGCCCCATCACCAGGACACCACTGGAAAACCAATGCACTCAACTGATTTGGTGCAATTAACCCGATCACAGGTTTTGTGTTTTTGCACTGAGGATTTGGAGGAAAGGTGTGCCAGACAAAGAGAGGATTCCTTGTAAATGCAGCTGTCTCATTCTAGAGAACTGAGCCAAGGCTGCAAAAGCTGTCTGAGAATTGCCTGGCTTTTTTTTTTTTTTTTTTTTTTCCTGGGTACTGACTGCTGTGGTGAAGCAGTCATCAGACTGCAATTAAGGTTTTTGTGAAGATTTTCAATTTCACGGAGTACGGATTTATTTTTATGTTTCAAACTGTTTGAGAATATTGCAGCCCTGTATACAAGGATTATTATTTTAAAAGTGCTCACATTTCTGTGCTTGCTTTTTTTCCTTTCTATTCATGGTCCAAGCAGGCTGTGATAGATATTTGTGAATCCTTTTGCTGAAAACAACATGAGAAATTCAAGGTCCCAGGTACCCAGCTAATCAAATATGAGCAATAATGGAAGCAGTAATTAAATACACTGGAACGATGCAGTCCTGAAATGCTGTTTTTATTTTTAAAGCAGTTTTTCTTTATTTCATATTGTATTTTAAACCAGCTTTTTTCCCACACTTTTTAGTTGTGCAATTGTACGTGTAAAATACTTGAAAACAGGGACATTTCATGCATGTAGACAGAGATGTAGGCATTTAATTTAAGCATTATATGCATAAATATGTCTGATCAGCCATCTATATGAATGGTTGCTCCATTTGTTTACAATTGGCAGTAATTCTACGTGCAGATTAAATGTATACTTTGAATATAACAGACAATGAATAACACAGATGGGTTGCAACTGAATGGTGGTTTACTCAGTTATTCATTGCTTTGGTCCATGCTCTGCTTACTATGTATATTATTTTATGAGATCAAGATATGGAAGTAGCTGTGTGCGGGTGAATAATATTGTCAGCGAACCTGCAGGCAGTCCCCGAATGAACAGCCATCATAAGCTTTTTCAGGACAGGTGATCCCTTTACATTACAGCACAGAGGCTTGTACTGGCCAGAGAGAACACCCTCCTTCAGGTTAGAAACTGTAAATGTTTTCTGCTTTATTGTTCGCTGGGGAACTGCGAGGTAGGTTGGTCATGAATCCAGGAATCAGCTGTCATGTTTATAAATGTTATCTTGCAATTTGTCAGCTATTTCTCTTTTTGTAGTATAGTCTTTGCTCATTCTGATAGAGTGGATTGAACCGGAGGATTAATGGCATAATCAGATAAAGTCAGTAAAAAGAACCGATGTTAGGCTTCTACCTGTTTTTGCTCCAGTTGGAGTGCTTCTCTAATAGGCCCCAATGATTTTCAGGAAAAGAAAGAAGAGTTTTCCTGCATATTTAGGGACCCATTATCCATGGGAGTCATAGCTCTTCAGAACTGGAGTTCCAATAGAAAAAGGAGACTGTAAAGAGAAAAGGATACTTGCTTATCTGTCTGAAGAAAATGTCATTGAGTGATTCCTTGGATACTGAACTGTGAACAGTCTAGGTAAATCTGTAATGTTTCAGAGGCATGGTAGATGTATAATGGCTGTGGTGAAGATCCTTTCCTTCACATTCGTAGGAGAAGGTAGTGAAGTATAGGTAATTGTTGTACCAATAGATGATATGTGCTGTCTGCACATATACCTATTGAACTACAGCTCAGCTCCTCTACAACCCTCCTACCCAGTCAGTTTCAGTATCATGTCTATTATTCTGCTCTTTGTTGTGGAGTAGTTGCACATCCAGAGCATCACGTATGCTCTGTATGGTGACAAGTTTAGTTTTCTATCACCAAGAAATACATACGCTCACTGCAGGCTGTAATCTGACTGTGGAGCCGAATGATCTTTAAAACAGAATAGAAGCACACACCTTAAATAATTCCTTTTCTTCATTGTCAGCATTCACACAATGTACTTAATACAGGTAATGACTTCAGATACGTACAGCGTACTCTGACTATAGTCACATGCCAGAGCCGTGTCATGAATGTGTTCATTTATATTGTTTTAACAAAGGCCATTGCCCCTCTATTCATTTTATACCTGGCTGCATCTTCTTACTTAGTCAAGGGAAGCTTGAGGCCTGAATCATTTATAAAGTGTATAACCTTGTTTTTGGTCAGTTTCCTTAGATTTCACCGGCTGCCTGTGCTAGCATACAATGTGTAGTAATTCAGGAATTTGTGGTGAATTTATTATACTTGAAAATATTCCCAAGCATATTTGGTAGAATGGTCTGAATATTAATGCCTCTCCTGAGTCAGTACAATTCCTCACTGTTCTGTTGTTACTGCTTTCTTTGAAATTCAGTCAACAGACTGCAATACCAAAACAACAGAAATATGTGCACTTATCTTCAGGCCATTAAAATCCTACAGCTGTGTTTACCTTCCTTTTTGTGCAAGGAATGAGTAAAAAGCTTTCAATCAAATACATTTTAAAAAAAGGAAGGACAGGGGAACTCCCTTGCAGGGATTAAACGCTGTAGCCTTCCTGGCACTTGCTGAAGAACAGAAACATTTTGTATAACGTTAGCTACTCTTTTCTTTCCTATTGAAGCAGAAGCAGAATTTCTAGCACACCCTGCTTAATGGTGCAGGGCCCATGGGTACAATTCTGCAATCTAATCATTCCAGGTAATTTGCTGTATGGATGATTGGGTTAAGGCAGAGTGGTGCAGAGACTTGAATTCATTTTTACCCCTGACTCATCGTCACAACTGGAATAAGATTCACATTTCAATCTTAAACTTTTGCCAATCAGTGATTCTTCTCTCTTACCTCTCACACCATGTGCAAAGGAAAATCATGTGTATTTGTTTTCAATTTGGGTGCTTAAAAAAAGCAGAGAACCTAATATATAAATGGGAAGGAAGACACATTCCGCTAGACTGATCTGCTCTTTTGATTTAATACCTTTATAATCCTGCAAAGGTATAGGCTTCCCATGACGCTTTATTAAGAGCTATATCTGTCCTTATAGAAATCTTAAGTACATACTCCATTTAGTACCTAAACTATTTTGATCTGTGTATGGATGTATATTTTTTAATATCTTGCCTTCACTCAAAGGGAAGAAAACTAGCTCAAACATACATTTTGAAAACTGAAACAAGCAAACAACATCCCTCCACCGCACAACACACTCTCATTACTTACTGGAGTAATCCACTACAGGAACATTTTATTTATGAACAATTATTCAGCCTCCCCCTCTCACTTGCTTTCCCCAGAAAACAATACAAAGGCCTAACTTTTCACTGAGCAATTTTTGGGAGGTAAAAGAGGTCACCCGTTTCTCTTTTCATTTTCAAATCCCAAGAGGAGATTTTCAAGGATACTAAGCACCCAATTCCCACTGAGAATCAGAGAGAATTGGACGACTGACTGCCCTTTGTGTCTTTGATTTATTTCCCTCTTTGGTCTTTACTAACAACAATTTTTTCTCATTTGGAACACACTGATTGAAAACATCCAAGGTCAAATTCATTTTGCGGAATTCTAGTGAAGTCAACAAAGACACACACCAAGATGGAGTTGAGTCCATAGCTGTACTTTTAGGCTATCTTTAGTACCTCTCATTAGAGGGGAAAAAAAAAAAAAAAAAACAACCCTAATTTTTAAAACCAAATTGGGATGAAAAACAAATTGAAATTTGTTCATTAAAAATGAAAACGTCAAGCAACCCATTTTGCTAGTTGTAAGTTCATTTTTTTTTTTGTTAAATTTATTGTATTTTGCTATTTGCATGTTAATTTTTTTTTTTTTGGGGGGGGGGGTCAAATATTTCATATGAAAACTTTACAAGAAAAATACTGGCTTCTTGATTAACTGTTCTTTTTTCTTGTTGTTCCCTTTTCCTGCATAACTTCAGAATTGTCATGCAGAAGACATAGGGTTGTTAAGAGTATAGTTCATCTCACATCACCTTAGAAGTCTGCAGTCTAACTGTCCACATTTGAACTACGTTTCCTAGGCTCCATTTATAGTCTAAAGGAAGACAAAGGCACTGCGGGACATAATTAATCTGACCTATCCTAAATAAGATGTGAAGAATAACACCCTATGTGTACTTGTTTTTCTCCACTCGCAAGAAGGGTAATCCAGCTGGCAAGATCAGATTTACACTGTAGGAGGCTACATTTGATCAGATGAATCCTCCCCTGCTGTCATACATTTTTTCTTCCTTCCAAGGCTAACCTTGTTCAATCTGATATGATTGCAGTTTGTTTGTATGATAAATTGCATTTGTGAACCTTCATATGTTCCAGTCTTTTTGATGTTTGTGCATTAAAAAAGACAAATTCCAAAGTCATGAATATGATGAATCTGATGGTGTACAATTTGATACATTTGTCTGTCTAGCGTATTATATCGGCCTCTGTCACAATAATATATGAGCACTTTAACCATCCCTATTCATTTATATACTTCATTAAAAATCACTGCTCTTTATTCAAGTATAGTAGCATTGTTCAGATGTAATGTAGAATTATCTAGGTTAAACCAAAATACGTTTTCATTCGCATTAAGAATATATAGAGAGCTAAGTGGAAGGATTATGATTCAGGAAACTGTAGTATCAGTCATGATGAGTACTGGTTCCAAGTGACTGTAAACTGGTGGTTCTCGTCCAAACCCCTAAGATGTCCCTGAGCAATTCCTTCTGAAGTGCTATTGTGTGGGATTTGTTATCTCTGGGAACAAACATTCCATCCAGGTTACTGAAGATGCTACTCGGCATTGCTGTGTAGTTCAAAGTGCCATACTTTCTGTCAGTTATTGGAATGAAATCACACTGCAGCTGATATTATCATTTCAATGTAATTCTCTATGATATTTTATTGCTGTGGTACTTTTCCTGTTATAATGTTTTCATACTTAATCCTTGTATCAGTATTTTAAGATATGATTTGCTCATTAAGTGTCAGTCTCCTTTGATTATACTGTTAAGTGCAGACAGGAGCACTGACACAATATCTAAATTGTGGCTGAAAACGAGAGCTGTCCATCTGGTTCATCTAATTTTTTGAGAATATCACTGCATGGTGGAGGAAATGGAAGATGTATGTGACTATTCTGCTCTTAACTTAGTCCTCTTTTAGCTTTAAGCTTACCGTCGAGCTGGAATTGAACAGTCTGTTAGGGTATACTACATATACTTGAGAAGGAATTTTTTTTTTTTGGAACAATTTAGGTTTTTTTTTTAGATATTTATTTAGATATTTAGATAATCATCCTCTAAAATATATATTTTTAAGTAGAATGGTAGGAATGATGGGTAGTGCTGCAAGATACTTTGCCAGATCACCTCATCCATGACTCACACATGGTCAATTTGGTCAATTCGACTTACTCTGTTCCTCGTGATTCCTCGCTTCTATATTTTTAAAGGCTAATGAATTAAGAAGTGCCACAACTCCAGCCAACATTCACCAATGTTTAATTTTCTTCATTTTCTTTAAATATTATAAAGGGTTTTTATTATTTTTATTATTTAGCCCAAATCTTTTTCGCCCTTTAAACAGAATTCCACTAGATTTTTCTCATCTTCAGTATTTTTGGGACTCTGTTATCATACTCTCACTTTGATCTTCTCTTCTTCAGTGTAAACAACAGATATGTTCTATCTTTCCTCATATGTACTATTTTTAAGATATCTGATGATGATTCTTGTTCTTATCCATTGTCCACATAGGCTAGACTTCTTTATTTTTAAAAATCAGTCTGTCAGTCATTACCATCTTGTCATTATCTGCAAATGTAATTATCTGCAAATTTAGTAAGTATACTCTTTATTCTGTCAACAAGGTTAATGAATACCACAACAGGTACATACCCCCATGGAGATTCTATGTTCTTTCATTTTTGTGATGAACTATTGGTAACTACTTTGTGTACAACCACAGTACTGAGCACGAAGCAAATCATTGAAAATGAGACCAGTGAAACTAAGTAATTACTGACTAATATTTTTGATAGCTTCTTTTGTAAGTTAGTTTCTTATCTTCATCCTTACTGTCCCCTCCTTTTTTCTTTTCTCATTTAAAGAAATGACCAAACAAGAACCAAATTGCTTGCTCTCTGGAATGAGGCATTATTAAGATGGGAATCGCTGTTATGATATTGTATTTCTGCTGTTTGTATAAGGCAAATTGCCAGTTCCAAGTAAGCTAATTTATATATTGATCAGCATACCACTTTGAGCGAAAGCATATTGCTTGCTAGAGATAAAAAGCAAAGAACTCAAAGCAACTCTAAATTAATAATGGAATGTTATAATGAAGATTCTGATGAGATTGATAGGCCTGTTATTTTTGTGGAAGTACATTGATACTGAAAGTATCTCTGGAATACTCCGTTGTCCATGTATAAGCTACAGTGATTATGATTCTCTGGCTTTCCATTTGAGCTTCTGTTTTTAATGCTTGGCATTCTGGTTCAGTTCATGGTTTAGGTCAGAATTTTTGTGAAACAAACACACATGCATACATACATAGAGTTCTTCTATGACCCCAATTCAGCCTTTTATTGGCACAGATGAAACTCCATTCAGATTTTTGTAAGGTTACATATTTGTGGAATAGTAGCCAAAGTTTATCTTTTGGTCTACAGATAAGTAAGTTATTTTATATTTTATTTATTTTATAGATTAAAACCTATAGAAAACTTTCAGATGAATCTGAGCAAAGAAGCAAAGAACTCTTCCATTGCTTATGGAAACCAGAGTGCAGATGTTCAGCTCTGGCTTCTTATTTGCACTGTTACTGTTCAGGTCATGGGTGACCATCTGTTTCCTTTCGCTTTATGACACAGCACTTGCCCTCCATGAATCTTTGTGACTTTCCCTCTGATATGATGGCAAAAGAGGAATGAAAGAAACACTTATTTGGACAAGAGGCAGAGAAGCTTGAATGAATAATATTATTGTAGTAAAACAGCATGATTCTTCCCTCTAGTTTCCAAGCATCCCTAATGGTGCTGTTAACTACTTTCCAAACAGAGCGAAGAGAGATATACCCAGCTCTATGGCTGGCTTTAGTCCTTATGGAACTCTTTTTCTCACTATCAACTAGATCGACACCTTTGGAATCTGATAGAATAACTGTAAGTGCCTAAATTAGCTGCCTTAACATGGGCATCTCTAAATATTCAGACTGATGCTTGGGGGGAGCAAATATTTGTCTAAACTTTGTAACAGTAAGACATTGGCTCTTTCAGAAGGCTGAGCTGGCATTCAGTATAGTTTCATGAATCAGAGGTCTTTTCTGTAACACAGTGGGCATTTTTAAGATTAATTCTAACCCTATATTATGAATAGTTCTCTTCATGAGTGTGCCTGAGTTTGTTTCTACAGGGAAATAGTATCTTTTCTTATTTGAACAAGATACTTCTAAGCATAAGGAAAGAGAACAATGAGACAATGTTGAAAAGAAAAAACAAAATGCAAAGTTAACCACAAATTTCCATAATGAGGAAACAAACCACAATGTACTCTGAGATGGTGCCAGTCAGTCCCTCATTGGTTTTCATTATGAAATAGAAGGCAAAATAAGAAAAGTAAGGACTTTTCAAATGATCTACGTGTCCAGTTGATTATCCCTGTGGCCTAACTTCTCTTGTCAAATATATGTATGCAGCCCCATTCACTTGAATGAAATAAAAGCAAACTTACATCCAATGTATACAGAATACCAGTAATCTGACTTTCGAGAGCCTATTAAAGCCCCAAGTGCAGCAACTGTCTGGAAAAATGGATTTTATTTCGTGTATCTTCAATAATCTTATTGCAAAATGTTAACTTTATAGTACAGCTACTGTGCTTAAAAGCTTAGTATTTTTAATGTTGTGAGTCAGATTTATTTCAACATAACTCTCTTTGTTCTGGCAGTGTGTACAGGGCAAGAATTTAGCCTATTGTCTCCTGCAAACACTTGTTCTACCTAAAAAAAATGGCTTGGATGTATGATATCCAATTTAAGTAAGTATCTACTAGCTCTCGCAGATCTTCCAGCCTAGCTGCAAGCAGTCTTGGGTCTGTATTTGACTACATCCACTGATGTGAGAGTGAATGTACTCAGATTTGAATTTTTTTCATTCCAAACGGAGCCCTAAAATATTGTATTTAAAACAACTCCATAACCTATGGATTTAAACAAAATTAGGTCTTCAAGTTTATTTTTGTCTATCTCTACAAATAGTAGATCTAAGTAAGCATGAAAATGGATCATGTAATGGTGTTCTCTGTCAACATTTATTGGGGTTTGATGCATGCAAATGAGGATTTCTAATGTATACTGTTGCAGTAGAGAAGTCCAACGGGAACTTATATTTTTCTACACTCAGACTATCACACTTCTCTTAAATGAAGTAACTATAGAGAAGAGTCAATAATTCCTTTGCTTTCCTAAATACTTAAATATTCCTGTAATGGAAAAAAATTGCTTATTCAAACAATCAGATATGCACAGGAAATATGCATTTCAGCTGAGAGCTGAATCTCACAGGATATGCAATCAGCAAACCCCGAAATGCTGATGAATATTTAGCCACAACTGGAGTGGTTATTGAATAATATTTTCATTGGGGAAAAAAATCATCTGAAAGTCACTGATATTTGATGGAGACTTCCACAATTTATAACAATTGTATAGATCCAATTGAACTTCCTGAAAGTAAATATAGAGTAGAATGTCACTAATTTATTTACTTAGCAACTTCTTTCTAATTTATAGAAAACTATATGAAACTAATGGTATCTCCTAATCAGGTAGTATCTCCAACAGAAAGATGGTCTTGATTTGAGTGTTATTTATTTTATTTAAATGTGAATTTGCTATCACTGAGCCAGGAAATCAGTGTTATTACTGTTGAGCACTGAACCACCTTTGAAGTGTGATCATAAATATCACAAAGAACAAAAAGCTTTTGGACTTCTGAAGTCTATATGTACATACTTAGAGCTGGATAAGAGAATTTCAGCAATGTGCAAAGTTGGTTTCTGTCTCTTTTAAAGTCAGTAGCTTTTCTACAAGTTTGTGCCACTATAAATAAGAAATTAACCATCCTTTTTTCTTCAACCACCAAAACAGAAAGTAGATGCGTAAGTGAAAGAGAAGTAGTATGCTCTCCTCTTTAATTTAGGAACACTTCAGAGAGAACATTTACATTTGACTGGAACTTTATAAAAGTGCAGTGGAATGCCTGTTCCTTCCCATGGGAGATTATTCAGTAATCTAATAGTTGTAATGCTCAGGGTGCTCTTTCTCCTAATTTTTCTTTATCTCGTACTATTAATTTTATTTGCACAGGTACTGTATGAAGTTATTTTTGTATCCCTTTCATAGTAATGTCATTCAAATAGACTGCTGCTATGTTTGCAGCTATCTAGCTTACTGCATGGAAACATACTTTTCCTTTGCAGCAGAAGTACTCAAAAGTTGAAAAAACAGTTAAAGGCTGCGTATGTGACTTTGTGTCATCTAAAGTGTAGTTAGGATAGTGTACTGAATGATGTGGTCATGTACATATATATTTTTTTCCAGAGCTTCAGTCAGTGATCAGTTTAAACAGGTGATTAGGAAATTCTGTAGCTAGAATTGATAGTTAAGAAAAACTTTATTCAGTGTTCTGGAGAGTATTAGACAGGAATATATAGCAGACCCTTGTGATGAGCAGCTAATTAGAGTCACTGAGATCGTATCTTTTTGACTGCATGAGCGCAGAGGAAGTTGATGCTGCTGGTCACATTTGCATGATAACCTAGTAAAGTAATTCAACTCTTTACCAAAGGAATTCTTTGATCTAGCTTCAAATTGAAACAGGATTTTCACATTCAGCTTTTGTACTCTAGGAAGGCATCTGTACCAACAGTCCCTGGAGAGATCTGACCAAGACTCTGATGTTCTCTTCCTGTTAACACTAAGATATATTAGAGCCAGAAAGAGAAAGCCCATCAGATCAGATAGTAGGAACCTGACCCTATAAATAATGGTTTGGGAATTTGGCCAGAAAGGCTCATGTGGGTTCTTGTCCTGAAATTTCTTTTAAACTACTCTGGGAGCAAACTGGTACATGAGTGGAGGAAGTGGTTTCAGGCACTTGGCACCTGGAGCACTGAGCTGTGACCATGAAACAGGTGTTGTCTTGGATTCAAGCAAGACATTTTAGGCTCACTGAAGCTGTCTGACAGAGCGGGATTATGCATCTTCATGTTCCATATACTGTCTGCTTTGAATCCCAGTCCAGAGATGCAATTTTTCTTCCAGACAATGTGGAGCATAGTTGGATGTTTGACTCAACTTTGTGAATTCCCTGTTCGAATATGCCCAGTATATAATTTCTAAGCATTGCAGCACTGAGGACTGTGATGTCAAAAGCCTTCTGTTGAATGGCTGTTATGGTGAACAGCACTCTAAAATTATGGTTCTAGAATTACAAAAATATTTTCATCATTTGGACTATTGAATGTCTCATTTTTTTCTCATTATTTGCATATTGTGCAAATAGGGGTTCTGTGATAGATGCAGAGATAGCAGACAGTTTCATGGGTTGTAGTCTCCACTGCCAAGGTTTTCATATCCATCTTCAATTTTTTTCCTAGTCTCCATGATATATCATTCTTGATTGATTCCAATAACCAGTTCTCTGTTCTCCTTCGTCCTGATTCTTCCTTGCTTTTATTTTACTATTTTCATTATAAGCCTATAAACCAGTCTTGCTCAGTCAGTTCCAGAGTCCTTTCCCAGGTCTCGTTCTCTAAACCAGACTCAATATTAATTCTGGCTCCCCGCTCTCAGGACTGGCTATCCTCAAGTAGCACTCTTCTTTTCATCCTCCAGAATCTTTTCCTATCTGTCATAGCCACTTCTTTTTTTCCTGTGTGTTTGTGTTGACTCATTTGCACTGGCTTCTTTTGTACATGGCTTCTTTTGTACATGGCTTCTTTTTTTTTTTTCTCGTTATTTATTTATTTATTTATTTATTTTTGATTGCCAAGTGTGGGGCAAAACCTAATCGTGTGCTTAGGAAGAGGATCAGAACAGAAAGCAGGGATGGCTACAGGCAGTCTGAATTATACAATGTAGAGAAAATTTTCAGGGGATTTATTCTCAAAATCAAAGTAATATGAATCTAATACATGTTAACAGTAATTTTCAGGGTATTTCAAGGTCAGAAATCAATTCTTCAAAATACAACTCAAAGACCCTCTTTGTTTCTGGTTACTCTTTTTCCGGCTTTTGCAATAGTTTGATTATAGATGTCTTATAGTAAGTGCACCACGCTTGCTGATAATTAACTATAATGAGAACAATCCAGCTCTGTTTATTCAAGCATTCCACAACTCTTCAACTCTTCTGAATATACATTCACATATAACCAAAATAAAAGTATTCCTTCTTATGTCTTCAGACTATCTATGTCACATGAAATACATAAACAACATTCATTTGATCATGAGAATTGATTTGTGACCCTTCTCTCTCCAATCTCCCTGGTGTTGCAAAATGTGTTGTGATCACACAATAACAACATATAAATGAATAACTTCAATTTTGTCCGAGTGACATAATACGGGAGAGAAAAGATGTAGCATATGAAACCTCTTTGGTGTCTCCCCCTAAAAGTCTTGGCATGGCTGCTCTGTCTATAGCTGATGTGATTCCCCTCACCTTGAAGTCAGAAATGGTTGGTATCTTTTGTTTTTAGTTCTCTAAAACAATAATAGCTTGAATCTGAGCTGAGAAATAAAGTTCAAATGATTGGAACTTTTCCGAGATATAAGTGTCAGAATCCAGGGATTTACACTAAGAATGTAGCTTTAGTAGTGCGTAGACGCTAACTACAGTTTTGTTTTTTCTTCTTTCCTTTTAAGTTAATACCTCCAAAACCTACTTAAACAACAAACAGAGCCCATTATTTTCCTGTTAAGGATAAGACTACTATAAATATCCATCTAAAATTTGTAATTTTCTATTGCCAAAGCATAATGCAGGCTCTTGTTTAACTGTTTATTGAAAAATCCTGCTGGATTATGTGTGTATGTGTTTGAATACTTGAGAAGGTGTCTCTGAATAGTGCAAGAGCTATACTTCCAGCAAAGTCTCTTTCCATCTTGATTCCATAAGCGTGGGCTACGTGCCAGAGAAAAGCTTTCGACCAGGAAGATTGTTTGCTCCTCCAGTGCATTCTTGAAAAGCCTCCTGTAAATAATCTACACACAGAACTTATTGTATGAAAGGTGTTTTGTTCTTTCTCAAATAACAGAGGTCCAGAAAGCAATATGCTACTACAGAGGTGACTCTGATTAGTGATGCTTTACCCAGAAGTGAACCAGTGTGTGGACATCACAGCTCTCCAGAGCTCCAACAGTTCCATGTCCCTGTCAGATTCACAATAGCTTTTTTTACTGTGGTACCAGCATGTATGAAAGCAGCAACACACACAGTTTTGCACCAACAAACTGAATTAATCTCCGGTGGTTCACTCCATTAAAATTGATGGAATTATTCCTGAGAAGATACACAGGAAGCAGAAATACAGGCACTAGAGGGCTCTGGAGTTCTGTAGACGATGTTTTTTTTTTTATATGAACATGTAGTAGAAAATTTAATAACCTTCAGAATTGAAATGCAGTTAGCTTAGGTAGTAGGCAGTGGTTGGAAATTTTCTGTGGACTTCAGAGGAAACCATCCAATCCCTGCAGGAAAATGGGGATTACTTCATGGTAAGCAGTCACAATTCTTAGCCTTCCAAAAGCTGTTCCACCTCTTAAACAAATAAAAATGCAATTGTGTTGGAAATTCTGGAAAGTGGGGAAAAAACAAAACAAAACAAAACAACTCAAAAAACTGCAAATAACCTTATATACAAACTAATGACTCACTTTTTCTTGTCAATCAACTTTTAATAAGATTTTATCGTTGAAAATAGTACACTTAAAAATAATAGAATAATAGCAACTTTATTGAAAAGTTTCCCCCTACACACACCCAAACGTACAATTGCCTATTTATTTTCTTACAGCTATATTACGAATTCCCATAGGAACATAGATCTCTTTTTGATTTCAAGCAGGAAATATCATTCTGTCAATATGCTTGTCTAACATGCACTAAGTCATTTTCTTCCAAATAGGTGACATTTTAACATTACATTTCATTTACACACAGACTACAATATTAAGAAAACTTAATGTAATCATTATTCTTGTTTGAATAAGAATCCAGATACCAGTCTGGAATGAATTTTTCCAGTGGTGTTAGAGGTAATAATGGTTAGCTTCCTAACTGCTGATGCTTGGGTTTTGGCTTTTCCCACTTGTGGTTGTTCAGCTTCTCGAGTAGCTGTGAGTAGCTTGTTTTTCTACTTGATATTGTAAGTTTAGTGAGGACTCATTCCAACAAATCTCATAAGTAAAACTTAAAGCAGTAAAAAGATCCAGTGAACCATTTACTTGAACTTACACATATGCTCTGCCCTTTTCTTGGCTGACAGCCTGTGTCCTAGTTGGATACTTTATTCCTCAGCTTCATTGGTGGGTCCAAACCTCTGAGAAATGTATATCCAAGAAAAAATACAAATACTTACATAGGGTGTTCCTAAATATGTCTGGCAAAAGCTAGACACTATGAAGATGTGCTACAGCAGTCTGTATGAGGATACAGAGTTGTATCCTCAGAGTTGCCCAACACACGCAACACCAAACTACTTTTTTAGTTTCACTTTCTAACTTTCCATGGAATTAATCTCAAATGAAGACTCTTACTTTTGATTGTGTCTTTGCACTGCACAGTTGTCTTTATTTGCACTGAATATCTAAGCTGCTGCTGAAATCAGTGGTGACTGGCTAAACATCACCAGCAGAGCCTGAAGGATCTTTCAGCCAACACTGGCAGGAATTAGCATCCTGTTAGGTGGATGGTGCTGCACACCTCATTGGTGAGGAGCTCAATTCAGCAGCTCTCAGCTCCAAAGGAGAGAGCCAGCATGCTCCCAGCTCCGGGACTTGGACTCCAGCCTGCAAGGAGTGAGCCGTCTGGCTTGTTCCCAAACCACTTCTCTACCATCACCTTCTCTTACAGAAATCTCTGGGTGTTAAATTGGTTGTTATTTCAAGAGAAGTGGAAGGAGGATTTCATATACTTTTGTAACATAAGTTTCAAGGTTACTAGCAGTGGCCAGGAAGCACTTTTTCCCCCTTTTCAATGTTCAGTATGGTTTGTGCGTTTTATTCTTTTTTTTTTTATTATTATTCTGGAGGACAAAGTGTTGCAACTTTGGCAAGAAGTGCGTATGTTCTTCTAAGTATTTGATAGGCATTCAGAGATCTGACTGATATGTATCATTTGGGTTTTTATTGATCTCTAGATCTTGATTTAAGAGATTACAAGATCAAGATCACACAGACCTCTTGGATTTTGCCTCTTATTTTAACTGTGGGCCAGAGTGCACTTGACAGAATTTCTTGGCCAGTTTCACTTAACAGATTTTTTTTCATGTATTGCAGTGACTCAGGACATCAGTGATGACTGTGACCATAAGGTTACAGTAGTAGCATATTTACATTGTCTTAACTGTTGTAATGGCTTCAGCTCTGGTCTTGGCATCTATTACCTGCAAACACAAACACTGCAATTAAGATACACTGTGTACAGCAGGAAGAGCTCACAGTACTTTCTAAAATAATACTTTCTTAAAATTCATTTCACTTTATATCAATGTAATTTGTATCAATAAAATATCAAAAATATTGATTTCTCTTGAAAACCCCATGTCACTACTAGTTTCTGGTTTTTCCTTCCTGAAGTAGTAAAATCTTGGAAATTTCATCTTTGGATACAAAATTTTTAAGTACTGGAATAACATTTTTGTTTCAAAATCATGTCTGCCTTGGTGATAGATGTTGTTCAGTAAACTCCAGCCTCATATGCATAATATTCTCATACTCAGATGTACACTGAAGAAGAAACTGCTAGAGATGGGGTCTTTTTGTTGCTGTTTTTTGTTTGTTTGTTTTCCAGAAAAGTTTTGTAACAGAAAAACCCACGGAGGTTCATTGCAGCTTTAGGTTTGAAGTATTTACACAGATAGATAGATAGGCCTGGAAACCAAAAGCAAACTGATCTACATAAAGAAGAAGGCTTTATATTTCTCCGGGACTTGTAATTACAGTCAGACCATGGCCAGCATATACATCATGCTCCTATCAAGAGCAGTTAGCTTAAAAATATTTTATTTGTTAAAGAAAGCTTCAAAGTATTGTGCTCTACTACTTGATGCACCACATGAGCATTCATTTTGTGAATTGCAACATTATTTAAAAGCATTATAAAAAGATCAACTGCCTTCTTTTGTTCTCTCTTGACTGGTAATTTTGTACTGTCTGCTGAAATGGCAGCAGTGGTGGCTGATTACAATGCTGATGTCAAAGAAAGTGATGTCAAAGAGATGCTGCATCCTAAGTTAAAAAGGCTACCTCCATTACACTTCTGTTTGGTCAAATGTATTGCAAAGTCTTTCTGAGCATTAAATTAAACTGCATGACATTGTCCAGAAATCATGTTGGTTTTTTTTTAAGCCATTTTTGATTTTTCCAAAATCATTTCTTCTTGTACAGAATGACTGAAATATTTTGATGCTAATAATAATAATGCCTTGACCATTTGATTCACAAAAAGCACTATTGCATTGTCTCAGCAGTGAGTTATCATGAGCTTAAAATGCAACTACATAGATATATTGTTTTTATTCTCTTCTTTTCATAGAGATCCCCTATTGGAAATGACCTCAGAATTTCAGGAGTCACATATTGCATTTAACACATTATCAACTTTAAATATACTAAAACAGTAGAAATGTTGTAAAATGTTTCATTATCTGATGTGACTGTTGTGTCCAATAATTCCAATAAAAGTGCCGGTTATGAAAATTTAACTAAGTTCCCCTGTTCTCCAGTGGTGAATGGAATGAACAACTGAAGAAAAAAATGAAAATCATTAAAACATTCACAGATAATGTAATTTAGAAAGACAAAGAATTTCTCCTTCCTTCTCCCCCCCAAGAAAATAAAACAAAGCAAAACAAGTGAAAAGAAACGCTGACACCATCCCCACCTTTCTAATACTGTTTAAAATTTTGTCAGTTTCATCAGAAATGACTAATAGTGGAAAAACACAGGTAATTTTTTATCCTCTTCTTATTCGGAGGAAAAGCTGTGAGGCAACACATACAAAACAACCATTTTTCCTTTCATGGGCACCCACAACTTTATTGCCATAAATGCTAATGACTGTTGTTGATACAAGCAACTTACTGAAGTAAAAAAGAATAAAAAATAAAAAATTAGAAGAGTAAGCTATATCCATGCAAATAAAGAAAAAAAATTAGAGGACTGAAATGCTGCTAGTCATTCTTGCACAGAGGTTTTTAGATAATAATTCCATTGCTACAAGTTTATTCAGGACAATAGAAAATGCAATTTCAATTGGTCTAAAATTTTATACCAATATTGATCCATCTCTGAAATACTCATCATTCCCACATATGTACATTTTGTTAACTGTAGATTTCAATAAGAATGGATTTCCTACCTGTCTCCATTGAACTCAATGGTAAAAACCACACACTAAGGATGCGAGCTTTTGCATCATCAATACTATTTTGACCAAAGAATATGATATTATCTATTGTTACTGAAAAGAACAAGCGTATGCTCTTGTGCAAATGTGTTCCTGTTTATGTTTTGAAATACTGGCTGTTGAAAGCTATACTGAGGTCTAAACAGAAACATTTATCCTCCTTTCCCCATATGCACACACACGATTTCCTACACCTCCTATTTACCACCCAGAGAGAAGGATCGCATTTCCACTCCTCCTCTGCTCAGAGTGTATTTCAGAAGCTTTTTGAAAAACTCTTGACCTCACACATACGTACCATTACCACAGGAAGCTCCTTTAGCCTTCCTCTGATACCTACTTCTGGGTAATCTCATACGGAGCTAAAATTAGGGTGAATAAGGAATACTGTGTTTAGAGAGCTACTGTTTTTCTTCAGATATTCTTGTGAATGATTATTAACAAAATATTTAAGTAAAGCACTCTCCACAGCTCTTTACAGCAGCTCTGGCCCTCGCTGCTGCATGTGAAACATCTGACTTCTCCAAAGCAGCCACACTGCACAACACATGTACTGTTGAAATGCACTGTATTTTGAATATAGTCAGTTTCATAAGTACATGTGTGTGTTGAGGGTACTCAGTTTATGAGTACCAACTATTCCAGGAAATTATCTGGAGGAGTTGGTTGATACAAGGACCTCCAGCTCTGGAAATGTTGCTGGAAATTCCCCTTATATTCAAGGCAAATGCATACATAAACCCAGGTAGACCAGGTAGATGTGGATACATTTCGTACTTTAGAGAGTAGCGTAGCTACTGACACATCCAGCTGTGTCTTACATTGCAGTACTAGTGGTGATCTGTCTGTATTACAGCAGAATCAAGCTCATGAGAAAAAACATTCTTATGCTACTTAATCTCCATGTTCACGTGTTCAGTTTTCAAAAATACACCACAGGTTGAAAAAGGAAAAAACACAGGATTAAATGTACTATTTAAAATAGATTAGTCAATTTTTTTTTTTATTTTATTTTTTTTTTTTAAATACTGTCCAGTTTGCTTTCACCTGTCTCCATCAACTACTATCATTTTTGATCAATAATTGGATTTGAAGTGGGCTTGAACGTAGCAATGACAACTGCTTTCTCACAAATTCTGCTGTAAATCTATGGCTCTTTAGAGAGTTGTGGCGGACAGAGCAGAGGTCTTACATGTTCTGCTCAACATAACAGCAGATAGGCTTGTCTGTGGATGAAGATGCATTGCTCTGTTGCCCAATGAATGTATCAGAGGGATATGAGAAAGGCCTGAGAATATCAGCATGTAAAAGAAGGAGGAAGATGTTAAGAAAAAAACCACAGTATTTGGAGGAAACCAAGCTTCATTAGTTTTACTGCTTGTGTTCCTTTCTTCTTTAATTGCAAGGTAAACTAAAGTTTTCTTGAGGATAAATCTAGATTTGATAGTTTTTTAATTTTTGTGTGTGAACAACCAATTTACATCTCCAAAATCTATTTTAAACAAAATTTCTGAGATAATTCCACCTATATTAAAGATAATTCACCTGTTTTAGAAACTGTTTAAAAAGTCATACATAAGTACTGAGCTGAGTAGGTACTGAGATTAAGGGTGATTTTTTACAAGCTGGATGCCATACTGTACAGCAGAACAACAGGAACAGCCAAGCCAGATTCTTCCAGCTTCCAACCTAATCTTCCTTTATGCTTTTGAATATTGTCTCAAGTCTCTCCACTGAAACACACCAGTTTAATTTTCCTCCTGACCTTATATGCCTTCTGCTATTTTTGTTTTGTTTTTGTTTTTGCTGTTTTTGAGAATAAATGTATTCAAATTAATAGCCATTTTCATTCATATTCTTCAAAACAAGATTTTTCTTATTCAGCAAGATCTGAGTAATTCCTTCCAGAGAGGATGTGGCCAAGCATTTTCCTCCTTCAAAATGGTTGCAGCTTCCTATTCTCGGCAGGTCCACGGCTTCAGGCTGCCCTCAGAGAAGGTGGTGACCCCTGTTTCAACATGGTCACCTCACATGTTATTCTCACTGCTCTCTGTGGAATGAGCTTGACAGCCCTGATCTAGGTGGAATTCTGACTCCACTTCTCAAAGCCTGTATACCTCCAGGATGCTGAAAGACAACACGCTCATCTGCCTACACTCAGAACTGAGGCATTACAGCATTGGACAACTCTGATTGATTGAATAGACCCCGAGGGCAGGACCCTATCACCAAGCCAATGCTCAGAACTGATTAACCCCTTAGCCAATGTCAAATACAGTACATTGCTGTAAGATGACTATAAATCATAGGATAACTGTAGGGTCAGGCCTACTGTGTCCCCGTTACATGTCTTGCCTAAAGCCTACTGTTGATCTTTCTAAACAGACTATGTTAGTGCTCTACTAGCAGAAGGAAATTGCACAGGAGTTTCCCATCTAGATTTTTTATTAATCAGAGCATGCTTGTAGCATCTTCATTTTTTCTTTTCTCTTGATTAGAGAGGAATGCACTACATGCAGACAGGGTGCATTTAGCTGTTGGGACAGCTGTCAGGAGAGATTTTTAGACTGTACTAATAGTCTTGTACCTTTGATAAGTTGTTGTCTGCACTCCCAAAAGTAACTTAATATCAGGATTTTCCTGGGATTTCCTTATCTCCCATTTATGTGCTAGGTTATTTAGTGTCTTAATACTGGATCCAGCATTGGATTTTCAGTATTTTATTTTATTGAGGTCCTTTTCAATTCCTGATATTCTGTGATTCTGTGATTTTAAAAGCTAGATGCAATGCCAGCAATGCCAATATATAGCATTGTAGAATGGAACCTGGCAATTGGCACCTTGTGGAGGCTGCTGGTAACATTCCTTTGAATCAGAATCTGAAAGTCTTCTCGTTTAACAAAGAACAGCTGAGATTAGAAACAGCTGACAGTAGACAATAAGAAATGCTTTAAGAAAAAGCATACAATTTTAGCTGTGCTTGAGGTTTAGGAGCCTTGCTTAAGTCTCCAAATGGAAATGTTCAAACTCCTTCTCTTTCAGAAAGGGAGCATAATCTGCACAGGTGAAAAACAGAAAGTCCATCCATATGATAGTGCTGATATTGGTGATGGTTCTTTGAGCAGCCCAGTGACTAAGGCATTTCCTTGATGGGTGAGAGCAGGTAGGCCTCCTGTTCCTACACCATAGCTGTATTTTCCATAATATATTGTTAATAGAGAAGAGAAATGGACTCAGGCAGAGACTAGGGTCCATTTATCCAAATGTACGTCATGTTTGTTCTTGCTTCTCTCTCTGGCCCTCTGAATCATGAATTTGCCTTTTGCATGTTAGCTGTGCAAAAGACAGTGGGTAATGCACCCTCTCCTGAATAGTGTAGAATATGGCTTAGCACAGAGTACTGCTCAGGGCATCCTCTTGGGCGGCAGAAGATATAATTAGAATATCCTCACACAGAGGAGAGGGCTGATTCCAAGTCATTCACTTCCTGGATGAATGCTTAAAGACAAGTGCCTGCATTATCACCTCCTTACGAAGGAAAATGAAAATGGCTCCTCATCTAACAGCACCTATCTTTATCAAGAGAGACATAAAGGGCAAATTTTTCAAAAATGGGTTAGGCCCCAGTCCTCAAAGACATTTAGGCATTTGATTTTCTTTGATTGTAGGGGGAATTAGCTTCCAAAGTGCCTTTGAGGATCTGGACCTTAGAGATTTAAGATACTCAATGTCATTTATCAAACGTGGAATCGGTAGGAGTCGGGCATCTAACGAGAACCCCACAGTCTATATATTTCTAAATTATGTATGCGCTTTGAAAATGCTATTCCTTTATCATGCAGAAAATCAGAATAGATGACTGATGATCCTTTCTCATCTTAAAATCCCTTGTAAAGCTGGCTAAGAACATGTAAGCACTGTGATGGACACATCACAGTCATATGTATGTCATGCATCCTGAGATATTTTATATCTATATACACTTCTGATGGACAGTCACTTTCCTTCCAATATGGCATGTCTTATGATAGACTGCTTTTTAATTATTTAAATCATGTTTGAATTTTCTGATATTTAGATTTTATGAATGTGTCTCATGTTCTAAAAGAAAATTCCATATATCCTTATGTTGATTGCAGATAATTTCTAAAAGTGCAATGTTTCAATATTTGTTTTACCTTATAGAACCAATTCTGTGAATAACACCTATACTGTTTATTGAAAGAAAAGTCTTATAGTATTTACCTTGAGTTTTTATTTCTTAAAACTGATGTATAGCTTCCTGTTCCTGATTTTTTTTCTTAAAACTTTCCCACCTTTTGAGAATGTCATTTCTAAAATCATCTCCAAATTTTATGTTTTTATGTTAAATGTTTGCATTATCTCTCAATTAGCAATTTATGCAGAAAGCTACTGACTGTCATTATGTGCTGAATATTTCCAGAGAGGTGAGGGTTTTTTTGGTTTGTTTTTGTTTTCCCTCTTAGATTATATTTTAGCTAAAGTGCTCTGAGAATTTCCTGGTCCCATGGGAATTTTTTGAGATCCTTTACTCCAAGTATTGTCAGTATAACACTGATAAGCTTTATTACCTGCTCAGTGTTAGTCTACCTTTCTGTAGTGACCAATAACCAATGAGTATTCAGCACCTTAGAAACACACATAGACTCCAAATCTGATGGGTTTTTGTTTGTTTGTTTGTTTGTTTTTTGTTTCCTTTCCTTCTCTTTACTGCTAAGGTGATTTGCCACCACCTTAAGGGCAAGACTAACTAAGTTCCCTGTTGCTAACATGAGATTCATCTTACTAATCCTGGGTCCCTTTCAGACTTAACAAGCAGTATAAATTGCCGTTATCTTGTTGTTTATCTTCAGCCATTCTATGATGAATCTTCGTCATGAAATCACTCTATTCTTAAGTTTTGATAGTTTAGCCGCTGTTTTCCATCCAGCAAGCTCATGTGTGACCTGGCATGTAGCTTCCAAATGAAATAGAGGATGAAGCATTCATGAAATAGAATACATGGAGTAAGAGGAGAATTGTCATATATAAATGTCATCAAGGGTATTAAAAAACATCAAAAGGGGCACAGAAAGCAAGAGTTGGGAATGCAGAAATGATGGAATTCATCTATAATCCTCATTGGACTAAGTGGCACTTAGAAGGGTGGTATTGGTAAAGGCAATATTATAACATAACTTTAACTTTTTAAGCAAAAGTAAAAAAGAACAGCAAAAAATTAAAGTTGCATAGATACAACATAAGTGAATTATAATTGCATAGTATTTAGTGGACATTTACTTCCCCCCCTACCACAAGCAACACTCTGTGCTGGGAAATGATGATCATTAGGGCACTCTGCCATCCTTTAAAGATGCTTATTTTAAGTTTACATTAATTCAGGATTTGTGAAAAATGAATGGGAAGAACAAATAGTCATGCTGGTTTTTTGGTTTTTTGGTTTTTGTTTTGTTTTGTTTTTTTCCCCCAAGAAATCTGTGAAATATTCTGAAACTTCATTTTTTTTGAGAACATAAAATTGGAGGAAGAGAAATGAACCTAAATTTATGAGGAATATCTGAAGAAATGTGGAGTTTGTAGAAGGAAAACCTGCATAATAAAAATGAATCTGTGTAGCTCTTGTATGCTGAAGTAGTCAAGGAAATGAAAAGGATGCTAAAATTATTTTGAGGAACTAAAAATCCTTGAAATAAAAGATATCCTTGAAAGAAAGAGGGGGAGATGATGACATTAGTAATGGTTAAAACTTATTGAAAGTCAGTTGTCCTTTGAAAGATCTTTGTTAAGTAAGAAGCATAAAAAATAAAGCTTATGTAACAAGCAAATGATGACTTTTTCAGATATAAATTGATAAAGAACAGACAAAAGAGTACTTGAAAGAGTGGAACATTTACAAATTGTTCAAGCCAACTGGTAGTAAGGTAATTAGGAAATTCATTTACCCTGCCACAGGCAATTACTGCTGATGTGACATGGAAATGCGGTTAACTGCAAAAACACTGCAGAGAAAACAAAAGAAGTTCAAAAGGGAAAAAGATCTGTGATTTTGTCAATTATATGCTGAAGATTCTCTTTTTAAATCAGAGGAGTAGTGGAAAAATGTTGAGAGAAGAAAAACCTCACTGGGAGTTAGACTACCACCATCCCAGAGATCATGTCCATCCTTAATCCTCCAGCCAACTTCATTTGAATTATGTGAGCAGGCTGAAGAGATAGTGGCAGACACAAGTGGAAGAAGGAGAAATTGTTTTCTGCATCTTCTCATAATGTACCACTTAGAAGCTCAGAGAGTACAGAGTAATTGCCTTCACTCACAAAGGAAAGCGAGAAAGAAGGTTTTACTTTCCAGTTTGTCTTTAGTCTGCAACAGAAGCAGCGCTTTCCCCGTGGGAAACATCTTCATGATGAGAAGATGAGAACATCTTCATGAGAATCTAGAGCAGGAATGAAGTTTGAAAATGACGTCTTGATAGACAAAGATGATAATGTTTTGCTGTGTGCGCATGTAAAACAAATGTCTGAAAGAAAAGCAGTAGAAGTTCGAATTTTGGTTAAGCTTTTGGCACTTTGTCTCATCAAGGCTTATTTAATTTATAGCCTGAAATATGATTGCAGAATCATAAAGCAAGAAAAAAACATAAATTGCCATAGACTGAAAAGGGAGGAGCTTAAGTTCTACTTCATTTAACATTCTTCATATTGTTTTTGAATTGGGGTAATAGGTCCATTTGTGCAATTCATCAATGGTACTAAACTGAAAAGTCTTGCAGTCAACTACAGACAGAGCAAAAGAAATTGTAAATGGAGCTAAAGGAGTTAAAAAATGGACAAGAAAACAAGAAAATGAAATTCATTGTGGAAAAAAAAACCCCATATATATCTCTCTGGGGTAAATATAATTTAAAACTCAAATATTCACAGAGACAATGAAACCTGGAAAGAAATAATGACAGAAGGGCTCATGAATGATCATGGAAAGAAAAATAGGCACAAATTTGCAATGCAGAATGACAGCACTGAGGTTCAATGCAGTACTAGGCAGAATCTACAGAAGTGTCACGTCACAAAACAAAAAGATAATAAACCTGTTGTTTATAGCCCTGGTACAACCTCCCTGGGGACACTGAGGACAGCTTATTACTGGTGACCAGTTAGAGGGAGTTTAAAAAAATATAACAGAATTTGTTATGAATGTGTATAGAGTTGAAAAATGCTAGATACAGATAAATATAGAAATAATATATATAATTTAAAAATATTATATAAATCTATGATTTAGATAATAATGAATAAAACATTTTATATATTACATACATGAAATATTATATATATAAAAATCACATTAGGGTGTCACATGTTTGCCTTTCTCTTCTACCGATACTTACAGGACTGGCATGTGGAACTGTGCAGCCTTTGCCATCTGGGAAAATAAGAATAGATGAGAAAGATGGTTAGAAGAATATCTTGAACCTCAAGCATTCCCGGTTTCTACTATACTGATCAGAATCTGCACAGTTCATAGGAGAGAAAGGAAGAATTCTGTCCCAAGTATTCCTTGGTGCACGAGCATGAGATGCATGGGTGAGAAAGTGTGGCCTTAGTAAACAAACCAGCGGCTATTCCATGAAATCTTGAAAAACATTAACAAGCACTGAATAGATCATTTATTTTAAGATTCGAAACACTGAGAGTAATTTAAAAACAGTATAAAATAGGAAGGAACTAATTTAAAAATAATTTGAAACACATGTATATGTGTGTGATAAATAATTGGTTTGTGTGAAATATGGAAAATATGTGCAATTGTAAGGAAATAACACTCATAACTCATGAGATTTCAACTGGCCAAAACAGTATTACAAGGCCAGCAAAACCACTCACCAGGGGAAAGAGCAAAATTCCAGTAACAGTTAAATGAACTATTTTATTCATTTATGATTCAAAAAAGTCCTCTACTAAATATGACAAACTACATCCAGGTAGCAGAATAATTCAGTGTGCTATGGAAAAAGAAAATTATCCACCCTGTAGGTTATTATTTTTTTTTTTTCTGAGCTTTTTACCCTTCCAAAAGAAAGAAAGGGATGAATAAATAAAATAAATGGTTTAAAGACAAAATGGAATATTCCTCATAGCAGGCATTATATGATTTGTAAACAAGCGTCCCAAAGCAACAAAAGCTATGGATTTGTTCATACTAATACCCATTAGAAGATTTTATAATTCTCTCAATAGTTAGTGACCCAGAATTGGTGAACATAATACTATTGCTGACATTTCAAAATAACCCTTTATATTTACTTTAGTGTGTCTGAATTATGCAGATGACTTTCAATACAGTTTTTCCCTTTCTTTAAACACATGGGCAGGCTTTAGACTGAGATTCAGGATATATTCATTCCATAGCCACCACTGCAGATGTCTATCACCTTTGTTTGTAGGAAAAGCTTAAGTTTCTGAATGTGAGCTATAGTTCTTAGCTTCTTATCTGTACCCTGCAGGAAAATATTTTTTTAAAAAAGACTATTTTATTTATCTAAATATCTATCTATATATATATACGTAGACATTTTATTCACTGTTTAATTACTGGTTTAGTATCAGAGACTGAGTGATTTGCATACAAGGTTTACCCTCAGCCTTTAGGAGACAGCTCTATTTTTAACTCTCCGCACTGAAATGAGGGTTGAGAAAACTCGGACAGAGTATCTTTTGCCAGTCCTTGCCAAAAATGTATCAATTGGATTTCTGCTCCTTTCCAAATGGGTCTCAGGAAAACAGAGTTGCTGTGTTCCCAGTTCTGATGCTGTTTTCAGAGGTACCTCTCTATAGGAAAATGCAGCAATGCAAAAATAACATAATTAAGACCTTATCAAGTAAAGGAGTGGCTGAGAAAATAGCTGGCCTTCCAGATTAAAGATCAGGTCAGTGTTCTTAAAAAAATCCTTTTGTGTTTTATTCAGTACCAATCTCACATTAGTGTAATTTCACTAGGGATGAGTATAAATTTGGGCAAATGCACAAAAATCCCTCTTTGATAACATGAAGAATATTTTAGAATTGTGTTTTCTTTTTAATCTAGGGAGAAGAATAAACTCATCCTATGGACTGAAATTCAGCAATTTGCAATCCTTTTTATAGTACAGAGTATCTACATTAGAACAGTGCTTTATGTTAGATGAAAAATTCACATTCAAGTACTGTGGTTTTAGTCTGAGATGAGCATTCATACATTTTAAAAAGAAGTGGAAAAAAAGAATGACTTCCTCTAATTATGTAGCTTGATCAATGTATGCATTAAAGACACATTTCCTAATGTATTATGAATTCAGATGAGTGAGAGAAAATCAAGCTTAAACAGCTTTTAAGAATAACCCAGAATCCTCAGTAATTTCCCCCTATTCACCTATGCATGCCAGCGTTAGCATAGTCTAAAATACTTCTTCAACTACTAAATACTACTACTAAAAGAAAGCCATAGAAGAGATAGTTTAATAAAACGTATTTTCTAGCCTCAGTTGCACACAAAATGCTAGAGACACAGCATCTCAAGAAATGTTTATTATTTGTGTTGTCTTCTACAGCGAGCTCATTCACCCAGGTTTTGTGCAAAGATTAATTCTGACAGTGGAGAAGTAAAGAGAGGATTATTAGTCAATCTCAGGGAAGTCTGGAATTATTAAAGCAGAGCAGCCGCTAACCTGCAGGTCCCTGAATCTTTTGGAGTATGATATGATGATTGATAACCTGACCTACACTTCTTGGATCACTTGGCAGGTAGAAATATAACATCTGCTCTATTGTTAATGCAATAAATTAAATCACTTTCAAACATTATTTCAATAAATTAAGCCCATAGATCTGTAGTAGTTTGCATAAACTATGTAAATAAGCGCTGTGACTTACGTGTTGCTGCGTGGACATAAATTCAGTCTACTTCTTTTAAAATGGAGAAGTTGGATATGGATATTTAAGATGGCTTGTGCAATCATATTAATCTTTCTACTTCATATTTCACATTTTTATGAGAACTTTATTACTAAATAATATATCTCCATGTTCCCTTTTGTAGCTGTGCTGTCCGTTACTTGCCTAAACTACTTGCTGTCATTAGTTATAGCAGTTTTATGCTTCATATACTACACAGCCTCTGATGGCTGTCTCCCTAATAAATTCTTCATCACCTCCAACATGACCATCTGCATTGCAGCTTCATTAATATCCTTTCATTCCAATTTCCAGGTGGGCAATGTCTTGCTTAGTTAAAGCTTTTTGTAAATTATTAATTATTGCAACCAAGAAACCTCCTCCCTGGGCTTTCACTGGTATCATGAAATAGTGATTTCATGGATATTACAGAAGTGCCGCTCATTGCTGCCTTTATCTGTTAGGTTAATGAGGATCATTCTGCTCGAACACAATGGATCAAAATCTGGCCTTTGGTGCACACAGATATTTCCCATTGATTTCACTGAGCTCATTGCACCTGGAGCTTCAGGCTTAGCAGCTTATTAAAGTCGCGTGTAGAGTGCAAAGCACAGATAGATAAGTTTACCCTGGTAAAGCAGGTGAAGCAGAAACTGCAGAAACCTGAGACTTGAAAGAACTTAGACCAGTACAATCAAAAAGTGAAAAAACCTGTGGATGCTGGGCAGGAGATCCTGTGTGATCTCAATCTTCTAAGTGTATAGAAGGTTAAATACAGCTCTTAAGCAGCCAGGCCTTATGTTATTTGATTCCTCAGGAAGACTTTCTGTTAGCTATAATATTGAATAGATTCAAATACGATACCAAACCCAAGAACATATTTATTTTGTAGCAAGAAGTGGATGCTTATCATTACTTCTTGCACCTTAAAGCTTTTGAGCGTTCCTCATACGATATGCTGCAGCTGAGTGAACTGGCTGTTTAAGAACAGCACAACTTCTTTTTGTCTACTGCTCTGGAGTCAGTTTGGTGGGCTCCAGTAACCAAGGAAATGCTTTTGGATTGACTTTGAAGTTTTGAATACATAAACATAGAGTTCACTGTAAACTGGATGTGATTTATTCAGCTCATACTGAGTTGAATGGCTTATATAGTCCTTCAGCAGTTCTTCAGCATACGGTTACGATGAACCATGCAGATGAGGAAGGCAAAACTTATCCTGCATCCTTATATAGTGTCATCCTCCTTCATTTCTTTAATTTGTACATTTGTGTAAACCATTATGTACCTGTAGATGTGCACTGACTATATATACAACTATATTTACATTTTTGTAGAAATGTATTAGATGTATCAAGCCATATTTTACAGATGTCTAGTAAGGTAACAAAAAAGTATCTAAACTAAGAAATGAAGGTTTAAAGCTGTCTATAACTTCATTCTTCTTGCTTGTGATTTTTCTTGTTACTTATCCTAATTATGCGGATTAAGGCCCAGTGCCTTATTTAATACACTTTATTTAAACCTCACTCCATTGGCAGAATTTTTCCTCATATATATATATATTTTTTTCATATTGTTGTGACTGATAATACTGCATGATTGATAAAAAATAATTTTTGCCACATGCAGTCCAGTGTCTGGTTGGAGAAGAGCTCTGTGGGGTTGTTGGATAATCATGTTATCCCTAGAAAGTATCAATGTCTTGAGTACACTTTGTAGGGTTGAAATCTATAGAAAGTTTTGGCTGATGAAATAGGGAAATTAATGTAGGTAGAAAGAAATTTTTCAAGGACGTGCCTATGTTTGCTCAGGTGTTATAATGGCAATAATATCCTTGTCAAAATGGTCAGTAATAATGCTGAATTTTGCATCTCTGCTTCAGAGTCTTTGAAAGATAGGGAAGGTTACTAAATTATTTTTTATATTGACAAAATAAATTATTCTTTTAACTTATGCATGCAAATAGCTGGTCTGGTATGGCTTGACTTTTTAAATATATCATTCTCTTTCATATCCACATAGGACATGAATAAAATTTTACATTTGTGTCAGGGATTCTTCTTAAGAAATAAGTGGTTCTATGAATCCAACGTATGTTATGTCTGCATTCCTACATATACACAGATTTGGAGCCTTTGCAGTATAATTCTGATTCAAAACCTGCCCTTTAAATTTAACTTTTAAAAATGTCCTTTGTTCTATGACTTGCACTGTATCCCTATTTTCAGTGCATTCAAACTTTCCTTTAATTGTTTTTCCTTCACATTGTCTTCTTTTTGTCCTCTGTCCTCCTACAGTAACTCATTTTGTCTCTTCAACCTGAGAACCATTCAGGCATTCATTTGTTTCAGCAGAAGCCCAAAGCAGATGCTATTTTTGGCTTTGCCATCTCAAAAGATCCCATAGATGGGTTGGTGTATGACACCAGGGTGCAAAGCAGAGCTTTTCCATGTGCCCCAAAGCAGTCCTCTGAAACAAGCAACATGACAGATGAAGAAAAGTAGCTTGCTGAGCAAATAAGAAACTCTTTGCCTTGCAAATGAACAGAAACAGAAGAAAAAATGGTTTGGTTTAAAGAGAAGATATTTCTGAGATGATAAGAGAAGCAGTTTCTTGAATTGAATAGGAACATGTAAATTGCTGCTGTAAACCAAAAGAACTGTGTCCTTGGAACAGGTCAGTACAGCATCACTGTTGGACAGAGGGAGCTTTTGAGGCAGGCATGCACCTGCCAGGGATTTGACCAGCTCTACTATCAAAAACTCATATTATTCCTGAAGTAACAAGTATAGTTTTATTTGAGTGTTAATTAAAGACTTCTTCAGCTTAGTGGTTGGATCTGCTGACCTAAAGAGTAGCAGATTCATGCAAGTTTTACCATACTGAATGTATTCATTTGGTTTGCTTAATTTATGTAATGAAGTAACCTAATTCTGTACACACCCAAACATAAACCTGCCTTTCTTAGGTGTTCTTTGTTTTTTTCACCTAGTTTTTATTTTTTTTCCATAATGCTAATCTATGGTTTATACAGACTGTGGGGCCCACCTACTGTGGAAACCTTTTCCCCAATATAATTGTTAACGGAGACTCCAGCAGTTTGCGAGAAATGAAAACACAACCTTATTATCCAATAAAGGATCATTAAAAATTCAGCAGCTAACAGTTTTTGGCTGACAAAATAGTTGAACATACCAAGAAGCAGAAAGTGAAATTGGCTATTTTCTGATCACAGGCCTAATTAGAAATGAATGGCTTAACTGTAGCATTATGTGCCAATGACTGTGACCTGAATGGTATTTTCATTTCTGAATCTCTTCATATAAAGAATTTCCTGTGAGATTTTGTTACTCTCTAAATGCCTCTGTATGGTATTGACTACAACTGAGGGCCAGGTTTTGTTATAAAGAAAATGTCTGGCTTTAATGGTGTGGAAGTTGAATATACATACATATTTTTTATTGGGCCAGGTTCTAAGACTGGTACAGTCTTGTGCTATTTTGTTTTTTATTTTTTTTTAATGAATTCATTTTTACAGCTAACAGCAGCCAATTGAACATGAGACAATAAAGGTTATGTGAGAGCTGCTGAACTATAGGACTTTTCTGTAGTCTACTTCAGGAACTGAAATGCTGCCCTGACACACTCGGTTGCCTCTCTGGGACCACACTCCCTGTAAAACAGGGAAGAATTAAGTTTTAGGAGCGGGATTCTTTCTCATATTAACTCCTCTGAAACCAACAGTTCTAAGAATAAATTTGAACCAATCTAGTTAGTGCTTCTGCTCCAGAAGCCTAGATCCTCTGTAGTTTCATGATCATTTGCCCCATTCACTTCCAACTTGAGACAAAGGTCTTGCTGCTGAATAAAGCTTCATTATATCAAAGAAATAACATAAATAATTTAGCAGAGTTTATCATAATTGAAGGTTTCTTTTCACAAGGGGACTAAACTGACCTGGGGGCAGAATTAATTCACACCTCTAGAGACAATCAACTGCCAGATCAAGTTTAAGGTCTTTGGAAAGTCCTTATTCTGGACGTGCATCCTGCCAGTCTCACCCCTATTCTGATCAGGTCTCCCAGCTTCACTAGCTGTTGAATCGTGACTTGTACATGTGAGAAATAGAAGTGTTAGGAAAGCTGCCTCTTTCATGCAGCTTAGTCCAGTGTCCTGTTGTTCTGTTTCTGAAAAAGAATTGGTCATAAATAGACCCTAGGAACACTGAAATGATTGCTACTGGCTTGCTTCATAATAGATGCTCCATGATTACAGAAATTGCAGAATTACGGCAACCACAGCAAAAATAGTAGAAGTTCTAAAAAGATAGAAAATGAGAAGTGTTTTTTCCACTGGCATTCAGAACTGAGCATCAGTGAATTTCTTGTCTTATTCATTCAGGTGTAACCTATGATAAACTCTCCTAAATTCTGCACACCAATTACAGATTTCTGTCAAAAAAATAAATTGCAGAATTTATGATTCTGACTAAAACTCGACTCCTTCCAATAACAGCATGGTATTACACTTGCATGACCAAAGGATGCTGTATTGTAGTGTCACCAGATCATAATGCAAGTGACAAAAATACATTGATTTGTCCATATGCCTGATGTTGTACGTATTAAGGCCTCGTTTTGTGTATGCCCTGACACATACATAACATAAGCACAGAGGTCACCTCTCTGCTTTCCATCAAATATCTCTCATGAGTAATGTCAGCTTTGTAAGTAACTTTTTTGCATGATAAAAATCGCACGCAAAATTGTAATAAACAGTCAGTGCATTCAAGACAGCATTTCTTCTCACTGGTGTTATAGCAGTTGCTGCTTCTTACTTTCTGCAGCCATGCAGGATTCAAATTTATTGTGAGACTATTCTCTTTATCGTAGAGCAGAAAAAAATCATTAAATAGGTCAGGTACCATTGTTCATGAATACACAAGGTGACATGAAACTACATGGCTTTGTGATCTCCTATTTTATTAAGAGACACATACTTTGGCTCTTTTATGACAAATTAAATTATAGCATACTTTGACTGCAGGCAAGCTCTAGCAGAGATCTGATGAAAAAAAATATTTATTTCCATTAAACAACTAAACAGAATTTTTTCTTTTGACCCTATTCTAAAGAACTATGTTGCTAGAAAACGTGGAGTAAAGAGGGGATAGAAATCTATTGGTTACAGAGCTTGTATTACCAGCTCAGGTGTCTTGGATGTCACCCTTATGGTCTTCTGATGTTACTTCAGAAAGATTGTACTGTCAGCAGGAAAATGGGTCTTTTTGAAAAGATTTTCTCCTTTACCAAAGGCGTCTTATGAGATGTTAAGCTCATTAGGAAACCAGAAGAAAATCCAGCTGAACTTTTAAGTCTTTTTTTTTTCTTTTTCTTTCTTTTCTTTCTTTCTTTTTCTTCTTTTTTTTTTTTTTTAAACTTTTCGTCATTAAGAGTGTGAAAAGGGGCTTAGCTTTTTGAGCAGCTCCAGGGAAAGATGGGGAGGGGAAAAATGTTGAGATCTTATGACTACAGTTGTTAATATACAGTGGTGATACTATTCAAGCTGCGATAGTTAAAGGACTGTCAGCACTTCCATTTTAAACCTGGTCTTTTTAACGCTTATTTTTCCAAAAAGAAGTCCAGTGTTAGTTGAATTTTAGCATACAAGAATTCATCCGGGGTAAAAATTCCCTTTGTGACATTTCAAATAGATGCTTTGCATTGTACATGTTAGAAATAATTCAGTGTTCCAGCCTGAGACATATTTTTGCATTCATATCCAACTGTCAACCATTTATTTGTGTGTGTATTCGTATATAAAGATCCATGAGTGTGTGTTTTGCATATATATATGTTAGTGTATATTATCATACAACCTACAAGAGGAGTGCCCATATGCTTAAATGTTAATATAGCCCTGATCTTGCCACAGATTATCAGCACCTTGCAGGATGAAGTTTTTATGGCTGTTCAGTCAACGGGACTAAGATCCAGCAGTTCTATTGCCAGGTCAAGTAAGTAGCCCCTTTTTTGCACAGACGTTTCAGGTTTAAGATAACTTTTTTTTCTTCTGTGGTACCAAATGCATTATGCAGACAGAATGAGCAAGAACATTCCCCTTTAAAAATAATGTTAATATGGCAGAGGGGCGGGAATCCTTCAAGAAAAAGAAGTGGATTCATCCCTCTATTTTCAGATGCAGGAAGGGAAAAGTGAGAATACACAGAATTACTGATTTTCCTGATTTCAGGAAAACTTCATTTACTAGTCACTCAGTTACAAACACTACACTTTGATACGTAGAGCTAATATTACCATTTTACAAAACATATGTGTCAGGGTACACAGCACTCTGTATAAAACAAAAAGAGCTAGAAATTTGCCACTTGTCATCCTATGTTCTTCTATACCTACTAGGGGATTTCTACCCACCTTGAAAGGTGAAATTATGGCAATAATGATATAGATTGGTAAAATATTGTTGGTATGCTGTAACTCCATGTTCAGAATGATGCTTCTTTGGGGTGGTTAGGAGGCATACCATGATGAAAAATATGTTTCACTAGCTTGTTGGAAGCACAGTGTTTATAAAAGATAGTAATATGTGCAGATACTCCTCAGAATGTTCTTTGAGCTAAGAAAGGGACAGGAACAGAAGCCACACCGTGGTGAGTGATGTGGTGTGCAGAATGCACAACAGAAGCTTCCAAGGGATTTGCAGATGTGGGACTGTAAGGATTTTGGCCCAAGGATGAGATAAAAAAGTCTGTTTCCACCCATCACGGACTATACAAGAATGCTGTCTGGGATTTTTTTTTTCCTGTATAAAGCTTGGCTTTTAATGTATATATGAGCAAAACAAACACTACCATCTGGAAAGATAATGCACTGTGTGTTGTTTCAATCAGAATGGTAATGATGAGAACTGGAAGATTCATCATGAGAGGTAAATTTTCATTTTGTTTGAGCTTGTTTGCTCATTTTCAACCTCTAAAAAGTATTCTACTCTCCATTTAGACCTTTTCCTTTTAAGTGAATGTCTCTTCAGAAAGGATCTCTTGCATTTCCCTGAATTTTTCCTTGGAAATTGTACAAATGTATTTTCATCAAGATTTTATATCATACATTTTTATAAAAATTACATGATGCTTAAGGTAAAAAAAGACCACAGATAATCAAATCTGATCATATAAAAGTACTCACTTTGCTCTCATTTGCTGTTATGCCTGTCTGCAGGTTATATTTAGATTTGGACAAACTTCTGCTTCAGAAAGTCATTCTGTCTTGATCTGAGGAGCGGGAGAAGTTAGCAGTGTATTTCCAAATTTGGTCTAGCTGTTAATAATTCCTACTGTTAAACAGTGATGATATTCATTTTTTGATTTGTCTTTGCTGAGACCCACTGGTGGGACTAGGAATTCGAACAAGAGGAGCTTTTCTGTTCAGTTTGTGATTTTGTCCTCCAGGTTTGGTATCAAAAAAGTCACGTTGTGTGTACGTTAGGGGTATGGAATATTTTAAATAGGTTGTGAAAAGATAAATAACAGGAAGGTCTTTTTTGCCAATGCAAAAATGAGACCACAAAGATAAAAAGCCAAAGTTAATGACTAAACCATGTTTGACTACAAATCTAAAGACATTCCTAGGTACAAACATGTACTCAAATACTTTGTCTGTTATCAGAATTTTTAAATACATGCTAAAATATCGATTTCAGGGCTATATCAATCACTGCCTTAATGGTGGATGAAGAGATTATAACTGTTTCAGGACTTCAGGTGGTATTAAATGGTGTAGGCCAATTGCGTTTACAGTTTCAAATTAATGACATTCTTAAAAGGCAAGATTTAGGCAGATTTCTGGTTTATTTATTACTTTTCAGGATTTCAGTAGAATTAATACAATCTCATAGTGGCCTGTTATAAAGACTAATTTTAGCTCTGAGCTAAGAGGTACAGTTAAGCTGTCTAACAATGTTCTCTTTTCCTGCATTGTGATGGCTACTTTGCAAAATGTCATACTTGCTGCCTGAGATGTAACTCTCTCTCTCTCCCACATTCTCCCAGTGTAAAAGGAAAAAGATGGGACAGAGAGATCTTCTACTCTCTACAGATTTCATAGTACATACATGGGCAGAGAACACATGAAAACCCTTAAGCACTGTTTTACATATAGCGCCTGCAGCAGTAATTGGGTCCTTTATTCTAACTTGCTGTTGCAGAGCAGTAAGGAATTATCTGTTATTCCTATAGCAACTTGAAAACTTGCTCCTAGGTCTACAAGTGACCCATGGTGTGAGATGATGGGAAGACAGTCAAACTTTAAGCAGTTTTTATTTGGATTCAGTTGAATGCCAAGAGAAGAGTCTGGCTGTTTTTTTTTTTCTTCTTTTTTTCTTTCGTCCCAAATATTTCTCTCAGCCCAAGATGAGAAGCAAAGTCTTATACTCCATTGTTCCTTTTTCTTTCCCACAGCAGCATATTTTAAAGATGGAAATTTAGCTATCTGTATTTCCTTACTTTTGTCAGTTTGGGTCATAGCCTTAATGTTACTTAAACAGATTCTTTAAAGTAATGGAGCCCTTAATATAGACTTAATAAAGCAATGTAAGGCGGTATGGATTTCCTTCTGTCTAAGGTTCAGAGGCCTTTATCTGAATAATACATTAGATACTTTTATTCACTGGTGAGGCTTCATAACAGGAAAAACTTTGAAGGGAACGTCTGTCCTATCATTAAATTGATAATAGACATGTTCTTTACTTTTTATCCCTTTTGTAGTACATCTTTTACCTCTGACAGGTTTCTCTAGGAATTAAACAGGGACCATAGGATACTTTTACCAGCATATAACAATGTGGTCTTCTAACTTGTTGTAAGCATAAATAACTGTGGTGAGGAAAACCTTACAAAAAGGTTCTTTTATACTTGCATATTACCTGTATTATTGTTATACACTGTGCTGTCATGTAAAGCAGAATACCTTTTTTTTTTTTCTGTGTGTAAGAGATGAAACAGGAATACGTAAATATGTGTTCATTTTAAAGTTAAATTCAAAATTGCTTGTGTGAAATATACGGTAACATCAGTATAACTAGTTCAGACTCAGTGATACCTATGCAACTAATCTTTCTTTCTTGAGTATTTGTGCACTATCATTTGAAAATAGGAGGCTTTTAAATGTTTTTTAATATTACAAAATATGATAATTTTTCCAACTCTGTTATAACAGAAAAAGCAAATACAGCTGTTTGACCCCGAATTTCATATGCAGCATCTGATTTTCTTATGTATATGTATGTAATCCCAGGTTTAGGGACCTTCAAAAAATCCACCAAACTGACTATTATTTGTTATAAACTATGTTAACTAGTTTATGCTGTTGGATAACAAGAGAATGACTTGGCCTTTCTTGTTCCTATTCATAATCCATTTTCCTTATCTATCCTATGTTAAGGTTTCCTACTTTTCAGTAAACCTGCTTGACAGAGTATTTCAAATGAAGAGATGCCAAGAAGTCATAACATTCTGACCAAATTTGTAAATAGTGCTTTCACTGAATATTTCAGACCAAAATCTCAGTTCTGTAATCCAAAACAACTTGAACTTCGGTAAGCTGTTTTGCATTTGCCATAACATTTGACCTAAAAGGCTTAATAAAAGTGAATATTTGGTTGTTCTGATTGTATATTAACACTGTGATATGTATTAGGGTAAAAAAGAACTGATTATGAAAAAAAAGAGTAAGAACTGGTCCAAATTCCTTCTCCAATCAATCTCTAGAGGTAAAGAGAATGTATCTGGATATTTCCAGGTTTCACCTGTGACAGCAACAAGTTTTTGGATGGCTATCATGGGAAATAGAAAATTTATAAGAACTTGTTTATGAAATAACTGATGTTTTTTTCTTCAATTAACTTCAATTAAAAAACCTTAAGGTTTTTTATATTACTATAAATTACAGTTGAGAGAAATGTGTGGGAATATGCTGTGTTTGCATGACTATTTTGTACATCTCTTCATGTCACTTATAGATATGTATTGTCATCCAACTTGAATTTGAAATCTGTTAAGAAGGGTCTTGATTAAAGTCATATACTACTACAAATCCAAAATGGAGTGAGCAATGTTTAGCAAAAGATAACAATGCCATTTTTGGAAACATAACAATTCTGATTTAATTTTTAAAATGTAAATCATCACAATTTGTTACACACTAGTAAAAATACTACAATTCTTTCTATAATGAGTAATAATACCAGATAGTGGGAAAGTCAACTTAAAAAAAAAACCCAAGAACATTAATTCAGGTAAGACACATCAGCTGCCGCCTTCTGTTCTCTTTCAGTTATATCATAGAATCAAGGAAACTTGCTGCCCAGGGCATCATCCAGTCTGGCCTTGAACCCCTCCAGGTATGGGGAACTCACAGCTGCTCTGGGCAGCCTGTGCCAGTGTCTCACTTCCCTCTGAGTAAATAATTTCTTCCTAACATCATGAAATGAGTGAAATTATGAACTGCAAAAATATCAGATTTTGTTGACTCCAGAATGCAGCACTTTATTTTAGTTGCCGTTTGTATTTATTTCATTTCAATGAACTCAGTAGTTTTTCTCAGCTCCATACTGAAATGCAGAAGACAGCAATTAACTTGCTAAAGACATTAATATACCTTATTGCTTCTGGCTAAATGCTTTGCAAACAGGCGGGTCGTTAGATTGGTTTTCCTCTATATGTTGTATACTTGTAAAAAATGTTCAGTCAGAGGGATGCATGAAGACCAGCTATGAGATTTAACTTTTACATTCCTTTTTGAAATTTTTCATATAGCAAGAAGTGAGAATATATCTTCAGGAGGTAGGAATACACAATAGTCTGCAAGCGTCTAGCTTTCCATGTGTAATGAATAATTTCTTGCTGCTTTTAAAAATTATCCTTGAACTTTAAATACAATTATTTTATTAGATGTATTATGTTAAAGTAATCTAATTGCATAATATTTCAGTTTTGTTCAGTTCCCTTCTTTGAACTCAATAGAACACACTTATAATTCAAACAGAAATGTTTCCAGAACTGATGACACTACACTAAGCGACTAACTTTTTTTCTGAGGAAATTATTAATAAAGAAAATAGAGGTAAATAGTCTATCACTAGTTTCTAAGGAGCTTGCTTATTTACTTTAGTCTTAAATTTGAGTCAGATAACTTAATAACATCCCTAATGGTACTGTAGATTTCGTAAACATATATTGGGATAGTAATGCTCATAGTCTTTTACATATTGCTTGAATGCTCTTCCCAGCTATGTACTATACTTCACAGGTATATATTATCCCAGGTATATACCTGGGAAGCATTAACATTTACTGTTTCAACTGCAAACCTAAATCTAGCGAAAATATTAGATAGATTATATGTGCGGTTTTGTAATCATCCCCTTGAAATGACTGTATTATCTAAAGCATAATGGAGATGAGGAATACAAAAAACCATTCCTTTCTTGTAGATCTCCCTACTTTGAGAATCAGAGGAAGCTGAGCTCATCTGAGACGTGAAAATGAGATACAAGAAAAACAACATGGCTGTACTGAGTATATTGCTGAACTGTTCAATACTTCTTGATGAATGAGACCATTATTCTGTGAGTTCATGACAAAATACTCTTCCTTTGTTGACAAGGGGACTTTTTGTTGAAAATTCATATTCTAATATATAAAAAAAAGTTGGCCAGCCGATGCTTAGCTTGTCAGTTGGGAATAACTTTTGATCATGGTGTGGATAAGGTCTGGCTGACACCCAGTCCCTCTGGGAAAGAATATGTTTATTCAAACAGAAGTCTGAGCTTTCTGGTAGAATCATTTAGACAAAGCTTTTTAAACTTGTCACTCCAAGGGATTCTGCTCTCTACACCCTCTGTCTGCAGCTGCAAACTCTCTGGCATTAGTGAACATAGTAGTACACCAGTGACATACCAGAGAGGCTAATTTTGCAGCCAGGGCCATAAGTTCTCCATACAATTGAACAGATAACTACTGAAATGCACAGAGAAATAATGTGAAAAAAATGAATGGGAAATTCCAGAATTTGATTCTTTGTAAATGGCAGTATCAGAAGCGACCAAGTTGTGTGCTGGGAGCCAGATTCCCCCATTCTCGGGTCAAAGAATATATTTGACCTTTCTTGTATACTACTATGTTTTCTCTCACATCATCTTTGCATAATCAGCAAAAGGATGTGTCATTTCTCAGCACTGTAACACTGCTAGGCCTAGATGGGAGTCTGAGAGAGAAAAAGGAAGTGACTTTCTTCCTCAGAGGACTTTCTACCATATGACAAAAGATTTGCTTCATGTGGTGACAAAGTTTCATGGATCCGTTGGGAAATTTCAGATATTTTAAATACAGGAGTTAGTGCCTGTTTCCCCCATATTTTTCTGCTTCACATAGGAAAAGCTTCAGTGAAGCATAAACATTAACTTTGACTCAGCGTTGGAAGTTTCTGTACCATTCAGTTTCCTGTGGCTGAAACTTTACAAATTCAGTTTCAATCTGAACAACTGAGCACAGCTAACTATTTTACAGTTATATGAAGTATGTGGGCTCTTTTAAACTTAGTGATTATTAAATGGCTGAAGGTAGAAAGTTGGCGTAGTTTTTCATCCTCAAAGGAAAAAGAAGAACAAATATGGAAAACATTGCTTGTTTCAAATCTGGGTTATCTATATTTTTGTATATTGGTGTTATTTGATTATACTGTTCACTGTGTTTTGAGGCTTGCATAGAAAATACACTAACACAAGAAAATTATTTTTTTTTGTAGCTATAGAGGCATTTATTAGAAACTCTCTTATTCAGTGAAGCAGCAATTAACAATTTATTTATTACTGACCCTTTTGTTAAAACAGAGCTAATTGCATCCACCTTATTAATGAGTCAAAAAAAAAAAAAAAAAAAAAAAAAAGAGCTCAGTAAACCCTTGTAATTTAAAGAAGAAATATTTTTTTTTTTTAGTTTTACTTTCCTGTATGCCACAGAGCTCTTTTTTTGTATGACTTGTTTTTCAAGGACATTTTTAATGGGGCACTGTGAAAAAAGCAGTGTCACTTTAGGACAGATAATTTCTCTTTGCTGCAATTTTAGCAGCCCTTTTTTCTCTCATTTGCTTTTTAGAAAGTGAAAGAAAAGTTTTTTCTTGTTTTTCTTTCCATTCACCAGATTTATGTAGTGATCGCAGGAAGTTTAAAATTTATGAGGAATGTGAGATTACCTGTTAAGTCTGTGCTTAGGTGGGGTATGAAGCCCTAGTTTTTAGTTTTTTTTTTCACTATTAAATACCCCTCTATTTAATTGTAATCTATATGGCTTTTAGGCCATACTTACACATTGTTTTTACTTCCAGATTTCACTCTGACCTGGGGCAAATCACTTAACCTCTCTGTGCTCCCACTTACTCATCTGCAAAATGGACAGAATAGAATTAACCTAATAAAGATTCACATTTGTCTTGAGCATTATCGTTAATGGGGATGTGAATCATATTGGTAGAGTGCTTTGATGTCCCCTGATGCTGCTGTAATCATAAAACTGTTACTCTATATTTGGGCAAAATATCTGAAAATGGATCTGCATAAATTATGCAGGAATAAACTATGCATCTAAATAATTGCATACAGTTGTTAAACTGCTAGTGGCCTATGGAGAGATTTGTGAAGGTCTTCCTATGTGTATAACATTCGTAGCTTGGTTCTTGCCAAGTTTGTTTGTTCCTCCTAAAAGTTTTATAGTAATAGGCCTTAGCTTTTTTTGTTTCTCATCACTGATTTTCTCTAGCACTGTTAAAAAGTTTTCAGTTCATCCCATTTGGAAACAGACCCACAGTGGGGCAAAGGGCCAGAGGGAAAGGGCAGTGTGATTTAAGAAGGGGACAGTAGCAAGGGGGATCCTCTGAGCATTCTCAGAGGTGTGTGGCACCTCGCTGAGGGGCCGGAGAAGACACGATGACCTCATGCTGACAATGAGTTGTTCCATTCCTGCTGCACACACTAATACAACTGAAAGCCTTCCCCACCTCCGCTTTATTCCTATGCACATTCAGACACAATGGAGGGAGGGATGGGTGAAAGGCAGGCTTTCAACTTACCCACATGAGATGAGAAAGTGGGAACAGGCAACTGTCTTCAAAAGGATCAGGGCTCAAGTACTGTTAACATAAAGTCAGACCTTGACAACTGAGAGACTTCCTATATTTCATTGTTTGTTCATTTGTTCATCCCCTTCCATCCATCCTTCCTTCTACCTTCCCTCCCTCCCTTCTTCCCTCCCTTCTTTCCTCCGTTCCTTCCTCCCTCAACCAGGACACTAATTAATATCCTCACTTATTCCTTAGGCAACTGTCATTTTTCCCATGCTGTCACACAAATCAATCAGCAGTATATAGCCAGGGGGTTAATAGCAGTAAAATAATGAGGAATATCCAGGTTATCTTGAACCTCTTCCATCTCTACAGTTCATCATTATTACTTTTACATCATGTTTACATGTTTTCTCTATCTGAACTAGATAATGACAAAGTTGAGCCTATTAGGTGAAAGTAAACATGATGTAATTAACAACTTGGCCTGGGTAATTTTGTTGTTTTGTGAGTTACCTGCAAACTGCTGACCAAAGAAAAGTGCCAGTTGGGTAGTTCTTATGGAATATGATATTGATAGGGGAGTAGGTTTGTAGGCATTCAAATGAATGTTATTTTACCTGTTTTCAGGATTAAGGACAGCAGTAGCAATTCCAGTCCTGAGAGATGCCTATCTCCTCATAAATTTTCCAGTGTTTGAAATCTTCAAATCCTTGGGACAATGTGTTCATTTACTACCTAATCCTTAGAAAGTTTGTCTTAATATTTAATAGTGATTATTTATTATTTGTCACTTATTAGTGCTGTCTAGCATAGAAAAATACTTCAGAAGGAGCCTGAGCACTGTACAGGTGCTTTATCAAGTGAGAATAGGAAAGAAAATGGCATCAAGTGACCTGATTGGGATGTAGGTACTGATACATCACTGACTTTAGCATTAGTTTACTGCTTCATCTCCTAAATGCTGGAGTTGGACCATAATAATTAAACTGAGTTGATTTCACCAATCATGGCTTTAAAATCATATTCAGTAGGTAGTAGAAACCTGTTGTGACTTAGGATGTGTCATTGATAGAAAGCTTTTCACTGAGATACTGAAAGGGGAATCATGGAAGGGTACTTTTTTCCTTTGGAGTGAATCAGTGCAAACAAAACTTTGGAGCATTTGTTTAATTCTATGAATTTCTGAATATCGATTTCTTCAGTAAGGCTTTTTTTACCTGAAGGGAATTCTGAAGGGAATAGTGTTTCTGTGCTAAAAGCATCCTCAACAGGAAAGCCACATTAGAGGTGGATGGTGAAGAGTGGGAAACAATGCAGAAAGCCCCAAGTATAATGAGGAAACAAAATACACTTTCATGTCCCTCCCCTATCTGAGGACTTGCTTAAGGCATATATCTGGTATCAGGAGATTTCACAACTCATCCTACATTTTTAATCCAAAACCCTTAAAAAAAGCTAGGCATACAAAATATTTACAACTTGGTCTAAAGATGTAGGACTATAAACATTCCCTTCCAGAAATTTGGGGGAATTAAAAGTATCATATTTTAATGTCAGAACAAAGTGAAACTCATCTGTTTTGTTTCTTCTTTGTCCTCAGAGAATTTATGTCTGATTTACTGGAACAACTGGTCTTGATACCACCAACCTGAAGATACTGCCTGGACAGAACTCTTCACTTCTGAGTGTGAAAATAGTTGTTCCATGCTGACAGTTTCTCCTCTGATTATGTAAGCTCTCAGCAGAAGCAAGATCTGCTGCCTTTATTTATTAGTGAGCACCATCTCCAAACTAAGGTGTTCAATTTCCTTTTTATTCTGTCCTGACAGAAATCAGTGAAGGAATTCCTCAGTATAACTAAGCCTTAACTTTCATTTCTAACCTGTAATAGAAGAAACATTATTGATGAGCAAGCTTAAGTCACTCTCAGTTGTGCTGCCAGAGATACAGCCCTTTTGCAGGCTTTGCTGTACTGGTATGAGTCTTGTGCTGCTCCTCTCAAAGATGGGGAACTTTGTCTCATACTTGCCTTGCCTTCATACAAGGCAATTTTTTTTTTCTTTTTTTCTTTTTTTTTCCTTGAAGATACAACAGAAATATTGTGAGACTTCGTTTTCCCCTTAGGTTATAGGCTGGAGTCAGTCTAGATCTCAAGAGTGTGATTTCATATTATTGGATGACGGAATCTTTCAGTTTCTCTTCCAGACTGAAGGCTATGGCTCTGGGTTAAAATGGTATGAACCTCCATATCATTCTTGCATTCATTACTAGAAAGAAGTTTGTATGAGTTTCAGCTACAACACATCTTTTACTGCTGTTTTACCTTTCTCAAATCTGGCCCATTATTCATTATTTTTCTTACAGTAACATCTTGTGCATTTCTTTATGTTAACATTTGTTGACCCAGCACAAACTTTCTTCTGTGTGCTTGTGAAGCCATTTGTATTGAAAAACAAAATTTCTATTCAACCACTGTTTTACAAAATCTGATTCTGAAGTAGCAGTGTCTAGGCCTCAAAAGCCTTCAACAAAAGTACATCCATTTACTTATCATGTTCTCCTTTATTCTATAATAAAAGCATTAGAGCTTATGCCACATTTTGTCAAAGAATCTTCTAGGCTTATAAGAAATCTTTGCAATTCCTATTTGAAGTACAAACTTCAAGGCTCCTAAGCTAAATCCATAACTCTCCTTAGACAAAGGTAATAATTAATTGATCTTGCCATAAGGCTTGTCAATCTTAAAAGACATGGATTTTTTAACCAACTCCTTAAAACACTGTAAGACAATATGAGAAAGTGTAAGAGAGGTTATCAGGTTAACAATAGTCTTTCCTTAATGAAAAATTGTATCTGCTAAAAGAGTAACCAGTTTCCTAATTCCTCTGAATATGTTTGTCAATGTACTTTCAAAAGTATTTGGAACCTCAAGAAACCTACACTTCTGCAACTTGTCTGAAAGCACACCGTTCTAGTAACGATAAATTTTCCAATGGAGATGTTCACATGAATTTCTGGTGCCTCTCAATTTACATGGTATTTCATAGAATCATAGAATGTCCTGGGGTGAAAAGGACCATGATGATCACCCAGTTTCAACTCCCCTGCTATGTTCATGGACGCCAACCATCAGACCAAGCAGCCTAGAGACACATCCAGGCTGGCCTTGAATGCCTCCAGGGATGGGGCATCCACAGCCTCCTTGGGCAACCTGTTCCAGTGCGTCACCACCCTCTGTGTGAAAAACTTCCTTCTAATATCTAACCTAAATTTCCTCTGTCTTAGTTTAAAACCATTCTCCCTTGTCCTATCACTACCCACCCTTGTAAACAGCCATTCCCCCTCCTGTTTATACGCTCCTTTCAAGTACTGGAAGGATACAATGAGGTCTCCCTGGAGCCTTCTCTTCTCCAAGCTAAACAAGAAAATTGAAGAAACACATTCTATGATAATGGAAAGACACATTTGCATATGGAAGACAATTCAAACTTCTCTTTCCACCATTTCTCCCCTCATTGTTTCTCACTGCTTCTTTGTTCTTCTGTCATCTCAAATTTCTCTTGATGTTTGTTAAACACTAAGTATATTTCAATGCATAAGTGGTGGATCCCAGAATGTACCTCTGAGAATCAGCATGTTATTATAACATCATGAAGATCTCAGTAACTGCAATTCTGCCTTGACTGGGTCCTGGGCTGTCCATGCTGTAGCTGTTTGCAATAATGCATCATTTAAGGAAAAAACACATTAAAAAAATTACCTACAGTACTACCACTCTTTTCTAAGCTGTGGCAGTTGGCAGAAGAGAATTGGATGAGTCACTGACACTCCTTCCATGTGCAATAGCTAAAATCTCTCCTTGGGTGCAAATTCCACTTGTCCACAATCATCTGAAGTGCAGGTTGGAAGTGAGTTGAACCAGAAATAGAAAGTAAAATAAGAATGAGTAAGTCCATCTGCTGAAAATTATATGCATTCTCAAGTGATGTAACTCAGACAGAATTTGTTATTTTGCTCTCACACATTTAACCTTTGACTCCTCTGTTCTGTTCAGTTCCATTCTATTCTGTTCAAGGAATGCAAATATCTTCTTTTTTCTGGAAATATGGGCTTCATAGAGCTGGCCCATAACAATGATTATCAACTCTTTTTTTGAGTTATTACGGTCTTTGTGAAATGCTTTTATATTTGATGTGTTATGACCAGTGCAGGTTAAAGCTTAAGCTATATCCCTACAACACTGTGTGTAAGAGCAACGTTCCTCTTCAGTGGATTATAGCTAAGCATTTCAAAATGTGTGACCTTTCTTTTCCCTAGCACAAATATACACTACAACAACACACATACTATTCCTGAAAAAAATAACTTTCTCTTTTTTCTCCAACAGAGTAACAGAAGTGATCTCCATGCTGTGATGATGGACTGTAATTCATCTCCTCCATACATTTAAAAGTTGTCCATTTCTTCAAGGTTATTTTTTTTGTCTAATCAGTGCAGTGAAAAGCAGAGCTCTGAAACATTGGCAAGATTTCTGTTGTCCAAATTATGTTATTCTAGGAGATACAGGCCTTTCAGCACATTCAGAAGAGTGAAGGCTGGTTACCCAATATTGTTATTAATGATCTTTCTAGAGGCAATATATTCAAATAATACAGTTTGCCCACCAAAGTTTGGATTTATTGAGATTGAAAGATCTGAAGCACTGATTCCTACCTATGGTGGGCATAAGAGCTGCATAGGTGATTGTGCATTGAGGTGTATGATTTATGATCAAAGAGCTGAAGTCTGCTATGGTAGGAGGGACAAATCTTTAATGATACTTTCCTTCGATGGAATGCAGAGGTGCAGACTTCAAGGGTATGAAAGAAACTCTTTACATAAAGGAAGTTCTATTGAATATAACTCTCTTCATTTTCTTCATTATGAGACAGTGTTTTGGTTTTGTTTTTGTTTTTGTCCCAGACTGTATCTGTTGTGGAAAAAGTGATTCAAGGGCAGCAGAGGGAAAACTGGACATCGCTGAAGAAGACAGATGAGATAATTAATTCTGGAATAAAAAATGCATGTTTTGAATATAACAGTAATGCTTTCACCAACTGCTCTTCTCTCCCTCATGAATTTAGGCAAGTCAATGACATCTATGCTTGCTTAATTATAAAGCTTCATTATTTCCTATACCACGAAGTCTGCTTTTTGTTTTTATAGAGGCTTGGCATAATATTTTTTTATAAATGCCAAGAACTATTCCAGTTAGCTTGTGGGTAATAGTGATCAACTATTACTATTACTAAGAAAGAAGTCATCTGAAGTCATATAGCTTTGACTTGTGCATAGGTCTGCTGAGTTGCCCGATGCCTTCTTCCTGATGAGCAACAATCAACCAAACTGTCTCTAACTGACCATGAGGAGAACATCCAATTATCCTGCAGCATCAGAGGCATGATATATGCACGTGTATATATAAACTACATTTTGCAGTCTGGAGACACAGAGGGTATATATAATCAGACTATTTTTTACCCTTTTCAGTACTGGCTGGCATTTTCTGAATGGAAAGTTTAAAATGCACATTCTTCCAAGCAGGACAACCACAGAATGGTTTATTTTTGCAGCAAGTATTTTTGGAAATGTATCCCTTCTCTTTCACATTCCTTATGCTAATGTTCTTTAAGCACCAGTTTAAATACATATCACCACTGGCTCCTTCTTTTAATTGAACTTCCAACATTTCTAGACAATGTTCTGTACTTTCCTTACAATGCTGCATATTCTTGTATCAGACATTTGTATACTTACTGGAACACTGTGCTTGCTCCAGAATTATCTGGCAGTCCTGCTTCAGTCTATTTATTCCATCACATGATTGTTTTAGTGTTGTTTGAAGCACTATTTTGGAGCCAGACATAATCATATTATACAGTTCCTCACCTTATTAACTGACAGAGAACTGTTCCCCATTAGACAATTGATCCTGGGCAGATGAAGCCATTAAAAACAGTACTAATTAGCTGAATAGTGGAGACAGTAATACAGGCTGCATCACTTCCTTTCATGCTTAGGGAAGTTCATTTTCCAGACAAATAATAATTGATATGTAGTCTTCCTTAATTGTGGTTGTTAACAGCTAGTATTATAATGACAGGCTGACAATCTCTGTCTAGCCTATTGTATGCTTATTTCTAAATCCAAGAACCACTGAATAAGGTTTTGGTTTAACTTGAACTTTGCAGAATATACTGTAAATGTCATTATAATGAGAGTTGGGCAGCTAACCTTAACTTATGAGTTATTCCTTATATGTACATGTCTCCAGGTGTCAGCTGTTTGTTTTGGAAGACTAGGTGCCCATAATTACATGGAATTATAGCATGATAGATTAGAAGAAAAAAAAGCCCAACAGATGGTTTGAATAGGAATCCAAAAAAATTCTATATTAGATCTGTAAGTAGGAACACTAGGCATCCAACTAAATTTCAGTTTACTAACTGTAACCTACAGGGTTAGAAAATCATGTAGATTAAGCAAAAGAATGCTTTTATTTTCTTCTCAAAGAAGTGTGTTCAGTTTTTGAAGATCTACGTGCATATATGCACTTGTATATATATGTGCTTGTGTATACAAATGTAATGCATATATCATATTTATTACAGGATGTTGGTAGAATTCTCTATAATTTAGTTTATAAAGACATGTTCATTGTTATCCTTTATTTTCAGTCATAATTATACAGTTGTTTTTTTTTTAAATAAAAATTCTAGGTAAAGGGTGATATTTGTTCCTTCAGGTATTCCTTCAAGTACATCTGTCCTAAAATTCAACTACAGAAAAATCATGGTAATATCAGAAAACTTAGTTTCATCAAGAAGAATTAGCATGTGAAACAGCAAGCATTAAAGGCCTTTAGTTGATTCAGTAAAATTGCTTTTGAGGTTAAATGATTATAACCTTCTAAAAATTGTTGAGTTTTAAAACCTTTTTCTCCTTTTGTAAATGTTTAAAAGAAAATGAACTAAAAAAACCCAACCAAACAAAAAAAAAACCCTTACTCCAGGAAGACTGAATACATTAAAAGTAATAAGTGAGAGAGATTAAAAGATGATAGCTAAAAATTTGAAATATTAAATCTCCGACAATAACTGGCTAAATATATTGAGTTTCTCACTATTTCCAATGTTGTCCCTCCACTTGCTGTTCTTCTGTTATCAAAGTGTCCCATATTTTTGGGCTTGGGGAGGAAGTCTGTAGTTTTAGAATAATGTTCTGAGTTAGTTGCTTTGGATTTCATAGCTGTCTGCAAGATCTTACATAGATCACTGACAGCCAGATTCCCCTTGCTTCATTTATTTGGAAAGTCAGTCCTATTAAAACCTGTTGATGAAATTCTGGCCATGTTGAAGTCAGTGGCAAGACTCCAATTAACTTTAAGGGAATTAGGATTTTCTGTTAAGATTCTAGTCTTCTGTATATATCTAAACAAGCAGTTAAACATAGTGCTATCTTGCTCCACAAGATGAAGTTTGCCATTCATTCACATTACAAGTATTCAGAAACAGGATAAGTGACAACTTCATCACATTCTACAGATTTCAGAGGAGGGAAAGAGCTTGACCCTAATTATCATCTTGGCTTGTTAGAGTCTTCCATTCATATGGTCTTGATCATTCAGGCACATGCAGGGAGGGTGTAAACTTTCCATTATTTAGACATCAAAAAATACTTGGATTTAAGCTTTTCTACAGTGAAGTGAGTTTCCTACTTTTTTTTTGACATTATTACTTTTTCCTGCCCATCCTTTACTAAAGTGAAAGTTTTGTCTTGATGAAAAAAGGGAAATTTTCCCTTTAACTCAACAAAATTACTAATTTTTCCTCAGGTGCGCAAACTCACTTGAAGTCACTGGTCTGACTTTGGCTTCAGTGGATTTTTGATTCAGCTCATATGCTATTGGCAGAAATAAATCAGCAGTGAAGAAGGAGAAAGTGTATGTGAAGACAAAAACAATGATACTCTTCTACAACACAGATGATTGTGATTCATAATGCTGGGTGCATCTGGGATGTTTTTTTTTTCTCTCTTTGAAGGAAGACACATGGAAACATTCTGAATATTTTGAATATTTGATAAAATATGAGAAGAATACATATACAGGTATGTAGACACATATGTGATCATAGTAAACAATTCTTTACTGATTTGGGACCAATTCTTTACTGATGGGGTCAAAAAAGTTAATTGATTCTGATAGTATTTCAGAGACATCTTTTGTCCTTCAAGCGTGGAAATGGCTGTAGGAGTTTGTGTATCGTGTATTTTGACATGTAACATACTTTTCTATTTTTTGCATACTAAATCCAAATTTCTCAGTGTCCAATTTTTCTATTTTATGCCATTTGTGTTATTGATATGAAGCCAAATATTACCTGGAAAGCCGTGTGCTGAAATCAAATTAAAAAGTATAGTAATCTAGTGCAAATTCCTCAAAGGTGAGAGCACAGGGGCCTTGTCATTCTAAGAAACTGTACAATAGGAAACTCTCCTGATATATGTCCAAATTAGACAATATTTCTGGCTGTTAACTAATCAGAAAATCTTGCATCAAATACAATCGTTCCACAACCCTACAGAAAGTCAAGTTAAGCTGTGTAAGCTTTTTTTACAAAAAGGGCTGGAGAAGGATGGAGAACCAAGAGAAGCTGTTTACTCATGCACAGGTAGAAGAGTGCCATGCCAGCCATGCTAAATGGTTTCTTGTGTTCTTGCTTGCATAATAAGAACTGGCATAGTTTCTTTTCAGTGGTCACATTTTTAGAGATCCATTTATAAATTAATTTAACTTGGGAAGAATATAACCTGCAGAAATGTGGGTAATTCATAAATATCTTTATAGCTGTACCTATTTCCATGGAAGTGATATCAAAACTAGTTGTTCAATTTACTGTGAAATAATAGTAATAGTAGTAGTAATAATAAATAATAATACAAAGACTTTCTTAAGCTTGCTAGATCAGTTAGTGTAAGTTGTATTAGCACGAAGATGACAGAAACAATACTGGTTTATACCTCTGTAAATTGACCCAATGACTTAAATTGATCATTAGAAGTCTTTGCTACATTTTAATATTCATTGTCTTTTTGTCATCCATTACAATTACATTTTCTTTGATGAAAATATCAAGGAGGAAAGAATACAGGTAGGTTTCAGTTTTCACAACTTCAAAAAAAAAGGGGAAATGACTCAGTGTATGTGAAGTGCTCTGAAAGAAATGCCACCAATTTTATTAGGTTGGCCCAATACACCAGAGGTGAATGTTGGTGGTATGGCAGTAGAGGTTGAACCTTCCTGACAGTATCTTATTACATTTTGTTGCAGTGTGACAGATGATAGCAGAGGGGCAGTCTGACAAAATGGCATGAAAGTGTCATGACAGTGTATATGAAGAGATGTATATAATTAAGTTCCTCCATGTAGAAAAGATTGTACCTATTGACATTCATTGACACTTTCTGAGCTCCTATAGAGACAAAATAGTCAATGTGAGCACAGTGAGGTGGTGAGTGGTACTTTTCAGCATCGATGACAGTGATGTGAAAGACAAGCCATGTTCCAGACAGCCATGCACAGTATCACGTCATGAAATTACGAGTGTTTCAATCAGCTCATCTGTGTGAATCTGTGTGAATTACAAGAAAGGAACTGTATACAGAGCTGAATATCAGCTACAATGCACTGAAATGATGATGACAACATTAGAATATCGCAAAGTTGGTGTCAGATGGGTTGTACAAATGTACACGCAAAAACAGCAAGAACATTGTATGGAAGTTTGTCAGGAGCTATTGAAAGAATAAAAGGCTGTAGGTGACAGTTTCCTGGGTCACATAATTACTGATAATGAGACATGATGTCACCACCTTTCTCTTGCACCTTGATAACACCAGGCCCCAGACCAGGTTGAAGACCGTGAAGCATTGCCAGTCTAGGCTTGACTGTACTACCACACCCATCATATAGTCTGGAGTTGGCACTTTTTCACTTCCATCTCTTAGGGCTGGTGAAAGATTGACTGCATGAGCAACATTTTCCAAGCAATGATGACATCACAGTGTCTGTGAAATAGTGGGTCTCATCCGCTGGTGAAAATTTTTGCAAGTATGCAAGTATGCAGGCTCTTGTCCATCACTGGCAAAAATCCATAACTAATGCTAGTGGCTATGTTGAAAACAGAGTTTTGTAGCTGCTTTATCAAACAGTGTTATTCTACCCTTTGCATCGTTGCAGTTTACAAGGAAATAAATGAGTTTTTACTTTCCAAGCAGCCTACCTAATAAGAATCTTTTCCCAGTGACAAGAATCACAAAAACCTCAAATATATGCCTAATATATGGCCTCACTGTCTGGATCAAACTTCTAAGGTTAGTTATTTCTTTAGAGGAAGTTCACTGATTTCACTTTTCCTCATGATTTTCTCACATGTATTACTATGTTGTCTATTTTTCCCCCCTTTCGCAGTGTCAATCTTTCTATTGCATAGTACTCTTCTTTCTGACCTAAAACAACTGAAATCAATAAAAAAAAGGCAGTTCTGAAAAGAAAAAAAGAAGACGCTTCTCAAAAAAATGGTGGTCACTGTGTCTACGTAGGCCTTTCTCTTTGCTAGTTGTGGTGTTGATATCGATGGTGTTTTCAATCTGCCTATCACACTGGTCTAAGACTTTCAACACATCATTTCTCACTGTCTGTCCCCTACTATTTCTCCTAGTTGTCATTCAAATTGTTCCACTCAGAGAACAAATAAATGCATGCCATGAAAACTAGCAAGATGATATAATGAATGAGTTACAATAAATGCCCCCAGCATAAAACAATTATGTACCTGCTATTGTCAAAAACATTCAACATTCCCTTTGTTGAAAAGGAAACAGCTATAAATTATTCACTAGGGCACTGAAACCCTTTTCTTCTTTCTTTCTTTCTTTTTCTTTTCTTTTTTTTTTTTGGTTGCTTCCAATTAATTTTTCCCTGAACATCCCTAGGTATTTAGCTGAGGGTAGAAATTTACAATGCAAAGAGTTATAGTTGTTCCTTGGGATTGTCAGACTGAGTATCCAAATTAAAAATAATAAAAAAGTTTACCATATTTTTCTGTTGATAACCAGAATTCAGTTATAAAAATATAATTCAAGATTGGTGTACCTTATATGTGTTCAGGGGTAAATATAATCTTTTAACCCGGGGATCCTCTCAATCCCAGTAACTCCCCAATATCCACCATTCTCACCTCTCCTTCTCATTTCAGAATGTATCCCAACTTCATGCTTTCTTTATTTCCTTCATGACATTTGTTGTGGTTTATCACTGAATACAGACTTCATGATGAAATATTGAAATCCTGAAAATTTTCAAGAAACACTTTTAAAAAGAATTACTGAAGGTGCAGATTGTACAACAACTATGAAAACAAAAAGGTTTTTTATATATATACCACCCCAAGTCAGAAGCTTCCTGCCAAACTATTTTCATGCTACTGAGTCCCAGAATAAAGGCAACATGCTAAGTTAATGTCCTGTACTTACTAAGGAAGCTGTGGGATTAGACCCAAATGGAGCACCCAGAATAATTTAAAAAATGACAACAACTAAATTCTGTCTTTTTATTCAGGAATGGAAGTGTGATCATTTTACTGTCAACAGTATTCCATTTTATCCCAAAGGTGGACCAAAAAAAAAAAAAAAAAAAAAAAGCCTAAAACAGTGATATCAGTGATTCTAGATGGCACTAAAATGTGCCAGCAAAAAAGCTGTCTGTAATTCTGCTTCTGTTAAAACTTTAGTTCTTGTGCCCTATACTGGATGTGGTTGTCTATATAGAAAGAGAGGTGCCCAGCAGGATTTGTTGATTTGTAGATTTCCAGGTGCAGAGGAAACATATTCAGAGTGGGCCATGCAAGCATACACAAATGTCGTAGATTTCCTGTCCACCTCTCCAAGCCGAAAGCCTGTATCTCTGTATCATTTCTAGTGTGTGGTTGCAACAGTGGATTTTACAACTCAGCTATAAATGTTAGTTGGGACTTTCTGTGGTAGCCTGAGGCTTAAATGAGGAATGGCCTAGGTTAAATTCACATGGAATGCATGAACTGTGCCATTAACCTAAGAGCCCTATAGAAGCAGGAAAAAACTGCAATTACTTCCCAGCAGATTCCAGACTGTTCAAAGTCATTCTCTGATTCACATACAGCATCTGAAGAGGAAGTGAGAGGCACCTGTATCAGCAGAGAAAAGCCAGTCTGATTCATTGACAGAGACCCTGCAGTCCTGACAAGCCGCAAGTATAAAACCCCAAGACAAGAAAGCACAAAAAAACAGAGATGCATTTGTTTTCATTTGGTTTTATCAGGACACTTTTAAATTATTTTTGAAATACATTATTTGATAGAAGCTGGTTAGATATATGCTGGTTTGCTCAGAATCAACATCACTAATGGTTCACTAAAAGGAAATTCTGTCCTCCAAACTGCCAAAAGTCATCAGACATTAGTCAGAGATGTATGGTATAACCTTGGCTCATCAGACACCTCTGCTTTAATTCCCTTTGTAATCTTATGATATTACGTGTGCAAGCTGAAGAGTGCAATCAGTTTATGAAGGATGTTACATGAGGTGGTTGCTTGTGGTACCAGCAGACTAACCTCAGTGACCCAGGAGGTCCCTCTTGGTTTTGCATTGCTTGTAATTAAAGCTGCTCTAAGAGCAGTGAAATTTTGGGAGTAAATTAGCCCCGCTGCTGTACTTCATTAAGCACTGTTCACTGCCTGCACCAGAACTGTCCTTTTGTTAAGTCAGTCACTGTGGGGAATAGAACACAGGTTCTGGATGTAGAAAAAATAGCTCATCTATCAGTATCTCCATTTGATCCACAAAGACCTCAATTATAAGAGTTAATAGTATTTAGTGTGCAAAGAACGAAGTAGACTCCTGGGTCTTTTTGCTGTTTGTTTAAAGATGTATTTTTTTAAATGATGAACATTTAATATTTGCATTTTTTTCTTTTCCTAAAAAAAAAAAAAAAAATCCTAAATATTTGAAATAATTGGGTTATTTGTTTGTGTTCAGCTGAGATTTTGTTTAATGAGATACATAAGCAAAACAAAATAATAAGAATTACATTGACAGTTTTCCTCCTCCTTCAGTTGAAAAATACTGTCTGTGAACCCGTCATGAATCTGTTCTGTAAAATTCAAATGTCTGAAAATTGGAGAATAAATTATTTCTCCCAATGAAGCACATTTGATTTTTTCTTGAAGACAGTGTTTGATTTCCTGAATCACATATTTTAGGAAATAAATTATTAAATGAAAATTTTTGGCCTAGTCCTACTTACTAGTCCTGTTAATCATCATGATACAGGCTAAGAATTACAGTTGCTAAAAATTCTGAATAAATAATCTGAATGTAATCAAATGAATGCGTATTTTTCCAGGAATGTTACAATGAATAATTTTCAGGAGAACCACAGGTATTTTGAAGTTCAAATGAATAAATGGTTTATGCAAAAAGGAAAACACTTTTTAGGAGTCCAGTTTTTAAGCGTTATTTATTCATTTGTCTGAGAATGAAAATAAACCATAAAGAAATAAATGTATAATAAACTTGGATTAAAATGTGGCATACCAAATTCAGTATTTCCAGAAATGAAATAGCATTAAACTTTTACTTGCTTAAATCAATACTCAGTCCTGAAAAAGTATATGCTACAATTGGTAAACAGATTCATCAAATCTACTAAGGCTCTTCTAAAATTCCATATTATTTGTGCACAGCCTCCAAAAAAAAAAAAGTCATAACAAGATGTTCGCCTCAGATTTTGGTTAAAGTTGAACTGAACTTTTTTGTGTAGGCAGGACAGCTCAAGCAACTTTATACACTATACAAAAGCCAATGCTCTGCTTAGTCGTATTGGCTCCTTGGCCCTTTGCTTCTTTATTTCTTCATAACAATGCCTACATGTGAGTTTTGCAACCATTAAATGTAATTAATAGCAGGACATTGCTGGAAAGTTAGACATAATTTATTTCTTATTTTTTTCTGTGCTAAAGATCAAGGGGCTATATCCTTTTTTCCTTCTTCCGCCATTATACATGCAGAACTATAGGAGAATGGACCCTCTGGGACAGCTCTAATATCCGGTATGCTGCTGCCTCCCAGATCCTTATTATAAAAAGCTTTCTACTCGAGCCAAGCTGTGAAAAGGCTCATGCAGTACTGGCTGCAAAATGAGCAACTTTGATTACGTAGTCCCCATCAAGAGTAAGGTTATAAGTTAGCAAATTGAATTCCTGAACAAGACCTATTCATCTAATAAATCTGAATAGCAAGTGTTTTCAAGGAGATTACAGCACGTTTCTGGGCAGTAAGAAAAGATGATGCGTTTGATGGAGAGTTTTGTCTTGACTTTATCTGTTACAAAAATTAGAGCTAAGTGAATTTTTCTATGAATATTAAATCAAATTTTAGAAGGACCACAAGTATTTAGGAACACAAATGAGTGAACAATTTGTACCAGAAACAGAAGACATTTTCTTTTAATGCTTTCAGACAGACGAAGATGAAGTGATTAATTTTGAAGACATCAGAACAAAACCCTTTTTTTTCTCCGTCAAAATGAACTTTTCTATTTTAATACTGAGCTGAAAGTAAATAAAAAGATGTGTGCCTCGCTCTAGCAGACTCCAACCTGCAGTAAAATCCTGCTGCAGTCAATATCTTTATTAGATCCTTTTTCAAATTGTCAACTAAGAAGAAGTTGGGATGTTTTAAAGGGGATGTTTTATGGAACACATTGTTATGACATTGGTACATCTTGATCTGTTCATGATGCCTAATTTTGTAATTTGCTTGTAATCAAGACAAAGGACCTCTTCCTTTTGTACTAACCCATCTAGAGGAACTCATGACTCCACAATTTTCTTCTGTGGCAAAAGTTACAAGTTTCGGGTTTTCTGGCAGCAAAGCAAACCAAATTATAAGGTAGGATAAGGATGAAAAAACAAAGATTTCAGAAACCATCCTTTTCTCCACCCTGTATGAAGAACAGCATTACTTGTAGCAAGGAAACTGTGTGGAAGAACTATACCATATTCCGTGGGAGAAGGGGATGCACTTCTCAGTGAAAGAGAAGAGCCTGGAAATACTGTCATTTTAGGAAACAGAAGGGGAAAAACCTCAGATTTGTCCTCAAGCAACTTGGAAGGGCTTCTCCAAGAAGGTAGCGTGGCCAATAGCCCATCATGACACGAGTCACACAACTGGTGCACAATGATTGAAGGCTACAAGATTTTTAGAAAAGATTGGCAAGACAGGAAGGGCAGAGGAGTTTCTGTCTATATTAGAGGGTGAATAGGTTGCAAAGAGCTGTCTCTTGAAAATAGCTATGTGTACAAACTGGGAGAAGAACTCATAGAGAGTGGAGAAGGACTTGGGGATCCTGATGGATGAAAAGCTGGACGTGATCCAACAGTGTACTCTTGCAGTCCAGAAGGCCAACTATATCCTGGGCTGCATCAAAAGAGGAATTGCCAGCAGTGTGGGGGAGGTGATTGTCCCCCTGTACTCTGCTCTCGTGAAGCCTCATCTGGAGTACTGTGTCCAGGTCTGGGGTCACCAGTACAAGAAAGATGCAAAGCTTTTTGGAGTGAGTTCAGAAGACCGTAAAGATTATCAGAGTGCTGGAGTACCTCTCTGATGGAGAAAGGTTGAGCAAGATGGACTTGTTCAGCTTGTAGAAGAGAAGGCTCCAAGGAGACCACTTTGCAGCCTTCCAGTACTTAAAGAAAGCTTATAAGCAGGAGGAAGACAGACTTTTTATGTGGTCTGATATTCATAGGACAAGAGGCAATCGTCTTGAACTAAAAGAGGGGAAATTTAGATTAGGTATCAGGAGATCTTTTACTCGGAGGGTGGTGAGGCACAGGAACAGGTTGCCCAGGGAAGTTGTGGATGCCTCACTCCTGGGGCTGTTCAAGGCCAGATTGCATGGGACCCAAGGCAGCTTGAGCTAGTGGTTAGCAACCCTGTCATAGAGTCATAGAATCATAGAATCACAGAATCATAGAATCATAGAATCATAGAATCATAGAATCATAGAATCATTGAATCATTGAATCACTGAATCATTGAATCATAGAATGGCTTGGGTTGGAAGGGACCTCAAGGATCATCAAGCTCCAACTCCCCTGCTGCAGGCAGGGCTGCCAACCTCCACTTTTAATACTAGGCCAGGCAGGAAGGTTGGAAGTAGATGGCCTTTAATGTCCCTTCCAACCCAAGCCACTCTGTGATTCTGTAATTCTACGATTCTATGATTTTATGATTTTATGATTCTGTGATGCCTCAGATCTGTGTTTTATGTGTAGTACAGTTCACAGTATTTTCATATTGGGCTCTACTCTGCTGTGGACAATAAGTACAATAACAGTAAACTCCCTGCTCTGGCAGTAGGTACTGGAAAGGAAGATAAATTCAGGTATTAGGTGAATTATAACCTTTCCTTCCCTTCCCTCTCCTTTCCTTACTTTCCCTTCCCTTCCCTTCCCTTTTCAGCAAGCCCAGTTTATTTAATTTTCCAAATGTTAGATAGATCGTTAAAATGCCTTTTCAGTGTATTTGTTTTGGTTGTAATTAACAGTTTTAGACACGGATGTCTTAAATTGTAGCTCCAGATGGAGTGATTTTGAAAAGAAGGAGCTATAGAACGAAAAATATACAACTTAAGATAGGGGTTGTCCATCTTGCCTTTGGATTCTCATAAGCTAAAACAATTTAAACTCACACAGTTCTACTATGCTTTTATAATTGACTTATCGGGATGGAACTTTAGTCTTACACATCTGTGAAACAGATCTCCTGTTCTGACACTGCAGAAGGCATTTTGTAACCACTTCAGCCAGGCTCTAAAAGCTCATTAAACTCTTAATTGAATACAGTTCATAATATAAAAATCCTCACTTCTGTTTCAGTCAAATGCAACCTTAGCTTTTCCTCCTTGCAAGATTAAAAAATGTCTAGTCACTGAAGCATCAATTAGGCAACAGGGAGAGCACAGTTGTTCATGTTATCTCATGGACTATGATGGAAGGAAAAATAGCTTCAGACCCTAAAATCTTTTGACTACCTGTGGAAAGGTAAGTGCAAAAGAACATCAAGACAAGCTATTGCTGAGCCAATTGAGCTATTTGTTGAAAGGCTGAAATGGTAATAATTTAATATAATAAATATTGCAGAAAGGCCTTAATTGATATACAGAGGCAATATATCTCAGTGCCACAATTCAGTCTCACCCTCTAATATGGGCTGATGTATTTATTTTTGTTATTTATGTAGTGTGTAGGCAGCATGATTTTGAAATATGGCTTTGAGAACAAAAAGATTCAGAGTAACTTTGGGAATGAATTAAAAGGGACAAATCAGAATCTCTTAAAGCTTTCTTCCCCAGTGAATTGCTTATGTACTGTTTAATGGTCTTGTCTGACACCTCTTCATATTTTTTTGATAACTAGCTATGGCTTTTTTGTATAACTCTTTCCTACTGCTTTAATAATGTGTTTATGAATTTCTGGCTTGTTATTTACTTACATAGAGTAAATCTCATTGAGTTGAAGATTTTGTTCTCTAATTTGGGAAGGCAGCTCATGATCTCAGGATAAGTCTTCATATTTCTCTTAACAAATGAGTAGAATATTCAAGTCTCAGCCTCGTCCTTTCATCACAGAAGAGAAAAAATGTTATCATAATGTATCTTGGGTATCCTATCTTTCTTTATATATTACATATAAGTCTTACGCTGTATTTTTCTTCTATTCCTGGATATATGGAAAAGGTTATTCACAATAACATAAAAAATGAGGCTTTTTGTATTAGTACTACATTATTCATTATTCTACTGGTTTACTGGAAGAACAAATGCTGTAGTTTCCTTTGCTTTGAAAGTAAATACTTGTTGTAGTTTTACGGAAGAAGGTATAAGGGAGAGGAACAGTTTACATACCTAAAAGAGAAGAGCTGCTATAGATTTAACATCTCTTCAGACTGCACACTGCAGTCCTACTCATGGCATGTATCTCCTCTAATTTTCAGAATTACAGTGCAACATCAGGAGAAGCTGACAAATAAGATTACCTTGTAACAATGTTTTTGTTCAAAATAAATACTTCTCATCAAAGACACTGACTACAGCAGGGCAGAAAGGATATGTGTGGTTTCAGATTTTGCTACATTTCATCCAAAAAGACATAGCAAATGCAGAGTTTTTGTATGAAACTGCACATTCCTGTGGATGCAATGCGACAACTGGTGAATCTTAGGCATTAGAGGTGATTTGGTAGAAATGATCCAGCTGGCAATACTAGCATCAAGAAATTGAGAAAATAAGGTCTCACTTGTAATCTCTTTCCCTTATGCGACTGTAGATGTGTGTATGGAATAACAGTTTTATTAAATGAAAATGCATCAAGGTTGCTCCAAAATTAATGCCTCCAATTTAATTTCCATGGAAACTACAACAGATACAAAGAGCACAATAACAGCATTTGAGCAAATTCTCAGCAATAAAACACTGTTTTTCAACATAATCACCATCATTACTTATGCATTTTTGCTTTTCAACATAATCACCATCATTACTTATGCATTTTTGCAAGGGATGAACAAGAGTCTGCATGCCATGCTCATAAAAAGTCTTCATGGTTGTTTGGAATATGGCTTATCTTTCATGTCTCTATTGCCACTGCTGTAAAGCACCACCCACCACCTCACTGTGCTCACACCCACTGTTTCATCTTCATAAACATTCAGCAAGCATCATTCAACCATAGAATCATATCATGGCTTTGGTGGGTTGGAAAAGACCTCAAGGATCATCAAGTTCCAACCTCACTGCTGCAGGCTGACCTGCCTCCACATTTAATACTAGACCAGGCTGCCCATGCCCCAAACGAACCTGGGCTTGAACACCTTCAGGGATGGGGTGTCCACAACCTCTGTTGGCAGGCTGTTCCAGCATCTCACTACTCTCTTTGTAAAGAACTCCCCTTGTTATCAAACATAAATCTTCCCTCCCTCAACTTAAAACCATTTCCCCTTGTCCTGCTGTTATCTACCCTTTCAAAGAGTTGACCCCCCTCCTGTTTATAGGCTCCTTTAGGTACTGAAAGGCTGCAATGAGGTCACCCTGCAGCCTTCTTTTGTCCAGGCTGAACAAGCCCAGCTCCCTCAGCCTGTCTTCGTAGGGGAGCACCAACCCTCTGATCATCTTAATGGCCTTCCTTTGGGCCCTCTCTAACAGCTCAACTCACTGTCTTTCTTGTATTAGGGGCCCCAGACCTGGACACATGTCAATGGGTGCCACTTTTTCTGCATGGTGGAATTCATTGACGCACCTTTGCTTCATACGCACTTCCATGTTAGAAGCCATTTTGTCAGACTGCCCCTCTGCTGCCATTTATCACACAGCAACAACATGTAATGGAATACTGATGGGAACATTCAGTCTCAATTGCCATACCACCAACACCTGCCTTTGATGGTGTGGGCAGACATAATAACATGGGAGGCATTACTCATCTTTTGATTGTGAATCAAATCTCAGGGTTTCACTGTGATCTCTCAGTGTTTTTCCAGATACTGTTTTCTGGGTGAGAATAATAAACAATATATTCATTGGCTAATAGAATTTATTAGAAGGGATACATTCTGGGGGAAAGAATAGTATGGCATCCAGCTGATGACACCAAGCTGAGTGGTGCAATTTGACATGCTAGAGGGAAGGGATGCCATCCAGGAAGACCTGGACAGACTTGAGAGGTGGGCCCATGCCAAGCTCATGAAGTTCATCAAGGCCAAGTGCAAGGTCCTGCATCTGGGTCAGGGCAATCTCAAGCACAGACACAGGTTGGGAAGAGAAATGACCATGATTACTCTCTCTAGCCTGACCCACTGTGAGGACCTGAGTGCTCTGTGAAGCTCAACTTAAATGTGTGCTAGGATCCTGATGATCTGCTGATGTGGGTGCCATCTGTACAAGCTCATCACAATAACCCCTTTCCTTTATTATTATTTTTGATGTTTCCACATCTATATATACTCAGTTACTGTCCATTCATATAAATTTTAACTATATAGTTATCTATATAATTAGATAATTAAAACAGATAATTAGATTATAAAGCTAGGAGATAAAACTACATCTATTCTTTCTGATGGCTGAACTCCATAAAATGTTGCAAGTTGAATGCTGTATTAATGACTTTTAGGACTTCTGTGATTCTTAGTAAATATTTAGGATCCAGATACAATAATTTACATTTTTCTTGCATAGTGGCTTACCTTTAAGCCACATGAATAACAAGATGCATGACCACATTCAAACTGCAGTAAAAACTGTCATACATACTCTAACTTAAGCCAGGAAGAAAAGGTTAATTTTGTGCAAACAACAGAAGAAACTGGAAATTTTATTACCATAAAAAAAAAATAAAAAAAAAAAAAAACCATATATATATATATATGTACTTCAGAGCAAAAACCCACCTAATGTATTTCTGGACATAGAACAATGCCTACTAAATCCCTACTGTTCCCCTAGATACATAAGAAACTGTTGTAAATGCCTGATAAGGCCTACTGCATTTAGGGCTTTATTTGGAGGAATGAATTTTCATTCAACAGATGAGAAGAGTTCCTATTATCATGTTGATGAGATTGCTATTTAAAGAAATGTAAGGCACATCTGTTGAACAGGCACATTCTGTAAATCTAAATAAGCAAAATAAATTAAAAGAAATCCTAACATGTCACTATAGCTTCAGGAAATCCTTCAGGTATGCACTAGATTTTAAGATTCAAGGAAAAACTTTTTTCTTTTTTTTTTTTTCCTAACTGTATATGATAAAATTAACCATCGAGGACATGACTAAGGCTGTCACAGTGTAAACACATATATGCACATTCATTTATACATACATTATTTTGAAAAAAATCTGCTTTTAATAATTACCTGCTTCTGGGCCTGCTCAGCATCAATGCATGTATATGGTAATCCATATATATACATATTCACAGTAATCAGTACATTTCCATGCTGCAAATTACAGTTTTAAATAAATCATAATGAAATTGGAAGCAAGATAGTCTTTGAAAAGGTAAACAGATTTGATGTTTTTTATATTATTATGTCATTTAAATGACTGTGTATGATAATTAAATACCAAGTTTATTTTTTATTTATTGTTCAATTGATTGCTCTTGCTTTAGACCTCTCAGAGATTGTTGGAAGAAAAAAGACAAGGGTAGTTTAAAATCAATTAGTTGAATAAAACAAAGCTATCCTGACTAGAAAATGAAGTTCAGGAACTATGTAAATGCATCATGTTTTGGAATTAAAATCTATTCTGAGATAAGTGATGCTAGTCACACAAAGCAGAGAAAAAGCCTCTGATCAAGGACAATTGTACAATGTTAATTTATTGGATCACTCCACTTAGATCTGTCGTGAAAAGTCAGATGATGATACATAAACACTGCTCAAACCAATGTCTGGCATTTTTCTGTAAAATTGTGCATTGCTTTAAGAGGCCACTCTTCTGTTACCGTGCTTCTAACAGCTGATATTTTGTCCACATGTGACATAACCTCATACAGCTAGCTGATCATATATTGTAGAGTGGAAACAACTTTCTTTTGTATCATCTACCCTATAAGGTAGTGATGTCTGACTATCTGTTTGAATTTTGGAGGAACACTTATCTCAGGAAAAAAAAAAAAAAGCAAAAAAAAAAAAACAGATTTTGTTTACAAATCTCTTTATCTGGTTTATTATTTGCAAATTATTGCAAAAAGCTTTTGCAGCTTATTGTTGCAAGTGCTTTTATTTAATGCACTTTCTATAAAACTTGTCAGAATAAACTGAGAAAAAGGTAAGACATAGAAAGGATAGGAATGAAATCAAGAAATAGAGTTAAATATGAAGTGGTATTTCTCTTCCTCCTTTAAAAAAAAAAAAAAAGTTATAGTATGTACAATTACATGAACAATCTAAAATAGCATGTCTGTGCCATAATCTGCTGTTGCCTCTGGTAAGAAACTTTGATGAACTACTACTTTAGAGTTCCAAAATTTTACTTCAGTTCCATGTTCAGGCTTGAAGTTCAACTTGTTGAAATAAATCAGTCTTAAGCAGTTTTAACTTTACAGAATAGTTCTACTCTGTAAGAGTACTAATTTATTCACTCGCTGCTCCAGAAAGATGTGTGTGAAAAACAGAATGTGTGCTTAATGAAATCTGCATATATAAATCTTGCAAATGTAAATAGAAATAAAAAATGTCTAGTTTATATTCCTAGATTAAATCTCCAGTAAAATGGACTCCAAGTTGAGAAGATGTACCAGTAAACTAAGGAGAAATGCTTTACAGGAATGCTCTAGTTCCTCTGGAAAGAGAAGGGATAAATTCTGGAAATTTAGATTCAAGGCAAATCTTAATAGAAATCTAAGCCACAGAAAGACATATCTAATGTACTCAGATAGCCTTAGCTCTGCCCATTAGCGATCCTTTTAAATTATCAGGCAATTATTTTTCTGTAATTGTTTTTGCACAGTCCAATTAGATGAACCCATTCCTGTTGGATTGTTTTCATTTTTATTTTTTGCTACAGTGTCACTACAGTGTGAAGTTATTGTTCTCTGGATCCCTCTGTATCTTAAGTCTTGTTTACCCAAGAGACAGTTTGGAAAAAAATATCTCCATTGATGACACCAATTCAACTGAACAAATGCTGGCAGCAGTGACCGAAGTCTGAGACAGCTTACTGACTGCCAACATCATCTTAGTACTGCCTTAGTTAGGTTTGCTCCCAGCTGGGAGAACTGGCATGGTGTTGAAAAGGGTGTTTATTGTCTATTTCAGAGTTCTATTCTGCATTTAATTGCTGCAATACATCCTTTTTAGGTAGGTGTCTTCAAAGTTTTGTCAGACTGCTGATAGACGGTGGTAGATCTGAGACAAATTGAATAATTTGGGCAACGTAAGAAAGAAAAAACTTTGTGTGTTTGAGTCTTCGGAAATCTTGGGGCTAGATGGGTACTCCAGAAAGGAACACGTTCATTTTATGGCCTCTCTATTTCCTGCCATTATATTAACTTTTCCAGGGGTCCTCTAAGATTTCATGTTAAAGGTTTTGAATGTCTCCCATTCAGATTATTACATACACCAAATATGCGAGGCATTAGGCTTACATTTAGCCAGGATGCAAAGTCATCTTGATATTTAGGCATGGGCAGAGCAGATATTTAGCAATAATCACTTAAGAAATAATTACACTACCTCCTGGCAGCATTTTGGCTAAACTGTTCACTGAAATTCCTATTACAAACTTTTCCCACCCACACTGCTTCCCATAACTCATCACCCAGGAATGGAGTCCCCTAAGCTTGGTTTGGCAGTTGACTCCTTGCTTTTCTTTCTTCTTAACTCCTCTATCCACTCAGGTTTACACCAGAAGTTCTCTCCCTCTGCACAAAAAATCCTGTCTGTACTGCATAGAAAATTCAGTCTGTACTTTTTCCTTGCTCTTCACTCTACCTCAAAACATTTATGGAAAGGACAGCATTTAGATAGGTAGATTTGAGTCACCTTTTCCAAAATGAACTATGAATGGCTGTGTAAGAAAAGAAAACAGATCACCTGAAGTTTGCTGCCTTTTTTAGGATCAAATTAAAATCGCATTTTTCCAGCATTTAGAATTAATGACTATAATTTAACAAAAAGTTCCACGAGTAGATGTAATTAAGTTGACTTGTATTTTATGTCTGTATACATATTTGTCTCAATTTATCCTCATGTCTCTTGTGACCTCAGTTTACTTTTCCTATAAGAACCTTGAGTTCTCCTTCATATTCCAAGTAGTCCATCACAGTATCCTCATCTCCCTGGAATCTTATTGCCTATACCAAAAGGAGAACAATGCCAAGCTGATTTTGAATCGCATCATGTTGATTGTCCTGTTGTGCTGACTGATGAACAACATACCGAGCTCTTGAGTTTGTACTGCTTTTTAAAAATTGTTTTCTCATGCTGAGTTCTTTAAGTCTCCCTCCAACTCAGACACTTTTTCACAGACCTTGTATAAGCTTAACAACTTAGAAATTTTTCAACCCTGTTAAGTTGAGTCAACTAAAATCAGGCAGCGTTGAAAAAAAAAAATAATGGGGGTACTGACAAACAGACAGACACTTGAAAAGCTAGGGTCCTGGGGAGGGAATGTGATTCTCCTTGCCCACTTTCAAGCATAGCTACCTTCTGTATGTGTGGTGAGGGGATGGGTGCATGGTATGGTTGTACATGAGCGTATACTAAGTAAATCCAGGATGATGCTAAACATAGTGACCTAGTTACAAACCAGGTGGAAGGGGAGATGCGAGGCTGAAAGAAGGAAGGGTTCCAGTTTTGTAAACTGAACTGGATGAAGGGAGGTGTGTTTGAATCCCAACATTAGAAATGTTTCTTTGTTTTACATGTAGCAGATTTCTGAGTGGCACTTGAATGAGTAACTAACTTCTAGGAAGTTTGATACCTTTGCATATTTGTCAAAATGCTCATTACCTTAGAAATTATATGATTTTTTTGTTATTATTCAGGTATATTGTTTATATAAAAATAGATATGCAGAATTGAATCCCATCTTTTGGATTAATAAAGTTATAAGATATAATAGAAAAGCAAATTTCATTAGTGTTGCATGAAGAACAAAGATTGTTTCTAATATTGGGGAAAGTTAAAGAAAGAAAATTTCTTATCTGGTTGGCTATTTTAAAGCTCCTTTTTACGAAGACTATCGATACAGTACATGACACCCAGCTAGAATAACTTCATAGGCTAGAAAATTCTCCAACATGCTATTTCATTCTGAGTAGGGGTTTTTCATAACTGTTGTGTTTTTTGTGAAATCTGTGTGTAAATGCATTTTAGTTTAACAAGCAAGTCTGAGATCTCATTTTCTCTCTCTCTTTTTTTTTTTTTAAATGCATTTTTTTAGACACTTCATGACTTCTCTTCCCTATGGAAAAATTTGTGTTGGGTTATTTCATGACTCAGGTTTTCTTTAGCAGTCATAATCAAAAGGGATAAAGAAGGTGAAGGTAATGAAGATCTCCTATCGGCTACCTCTGTTTTTTATTTTAATGTGTTAAGAAATACTTAAAGCTAGTCATATAATTGTGTTCATTTCTAAGTTGAAACAAATATTCTTTGTATAAGGAGAATAAGCATTAATTGACTGTGTCATAAATTAATAGATTATCTCCAGATTCTTGCTATTAACTGCCTCCAACGCCCTCCCCCAAAATCTAATGAGCTGTATAAAGTCTCTGGGGATTTTAATTGATCTTCTGAAGTATTTATCCATAATTTGAAAACACCTGCATCTTTCGAAGGTATTCAGAAATTCTTGAAAGCATTTGGAATAATGTTTTCAGAATGTGTAGTGCTTGGCAGGTGCCAGCTGAGGCAAGTTCTGCAGGTATTAATCTGAACACTATTCACCTTGTTTGTTCATTAAAGTAACTTGTTATAAGCCAAGGTACTTGGAATGCATGCTGCTTAAAGTGGAGTTAAAGCCTAATGAATTGTACAACTGCATAATATCCTAGACCTTTTTCCTTCTAATCTTTGCTCCAGCCAATGACTTGCAGATGTTTCATATGATCCTATCATATATAGAAGCCAAAAGTAACTGCTTTGTGTTGATATAATTCCAATGTCAGATGTTTTCCTTGCTTGCAATATTATTAAATGTAAAAAGGGAGTGCATGCTAATGATATTGCTAAAGGTCATTTTATTGCAAGAAATAAATGAATAAAAATCACAATAAATATGTATGTATTTATGCATATGTATCAAGCAATAAAACTTAGTGAATAGATAATGCAGATTTGTTCCCAAGTTTACTGATTTCATGCTGTATGAAAGTACTGATTTTCAAAAACAAAATGAATTACTAATATTTACAGAATCATGGTATGGTTGAGATTGGAAGGGACCTCTGGAAGTCATCTGGTCCAACCACCCTGCTCAGCCAGACCCAAATACAATCAGTTGCCCAAGACTATATCCAGATGTCTTTTGAATATTGCCAAGGATGTTAACTCCAGAACAATAACTTAAATAATGTTGGCCATTGTTTTTCTCACACAGAAGCAGAATTTGCAAAATATAATTAAATGAAAATAAGGAAAACTTATCTGATGTATGGCCTCTGCAAGTCCACTCATCTTTCTGTGCTTCTCTAACTTTCCAAAGACTCTGTTTATTTAGATTGCAAACTCTTTGGGAAAAGGATGTCTTCCATATGTTTGCATAGTGTTTAGCACAATGGGCCCTATGATCTCAGGTCTTTAGTACAATCCTGCGATACTAATGGTCAGATCCGCCCCTGTAAGTGGCACCGTAATGGAAGTATTAAGCTGAAGGGTCAAAATCTAAGCTATAGAATTTGCCTGAGAGCAGGTAAACACCTCATTGCTCCATATCCTCTGAGGCTATCTATGGTCACTGAATCAGTTGTTCAAATATAATAGGGCCAAATAGCAATCCCTAGCCTCCAAATCAAATGGTGCTCACTGGACTGTGTCTGTACTGCTCAAAATTAGCTCCCAATAAAATAAATTGACCACATTTGTACTACCAAGCACTCAGGCCTGGACCTATTGTGTTATTTCTCTCACCCTAAAAATAATTACCAATTTTTGGAGCTGGTTATTTTAATCCAGAATACTGAGATAATATGAGGTTGTACTGGCAGCTCGTGTCAGGGTCAGCCTTTTTACATGAAACTAAGGGTATACACTACACAACATGGAATGTGGGGATGTCTGAGAGCACAAATCCTGTTATAAAACTGCTAGATGATGTATTGTAGCAGGAAAAATATCTGGATCTATGTCACATGTGATGACTTTGAGGAGCAGCTGTGGCATGAATTATTCTTGTGAAGAAGTTTCCACTAGCTCATTTGGTAGATATGCTCAAAGAATGCTTAAATGCCTCATCACACTAAGTACATATGCGTTAAGGATATGCAGAGTGCAAAGCACAGTTACTTTCATCTAGCAACATGGATGCTATCAATACTTTATCCCTCTACTAAGAGCTCCTGACCTATTTGGCGACACATCAGCCACCATCTCACTCCTCACTTTTTAGGTACTGCTATATATTTTATTTGCAACTCTTGGTGTATCTATCAATGTTGGACATTTCTTTCTTTAACACGTGACTTTGTTGTGGAACACTGAAGAAGTCTAACATCTACTCTGAGCAACAGCTCTGATATCGTTTTCATACATTCAACTCTTCATGTTCACTTCTTTTGAGTCTAAATATAATTAATCATGGCAACAATCATTCCACTAGGGTTACTTCTTGTATTAGTACAGTAATAATCTTGCACAAACTTCAAATAATGACTACAAACACAGAATCACAGAATCACTGAATGGCCAGGGTTGAAAGGGACCTCAACTATCAAACTATCATGGAGCTCCAAGCTCCCCATCACATGCAGGGCCACCAACCTCCCCATTTAATACTAGGCCAGGCTGCCCAGGTCCCCATCCAACCTGGCCTTGAACACTTCCAGGGAGGGGGCATCCACAACCTCTCTGGGCGGCCTGATCCAGCACCAAATATACACCAAATACACAAATATATATGTACGGGATGGAGGAACAATTACTATATGCCAGTTGATCAAAAGATGTCTTTGAGACATGGGCTGGGCATGTTACCACTAAAGCAAATACATAAAATTTAGTATATCATAGCTGGTTTTTTTTGTTTGTTTGTTTGTTGTTTGTTTGTTTCTTAACGACTACAGCTACTATTACTGAGAAAAAATGGTAGCAGTGTTGTAGTTTGAAGAGTTTATCACATGACATTCCTCCCTCCCTCCTGGAAAAAGGTAGGGAGGATGAAAGAAGGAAAAAACCTGACTGAGATAGGAGAAACAAATTTATTAAAAGAAATGTGAGATAATACAAAAGAATTAAGAGCAGTAAATCAAAACAAACCAAAAATAAAAACAGAGGAGAGAGAGTCAGACTCAGTCTTTATTGGCTGGCCCACTATCACTTGCATCCTGGAAAAGATGAGAGTGCTTCCCCCTCCCCTGGAATCAGAAGATCACTTCTCCCAGAGCTGGAACTCACATCTGCTAGAGTCTGCTAGAAGCACAGCACACAGAAATCTCACCCAGCACTGTGCTTAAACATCAGGCAGCCTGCTGGGTGATGCCATGATATGGAATATTGATAAACCCAGGGCAACCTGTTTTTCTTAAACAAAGCTAACTACATGTAAATGCCCTGACTGCATGAATTTGAAGCTTAAACCTGTGAGATCTTAAGAAATACATAACAAAGTTATATGTACGTGTATGAATTTACTTAGGCCACATAATATGTTCCTATGATCTGAGGATTAAGTTATTAAGAAAAACTTTATAAAGAAGTGTACAATATCCTTTGTGCCTCAACTTCCCTTTCTGATAAATATAAAACTGACGTTTTATTTGTTTCAGTATGATCTGAGATCTACTGGTTAGAATTCAGGGATTCAGCTAAGGAATTACTGCTTCTGGGGGCCAGCCCCTATGACAAAATATTATAAGAAAGAAATGTACTCAGTCTAACAGTATTTTCACAATTCTGATTGGACCTTGATTTTCTGGTGTCTTTTCAGAATCCTCATCAGTGTAGCCTGACATCTATTATGAATGATGTTAATACCTTTGGGGGTTACTCTGTGTAAGGTCTGTTGTATGTTCTGAGCTAAGTTTTCACCAGTCTAATAAAGCTTTTGGTGGACTTTTATTATCATTCAGAGGTGTATTAGTCTTTTATCTGACTGTTGCTTTGGCCTTTCCTTTGATTGACTGTGTCTATATCAGGAATGCTATCTTGGCTAAAATACTCTTCACTCTAATTATGATGCTGCCTTTTAGGGAATAGGATTTTCAGAAAACCAGTCAGCTGCTGTTATAGGTAAACTCAGTGCTTTTCTATAAATAGCTTGATATCAAGACTCTCTCTCTATCTGTAGGATAAACAGATCAAAACAGTATCAAAATTCTTCTTTTTTAAATATTTTTAAAATAATTATCTTAACCCTTGTTTTCTGGAAGCATGGTCCATGAGTTGGCATGTTTATTACGGGTATCTTGAGTCAGAAATGTGATTATGATTATTTTGGGTCCATTTTAAGGTCTTCCATACCATACACATTTGTCCTCGTCATATGTGTACCTAAACACCCAGGCAGAGTGACTGCTACCTTGTGTGTATTTAGAACAGAGAACTGGAACAGGCTGCCCAGCAATGTTGCAGGGTCTCCTTTTCTGAAGACATTCATAACTTGTGTGGATGCTTTCCTGTGCAACCTTCTGTAGGGAACCTGCTTTAACAGGGCGCTTGGGGTCTATCATCTCCTGAGGTCCCTTCCAGCCACTATGATTCTGTATTTGAGACAAATGAGACTTAATCACATAACATTAATTGCATAATGTATTTGGCATCGGTTTACTAATCTTAAAATTCTGTAAACTTCATATTAGAGATTTTTGGAAAGGTCTGCATTAATATATGCTTCACGGTCTGTGTGGGATGTGGTTCACTCCATTTGGTAGAATCATTAGCTAAACCTGTTACAGTCAGTTGATCTTTATTTCCGCAGTACTTGTTCTTACAGGTAGTGAGTCCTCTGCTAGCACTTATCCTCTCTGTACTGGCAGTTTCTGTTCTTCTCTGCTCTCCCATTGGTCTCAGGCTCCAAATTCCACATCATTTCAGGAGAGCACAGCTCCTGCTGGTCTCCTACCCATGATGGTATCATACTGGTTTAAGAGGCTGCTCTACCTCCTTTCATTGCTTCTGCCATATCCACAAGTTCCCACAGTGGGGAAGCCAACTGGCTCCCAAGCTGGGCTCTCTTGTGGATGCCTCTTCCAGGCTTCTCCACTGAGACTCATTATTAGGATGTGGACTTCGTTGTCTCCTTTTACTTGGAAGAAAGTGATCTTGGCACTGACACTGCCAAGATATTGTCTTGAAATACCAGATAATTGTTATTCTTTATAAGTGTGGGTTGTATGGTTTGGATGAAGGTACTAGGTGACTTCTGTCAGTATATTTTTATGAGGTTATTCATAAAATGTATGTAGATCCATATAATGAGATAGATTATATTATTTTAGCTGTTCTTTCTAAAACTCTGGATGAAAAACATTTTAAATTGGGGATTTTAGGAATCACTCATCTTACATGCTTCTTACTGTCTGCTTTATATTGAAGCATGACTAATGAAAGGCCCTGAAGCAGGCAGTCTACTTCATGACATGGTGGAAATTAGCATCACCCCATGATCTCCAGGACAACCCCAAAGGAGTCACATAGTTCTTCATTCTAAGCCTCACACCTGTATTCCTTCTGTGCCATCAGTGGAAGAGCCAAATATTTAGGCCTGGAATTCACTTACCAACTATGTTGATGAGGCAGGGCATCTAAACTACCCAGTGGGAAATACCAAATAGAAAGAGAGATCAGAAACTCCTCCTTGTGCCTCTAACTCCATGCTTAATAGAGGTTATTTGATTTAGTCAAATGTGCATTCAGGTACACATTCAGGTACACATATGTACAAGTGTGTAAGAGATTATTCTTTTACATCATTGTCTCAAAGCTTAAGTGTAAAGTGTAAATAATTTTATGTTCATATTACTTAGATTTGCGTGCATAGTCTTTTTTTTTTTCTTTCCCCACAGTATTTGACAGCTTCTTCTGCAAGAATTTGTCCAGTCTCAAACTAATTCCAACTTTTAGTCCTCTTTGCTTGCTACCAATATTTAGGGTCAGCTGGATGGCTTTCAATCCTGCCAACTGACTTGTAGATGGCAGCAAAAAAAACCCACAACTATTTCCTTCGTATTTGTTTTCAAATTCTGTATTTCTTCTTTATCTTTTCCATTTCTTCTTTATCTTTTATTTTGAACCCACCACTTGCTGCTTTCATCAGTCCTTTAGCTCTTTTACTGAAATGAACAGTCAACAGAATATATTTGTGTGGCAACATTAGGTGGAGCATGGCCCTTGAGAGGCTGTCAAGTATATGCCATGACCAACAAGTTACACATTGGCTGGTGTTCTTGGAGGGTATCACCTACTCAGAGATACAAAAGCAGTTGGTCATCACAGCCATGAGGACATTACATCTCAATGACAAATCAAGGAATTTTTGGCATCCTCAGCTCTTGCTCAGCGTGTCTGGCTACTTCAGGCAGTGCAGATATGTCCCTCGGGGGCACCCTGTGCTGAGAGTGCTCCCTGTCACAGAATTATGGAATCACAGAACAACCTGATTTGGAAAAGACCGATAAGGATCATCAAGTCCAGTTCTTGATATGTCTCATACATGCAGATGTGCCCCAAGTGTGAGAAGAACATGGTTGCACTTGGGGAGTGCAGAGGATATTGTCTTACAGCACAGATGTTTTTCAAACCTTGTTTCCTTTTTCTCCAACAAGCTTGTGCAATCCTTGTTTTAAAGCCTTTAAAGCAAGAGATTACTCTGGAAATGCCAAAACAGGATGACATGTAGTGGCATTTGCAGACAGCAGGAGACAAGGCTGTAAATCATTTGTTCCTGATGGTTGGTATTTTCTTTATATTCAAATTACAGTCACTGAGAAAAAAATCAGTCCCATGCTGCTAACTTCAGCACTAATTATACCGCATCTGGATCTGGCCCAGGCAGTCCACACTCACGTCAATGCAATGAGATTGTATGGGCAGAAGAAACATAAGGCAAGGCACGGTATTCACAGTTCATCAGTCTTCTGCCATTTGCATTCAACCATATCAATTGTTAGATCCTGCCCAGCCATCAGCTCATTTTTGTAATATTTACATTGCCAATTTGTCCACAATACCAGTGCACTAGAGCAGAACTCCCAGAACTAGCAGTTGCTGTATACCAAAATTGCATTTTATTTTTTTCATTCTGGCACTTAATAGGCAATGCTTTTCCACACACACACACACAAGTAAGAGCATTTTTGTAAACAAGTGTAAAATGAAAGTGCTCAAACAGAGAGGGAGAAAGAGAAATGCAAACCAAATTTTTCTTTCGAAGCAAGTCTTTCTTTCCTCGGGGTACAAGGCAGCTCTAACAGGTGGAACATTATTAGAATCTGTAGAAAGATGAGATGGTCACATACTTGTTCTGGAATATGGTGTGGGATAACCAGAAAAATGGGATTGGTCAAATTCATCCATTGTTTGACCTCAGGAATGAAGGCAAGTCGAAATAGAAGTAGTGCCAATGGTTTAATATTTAGCTCTGTTTTGTATAGGTCACTTTTTTCATTTAGCACAAACTATACTTTACTCAAAATTTGTGTGATTAATGCATTGATTTAGCTTCCCAATGTGCACTGCTGCTAGGCGGATTCAGATATTATTTATTTTTATTAGTTTATAATATGTCAATTTTTCTTGCTTATCTGTCAGCTCCCACAAAAATACATAAATCAAAAATATAGCAATGTGGACACTAACAAGGCATAATTATTGTAGGGTCTGTCCCCTTTTAAAGAAAAATACAATTACCTACCAATATGTTGCTGGGATTAGGTCAGAATTTGCATAATACTGACTCATATTTTCTTAACAATTTTAACATCAGACAATAGGTTTTGCAAATCTATATTCCTTTCCTGTTTTTCAGTTTTATTTTTCAGGCTAAAATAATAAGAAGCTCAGTCAAAACAAGATAATTATTGCAGTCTATCCCCACAGAAAACTTTAATTACTCCATGGCATGTTTCTAGGATTAGGTCAGATTTTTATAAGGCTGACTTTTTTTTTTTTTTTTTTTTTAAATAACAATAGGCAATTAAGTCCTCCAAACTATAATTTATTACAGTTAAATTTATTCATTTTTCCACAGATAAATATTTAATAGAAAATAACTCAATCACTGCAGGAGATTAAGTAAGATTTTTACCTCAATATAATCTTAGAAAAACAGCAGACAGTTTTCTGTTCTTGGCTGTAATACCAAATACAGCCAAGTTAAATGACAAGATGAAAATTGTTGAAAATTTTTGACTTCTGTGAAATAACAGCTACTAATGTATAGGATTATAAACCCCCCAGTAGCAGACTACGTAGCAAATAGATCCCTCCTGAAATACAGAAAACTATGGTTGGGATCTAGGGTTAAATAACCGTGATATATTTATAGAGGGCAAGGGATCACCATAAAATAAAGCAGCAAATAGTAAAGAAGTCAATGTAAAAGAGAGGCCAGGGATTTAGGGTATAGAGATCATAAATTTTCATCGATATAAACAGTCCATGTACCTCAGGAGCTGAGTTTTAGCTATAATTTCAGGTCTGACCTATAGGCTTTTGGTGTTCACAGTGCATGCACGATCAAGATGCCATCTGAGGAGGTGAAAAAAATGTTTTAGATCTGTGTGATTTACTCATTTAATCATCCCCAAATCCACCCCAAACACAACAATACTGTGTCGAATATCAGTACTTGGGAAGATTTTATTGTCCCACTAAATTACATTTAATTCTTACTGTAACATCTCATATAAACAAGAATAGTGAATGATTTCCTCCCCAGTGTGTTCTTCGTGAGGCAAGAAAAGATTGTTATATGGAATGCATAGATCTGGAAAAGGTCACCTTTTCCCTATCCCTCAAATCTCCCAAACATGCATGGATACTTTCAATCGCATCGGATGGTTTTCTTTTTCTGCTTTAAGGTGATATTTTCTGTTTTCAAATAATAATTATGAAATCACCACAAAGAACCATTTGAGGCTTTTAGCTTTTAACTAATTGCTCTGAAAGAGAATTCTAAATGATTTCCAAATGACTTAAATGATTTGGCTAAAGAGCATCTTATTACAAATGGGCTTCGTTGAAAACATTGTGTCAGCACTAAATGAGGTTCCCCCCCCCCCCTTGCTTTTCTCTAATGGGCAGATCACAACATGTAGAGCACCCTCCCTGCAAAGATTTTTAAATAGTCTTTGGACCAAACCTTTATTTAGACAACATTTTCTTTTTAATGGAGTTTACCACACTGTAATATTTGCCATTACTGCAGTCCTCGCAGTATTCCCTGTACCACTAACCTGAAATCCTCCAAACAACACCAGCAAATTTAACACCAGTTTGCAATAAGTACCCACTCATGCACATGACTCCAAGCCTGTCAGTGGCACTGCTTTGGTACGGATGACATCTAGTTGGAGAATTTCTGGCTTGGGGACTGAACCAGTAACCCTTAAGCAAAGGAGAAATCCTTACATATGTGCATAATCACGTTAGTTTCATCAGAACCAGTTGCATAAACTACACAGCCCGAGTAATAGCTTGCAAGGCACAACCCAATGGCACTGGACCATTTACCCTCTCAAAGCTGCTTGCTCACAATCCTGCCGGCTTTCTAGAAATTCTGTGATAGCATCGAGGAGACCTTTCTCCTGTGCCAACCCTAACGAGATAACTGAATGACTTGTAAAGGAAGAGTGTTTGATGTAAGTACTGTTTCTCAAATGCGAAGATATCTGCAGAAGACGTCAAGCAGCTTTGCCATGGAGAGCTCCAGCCTTATTCAGAGCCACTAGGTAGCACTGTTGTATAGAGAACAAACTGGCTCCTTCACAGAGCTGCATACAAACAGCCTCATGCTGCGCAGAATCTTGTAAATACTGTTTTACAGTTTTCACTAACAATAGAAGTATATGAGATCAAGAATGAAAGACTGGCATTTGGAAATCTTTGCTTTCTCTGGTCCAGGTCCTGCTTTTAGTTAGGTGGTTCTGTTCTGCTTAAGGTGTCCTGAAGATAACAATTTTTTGGAATTGCACTTCTAATTTTTTTTTTTTTTTTTCCTGTGGCAAGGAGAAACTGATGAGGGACAAGTTTGCAAGGGGGAACCGAGCTGTTATTCTTGAAGAATTCCTGACCTGACACGCATGTTTCTGGAGACCCTTCCAAAGCTGCCGTGGGCCTTCTTATGTACATAAGCTCTGAACACGTGCTTTCCCTTCCCTCCCTCGTTTGGCAATGTTTGATGGCCCAGACAACAGAAAAGCACACATCAATTACTTCCCTATGTACATTACACACTCTGGGCAATCACAAACATTATATACTGTTCATGTGCGAACAATTAATTACAGTTATATTATTTAGTCACTCTTTCCACTACCATTGTCCAAAGTAAATTTTTCCTTTAAGTGTAATATGGTTTTAATTTAGGAAGCAGGGTTTCTTTAACCTATTTGACATTATGCAAACCATCTTAAAGGAGGTTTCATGCTATTTCCACTCTGTCTGCTAACTTAGCTCCCTGCCCAAATGCGAGCTGTGTTTTATCAAGCAAATTACTTACAGAGGACTTTCAAAAAAGATGGTGGGTTCATTTCTTTACCCATATTTACTCAGCTCTGGTGTAAATCTTTTTGTATTTTGCTCTGTGGATTAGCACCTCTGTCATCCTCCGACTACCCCTCTCTTTAGGGCAGAACACTGATACAGCAGTAATATGGAGCAGAGCTGGGACTCACCCTAGGAAGCTCAGGAGAAAACAGGTCATCCCTGAGGGCTGCAGCCAGGCTGCACGCCTGGGTAGTGCAGTTGGCCTGCTACAGGCCTTACATGGGGAGCTGCTGCTGCATTTTGACTCTTTCAGTAACAACTTTTCTGCCCGCTAATTAAATTCCTTACTGATCTAACACCAGAGAAGACAAGCAAGGTTCCCTTAAAAGGACACCTAGATGAAAACAAATTTCGCTGATTACAAGAACATGTGTTGCATGCAATTAACCCATTGCTGGATCCTGGCAAGGAGGAATGTGATCTGAGGCAAAAAGGAACAAATGGAAGAAGAGATACCTAATAGACTGAAACAGAATTTTATCCATTGGTCTTTTTAATTTGAGGCCGAAAGGCTTTTTGCCTGTGATCAGACACAGTTGCCTCTTCTACTTTTGCTCAAATGTAGCTGATGATTCCACTTCATTTCACTTAACACTAACATAGAATTAATATTTTTAGACAGCACGATCACACATGGACTTTTACTGCAGAAAAAATGGAGGTGAACTGATACTGCAAATATTCCGTGTTAGGTTTCTCTGGCATTTTTAATTGCACTTGTTTGCTGATGAAGGTGCAATTTCGTGATTGTTTTGCAGTCAAGCTGGTATGCCTGCATATTCATTGAAAGGAAACATGCAGTTCTGTAGTCTCTCTTACCAAATGTAACAGAGCATTGGGAACCAAGTAGTGGGTACCTGCAAAAAGTGATTTGTGCTCAGCCTTGAAGTTTGCAAATTTGCAAAAGAAAGAAATGCTTGATTTGGCATTGATGACAGCAAATACAGTGTGTTTGAGGAGCGAGCCTAAGATGTCCAGTGTGAATCAACAGGACATGTTGTCATAAAGCTACATAGAATGGAGGATATCTCCTCCCATGGAATTTTGTGCCCATTAGCACAGTAATGGGCAATAGAAAGAGGAGACAGCAAAATTGTAGCTGTGGAGTTTCCAAATGGAGGGAATGCTTATTCCCTAGGATAGAAGGAAGCTGTATCAGTAGGAACTTTACATGGGTGTAAGAATCTGTCTTTACACTCCTCTTCATAGGAATAGGGCCTTGGTTAGCTAAAGGAATAGCTAAAGGAATACACTGGTTTTACTACTGCATCCACACTGGTCTTTGTAAATGCAGAGTTTTTCTACACTGTTTGAGAAATCACTGTCCACAAAATGAACAGTAGCATTTTCTATTCTTTTTATGGTAAAACACTACTCATGATTTCTCTATTCTGAATGCTTAGTACAATATTCCTTTTCTTCCTCCTTCTAAATTTCTTCCTTAAAGCAGGCTGTATTTTGGTGGCCACACAACTTTCATAGTTGAATACATTGCCCTAATACAAATACAGAAGCAGAAATAGCACATGTGTTCTCAGCCATGTTTATTCAGGGATCAGGCAGATGTCATGGCAGAGGCTTTGTCTGTATATACTGTACTGCAGGAGTCAGCTGCGAAGGAACAAATCTGAGGTGAGGAATAGTCCTTTCTATACTCAAATGAACTTCAGTAAATAGGTTTGTTAGCTTAGTTAGTATATATATGCATATAATGAAAGATTGCATTTATGGCGTGCTTACCTCTGTCCCGTTAGCCTGCATCCTGACTGTAAACTCTACACAGATTGTAGTCTTCGCCCATAAGACTCTGCACACTTTGGAGTGGGTCCAGCTGTTACTGGGTGTTAATGAATGTGCACACCTGGTGGGAAGGACTGAGATTTGAGCTCTGGCAGAAAGGCAGTGTGGATGGCCCTGGTTCAAGTCCCTGGGCTCTGTGAGCCACGACATACGGCTTTCAAATGTTGTAAACTTATTCAGTGGTTCTCTGTGTAAACAGCCCTCAGAAGACATGAGCACACATGCATCTGTTCCTTTTCTGCCTTTTTAAGAAATGGGAAGTGAAGCAGTCCAGCCCACACCCATCTCAAATTCGTGCTAATTAGTCTTTAAAAGCTAATGGATGCCAGCAATGTATGGGAAACACATCTCAGAATATAATGGATATGAGTTTGGACAACAGCTCCTGCATTTAATGTTGAGCATTTTTTATATAAGAAGTGGAACACATTTATGAGAAGTGGATGCAGGATGTATATAACTAATTACAGTGCAATTAATGCAATGGATTGCATCTCTGTTCTTCTACTTCCCCAGCCATTTTGATATAGTTTCTCCTGACTGAAGCCAGTTTATATTTATTATAATAACTCTCTATCTCTTTGCTTTCATTCTCTTTTAGCAGCAATAATCAGCCAACAGACGATTAGAAAATTAGTCCAGGGAACCCTCTTTAGTTTGCACTCTTCCTCTCTTTCTCCTTGTGTTGAACTGGTGAGCAAATTTAGCCTGACTCACACACTCATCATTAGACTAGCATGTTTAGTGCAAGTTCGGTGTTAGATGTGCCTGCATTTTCATATTAGAATTCAAGGGGGTGCGTGTGTGTGTACAGCACTGTGTATATTATGCATACAAGTTATTGTTCAAAAGGTTTCTATCATCTATTCCCTTGTAACACCTCTATGCTTGAAACACAGTGCTGTTATGTGCCTGTACCAATCAGAAAACTGAGCGATCATAACATTTTCCTTATATCTAAGCAAAAAATATTTCAACTGTCGCATCAACAGAGTAAATCCCATTTTATTGAGTATACTCAGAATATAAAAATGATAAATGCTAACAATTAGATGTGAGTCATGTGTGTCTTTCAAGGGCCTTAGAGTTGGAGCATACGGGATTGTGTAAGCCTGACCTTCCAGAGCCGTCCACAGAATAGAGGCAAGAGCTATGTAAGCAGGTTATGGAAATGTGTGATTAACCCTTGCCAAGGTGGCCTGCCAAATGAATGCTTGCTGGATTTCTTCTTAATAACTGGTAGGTCTGATCCACTTAAATATTTATTCTCTCTCCATACAATAAAGACCTAGAAAAGCATTGTAGCAGTTTTTTCTTTGAAGACTATGGCTGTACAATAGCAGGCAAACATTATCCCTGAAAAATATTAGCTCCTCCAAGAGCCAGAACTGTATTTCCAGGTTTAAAAAGGCTTGACACACAACTTGACCCGAAGAAGGCACTCTTCAGGCGAGCCACATACCTATGGCCAGTTATCCCTCTTTGTTATAAAAAAGATAGACACCAATCCCTTCAGATGTAGCTAGGAATAGAGAGGACTTTTTGTCTTTTTTTTTCCAGTGATCTCACATGACACTAGCTTGTTCTGCTTGCGACCATCAGCAGAGTGGAAAAAATATCTAGGCTTAAAAAATTCCTAGGCTCCAGGTAGTAGTCAGTGATTAGCTAGAAGTACATTTGACAAAAGGTGGAGAAAAACTATTAAGAAATGTGTCTGCCACGTAAGAGGCAGGACCCATGTTGTCCCTGGGTCCTGCTAAACTTACTTTAGTGTTGTATTTCTCACAGGCTCATTCTGTGGAAATTCAATAATACAGATCTTTACATTTCGATAATTATTTGCTGGAAAACAGAAGGATCTTCTGTCGTAGCTCTATTCTGCTTTCAATGCACCATATCACGTTAATGACAGAATTAGCGAGCTGGATATAGAATTAAGGGGTTGGAAAACCTTATTTTTCTGGCTTGGCAAGATTTTACTAATTAAGTATATCAAATACCAATCCCTTGGTTCCTTTTGTTTGGCCAAGGGAGTGAAAGGAGTATATGTTCCTTCCTTTCTCAGAAACATTGTTTTTGGATCCTCTGTGCATAATGTGTCCCTGTACTTAATTTAGCAAGGAACGGCAACGCTGGCATGATATGACTTCTCAGTTTTGCTACTGTCTACACATGCTTTTGTTTTATGTTTCATTATCCACCCTTGATCCATAGAAGAAACAGGAGTCGGAGACCATTCTGGCTGGAAAGGCCGGGCTCATGATATTGGGATGCATGACCTCAGCTCGCTGCTAGCCCAGATGGCAGATGTTATGCAGGACCTTAAGTCCTGCACTTAAAACAAAAAAAGTGAAACTTTAAAGAGTGTCTTTAATTTCACCCTCTGGGGCCTGCCAGGCGCTGAGCAGCTGCAGAGGCTCTTGTGCTGCTGCCTGAGGGCTGAGATGGGGAGAGGCACTGGCACGTGGGTCAGCAGCTTGCGCTGGCCTCCGAGCACATGTAAGCAAAAATATGGGCTATCATTGCAGCAAGCCCCGGATACTTTCACCCAGCACAAGAGTTCCCAGGACTGAAATCGCCATTCACTCCCAGCTGTGTTCCAGTATGAACCAAGTCAGGGTTTTGCTGTGCTTGGAGAGGCAGATCCCCTCTGCAGTGGCCGACAAAAATGTGTAGTGCCAGAGCGACTGGCTCTGCTCTGGAACAGGGATACTTCACGCCATTTGGGAATATTTTGTCGGACCGTCAGAAAAGCTTTTATATAAAACAGAAAGCCCCTTAAATTTTGGAACGCGTCCAATCTCAGCAAGCAAAATCTCCCCACTCCATAAAATAAAAGGTTTTCCTGCCCACTCTGTTTTTAAAGACAGTTCCCCCAAATACAAAGATATTTTCTGTCCTGTGGGAGTTAAGATGTACGTTTAATGGTAGTGAGGTTGGGGACTTATATATGCAGAGAGGTGAGATTTCTTGTTAAGGAGTAAGTAGGGCAGGGCGAAGAAGCTTGGTACAGACTTCAAATGACTTGCCATTGATGGACACATCTTTTTCATTAATACTTACATATGAGTTAACTGCATCCCCTTTTCTAGATATCCCTTCCTCATGCTAACATTCTCTACCAATGAATATAAATGACTAATCTAATCAGTTTCTCTTAACCACCTCAACATATCTTATCTTGAAATTGAAATGCCTACAGCCAAATTTATTTCAATACTGACCCCTACCCCCTCTGACATACCTTATTTTGAAGCCTAATATGCCTTTTCTCATAGCTTTTATTTATAGGCTTTATTTTCTATTGTGTGCTTTTCTGTACCTCAAAAAATAGAGGCTGCCCTTTCAAATCTGCAGTTCTCTTCACTTAACAGGTGCAGTCTGAGGTGCACAGTAGTGACAGGATTTGACCAAGCTTTCACAGAATATTACTCAAAAAAAATCAAGCTTTCACACATCCAAATTTTTTCTCTGGCATTTCTCTGTTTGGAAGGAGGCCTAGTTTAACGCTAAGTATAAAAAGTTATGGCATTCACTGTTCAGTGGGAAGCACAGGGGAACAAAAGCCCCTGAAATACCACATGTACAATGGTGGGCTGCACTAAGTGTGCATGTGTGTGCATGTGTATGTATATATATCCCCAAGGGATGGCAGAGGAAGTAATTAGTTAGGCATGATGGGATGATAAAGTGTTCAGGATGGAGCAGCCACCTTCCAGAAGGAGCATGGGGAAGAGCTGATGAGGACTTTGTATGAAAGGTCTGTGCACAAATGTAAATCTCCCTACATGGGATTGGATGAAAATACCCTCTGGAGCCTTATAAATACTGTTGTCAGAGTGTGTAGCATTAATGGAGATGTTGTGATCAATGCTAAGATAGTGGGGGAATGAAGGGTAATATTTCCTTATAAAACACTACATGCTATTGCATAAGGATTATTATTATGTGACTCATCTTTTTTAAGCACCCTGCAAATGACATTAAAAAATTAGATTTGACAAGATCTGTTTTCCATGACACTGTTCTGACTTTGATTGTACTACCATTTCTTAATTCTTTAATGGTTTCATTTTCTATCAGCATTATCATGACTTTGAAGAAGACAATACTTAAATTTAGACGATACTTAAAAATACTGAGTGTAAATTAAACGATTCATGTCTGCCATCTAAAAACTTTCTCTTTTCTATGAAAATGCCCCTAAGCTCTAAAAAAAGTGTATATTTTTTATTTTATTTTCGACAGAGAAAATGTAGTGGGAAGCTTGTCTGTATTCAGCTTGTAGGGGCAGGCTTCCAGGGCCCTGCTACTTATCCTAGAGCCTGTGCTCTAGCAAGGTGAGACTTCCAGCCTGAAGAAGTTTCCCAAGGGAATAAGTATAGAGCTTGATAACCCCCATATGTAAGAACTGGAGCTGCAGATAGGAGTCCTCTGAGGGAAGTGTTCCCTCCAGTTCACATCCTCCTACTTAGTATTGGAAGTTTCTGAGTGAAGATCAATAACCTAATCCTGAGGAGTTCAGCTTTATGTCTGGTTTTGTTCTCTTTACTGCAACTCCAGAATCTGAGTGTGGAGCACCAGATAAACACAGATTTTGTCATAACTTGCTCTTATTTGAAAGAATCCATACCAAAACCCTGCCCTTCTTGGTTTGTCCACTCTAATTTGGATCAGTAATCAGACTCTGAACTACAGTTTATGCAGTTGTTTGGGTTTCTTTGTCTCCTTCCACAGCTAACACTTCAACTGCCTGGCTAAGTAAAGCCTTCGTATGCTGAAAGCATTTGGAAAAGCTCATACATCATTCATCCAGAGAGGAGAAATGAAGTAAGGAGTGTCTTTGTTTCTTCACAAGGACTGAGCACAGTACCGAGAGGCTGATAATAATGTTACCATTTAGACAGAGACATTATTAGAAATGCAAATTCAGACTAGGAAATATTGAATGTTTCTCAATTTGGAAACTCATTTTTAACAGATTTACTTAGGAATTTTTAGAAATGTAACCCCATTAATGACACTACCACTTCTTATGGATGGCAATGACAAAATGCAAAAGAAGAGCTCCAGCCTTTCTTTTTAAGGAATGCAGCCATCTTTTCATCCATGTATTCAGAGCTCTCATTCAGAAAAGATACGTTTATACCATCATATGGCAGAGCCTTGGCAATAATAACATCTCAATTGCCAGAATATACTTACAATGGGTGGCTCTGGCTCTCAACACTCAATTAAGTGCATTTTTTTCTTACACGGTCCCTGCGGTACATTAAGTTTTACTAATATCTAATAGCTTCAGAATCTCTAAGGGAGCTGGCCTTGATTTTATTAACCTAAAAGATTGAAGAACAAAAGGCATATGTTGCTGACAGGTTAAAAATGCCTTAACAAAGGTATCTTAATTGCTTTCTTATTTCCTTTAGTATATGCTGTGGTAACTTCCACTGTTCATTGAAAAGGAAATTATTTTGGACTCAGTAATTTTCCATGAAGGATGTCTTGTTAGGTCTTCTGGTTGTTGGGGATTTTTTTGGTCAAGAAATATTTGAATAAAGTTGTCGGCAGTGTTAGAGGTGAGAACCTTTCCCTTCTTCTAAAATCTCTGTCTGTCTGCCTCACTCCCTCTCTCTGTCAGAGTGACTATTAAAGCTAAAGTAGTGTGCAGTGATACATACGTGATAACCAACAACTTTGGCTTTAGAGCTTATCTGTTAACAGTGTCAAATGCTATCTGATAATCAATATAGCTGTTCTTGTGTTGTGTGCCCATGTTTCTGTAGGCGTGACTGTTTGTTTGCAAGCACACGTTCTGCTTTCTATCCTTTTGCCTCTTGGTGGTTGTCAGCCTCCATATCTGTGTCTTTCAGCAGGTTTCATTAAAACCTGTCTGTAGCAGTCAGAAGAAACTTGCAGCTTTGGAGGATTCATGAGCCTTAGCAAGCTGTGTAAACTGTATAAATCTATTTAAGACTAAGGGTCCCACAAAAGAACCTCCTAACTTCCGCTCTGTCTGCCAGGGAATTGTGGAGGAATGAGATTTCTTTAAATGCATATGCTACTGCCCTCAATCCCAGTGACTGACTTCTATACAGCAGTCCTGCTTTCTTTATCCTTATCACGCACCTGTTTTGCTGCATACAGAGTAGGAGCCCTTTGTTCCCTAGGGATGGAAAAAACATCAATAAGTTATCCTGGGATAAAGGGATGAGTTGTAATCTTGCTGATTTTTTAAGATGAAAATGAATGGATATAATAGTAAAAGCATTATTCTCTCTTTTTTTTTCCCTTCCTTTTTGCAGTTTTAAGGCACATCAGCATAAATGTGTATATTTACGAAGGTGAAAATGTGCTATAGGGTTTTGCAGCGATAAATACCTGGCAAGGACACAGTCATCTTAGAGGAGGCAGTTTGGGTGTCAGGGGAAGCATTAGGTGTTTCTGATATCACACCTCTGTGTGGGCAATTTGCAGGTTTGTATATATATCACGTTTTGTTGCTTTGCTTGACTTAAACATTTCTCCCCTCACCTTTTTCTGTCTCCCTGTGGGAAAGTTTCAAATGCTGAAGGGATGCACCTGCAGGGCACTTCAGGAGATTCAGTGAAACATGAGGAATTCTCAGATTTGGGCAACCTTCTGGAAAACTGCAGAAGAAATTCCTTCCCTTTGAGCTGAAAAGTTTGGGGCTGAAGGAGGCTTCTCCTGCCTTGACTAAAAAGGTGTCTTCCAAACACTTTCAGCTCAGTAGCAGCACCCATCCAAGCGTTTCTCTCTGCATGCAGCTGTAGCTGGGGAGCTGCTGAAGCAATGTGCTGATGTGCTACAGCTGGCTAGATCCTGCGGAAGCAGCAATGTGCCTGTGTGCTGTGGACAACTCAGGACTGCTGCCTTGTGTAAGAAAGCAGTCATGAAGAATTCCCATAATAAAAGTGTATTGCATCCTGCGCCTGTAAGGACTGTGACATGGCAATATTTATTCACAATAAAACTAATTGCATTTTTCCTTGCAACACAGCTGTCTGTCTTCAGGGTTAGGAGGTCCTCCTCACCCTCATTTCCTGTACACAGGATGGGCTCCTCAGTAACAGAACATATTAAAAGTCTATAAACATGATCACACTATGCTATGAAAAATGTATTAAAGGTATGAAAAATTGTATGATTTATCTTGCATAAATAAAATGTTGCGAGTTAGAGCTTGAGAAAACATGTCTTCTATTTTTGGAATGGGATACAATTGCCACTAAAGATCACAGAATCACAGAATTGTAGGGGTCAGAAGGTACCTCTAGAGATCATTGAGCCTAAATTTCATTGATAAATCTGCTAAAGCAGATTCCCTACAGAAGGTCACAAAGGTATAATTAAAGATGCATGTAAATTCATTATTTTGGAGTCATGTTCCAGACCTTACTCCTTTCTCTTTCCCTCCACTGTTCCTGCATGCAAGGAGGGCTGCTAGCATTTATACGCATTTATTCAGTGAACCTTGGTTTTTGTCCTCACCTGTGAGAACCTCACCTGCCATGGAGACTTTGGTTCTGTTGAGGTGCGGGATGCCTTTCCAAAAAGACAAGGAGACATCCAGCACAGGCAGCTGCAGAAGGACTGCTCTCTGCTTCCTTCCAGAAACGTTTACTGCAACACATCAATGTCCCTGTGAACACATTCCCATGATTAGTGTGGTGGTCTTTTAGCACTGACCTCTACTTAGTGTGCAGCTTGACATATTAATCTTCTCTGAGAAAAAAGTTAATTCTAAAATAAACTTGTTAACCCCTCCATTTTCTGTTGCTCCATTTGCTGCAAATTATTCTGGGACAGATTCTTCTGTCATTAAATGAGTGCCAACCTTTTCACAGGCTGGAGTGGGAGCACAATTAGCCCTTTCCTGGATCTTAATTGGCTTCATGGATGCTCACTTTGGGAAGGATATTTAAGCATCCCTAACCAAAATAATGATACCGCATCTGTGCAAATGGAATCTTTGCAGGTGTGCAAATATTTTTCATGTTTGTCAATGGCTGAATGAGTAGCATAAGCCTTACCTTTCCACTGAACTTTTTTGTGACCTTTCCACCACTCCTTTTTGTGATCATTTCAAGAGCACCCTTACAGAAGGATTAGATAATAACACATCAATAGGTTTTGAACTAGATTAGAAAGTATGGTAGAAAAATATCCATGTGGCTCCTACACAATTGAATAGAATGGATTTAAGCCTTATCAAAATGATATCATTTTCTCTTATGATTTACCTCTGTGGAATTCCATCATTTTCATTCCTACAGATTTTACTAGGGATTATTCCATTAGGTTGTTTTTAATAGGATTGTTTGGAAGATCTTATTGGTCATCATTAGTCCAGAAATAAAAAAAATTCTGGTTCACCTACTTTTCTCTGTATTTAGAAGAGCTATATCCTCTGGGAGGAGGTCTGGCTTCTCCCCTGGAAGATCCTTCACCACTCATCACTGCACTTTGTACTCTCCAGATTGCACTTATTGGCTTCCTTTTCATCACTGCACATGGTGGTGGTGAAGCCATGGTTGGCTCTTTTTTTTGGAACAGCAAAGTATATGATCATGTTTGCACGCAGCCATGGCAGAATGTGAGGCATGTAAGCCTGACTATTTCTGTACTCGACAAGATAGTCTCCTATTTCCTCCCTGCACAGCCAAAAGGAGAAAGCATTTACAATTTACTAATTTTTAAATTGCACTTTTCCAGACAAAATCAAGTAACTATGTGAGGGTTATCAATTTGCTTTGCAGAAAAAAAAGATGGCTCTACCAAAGACACAAAATTGCAATCTATTTTAGTTCATCTTCTGGAAAATAACATTTTTATGATCTGCACATATTTGAAAAAAAAAAAAAATCTCTCGTGCTATCTGATTCTCTGCTCCAAATGCCAACTCCAAAGAAATCTCTTTATACTCTGTAACCTACACTCTCTTCCCCATACCCCACTCTGTAATCTGTATCCATGGTAATACATTACTGCTTCCAGCAGCCAAGGGGCTTGGGGGAAATTATGGGAAGAAAAATCTTTCACTGTAAAAGTTGTGGTAAAATGTCATCAGTTTGATAGAGCAATGCAACACATGCAGTACGAAGCCCCAAACAAATTGGAATTTGGTTTTGTTTCAGGTTTCATTACAGACTTTGAAATATTGAGCCTAGGTTCATCAAAATATTGTCTTGAGTTTACTTTTACACAGACCGTAGGCCCAGATTCAAAAGAATCCGGGCCCAGTTTTGAGCGGTTTATGGGCTGACTTTAACATAAAACAGATCACACTTAGTGGACTTGGCTGAAATTCACTCTGAACTTTTAAGTGAGTTTGAACCAGAAAGTGAAATTTTGTGAGTGAGAACCCAAGCAAACTGGAACCAAGGAAAAGGTTAGCAAAATACTGCACATCGATTCTGCAGAACTTCAAACAACAGTATTTGACATCCTAAGAAGAATTCAATAAAAGCTTAAAATCCAGTTAAACTTTTATTTCATTTGGGAATTTTGCTTTTATTTTTAAATAAACAAAGTAAGCACTACATCAAACAAATTATTGAATGCAACCTGAGATGCTAGTGATGCCTGGTATAATTTAGGTGGCAGAAGAATTTTGTATAAAGCCTTTAGGAAAGGATTTTCAAAAGCTCTTAGCATTGATTTAGCTTGTCTTCCTTTAAAATTAATGGGAGTTGTATTATTGATGTCTCTAGAAGCAGTATTAGCCTAGTCCTGGACATTTGTGGAAATCCCATGACTAATATACAAAAGGAGTGGGGTCCTAGATGAAGTAGTGAATAGATGACTTCTGTCTGAAGCAGTTACGATTGCTCTGTAGCTAAAGATGGATCTCACATTTCTACCTTAAATGAGACAGTGATACCGAGTTTTTTATTTACTTACCTAAAGCCACTGCCACCATTTATTTTAAACTGTGAATGCAGCATTCTGTTCTGAGGAAAACTTTAGTGAAAAACTGGATAATGCTGGAGATGAGCTTTTTGAAAATAATTATGTATTCCTGAATTATACTTTATTTCTTCAGCCTTAGCTAAAAGGTAGGCAAGATCATTAAACCCCAGACCAAGAATTCTTACTTAAAGCACTCATCAAAATCCATATAAGCAGGCTTTCCTGTGTTATTCCTTTGATAAAGCTGGCCGGTGAGTGGATGTATGGTATTTTGCCTCTCCATTTCTCTAGATGGGATTCTGTCAGCCCAACTTGGCAGTTGTTATTATTATTATTATTATTATTATTTTTATTTTTTTATTTTTTTTACTTCAGGACACTGAAGTGTTTCTAATAGTTTTCCTGCCACACACTTTTCCTGCTATTGCTCATTTCTGATATTGATACCTTGCTTCCCCTCTTCTGTCTAATGATGTACATGTCAAAGCAGACCACCTTTCAAAGCTCCCTGAGAATGAATGGGGGAGGGTGCAAGCCAGCAGCAGTCAATCTTTGAAACATTGAAATACTGAATTTCTGAGCATGAGCACAAAGGCAATAGCCCAATTAAGACAGAAACCAGAAGCAATTGGTGTGAAGTAGGTTCTGTGTTTTGTGACAAAGAGAGCTGAAGCTTCAGTTTAACAAATTAATCACTTTTATTTTTTCAATTATTATTCCGTTTTTTTCAGGCATTGCTTTTAGTCTTTGTAGACTGATAGGGAAATTTTTGCTTGATCTTCATGGTTGACTTAATTTCCCTAAAAATATTTCTATTAGGCAATTTGTTAATAGGCTGGCATTTTGGTTCAGGAACATCCAACTGCTGGAATGAAGACAAGGTCATATCCCATACCTTCCATGTTTAAATTAAAACATATGGAGGGAGAGAACTTGTGTTTAAAATACAGTTTTAGCATCATGAAACAGAGGGCCCAAGGGTACTATAAAACCTACATGCTGTTAATATACAAGATCACTAGTTTAATGCCTTCTTCAAAAAATAATAATTTTACTGTACTGTGCTGTTTGAATAGTATTTATTAATATGAGTACAAACATATAGGACTATATATAGTGTTACCTATTATTTTAATAATTGAGATTGAAGACTCATTTTACTAAGTACTATAAAAAACAAGCCTCACATCTGGAATGCTAGCAGTCCTGCAATCTGATTCATATTGACAAACCAGGACTCTTGCAGACCATCACTATAGTTTTTTGGGACTGTATCAACCTACCTGAAGACCTAACCTGAGCCATCACATAGCTGAAGAGAAGGAAAATAGGAAAGCCAATTAAGATGATCTGATCACTGGCTCCTAAAGTACCTCTGTGTACAGCAAGGGTGTACCAAATCCTCTGGAGTTACAGTAAAAGAACAAATAAAGTATGGAATTAAATCACTTGTTTCTGATGGATGACTCCACTGAGTACTTGTTTTCTTGGAGATCTTTTTTTGGAAGAAGAAACCTGCATAGTAATCTGAGGGCTGGAATGAAGAACTTTACAGTTCAACTAAAGCGGGCATTTCTCACTATGAAGGAAGCAAGTTGGGGACAGGGAAATGTAAAAATGAAAAAAATAAATCACAATCACAGGATTGTTGAAGTTGGCAGGGACCTGAGTCCACCTGACCCAAATCATGCTCAAGCAGGGACCTCAAGAGCAAAGTGCTCTGGACTCATGTCCAGTTGGCTTTTGAAGATCTTCAAGGAAGAGACTACACAGCTTCTGGGCAATCCACACAGTGCTCTGTCACCCACACAGCAAATGGTCAGAGGGAACCTCACGTGTGCCAGTTTGTGCCCACTGCCTCATGTTCTGGCACTAGACATGACTGAACAGAGCCTGGCCCTATCCTCTCGGAATGCTTTCATTAGGTATTTATAGCCATTGATGAGGTCCCTTCTGAGCCTCTGTTTCTCCAGGCTGAGCTGTCCCAGCTGCCTCCATCAGTCTTCATAGCAGAGGTGTTTCAGTCCTTTTATCACCTTCATGGCCTTTGCTGGACTCTCTTTAGGAAGTCCATGTCTCTCTTAAGAAAGCCCAAAAGTGGACACAGTGGACACTGGCATCACCAACGCTGAGGGAAGGACCATCTCCCTTGATCTACCAGCAGTACTTAGCCTAATGCAGACAGGTTACCAATTCTGTGCTGCTGTGTTCAACTTGTCATACACCAGGACACCCAGGTCCTTTTCTAGAGTTGCTTTCCATCTGAGTAGCCTCCAGCATGTATTTTTGCATGGGGTTGTTTCTCCCTAGGTGCAGAACTTTGTTCTTTTCTTTGTTGAACTTTATGAGGTTCCTGTTAGCCTACCCCTCCAGCCTGTCAAAGTCCGTTTCTAACATTTCATTTTAGAAGTTTATCAAGCTGATCAAGCATAAACTGATTCTTTTTTGAGTTTTGCATAACTGACAAAGCAGAGGTTCTGAAGAGTAAGCTAGGCAATGTGCGCAAACATTAAAGAAGGAAGAGAAGTAGGTGCTCATTCTCTGATACAAAAGTAGGTACAACTCTATCAGGATCCACTGAGGAAACGTATGTTCCTTCCAGTTTTGCCTTACTTTAGCCTAGCTTCCCCCAGTGTTGAACTAATGTTGACCTCATTCACACCTTTCTTACCTGCTTCCTTACAATGCTGTGGAAGCTGAAACAACTGTGAATGTGAAAGCTCTCCAGACCATGAGGCCTGGCTTTTGCTGGTGTGAAATAAAAGCAAATAAATGAAAGTCACAGAATCACAGAATTGCCAGGGTTGGAAGGGACCTCAAGGATCATGAATCTCCAACCCCCCTGCCACACGCAGGGCCACCAACCATTCCACCTAATGCTAGACCAGGCTGCCCAGGGCCCCATCCAATCTGGCCTTGAACACCTCCAGGGACGGGGCATCCACAACCTCCCTGGGCAGGGAGGTACACTGTCCATGTACCATCAGGAAGCAAGAATGTTATCCTGAGTCAAACCAATGCTCCATAAAAACATCCACTGCTTAGTACGTATATACATCAAACAAAATTTAGGAACTCTTCTGATAGTGTTCATAAGATAAAGAAGGTTAGTGTAGTTAATTCACTTCTTATTTGGGCAATGCAGCATACACTTGTTTTCAGTGTCTGGTCTGGAACAGAGGAACTGACTCACATTTTAGTTTTCTTTGAAAAGAGGTTTGAACTTTGATATTTACCATAACATCAGTGTGCAACAGACTATTTTGCAATAACTTTTCTCAGAGCGAAATTAAGAGTAGAAAATATAACATATACCACCATTACAATTCTTATCTTCTTCTTCTTCTTCTTCTTTTTTTTTTTTCAAGTATCCCAACTGTCCTTTGTTACCTTCTTCCCTACTTTATTTTTCTTGCAGACTTTTAGTTCTTTTATCTTTTTCCTAAATATTTTTTTTTTTTTTCCACAGGAAACCTGTGGTCATCTACCGCATTTCTGTGTTCTTTGCTTCACTTTTTTTTTCACTTTTTTTTTTCCTCTTCATTTTCTGTTTTTAATTATTTCAGGGTTCCTGTCTTACCTTTCTTCTATTTCTTTAAGTAATCACTTTAATTTCTGTTTCGTCATCTCCTTTTTTCCTCACTTTTTTTGACCTCTCATTTGTAGTGTAGTAAAGTGAAGAGTCCCCTCAGTTCCCATTTAGAGTCAATGGAAGTTGAAGAAGCAAACCAGTACCCTCTAGTTGCTCACATACTTGCAGAAAATATTCTGTCTAAATCTTTAGCAAGACGATTTATGAAATTTTCTTTTGGATATATGTTGGATATTTTTCTAAATGAATATTGGAGTGTAGTTGGACTAAAATCTAAACCATATCACAACATCTTTGCACTGTTATTTAACTGAAAAGAATGCAAATACAATTCTCTTTTCACATTATTTTAATATATGTTCATAGTGCATTAAATTTTAATTTTATTGGGTTTTATGCAAAAATATCCATGTGTTTTGGAAAAAAACATAACTTAGCCCTTCAGTCTCTTGGTGTGAGTATTATTGTCATCCCTATTTCACCGATGTGTACATAACTGGAGCCTGTGTTCTGTGTACTATGCCTATAAATCAAGGACATCTGCCTTCTTGCATATTGGTGAGGTGTTAATAGCTTGGGAGGCACAGATGGAGGTACACACCAGATGGAGATATTATTGCTAGTTTAACTGAATACATGGACTGGCAGATCATGGAGAAATATTTGCTATTACTTATGGTGCTGATTTTTTTATATATATATAATAAGGAGATTAAAAAAGTGATACTCTCTGCCTGACTCCTCAGTTGTTGCCAACTGCAGTGATTTTATCAGGAGTCTCATGATACTGGTATTTTACTTAAAATCCTAGTCCTTGGAATCAATTATCATCTGATAACCCTAGCTTTCATTTCAAAATAAAATTGAGTTTCTGGTCTTCATAAATATAGAAAACTGAAAAACACAGTTTGAGTGCACACAAAAGGCTCAGAGACAGTAAGCAAAAGAATCCAAACTTTTTTTTTTTTTTTTTTTTTTTTAAATTATGATTTAAAATAGCTGTATCATTTGCAGGAGGCTGACTTGTAATTTTGTTTACCTTGTATTGTAACTTAAGTTACATGTAAGTAACATGTAAGTAAAAGCTGTACATAAAAATACAGGGAAAAAAGGAGAGCTATGAAAAGAATTTCTTGCAATGAGAGATACATTCAAGTTTCTCAGTCTTATACAATGATTTCTGGCAGATTTCTTAATTATGTGTGAGGGGTACTCTGAAAGTAATTCCTCCTATTTTATTCTTTTGGCCGACGACGTCAGAGGTGGATGTTGGTGGTATGGGCAATTTAAACCTTCTCAACAAGGTTGGCAAAGTCCTTCATCCAGTCCAACCATCCACCTATCACCAATATTTCCCACTAAACCATGTCACTCAGTACAACATCTAAATGTTTCTTGAACATCCTCAGGAACAGTGACTCCATCACCTTTCTGGGCAGCCTGTTCCAATTCCTGATCACTCTTTTGAAGAAGGAGTTTTTCCTAACGTCTAACCTGCATCTCCCTTGGTGAAACTTAGGGCCTCAATCCTATTGCTAGTTACACAGGAGAAAAGGCCAAGCCACTTATATGACTAAGTTAATGGAGAACCAGGCTCTGGGGAACCTGATTTAGTTTTGGATGTTCCTGCAGGGGTTCCAACTCCTGCAGGGGAGTTGGACTAGGTGATCTTTAAAGGTCCCTTGCAACTCTAAGTATCAGATGATTTTATGATTCCATGATCTTTAGGTGTCCTGAGCCACCTTGCTGTTTGTTTAGGCTGTCTGGAGTATCATCTAGTGATTGCAACCAATCTGAAAGAGAATGAAAAGCAGAGACTGGCATGTGATTTAAAACTTCTGTTTGAGGAATCAGTTTACCACCTCATTTCTCTCATGGAGACAAAAACTACCCATAACTGGAAATAAATTTTCACGATGCTCAGGTTTTGTAATAAATTTCTTCCGTGACTCTTGCTGAATAGGGAAAAAGGGAGACTGTGCATACCTTTCCAAGATGTTCTTCCCATGCATCACACAAAAAGTATTCAGTTCAAAATTAAAGTGCTTTACAAGGTGCCACATAAAGGAGGCAAAACACATTTGCTGTGTTGCCTCTTATTATCGTAGTGTATCAGGGTAGAGATGGAATAATCCATGGACCTCCGTGGCACACTAAGTCACCACAGACACTAGAGCTGGAGGCACTGTATTAAAACATTTAAATGTAGAAAGGATCTGCATGATCGAACCTTCCCACAGTTTTGAAAGCTGTGCCTGTGCAAGACCATGACAAAAATACCATACCTTGTTTATATTTTCCCTGTGATTTTGATTCTTCTAATGAGGAACTTGAATGTTGCCAGCACAGTCTGGTTGTATTCATGATGAGCATGCTCTCCATTATTCCATTCAACATCCATATTTAATACAAAGTTTTAATATTCAGAGTAATGAACTAATGAAGTAGCTTTTCTCTAGGTATCAAAAGTCTCAATCTATTTTTTTCTTTCATAATAAAGAAAACTTTCAAAAGAAATCAGGCCAGAAAGCAGTCCATGAAAACAGGGAGATTCCCAGTAAAAATATAGCCCTGTAAAATAGAAGGATAACCACTTACTTGTTAGGATGTTCCCTATGGATTTTCTTTTCTGAATTCTTTGTTACTGCAAGTTAAAATCAACTACTTGAACATTTTATCTAAGAATTTAAAATACATATCTAGATATCTTTAAGTAGGTTACCTGTGAACTAAAAATCAAAAAAATATATTATCTATAGAACCATGACATTAAAAATATGGACTAGAGTTCAGATCTCACAGGTCTGAGCTGCAGTCTTGTTATGAGTGTAGGGAAAAAAGGAACATGGATAAAAGAAATTGAGCTATGATTAAGAGAATGCATGGGTCCTGAGATCCTAGTATTTTGAAAAGTAAAAAAGGTGCTCATTTGATCATAGAGGTTAGGCTAGGCAAATGAAACTATCTCAAAGATTACATTTTAACATTAAAACTCTGTAACCTCTGGAAATAAGAAATAATGAGGCCTTGCAGTTCTGGTATCAAAAGTGGAATCTGCAAACATTTATTTAAAGAGAGAAAGTGTAAGGGGGATATTACTACCTGACATGAACACAGATTAAAATATTATACAATTTTGAAGCTGTGAAAACGTATATGTATGTATAAGCTTATGTTCTGAAAGAATATGTGCATGTAAGAGAGAGAGGAAAGGATAAAATGCACTCAACGTCTTTCCAGTGTGATGTCTGAATGCAATTAAAATCTCCAGTTGTGATGCTGCAGCAGATCTTTGACAGTCAGCCATCCGAAGACCATTTTGACAGCTCAGACACCTTTTTATGGTCACGCTGTAGGAAAGATCATTGAAGAACAATTATTTTGTACCCATGGCTGGAAAAAAATAATCAGAATCCCTCCCTCCTCCCGCAGATCTGAATGTTTTGTTTGCTCTACCATAAAAATTTACCCCTTCATGTGTGTACCAGGGAACCCCTGCAAAATTGCCTGCTAAATGTTATATTTTCCAGGATCAGCAGAAACTACAAGTTAAGCTTAAAACATATTTGAGATGGAGAAAATAGCTGGATTGTCTAAACTGTTACTCATGCAAGCCACTTCAGAGGCGTTTGGCTTGACAAAGACTTAAACTGGGTAGGAGATTTTGGACTGAGGTCTTGATCCTGGTTCCATTAACAGCAATGGTAATGTTTGCCTCTGAAACCAGCAAAGCAGAACAGCATTGAAGATGTCACATTGTGGCACATTTAAAATGATCCATGGTGCTCTTCCTTGGCCCAATTACCTCTGATGCTAATTTCAAATATCTCATTGGCTGATATCAATGTATGAAAATAATTGATCTTTTATTATGTGCTCCTGTAATAGAAGTACCAGTTTATCAGAGTTTTAAGAGAACATATACACTGTAAGTGACAAAAAAGACTAACAAATATTCTTCGGTTTTCACCTTTCTTAACTATCAGCAATTTGCACTCAAACAGTGGCTTTAATGCATAAACCATTAAAGTACAAACATCCCAGAGGTTTGATTTTATCACTTCATTCTTAGTCTAAATACAGACTTCTTATATACGAAGGAAACTGTGCTGTAGCATCTGGGAAAGAAAAGACCATAAAATTAGAATTTAAAAATGATCAAGAGACTGGATTAAATTTCTTCCATTCCCTATTCTTGCTGAAGTCTTTGTCACTGAAATACAAATGTCACAAATGTAAGAATAAAACATCTCAGGCATTAGGATTCTGTGATAGCTCATTCACATGACAATGACTGCACTGAGATCAGAACATTTCACAGAATGTATCCATTCTTGTGGCAAAGATTATAATGACAGGGAGAAATGGTGCAAAATTAACCAATTCTTGCATCTTCCAACAGTAATCTAACAAGCCTCCCTCTGTTCTTGTATAATGTGTTATATTAGACCCAAAGAGAGGGTGAGAGTGTGTGTGAGAGAGAAGTGAAATACTGCACACTTTGGTCATAATTAAACTTATCTGCTTAGCTCAACAGTAAGAAATCTGCTTTTGCCCATGCTGTTGCCAGCAGGTGCCACTGCAACAAATAGAAAAGTACTCCAAAGATATGGTATGAATTGGGATGATGCTGTGGCCGTGAAATAAGAAAGCTCCCCTGGCTGTAGGTGGCATCCATCCCAGCACCATGGCCTCGGCTCCCTGAGTCCCCATCCCTGTGTGCAGGGTGTTGGGAAATGGCACGCAGTTGATGTTTGAGCAGGGTTGGGTGCCCCAAACATGTGATAAGATGCTCCTGCAGACTATTCTGCAAGCCTCTGTAATTTCCTCAGCGTGAGCTGAGATATCCCAACCCCTGTTAGGTTCAGACCTGCAGTTAATTAGGTCACAAGAGCCATACCCCAGACCATCAGCAGTGGATCTTCTTTTAAATACTGTTCATTCAATGTATTTAACCAGAAATGAACATGACTTCCCCTTTGGCTCTGTTGCTTTCTGGCTATTTGCAGTGTTCCTAACCCTTGCCTCGTCAGCCTCTTCCCTGCAGTTGCAGGGCAGCTTGGGGTGTGCGTTCAGCGGGCTCTGTTAGTCGGGCTCCACCGTGGCTTTGTTAGGAGGCCCTGGGGACTGCTGTTTTTAGTGCATGTGTGTTTCTTTACAGGCATTTCCTGGTTTGGCAAAACATCAGTTGGGGCCTTGTCTGTACAGGAGTTTGGCTTCATTTAGGTATTTTTTTTTTGTGAACCATCGATATTAAATCCTGTCTCTTGAGAACATTTCATCCTGACTGTATCTGAAAATGATTCACCACAGAAATGTGAAGCTTTAGTAGTCTGACAACCTCAAGCAGGTTTACTGGTGTGACTCTACGCCCACCTCCGGTCTCAGGGCCCCAGCGTGCCATTTTTTATAGATTTCAAAAGAGAATCTGCCCTTCTGTAGCTGGGACTGGGGAGAGAAAAGCTGCCTGCTTACATTCTCTTCTGCACTCCTAGAGCTATTAAAAGAGAAAGGAGTGAAATCTTTTCTGGTCTTAGATGGTGCTGCATGAATGCATGAAAGAAATTACAAGGTGATAGACTCTATGAGCAAGCAGGGTAGTTCCTGTGCTATGTTCCTGTGAACAAACTGAAATGTGACCACTGGCATTCATTTATTTCTGATATTCACGTCACTTCTGCAAACAAAAGCCCATCTGTGTAACAGTTGTGGACTCCTATCCGTGCCCCCAATCTTCTTGGCTTTATGGCACCACAAATCTGATAAAGTTTTATTCATCATTGTCTTCAGAACTTACTTTAAAAAGATGAGTCTCACTACAAAGAAGGTGCTGTACAATTTTCAGTTTCCTACTGCATTAACTTTTAATAGACTTATTGCTCCTTGTGAATAATAGCAAAAAATATTCTTGATGCATAGCCTCCAACCTGAATCCTTCTTGGCCTCCTCTACAAATACTGATGAAGACTTCTCTGATTCTTATTCTGAATTATAGCTCAATTTAAGCAATATAAGAGATGTGGCATGCACAAAAAAATGTATATTCTCCCTTAATTCTTCTACGACTACTTGGCTATCTATGTGGTTTATGCTGTTAATTCCTAACTAATAATAACCTAGTGGTAACATTTCTACATTCTGCTGTTTCCAGGTTTCCAACATTGCTGTGTTAGTGCACACCAACTCTTAACTTATAGGGTGCTTGCAAGTAATATGGGTGATATGTTCTGCTTAGCTGCAGCTTGTCCTAAGAACGTACAACTTTTTCATTGTCCCTTGAAGTACTGGGGAAGGTGATAAGATGACAGTTCTCCTTTGTTCCAGTCTGGAAGTCAGTCATTTCCATTAGACCTTATTGTTTTTTTTTGAGGGACTGACTCATTTTTCACTCACAAAAAACTGTCAGGAGTTTAGTCCCAAAAATGAACTCAAGTAAAAAAATCATATAGTTTGATGGGAATATCTGCTGCATTGTTTAATCCTCTCTTAAATCTCCTCTTTCAGCTGCTGTGCCTACAAATCACAACTTGCTTGGCAAAGGTAGGCTTAGAACAAAGTCAGCTTTTTCTGCTCGACCCATTTTATTTTTTTATTTATCTCCCTTTTCCAGCCAACCTTAACTTCACTGCACGTCTCTTGCACCTGCAGCTTCCCATCTGACAGCTAGGCTGCGAATCCTCAGGGGCAGGGAGATCTTTACTACTTGTTTGTGTTGTACATGTCACAATACAGCACGATTCCTTGATTGCTACCTCATAAATAATGAGAACATTACAAAATTAATGTGCAGAAAATGAATAAAACTGGAAAGCAATATTTTGGCAAGGCTTTTTTTTTTTTTTTTTTGCTTTACTCTTCCAGAGTCTATAACAAGAGGGTTCCCATAAGAGCAATTGAAAGCTCACAGCTATGGACAGTGTTTTGTTTTCATTTGAATTCAGACAATTTAACTTCTTTTGGTTCCCTTGCAGGGAACTGGCAGAAAATAACTGATCCTGGAACATTTCTTTCAGGGTAGATCCTGCAGATACTGGAGGATCATTGGAAAAGTGAATGTAGATCCAAGCAATGTTCAATTTATTTCCAGAAAAACAACAACAACAAAAAAAAACAAACCAAACCAAACAACAAAACAAAACAACAACAACAAAAACAAAAAACCACCAAAACAAGTCAAACCAAGCCACTACCATCAACAGCAAAACACACACCAAAACCAACTATACAAAAAAAATGGCAGATTTCAGACTTGATACCTTTGACATTCTGCCACAGGAGGTAAGATTTTGGAACAAGGGGCTGATTCCTTTCTCATGTGTATGCACTCAGAAGATAATTAGAGCATAGTGGGAAAAGGAAACAAATCTGCCACATGTGCTAATGTATTCCTTAGTAAGAAGAAAAAATAAAATCAAGTAAAAAAATAAAGGATTCTTTGAAGTACATTTTATTTATTCTGGTAGAACAGCTCAATATAAGAAACAGAAAAGGAAAAATGAAACAGTGAAAAATATACAGCTTGGTCTTTCAGTGTTAATTTTTTTCTGTACTTTACTCATTTATATACCTCCGAGTACTTTAAATTCGTGTATGGAATGTCTTCAATTAGTTTTGGATCTGCCGCAATGCAGTCCTAGAAAATTCCTTACTCCGAGAGATTTCATTGTTCATTTTGAAATTTTACCTTTTTTCAGTCTGAAGCTTTTAGCAGCTTTGAATTCATTCAGGTATCCCTCACACACACTCATATATGTATACACACATAGATATAGATATACATATATGTATATACAAGTATGTATATACAGATATGTATACATAGGTACATATATCCATGGGAGCATATGATTACCAGTGCTCTCTCAATATTAATACAATTTCTGTTGAGAATAAACTAATTTTATATCCAAACCTCACCCTCTTATTTCCAGTTAGTAATCCTTGGCCTCCCTCACTTGAGAGAAGTGCTCTGCTTAATTCAGTTTACCCTTCATATTTAAGCTCTTTGACTTGTGATAGATTGCCATAATTAAAACTTGCAATTGCAACTCCTCCTACAGTGCAGAGAAAATGTTATTAATTTAAAGCAATTTATTTTTAATTAGAAATTACTTAGTTTCAGAAGTATATTTTCAGAATTAGATTAGGAATGAATTTTAGATAAGAATTTTGGATTTTCAGATGACTGGTGAATGGACTAGTGCTTCTCATGTTCTGACAGCATCTTTTTCATTGTGGGCACTTCAGGAAATATGTGGTGAGTAAATAATACACCTGAATGGTTCTCTAGAAACTTTATTCTTTTTTTTACTATGTCAAGATATACTCTTTATATGTTACTTGTGAGCTAATCAGTTGCTGCTGATCCTTCCTTTCTCCAAATCATTTTGATGAAAGTATATTCCAACAAGGTTTTTCTGACATTGCTTCAGACTGGTTTCGTTCCATATTTAATTTCAGCATTCATAAATCAAATGTCTTGTGTGTAATCAGGTAACTCAGGGGCTAGGCCCAATAACTATTCAGATTCATATATATTACCAAGCTTAGATCACACACAGGTCGAGAGTAGAATTCCATTCTCTATAACAAATGTATATTTGAAGTTACTCTAGTGAGATTAGCAGAGTCACAGTGATGTAAATGAGGGGAGAATCAAGCTTATGATCTCTCTAACTGTATATATTCGGATGGCATGCAGACTTTCTTCTGCACTTAAAAAAAATATTTTATGGTATCTTTCCAATGTGTCTGTTTGGCTGATTTACAGTATTTGAAAGCCAGGGAATTTCTAAAACGGAATCAATATAAGACAAAATTCTTTTGATTGGATCTTATCCCTAGTCCGTCAACACTCTTCCATCACTTTGAAAGTTGGCAGTTCTCAGACTCAATCAGTCCCAGGGGTGGAAACCTTGGGTTTCTGTTTGACTTGAGGCTTTCTCTTCTGAACCATGTAAATATAAATATTAAACTGTCATATTTAGCTCAGAAATGTACCAAACTTTAAACCAGTAGCGTTAAGGATACTAAAATATTACTGCAGCTCAGAAAATGCAAGGGAAAAGGTTTCTACGTATATATGGACCAGTATAACTGTCTTCTAATAAGATGAATTCTATAACAGCTTCAGAATGTACTGAATTATGTCGTGCATCTTCTCGACAAACCAAAACTTGATCTGCTCATTTCCCCGAACTCATATTATCTATCCATAAAATGTTGTATTGATTTTTAAATACCACTTGTAAACTTCATGCTGTCCACATCCTGAACTCAAGTGGCTTTGGAAGTGCTGATAGCTTTTGTTCTGCTTCACTTATTTATGTAGCAGTAGTAATCCTATTTTCAGCAGTATTGGGATTAATTTTAGATCTCAGTGGATCTGGATTTCAGTGAATTTACTTATTCTGTGCTTTGCTTTATTTTTTCTGAAAATCTAAAATTTGTGATTTACTGACAAATATGTTAATGGAAAATAGCTTCAGTGTTAGAAGACTGTTTCTATAGAAACATCATTTTAAGTTCATATAGTATTTCAGACTAAATTTCCCCTTGAAAAATGACAGAAAACAGCTCGTGACTTAGATATTTAGTGACACCTGAGCAAGAAAAGACAAGTTTTAAATATTGGTGACCTACCCATAGATTTTTAAAAATAATATTTTCCAAGTATGTTTGATAGATCCATAAGCTCAAGGAAACTTTGGCTGCCCCATTGGTAGTCTGCAAACAGGAAAAAGAAGATTGCATTTAGTGGGTACTTTATGTATGAATTTTTCCATTCGGATCTGATACTGTTTTTTTATCTCATGTTCCCCAGTTTTGAAAGAAATAAATGGTACAGATCTCTTTAAGCTCATTTCAATGTTAGTTGAAAAAGAGCGCACTAAATTCTTCATGAGTTGAGCCTCATACAATTTAGGTCATCCGTTTTGGGTTAATCTTTGGGAAACCATGATTCTTGGCACAAGACCCTTCCACTGTCACTCCACTACAGTAAATAAAAACACTGGAGAGGCTTGATGACAGCAGTACCAAGTTGAAAATGTAACCTCGGCATTACTTGAAATAAAAACAGATGCAGCAAGTAAAAGTTTTGGCATCAAAACGTTAAAATTAAATCCCACTTCAAATACAATTCTTTAATTGGGACACATCCCAAACAGAAAGACTTCTCTTCCCAACAAACACAACTATTATACTAATTGGTATGGCCCCCACACAAGCCTTGGGTGGATCTGAAGTTAGCTGTTGTTATTCTGGCCTGACTTTCCAACCACATTCATTTTGCTAAATTGCATTTCTATGAGAGTGGGTTGATATCCTGCAAGTGTTACTAATTCTATTGAAGCACTTTTTTCCTTTTAAACAGAAGATCAAAAACCCAAACCACTTTCTATTTTTAAATGTTGTATTTCCATAAACATCAGTAGACATTTGAATAACCACCTTATTAAGATTAGGTGTTCCTGAAAGGGAGCCCTGTTTCTCTGTGTTTATTACTGACCACAATACTAAATTATGCAAATCTTAAAAGTATGTTTGAACAAAAGAACTATATAATTTAGCTGTTTGAGATTTTTATTTTTAATCTGTGGGAGTGATTTTAGTGCTGACAGAGGTAAAGATTAAATATCCATTAGAGCTTCCACAGGGCAATCAAAAGGGCCCAGAGCAGACTTGCCAGATCTCCTTGGACTTATAAGCAGACTCTGAGCTGCACTGCCTCCAGAATACCCTGGGGCAAGTTTAAAATCCCACAGGCAGGAAGAGGATAATACTACTTGAGCAGTATTCTTTGCTTTCACAGAGCCATAATCCTGACACGGATACTTGGAACTATTTTGGTGGGCTGCTTGTTTCTAGTGGGAGTGGGAAAGGCAGCATTACATGGGGAAAGAATGCTTGGAGCATGTGGTGTCTTAGGTAAAAAAAAAAAGATAATGTTTTTCCTCATGAGCATATGTCTCCAGTTCACTCCTTCCAGGATTTCAATGAGACCAAACTGCACTTTTACTGAGGCACTGGACGAGCACCCAGCCCACCCAGGTCCAACTAGCCTTCTGGAGAGCTGAGCTGAAGGGAAGAGAGAGAGCCTGAGGTCTTGACTTCTGTGCTTTTGAAACAGAAGTGTCACTAAGAATACTGAAAAAAAATATTGTTACATGCTTCGATGCCCTAAACCCAAGTGATTCAACAGCTCTGCTATGTATTAAGTCAGAATCTTGGCCACTATTGCCCTAAACACAAGTATATCATTCATACATTCCTGAATTTCCAAAGCTTTACCATTTCTATGGAGAAAAAATGATGAAACAAAACCTCACTAACATTTTCTTTACTTTCCTTGTGTGTTCATTTACTTTCTGCTTTCATACTGCTTTTTTCTTTTTTTTTTCTTTTGCTTCTCCAACCTTTTTGCCCTTTTTGCTTTTCATCCATTCCACACTAGATTCATTTTTTCTTCCATCTCTCTTGCTTTGAAAAGGCTTTTCAAATTAATTTTTGCACTTCATCTTACTACCTTTTTGATTTTGTATCTCCTTCTAATGTCTTTTTCTCACTTCTCCCACGCTTTTACTTCTTTTTCTTTCAATTTCCTCACTCCCATCCTATTTCTAAAATTTATTTCTATTACATCAAAACATCATGTAGATAAATGCCCTTGTGGGGACTTTTATCTTAACAAGAGTTATGTGGCCATGAGGTACCACTCCCCAGCACCAATGCAGAGATTTCCATGCAGGCTTTGTTCCTAGACCCCTAAAATGTACATTCAGTTGCTTAGCATTGATGTCTAAACTTCAACAATTTGAAATTCATTCTTAAGTCAAATGCAAGAAGTCTCCAAATGCACTCCTATGCTCAGATCTAGAAACTTGTAATGGAAGAGAATGTGATTGGCAATGAGCTTCACTTAAGATAGCAGTTAGAGACTGGCAGAGTTCTCTTGCATGTGCTGTAGTAATTGGGCCCCCATTGCTCTGAGCATTTTCTACCTTGTCTTGAATCCTAAACTAGACTGCAAAAGGAGAAAACACTTCTTCCTTAACGCTGCACACTCTCAGGACTTGTAGAGCTCCCATGAGCTGGCTTCAGTCCTCCAGGTAGAAAGTTGTTTTGTACCAGAATGCAGCTAAACAGATAGAGACTGCTCACTAAGCAGAGTGTTTGCAGTTTCTCCATTCCTTTAATTTGACGACAGAAGAAGGATAATCCAGAAAAGTCAGAATGGCAACTTTTTGATCTAGCAAGAGAACAAATCTCTCATCATGATTTATCTTGGAAAGGCTCTCATCACAATAATGAGGCCTGTCCCAATCAATCTCTTGCTTCTGAAAATAAATCCTATGTTGTAGTAAGATTTTTTCATCATAACCTGTCTGCATTTGGTATGCTTCATTTTGTGCACCCTTCTGTGGCAGTATTTTCTTATGGTGTCCTCCACGTCTCTTTCCTCGACAATAACAAAAACAAATGCTTCTTTTTTTTCTTCTTTTAATTCCACTTCTCCAAGGACACTGCTGCTCACCAATTCCATTATGGGGGGGAAAAAAATGCTTTCTGACAGCCGGAATGTGTGGTTTTCCTTCATTACCTTCAGCCTATGACTGCATCCAGAAAAGGAGAATTTCAGTCCCCCCTAGAAAGCGCCGATCTTTCACCAATTTAACACTAGCAAATGTCTTTATAAGTTTCCTTAGCATGTGGCAAATTTCATAAGAAGCTTTGCGGACAGGCAGTGGCTCCTTCATTTGTGGCTAAAGCATTTGTTGCTTTTGCAATTTGCAGTGATTGCTTATGAAAGGAATAGTTTGTTTTTGGAAGGCTGCTTTGAGTTCTGCTGGCTCTGTGCATAGTTAACGACAATGCTTTAATTTTGTGGTGGGGGTGGTGATGCAGATTTTTCTTCTTGGAGTCTGTGCTGCATTCTTACAAATTACATATTGAAGGAAGCCTGCTTTTGGTTTACTTCAAATTTAAAGTAATCCCCTCCCCCTGCTTTTATTAGACCAGAGGTCAATTCCAGGAGCTCTGGTGGCAAAAAGCAGCCGAGCAACAAACGCGTCTGATCCCTGAAGATTATCTGATAAATCTCCAGTGACTAAGGGCAGATGTTCTGGCTTGAATGCCATCTCCTTCTCATGCCTGGGAACTGGGAATGCAACCAGATTGTGACTGTGCTCACAAGATTTACACTTACCAGAAAGTCTCTTATAGTCATTAGTGCTGGAGCTCTGCCTGGGATACAGTTGGCACAGTAACAGGAGGGTGACAATGTGGCAAAAAAATCTTTGTCCTCTGCTTCTCAGTCACATGTGAAGAATAAAAAAGGATCTGATCCTCTCACCTGTTTTCTTTTTAAGTCAACATTTGCTTAAAAAAAGGCAAAAGAGTAATAAATGCAATAATAAACAAACAAGGCATTGAGTGGAGACAGAAAGCCTGGAGATATAAGGACAGGTTAAAAGTTAATAAGTGAAGTGCAGCTGATGTTAACTCATTTTTGAAGCACATGCTGACTCTATATAGTGTGCAGAGTAGGTTTAATTCTGGGATGCCTGCACCAGGCACTGCTGTTGTGCTTGCCTAAAGCTCACATGGTGCTGCACACAGGTGTAAAATGAAGGCTGAGGGGCTTTCTCTTATGCCCTTGAATACATGCATGGCAAATGTACTCCATACCATGATATGTTTGTGAGAGAAATAAAAGTATCTGTAACTATGTCCTAAAGGAAAAACATTTGGCGGTTCAAACTGAATCAGGGTCCTGGTTGGTAATAACAGTGTCAAAAATTAGCAACTAAATTAAGGATTTATTTTACTTGTCTGAGTACTCAGTGGAATTACTTAAGAAAAACTAGACTGCCAATTGAAAATAAAACATCTAGATGATCAAAACAAGAAAGCAGAACTTGTCTAATAAAAAGTTTTAAGTCAGAAAAGGTATACTGTACCATTATGGAGATGAAAATAATGCAAATTTCTCTCTCTCTCTTCTCTCTTTCTCTCTCTCTCTCTTTTTTTTTTTTTTTTTTTTTTTTTTTACTACAAACTGCTGCTATGTGCTTGTGCATAAGATAGTAGAAGAACTCGTAAAATATTTTTACCTGGGGTACGTTATGTGTTCTCATAATAACACAAAATCCATTGTAACTCTGATCATGGGTGTCAGGTCAAAATGTTGTCCTCTTAATCAAGAGAAACAATTGTAAAGATATATAAGAAAAAGCTTTCTTTTAAATAATCTGCATTATTTTGTAAAGTGATCCTCAACTATTATGCTGAGTTACCCAGAAATCAAGGTCTTTTAAAATGTTATTTTTTTGTTCCTATTCTACTTTGTACTTGAAATAAAAATGTGCCTGAGAAGCTTCCTCCTCAGCAGGAGCAGTTGTGTGGAGTAGGGAATCTCCAGTGCCCAACATATCACGTAAGAACACTTGTGGAGAAATGCAAGTGTCTCCATATTGCCAGGTTCTCCCCAGACCCAAGGCATCACCTGACAATAGCCGATGGATCTATTCTGTAGTAGAAATGTACAGCTGAGAAATCTCTGAGGAAGTCATCCAATCCATTCTCCTACCCAAGACAGCATTATCTACTACAATGTCATTTCTGACATATGTTTTTTTTCTAGCTTGTTCTTTTAAAAGCCCTTAATGATGGAGACACCACACTCAGCCTTCTTTTCTTTCAGCAGCATAACTCCAAATTATGTATTCTTTCCTTTTCCAATATATTTTCTAGACTTCTGACCTTTCTTTTGGACTTATTCCATTCTTCTTTGAAATGTGGTGCCCCAGTATTGGCGTACTAGTCCAGATGATACTTTGTTCTAGAGGCGGAAAATGAATGAGTTTCAGCATCCTGTCAGCATCTGACTTTTTTCTGGATCTAGTTAAAATTAGTTTCAATTCATGCTGTCTGTCTTGATGGTGTGTCTCAGATGAAAACACCTTAATACTGAGAATAGCAAATCAGTGACTATTGAGAACAATCATGCAGTATATAACTTTGCTCACTCCCAGCAGATCTGGTGGCCCTCTTAAGATTGATATTCAGTCTCTTAGACAGTTTGCTAAGCTTACATTTCTTCAATATTTCTTCAACACCATTAAAATCTTGGAAATGTTCAGAGTTCTCTGTATCCAGCACACAGATCCATATCAAGCACAAAATTTCAAATTCTGAGTTTTGTAGCTAAAGATACAGAGCAATTGTTAAGTGTTGGCTATTAGGTCATGTTGAAGAGGACTAATCTGATAAAGAAGACCAGAGTTAAAGTTGCGATAAGATGACATTTGTCGAAGAGTGGAGGTGTGTTTTTCTTTTCTGGACCAATTGCAAGCTAAAATTTCCACAGTGGGAAATAGTTATCAGAGGATACAAATACACCAGCACTGGGGACTAGAGCCCCTTCCTGGTCTTGCCAAGACCTAAGCATCAAGGGTAGCTGTAAAAGAATGATCACACAATGGCTGTGCTCACTATGGTATGGTAGACAGGGCAAGGCTTCTGCCACCTGCATTCTGTCCTTTTCATCCCTGTCCAGGAGGGGAAACTGCTAAGTGTAAGGCTGCCTACATCCAGTTTTCTACCTCTTGGACTCACCTTTTTCTTCACCAACTCTTTGCTGCAGGCTTGAATGAGCATTTTGCTGTTTCTATCACTGCAAAAATATAAAGGCAGTGTAGAGCCAAAGTTCTTCTCATATTTTTCAGCTTAACAAATGGCATAAAATTAAATTGTGGTCTCTTAGTCCCAGTTTCTAGTAAAATAGTCTTCCTGAATTTCCTGGGGCAGACTTGGTTGCATCATGCCCAAGTAACATGCTGTTGGCATATGGCGGTAGACTGTAAAATGGAAAGACATGAATCAAAGGCATGCTAATATTAATACATCTATGTTGCTTGCTGCTTGAGGAATGCAGTAGAAAGGGAGTCATATGTAGTTTATAGAAGAAATGAATACATTCCAGATGTTAACCATGCAACCAAGCCTTGTATATACAAAAAGGGTTTTCCCATTGCCTATATTTAATCTCCACATAAAAAGGCAGGCTCTCTAAAACCCTTCCCACTATATGTCAGCATAAATTGGGGGCATTTTTCATCTTGAATCAGAAATTTAGAAAATAATACCCATCTACTTTAGTACTTGTTTATTCATAATCATCTATTTATTAATGAAAAACTAAGCATAAATGCTAGAGGAAATCTAATGCATGTGCGAGTCTTGAGCAGAGGCTTCTGCTCCACCCACTGCTTGTACAAATGTGGTTAGGTAATGCCAGCCCAGTGGAATATCATGAGGTTTACTTGATGGCAGATCCAAACCCAGCAGACATCACAACTTAAGCTCTTTGCAAGATCTGCTATTTGTATTGGAAAAGAAAGAAAAAGCAATGTACTTTGGGAGATGCTATTGTTTCTACAGTACTGGAAACTTGGAGTATGGATATTCCATTAACATGAATTTGTATCAGAGGCAAGAATCTGATATCTGATGATATTTTATCTGGTCATTTTGATGCTGATCTAGAGGCAGGAGAATCTATATAAAATGTCTCACTATATCACCTTTCTATGTTGACAGAAATTAATGCCTTTTGATATTAAATATGTAGGTAAATCACATGATCTATGCATCCAATCTAAAATACATATGAAAGTTCAAAATTAACATTTTCCCTGTGTTTGTAGTAAATAGTTAATGCACAATCTGTAAACTTGAAACTAAGTTGCTAAAGTAATTGGTGGCATAACTGTAAATGATCAACAGACTCAGGAACATTGCTAGCTGCTTAGAATCAAATAATGAATGAAAAAAGAGATGAAATTATTCAAATTATTCATAGATTACAATCTTGATTATTTTTCTGGTGTTAAAATATACAATATAAATAGCATCTAAAATGCAGGAAGCATCTTAAAAAATGAAGGCATCCACATGGAAGCCAGTTTGGATAAAATAAAAGACTGGACTACTGTCCTCTTCTTTTTGAAAGTATGTGGCAAGAGGAACAGGAAAGGAAGAGAAAGAAGGAACTTCTGATATTTTAGTTGTTGTGCAAAGCTATCTCCAGTGCTTTTAGAATAGATCACTTTCTGAGTAATGTTCAACACCAACTTAGTCTTTCCAGTCCAAGAAAATCAGGCTGAAGCCATGGCTCCAAAGTGTGAGGCCTATCAGAGCCAGAGTGACTCAAGCAAGCCTTGTTCTTTTTGTTGTTGAGCAACATGCTTGGAAAACAACAGCAACAAAAAAATTTCAAAATACACCTGGAATCTGTATGTTGGCGCAAGTCTGGGGTGCTTGATAAAACTAGGAGTATAAAAATGGATTTAATACAGCACTGTATCGCTGTAAATGCCAAAGAGTAGCCATAGGCAAAAACATGCATGTGGAGAACTACTCCCCTCTTAGCTCCTGGGATAAGTGGCCCGCAAAGAGGCTTTATGTCAACATGTGAATTTTCATGCAGAAATCACTTTGTGCTAAATTTCCTAGAGGACATGGAGCATGCCCTGCATCCCCATTTACTTTGCTTTCTCCCTTGGTGCATAACCGTGCTCCTGAGGGGTGAGAGGATGCTGCTACAGGGAAGTGGCAGACTTCAAGTTCTATCTGCAACCATGAGTTCTGTGTGCCTTCTTCTACCTGTATGCTGCCTTTTTGCTCTCGGTGAGTTAAATCTGCAGCTTGCCAGTATGCAGGAGGTGCAGACAGTGATCTCAGATAAACTCACTTGTAATATTCAGGATGTAGATGGATGTCCTTTGAAGTCAGTCCTTCAGTCCTGGTCTGGCGAGAAACACAGAGAAGAGGAGGACTTCTAGGGAGAGATGCAAAGTGCTCCAACCTAAGTGTGGGAGGACAAAGTGATGTAAAGAGGTGTGGGAGTGGTTTTGAGGAAACTCCTCCACAGCTTAAAAACTGATCTCAGTCACACAAGGAAAAGATGGTCTGTGGAAAGTGCTGACCAGGGAATTTGCTTTTCAAACTGCCATTAGTGATTAAGGCATTACCACCTTGCTGGTGCTTATCTCCTATTCACTGCTCAGACATGATAGCAGAGTGCCTAGAGCTGTTTCAGTGCAAAACAAAACAGGACAGCTCAAAACTATTTGGATGTTGGCCTCATCTATTATTTACAGGTATTTGTCCGACTGCTGCGGTCTGAGAAATAACAGCTTTTAAAACACATCTCCCTTCTGACCCACAGCACCTGATGCTTCCCAGTGAAAGCGCTCTCAGGCTGACCTCAGTTCTGGAGGAAGGCAGGATGGCCAGTGTCTCCCAGCATCCTAGCACAGGGATGCAGCCTCTCCTGCAGCTACAGAGCCTTGAGAAACAGCAGGGCTTCTGGCTGATGCAGGACAGCTGCCCATGAGGCCTGCACACCACCAGGTCTTGTGCTGTCTCAGAGTAGGGCACATATTGCTGGCTTGCCCACTCCATGGCTTTGTCAAGTGGTCCAGAAGTGGCTGCTTTTGGGCTTAGTGAGGAATGACACGCATTATTCATCAGGCTCTCTGACCGCTTAGCACCTCCAGACTCCTCGTGGCTGTTTATATTTAAAAATAAACCCTAACAATCGCTGTTCAAAGTAAGGGCTGAGAGCCCGCGGCACTTTTATTTAAGCACACTGAGCAGAAACTGAGGAGAACAGATAAGAGTTAACGGGTGTTTGTAAAACAGGCAGGAAAAAGGATGCTGATTCGTGAACCTTCACCAGCAACAACTTCCACAGCTGAGGAGCAGAGATGCTGAAAGCGTGAAAGCCAAAGGCTCTTGCTTTAAATGTAGGATTTGACAGGAGAGCAGCAGGGTAGGACCTCAGGGAATGACTAAGCAAATACTTAGATAGGAGGTCTGTGAGGTAAGCAGGACTAAATTGGTGCATCACTTTGAAGGTCAGCAATGCAATTTTATATGTAATTCCAGATTTAATGGGCATCCATGGCAGAGCAAACGGGAGCAATGTGTTGCAAAAAATCAATGCCAATGCTCTGGCTGAAGCACCCTCCCTGCGAGGAGCTGGGGCTGCCAGCAACTGCCGGAGGGTTCTGAGCAAAGCAGCAACCCTGCACAGCCCTACAATTTTGGTTTAAAAACAAGAGGAATTTATCTCATGCTTTATAATGTACTGAACACTGAATTCTTTTCTAGCAGCGTTTACCACAATGGATGTCTTTGTTTCGTTCTTTTTGAACCTTGACCACAGAAAATGCGTTTGTACTCCCTTAAAATATGCCAGCAGTTTGGAGCTTGCAAACATTCAAACCACTGTAATAATCATACTATTTCAGGAGAAATTTTACCTGGAATACTGGAATATTTGTAGAAACTGCCATTCTTTTTTTTTTTTTTCCTCCTCTAAGATGTAAGTAAAAGAACGTAAAAGCTCATAGCAGTATAAAACTGTTTTCGTGAAATCTGAATAACTGCATTAGTTCCAACAAAACGCATATCTCTGTCTGTATCCCAGTGGGTTTCTCTTGTGTGTCAGTTCTTTCTCCAATGAGATGATTTTTTGTGTATATATAAATAAATAGATCTGCTCAAGGCCCTATCTTTCCTTTCACTGACAGAACTGATAATATTGTATTTGTCCTTCAAAGTCATGCAAATGGAATCCTCAGGCTCTTGATATTAAATGCTGGTTAACTTGATTAACTTGATTTTCTTTAAAACATAAATGAAATTATTACTATTCCCCTACATTTTCACACCCTTTATAAACTCCTGGCAGAAAAAGGAGAAAATAGATAATAAGATACTCAAATCACTTTCTTACCCTGTAATTAGCACATGAAAAAAGAACTTGTTGAAAACAATAATTCCTCAGTCATTTGTCTTTATTTTAATTTTGCTTTGAAGCCAACATATTTTCTCTGAGATTTCATTAGTAGCCATTTTGTAAATGAGATTCTCACTAGTAAGAACCAACTTTGAGTGCTTCGTCACATTAAAATTTAACAATTTTCTATGGCTTAATATAACTTCTTCTTAATGCAGAGAGACTTTTCTGCGATGTTCATAGTTTAAAGGGCTGGATATAATTAGGAACATACGTGCCGAAAAGTAAAGTGCTTCACTACCTAACTCTGAGGCATCTGGCTCCTCAAATAGAGTCCAAAAATCTTAAGTTACAAAGCATAGCAAACGTGCATGCTTAAAGAAAGATTTAAGCATCTCAGAAAAAAAAAAAAAAAGATACAAAACAGCCAACAAGCCAAATGAGCAACTCCTAGGACAGTTTTAACATCTCCCACATGGGCTTCTTTGTCCAAAGGGAAGCACCTTAGATACATTTTAAAATCTCTCCTGAAGTTAGCTCAGTTTTTCTAAAGTAGTTGAGCAGAGTGTTTCATTTTTAAAAATAGTCACTGGGAAAAAAATAATAATATTAGAAACTGTCCTTGGAATAAAACCTGGAAATTAGGATGGTATTTCCCTGCTCCGTTGCTGCCAAGCTAAAGAACCGTTCTCCCTTTACTTGTCTGCTCCAAGGCCTGAGCTTTAGAGCCTTTTGGTGAAACTGCAGTGGGAGGAATGGAGAATACTTCCACAAGCTCATGGGAAGTCAGGCTAGTCCCCTCACACATGCATTTTAATGCATTTTAATTCACTGGGAGGTGGTGCAGGCATTTGGCTCCTGCAGAAAACACAAGCATTGTCTGACATGGCAGTATTTGAAAGAGGCAGCTGTAACCTGCAGTTTGATGTAAATTTACCTTGTGTCTGGGCTTCGAAAGTGAAGATTTTTAGTTACAAAAGTTCCGCCTGATGACCTTGGCCCCTTAATCTGCTCCAGGCCTGAATCCTTTTTCTTTACTCAGGTCCTCCTTGTTTTATATGGTTAAAAACATGGGCCAAAATGCTCTTTTCACTTTTCCATTTTCACATCACAACTCCAGCAACAGAAACGTCCTGGGGATTTGTGCTGCTGTCAAAACGTGCTTTTGCAGAGCAAGGAGTGGGGAAAGGAGCAAGAGGCATGATTTCCAAGCCTGGAGCAGAGCACTAGCTTCCGATTGCGTGAAGACGAGAGAGAACACAGCTTTGCGTGATTGTGGCAGAACGCAGCTCTGCACTGGGCTGCGTGAATGCCCTGGGACCAACCCCCATGCTAGATGAGTCAAAGGGGCATGAAGACTGTACTGTCCCCAGCTTCGCCCTCCTGTCCCAGGATGAGCTGCGGGATGGATGGTGGTTATGCAAATAAATAAATAAAATTGGTTTGTTATTCTTCTCAAGAGAGCTCACAGGGGAGAAAAGCCTAACCAAAGCCTCCCTGTGGGGTGAAGTTATGCTTCTGTAGATTGAATTAGAGCAATGATGCTACCAAGCAAGCTGAATCTTGCCCCTGTCTCTGTATTTTCTTTCTCATTCTTGTTTTCCTTGTCTCTTGTTATAAAGGCTCGGTGATAAACAAAGGCATACACCTGTGTTTGCTGTGAGGTCTACCATAGGATACATGTCTTTCCAGGACTCTCCATAAATTGCAATTACAGATATTTCTTCTTGTTGCTTTCCTAGTTTAAAAATGTATTCATGTGAGCAATAAGTATTCCGATCATACTGCTATGTGCTCTTGGCTGATTATCTGACTTTAGGTGTAAACGTGACCATCAATAAAAAGCATAATGAAAGCTTGTTATTTTTAAACATAATTAAGTCAAAGGAAAAACAGTCCAGCATCACTGTAGAAATAGTAATTGGTTCATTACCTGTAATCATGTTAGCCTGTTCACATTATCAGAGGCTAATTGGAGAGAGAAAAGAAAAAGGGAATATATCAGTGCATGTGTAGGTACGATCTCTATATCTATGTGTGTGTTAATATATGATACAAAGTTCATTAATAAAATTTCAGACTGAACAGGAGAACTTTGACAATGCAGAAACACAACTACTAAGAAAATCTTGAAGGCACATAGAAAAGGGTGAGACAATGATTCCTTCATGAGGAAAATTTAAGTAGATCTAACATATTGTTATCTTAAACTCCAAGAATGACACTTTGTTTTAGTGGAAAGGAGTTCTTATGCCATTTCTGGTTTAGAACAAATTGTTTCTGAGATAGGCAAGGTATGTTATCAGCACTTGTCTTTTCCTTGCAGAGCACTGAAGCAAAGCTGTAATGGGAAGACTTTTACACTAAGTTGCCTGGTCTCATACCACATTTTTCAAAGTCTCGTTCTTAAAGGTTTTATTCTGTATCTCTAGGAGACTGATGAAAGGGATTACTTACCTGAAAATAACCTGCTGGTTCTGATAACAAATTTGGCCTCTTCTGAAGGCTATGAAATTTATATAAATATTTGATAAACTGATTCATGGGAGCAACTCCTGTCATTTGCCTATTGTATTTACTATTGATTTTCAGTTTATAGGAAAATATCATACTGCAGATCTTTTTAAACTTCACTAAAAAGATATCATATAAATCCCACAAGTAACAGTAGGATCATGGATCATAGCCCTGTGTCCTCTTCTCCTCTGCCATGCAAACATGTAAGGGCAGCCATATGGACTGTGGGATGTCACAGATTTAAATGCTGCCTTTGTTCATTTGCTACTTCAGGGAAGGCCGATGTATTGTATTTACACACCTGTAGGAGGTATATACCTCAGCATGGTAAAGCCAGAGTTTGGAAAGACATGCGGAGTACAAATCAATTGCTGCTTCTCAGTTTATTCTTTCCACTTTTGCTTACTGTTTCTAACGCCATTTTTATGAGAACTCCTTGAGAATCTTCCCTTTAATGAGGAGGAAATAGCAGGGCCAGCAGAGGAGTGGGGGTGGTTAGAATATAGTTCGTTGATATGCTCCTTTAATGTCCAGGATCTAGCAGCAAGTAACTGGCCTTAGATACTTCTTATTTATTTTTCAGGGGGACAGTACTGTTGAATAAACATTGTATGGTAAAAGACTGAGCCATATGTCACGTTCCAATTTACAGGAAGGAGAGGAGGTTCTTTGATATCCGTGTACCCAGAGTGAGATTAAGAAACAACGGTTCAAATGTTGGTCTGACCAGTTTATTACAAATCTTAACCAGGGAGATGGGGAAGGGGAGGACGGACACTATTATGAATTAGGGTAATGGGGAAGGGAAGGAGGGCGATAGAAAAGACAGGAAAGAAGAAGCAAGGAGTCTCCATAGGAAGCAAGAGAGATAGCCACCACCATGGATCCAGCGTGGTTTGTAGTTCAGTCATTGATCTTCAGTAGTGGAGAGTCATCGGTTCCACTGATGATGACAGTGACCATGGCAATGATGGCAGTGATAGTACCAACTTATTTATAAGTCCAAAGTGGTTGGGTCAGCTCTTTTTGGAATGACAACTCAAATCCAAATTGGTTGGAGTGGCAGCTTCTTGCTCTGGGCTCTCAGCAGAAACTCCTTTGTTCCCATCTTCCGGGCCTTGCCAGCAGATAAGAGGGAGCAGGGAAATGACAACTCGTATCTTGCCTTCACAGGATACAGTGGTATCATCCCCCAATCTCCCATAGCAAGTTGGGGTTATTTGGTCACAGGCTAGATCTTCCACCAGTAAACAGTCCTGAGCGATCTCTTCCAAAGGCAAACAGTTCCAAAGAAATGCTTTCAAATGTAAAATTGTCCACACAGTGATGTTGATTGCCACACGGCAACATCCAGCACTCATCTCCTAGAGTCTTATCACAAGAAGTACCTCAGAAAACAAGCTTTGAGCCAGAAAGCAAAGAAGGATTCATACACCATGGAAGACACAGGTTAGACAGACCTTTAGTCTGACCCAGCCGAACATTTCTTGTTTGCCATTTCTAGATGAAGGGAAGGATCCTAGTTTATTTACCAAGGCAATGACAGAAAGGGGAAGGCCCAATAGAAAAGAAAAAAGAAAAGAAAAGAAAAGAAAAGAAAAGAAAAGAAAAGAAAAGAAAAGAAAAGAAAAGAAAAGAAAAGAAAAGAAAAGAAAAGAAAAGAAAAGAAAAGAAAAGAAAAGAAAAGAAAAGAAAAGAAAAGAAAAGAAAAGAAAAGAAAAGAAAAGAAAAATATTTTATTAAGTTCTTTTCTTTTCTTTTCTTCCTGGTGGAGAACTGGGGGACCTGGAAACTAAGTGTAGTCCCTTCAAAGTTTATAGCATTCAAGATATATGGAGATTTTCATGACTATTAGGAGGCTGCAATATCTGAAAGGCCACATGGACCAAATAATGTTTGAATAAGGTAAGACTCCTCTTGGAGCTAGAGTATTCATGTTTATTTTCACTGAGGTATTATAGGAATTACTGCCTCTGTGACCTGCTTAGGAGCTCAGATCAAAGGACCAAAGTCTCCTAGCTCTAACATTGACCCTTAGGGAAAGAACAGGAAAAATAAGACAGCTACAGAGTGATCCTTCCCATGGTATAATTTCCCAGCTCCCAGCAATCAGCAGTTTAGTGATTTTTTTCTGAGCTAGAGGTTGCATCTGGGCTTTCATGTTTAATAACCAATGATGTACGCCTCCTCTATGAATGTGCTTTTTAAATCCAGATAAAGTTTTGTCCTCTGCCTGATCCTGTAGGCAGTGGGTTTCACAATTTGATTACATGTTATATAAAATGTACTTCCATTTGTTTTAAACCTGCTTTGTTTTTCAGCAAGGCAAATACTGACAGTAATGACACCACTTTGTTAGTGTAAGTGCAGACATACTAGGAGTTTCTGCTGGCAGGGCTGTGTTGATTACAGGTCACTCCTTAGCTATGTCAAAAGCTATGTTGGCAAAAATGGGAGATATGTCCTCACTTAGGTAGGCATCCCAGAGGAATAAAAGGGCAGGTTGCATTCTCCTCGTACACCAAGGGATTTTGGCACCTGGTCTGCACTTGACTCATTTTCTGAGATTGATGAGAAAACCCTTTTGTTTCAAAACTGCAAGTGAATTCTGCCTTTTTTTTTTTTTTTTTTCCTTGTGCTGAGCTTCTTGCAGGTGCTTACTGGGAAGAAAAAAAAAACAAACATGCTTATACAGCGGATGTTCAGCTGTTTGACCATTATGTTGTACTTTGGCTAAATGAGTTTAACTGTGCGCCTGGTCTCCCTTTGCCAGTGTACCAAAATGTGATTTCTTTCTCTCTGGTGGCCCTTTTCAGAAATCCTTTTCATAAAATAACTTTCAGGTGACAGGCTGATCTTGGTTCACAAGCACCCAGAGAAAACAACAATCATGAAATCATGTGTTTGTTTGCTGCACTCACAATGCCTCTCTTAACTCTGGGCTGCAATATTGATCCATAGCTGAAAATACAGAAACTTTCTCTATGAATGAAATGCTTATTGTCCTTTTTCATACCCATAAAAATGGTCTACTGAAAATTCTTTTTCTCTTTGTGGTATTTGACATCCCCTTATCATCTTTCACGTGAAACTTGTTAAAATCTGGCCTGATTAGATGATGTTTTCTGTGCATCATTTTAGCACTCGCTGCATTACTTCCAGGCTTTATTTCCTTACACTGCCTGTATGGTTTAAAGTAACTCTGTTTTAGTTCCTTTTCATTAAGTAAAATAAATTATTTACCTTTTCATGCATCTGTATGGGGAGTAGCGTGTTTATGTATGGTGATGCCTCCTCCCTTTTGAGTGCCATGTTCAGTTCTGGCTGTACTGTTAGAAAAAAATGGAACTGAAGTAGTTCAAAGACAAGTTGTAAGAATGATCACAGCCTTGGAAGGGCTCAAACGTGAAAGAGTAAAACGATGAGTGCTGCTTAGCTTAGGGAGAGAAAAATGAACAAACATGACATTTATGTAGTAAATAATGGAGAAAAAAGTATCAAGCCCTCATATTTATCTTTTTAACGACAAGGAAAAAATAAGACAAACTATTCAGTAGAATATTTGCTTTAAGAAGTTTTAAATTTGTTAATTTTTGCAGAATCTGGCTATAACAATGTTCAAGCTATTATACAGCATATAGGTGGTTCCTTCTGCTTAGTCAGACCAACTTTGGAGGCCTCCTAAATGATTTTCCTTGTGATAAGAATGAGTAAACAATGAATGCTGCCGTGCTTTGCAGCAAGACTGTATCTGCAGGCAGAATTTACAGTGTTCTTTCATGTAAACAGAATCCCGGAGGGAATGGTGGTTCTGCATAGAGGCATTTCTAGACTTTTTGTTTGTTTGATGTGAGATTGAAGATATTTTCTCTGAGGCCAAACAAGATGGTACCTGTTTCTCAGTACATCTGCCAGACAGGATTTTTGGATGGGCTGAGCGTTCCATGCAGAGTTGCAATGTACTGTTCTCCATTTGTTCCTTCTTGTGCTCTAGAGGAATTTCATTTATTTATTTATTTTATTTTTATCTACAGAGCAAACGTCTTGGACCTTTCTTTACAGTTTCAGACAGGTTGACACAGGTACACACCGTAAGCAGATTTAGAAACTGCAGTGTTACTTTATCAGAGATCTTCTGCACTTCTGGTCTGAGAACAGGATGTTAAGAGAGGTATGAATCTTGCATGAATCTGTCATTAGCAAAGCTGTCTGCTTCTATTACTTGAATTTGTGTCCTCCTTTGAAGTCTTTCCTAAGGAAACACGTGCTGTCTAGCTGACAAAAGCACTGCTGAAACTTATCACAATGTTAAACACTTGTACTCTCCCCTTATTTTGCTCAGCAAACTTAAGCTTTTGAGAGCTGAGAAAAAAATAAAAGTACAGGGGAGAAGTGGAAATATGCTGAGCTGGCATTAGTTTTGAAAGGAAAGTGGGAAAATATAAACCCATTCTTAGAGTAGAGCTGTTCTAGCTCTCACAGGAAAAGCAATCTATTAGTTCTGCGTAAAAGCGAAGTATAAATAGTGAAGGTAAAACTATTCACTCTGTGATTAAGCAGGTTCATGAACTCATTGGAATTTCAATTAGTGTAAGCTTTAAATGTCCCTTCTTTCTCCCAGTGTGCTGAATGACTGCTTCTGAAGAATACTCTCAGCTATGCAACAGAGCAGATCCCATTCTGGGTTACTTGACCAGAAGAAGCATCTGAAATGGAAGACTGCATTTTGCATCCATTCTCTCAAGGTGTCATCATGAGCTTAAAGTGATTTTAGCTGTGGATATTCCAGATACCACCATCAACACTTGATGGTCACTATCAAGTAATCCATGTGATTAAGACAATGGGCAAAACAGAGCTCTTTTATTTATAATATAGCGCTATTATTAGTGTCTGCTTCCAAGGAACCACATGTGAGGCCCCGTGATGTGATTAATCAGGCTTTCCAGCTGCTTTTGAGTGATCCCAGCACTGACAACTGAAGCAGGAGGAATTCTTCTCCAGTGTAGCACAGTTTATGACATCCTGTTATGCAGTCTGAAATGAACGCCCATGTCTGAGTGAAAGAAAGCTAAACATTTTGTATGAGAATGTACATAATCAGTAAGAATTTGGCAAGGACAAAAGCCAAATCCAGGGCCGTTGATTTGACAGTCTCATGTCTCATCCAACATCTTCTGTTCTGGTCTTGCTTCTTTCCTAAATTATGAATATGTTCTTGGCCTGGTAGAAGGTACACAGCACAGATCTGAGGCACGGCTGAATTTGGGAAAAAGCAGACCTGTACTAGATGCTTAGCTGCAATGTCTGATTTTACAGAGCAAACATATACTTTCTTCTCTGCCTACTCAGCAGTTTTGATCATCAGAAGATTTTGAAAGCCTTTTTAATAATAAAAAAAGAAATACAGGTATACTCATTCCTGGAGCAAAAACTGCAGAAAAGGTTGTGAAGTAAACTAGGACTTTCACCTACAGTTATATTAAGGCAAACTGCTTAAAGGGGCAAGAACAGAAAACACAGATTACATATTAAGCAGGACCCAGTGAAATAAATACGCACCACTGGCATTGTGTCTCGCAAGCTTATGTATACATTTGTGCTACGCTGAAGTTGATTTATGAAGTTTATATGCACATGTGGCTATAGAGCTGGCCAAATCGCTCACTGCAGATAAATCTGGAATTTATTCAATAGATCTCAAATCTACTTTTTTGTTACTTGAGTGAAATAAATTGATGATTGAGTGACATACAATAAGCAATGAATTTACAGGATTGAAAGAAACTGTTGAGCCAATGATTCAGCTCCCATGCACACAGAAGCAACAGCATAACAGCATCATGCACTATTGTTCAGTGGAATTTGAAACTATTTGTGATTAACTGTTAAAATTATTGAACCACCTTTCCTTATATTTGGGTGTTACGTCTAAAATGCTACCGGGTAATTTTGCTGCAGGCAAATAAGGTTAATGCAATCTTGTTCCTGCCATTCCAAACTCAAATTGAACAGCCCTCCTCAATCCAGTGCATCCACAGCTTGCTGAATGGCACCTCTCTTTGATGTGCCAATTTCTGCTCTCTAGAAATTCAGATCATGCCCAGGCTGATTAAATAAACTTAGAAGTCTCTGTAGACGACTGTGCTCAAGAAAGTGCATTAAAACCATAAGATGCAGAAGATAACATGAAGGTGAGAACGCCTGTCTCTTAGAGTAATGATGTGAGATCTTGTTGAATGGAAATCTCTCCAAAGAGCCCAGCATTACCACCAGTCAAAAAAAAAAAAAAAAAGAAAAAAAAAAAAAAGATTATCTCAATTTTATTACTCTTGTTCCCAGCACCTATTTTCTTAGTAGTTATAGGAGACCAAAACAAGTAGGAGAGCTCTCACCATTACCAACTGAAAAAGAAAGGCATACAGAAAGAAGAGCGTGATGCCAATTAGTATATATGGTGTTAACATTATCATGTGATGGCTATCACTATGCATGTGTTTATTACAAAAGTGGCTGAATGAAAATAAGGCCTGTTTTTTTTTTTTTTTATAGAACCAAAATGTTGTTTTGAGTGTAACAAATGTTGTGTTGGTTTTGATGAAACAGTTCTTAAAGGCAAATACACACTTTTCACCATTCTTCTTTCAGGACCCATAAGAAAATGTGTAACTTTTCATTCATTTTTTCTTGTTCTTATTGCACATGTAATATAAATAGAACATATTTTACGGGATAAATGCCTTAAAAAACATGGATAGAATTCCCTACTGTGCTAGACCAAAACTTTTGTGTGCTGCAGCCATTCTGGGAGTAGGACATGGTAGGCAGGGCAAGAAAATGGAGGGAAAGAATCAGCTAGCAACAAAATTATTTTGAAGTCATTTCAGAGGATTTTGCACGTTTTGGTCCTCAGCATGTTTATCTGCAGCATAGCCAGAACTCCAAAGCAGACAGCACTGTTGCCTGCCCTTCAAAAAAACCAACAGCTTCCTGTATTTTCATGTTATTTCTGTATTTATTTGGGGGACAAAAAAAAAAGAAAAAGAAAAAAAGAAAAAAAAAAAGAGCAGTTTGTCAAACATTTAAGGTTGACAGTCATGTTGTTGCAATGCAGGTAAACGCTGCCATGAGTGACACTGGCTGTGTCACTACATGCAGCATTAGCCCGAGAATTTGAGAAGACAGGCTCATGAAAAAAATATGAATGTTGTCAGACAACCCTGCATTTTTTATTATTTAAATCTTGAGTGAATTTAGTACTCATGAAAGAGAGGGACTAAGTTTCTTCACATATCCCCTTCAATACATCTCAGTTCTGACCTGCAGCACTCTAGCTATTCTAGTTACAGGCCTTGAGCAGAGATTGCTCACCATGTCAAATTGTGCTATTTTTGTGAAATGGATAGCTGAAGACTTCGATAAGGCCATTGAACATATTCTTATTTGTGACCCAGGCATGAATTAAGCCTGGACCCTCAAAGATGACAGGCCAGCACCAAAGTGTGCAGCACTCACAAATTACGTATCCCACTACACCTCCTTAAAATGAAAATTGTTCAGTTGGCAATTGCTTAGTATTGCAGGCTTTACTGTTGCACATAGAAATCAATAACTCTCTTTCTTGTAGGAGGTTACTTGTATTTTGGGGATTTATTCATTGAACAACTATTCTGAAAGAACCTTCCAGAAAGCAGTGTCTCCTGGTGCTATGCACCATTTTGCAAGATGTCATATTCAAAGTGCAAGTTCTAAGAGTACTTCATTATTCAAGTGGCCTCAGTTTCTGCTGCTGAGCAAATGAGCGTTACTCAAGAGGGATGAGGAGCAAGAGGGGATGGTGGCTGCCTACTGTGGCTCCAGGCCTTGGGCAGAGCATGTTAAATGGTCATAGGTGCTTATAGCAAGTCTTGATTTTGAGAGTTCAATCTGCAGTGCAACCATGAGGAAACGGACTTCAATTAAGCAAAGATAAGCAGTGAACATCAAATCCAGGATGTTTATGAGCGAAAGCATTGAGCAGATATGTGGGTGGCGTTGCAGGGAGCAATGATGTGATTCTCCCTGAAGAAGTCACGACTGGGGGATCAGGGTTCCTGTCTTAACCCTGGAAGAGCAAGCTCTAAGACCCTGCGGTGCAGAGGCCCTGGCTCATATATTACATGTCTCAATGCAGAGCCTAATCCACTTAGGCAAGCACAGAGTGAAAATATCATTGCCTTTACAACGAGAGCCGAAGGCTACAACAAATCTAAATGCCATAGTTCCATCAAAATAAATGCTCAAAGCCATCTTGACATTGAGGATATGGAGTTGAGAAAGACATTGAGAATGAGATTTTGGAAGAGTTTATCTCACTCTTCATGCAGATGTAGCTGCATTTTAAGAGGATTCTAGTGCCTTTATAATATTTTTGTACTCTTCGGAAGGCCAAGAAACTTTTCTTCTGCCCCTTATTTTCTGAGCTGTGAATTATAGGATGTTATTACTCTTCTTGCAGTGGTGAGCACATAGCCTAATTACAGTGCCCACCAAACTGGCAAAAGAGAAAGCTATCTGTTCAAAATACATCCGACATCATGCCTGTTAAAGAAGTAGGTATGCATTCATCTGCATTACTCAGGGAACTATCCACAGAAAGATACTTAAGAATGCTCTTTAGTAATGTCAATTATGAAAGCAAAGCCTAGAAGTGAATGGCAGGACATTTTATGTAGTGTATAGACATGCAAATTACTTAACTTTAATACTGGTCTGTACTGCAACTAGAACTACAGCATTTCAACTTACATTTCTTTCCTCTTTTTTAAGATATTTATTATTTCAAATGTGCCCAAATTATAATCTTGCCTCACCCTGCATAGCAAAATCGCATCCTGTTCATGTTTGAGAGCTTTGGGAAGACATTTTTAAGTTTTTAAATGAAGGAATTCAGTTGTCCTTGTAAGTCTCCCAGTGCTTGGCAGGAGTCCACTATTTGCAGGAGGTGCTGCTCTTAGCACCTGATTTATTATTAGTTTCAGTGGAGTTACACTGTTTTGCAATTCTGATAGCTCCATTAGAAAATTGTGATGTGGCATTAAAATTTTAACGGGCAATGCTCTGTTTGCATTTTGTCCCACTTAGCATGAGATTGCTAGAGACGAGTAAGGAAAGAATATTAAGCATTCATAAAACACTTACACAAAAGCTAAAATTCCAAGGACTAAAGAACAGACAAGAAGAATGATAAAACGAAGAATGGCTAGAAATGATTAAATTTTAAAAAAACAAACTCTGTTCATCTTTTATATTTATTTATTTATTTTGATAATACTGAAATATTCATCATTTATCAAATTACGGCTGCATGTTTTTGCTCAGTGGTAGAGTCTGACCTCTGCCAGCATAGAACACTAGAACTATCCTAGATCTACTGAGATTTTGTGAGTGTAAATATAATCAAATTCCCAGAAACCATAAATTGTGTTTATATCACTGTTGAACATTCTTGTACTTTCACTGCACTGTTTTCCATTCTATAGAGATGTCTGGGGACAGTTTGCCTTCTTTATTTGATTATTTTGGCTTTCAGAACACTTTTTATTTTACATAGTAGCATAACAATATACGGTTCTTTGTGGGTCGATTTAATACTTGCATAATTTTTAGAACACTTCCTTACAAACTGACCATAAATGGATCTTTTACTCTGCAGAATCTCTGATAAAAAAAGGCTCTCACTACCACCAATAGGGATAGAGGGGGTGGAGTGGGTAGACTTTCAAATTTGCTTTTACAAGTGCAAATCCTCAGGCAAAATAAACAACATTATTTCAGATTAAAAAAATACACACAGAGGTGATAGGAAAAATCTAATGTGCATAGAAAGCTGCGCTTTAGCAAACTAGGTATATGTTGGTATGTTTGCTTATTTTTTAAGTTTTCCAGTACCAAAATGCATGTTTAAATGATTGCATTTGACAAAGGAAAGACAAGGAAAAATGGTGCAGCATCTTTAATTTATCAGTTTACATGAGATGCAGGCAATAGCCTGTGGGTACCAGATTGTGATTTTTCTACTCAAGTACATTCTCATGTTTTACTGATGAGCTATATGCCAGACCCTTGTGTTCTGTATAGTAAGAGTTTCATGGAACATCTGCTTCAATTGCTCTATCTCCTGTTTTGTTTTGTCACTAAACTCACTTATGCTACAGAAGCACTGACTTTAAAAGAAGCTACTTTAATTCAATAGCATATCAGGAAGGCAGATTTTCTAATCCTTGTAATACAGCTATTTTGTGTCTAATGCTTTTCTTTGCAACAAAACTAGTATGACTATTGACACAATATTCTGCCGTACTTCACAGAATACAGTTTTCTGACCTATTGATATGATTTTAACAGGAAAAGTTGCATGTACATATAAGCATGCATGTGCAGCCATGCACAGAATGCCATGTAGAGAGGTGTATGTGCATACCTGCACCTGCAATGGCACGTACAAAGGCATTTATTAAAGCCCACATATGCAATTACCAGAATAGTAACATTTCTCTCATTTCCAAAGTCATGTATCACAAAGAAAACCAATTGAGAAAGTAAGTCAGTAAGGTCAGAATAGCTTTGAGTGTTGTTACTAATTGTGTGCTTTAGCATTTACATAGCAAATGGCATTGGATATTCTATATGTGTTTAAACTGGAAGGTTAAAGTGGTTTATGAGGATAAGAACATTATATGGAATATTAAAACAGAGTACATCAACCTTTGTCAGTTTACTTATTATGTTTTCTTGTCTCATTTGACAGCCTTGGTTATTCAGGTTGCAAAAGGAACACAAGGATTTAAGGCTTGCAGTTTCACTTTCCACTCCTGTACTGTGGTTAAAGTTGGCTCAAAATAAATGTTGATTAACTGTATGAAAATGCAGTGATTAATAGTGTATTAAACCTGAAAGTCTATGTCTACAGAATATGATCTGTGCATTATTCTTTAACAATTTCATGGAATAAATGCAGGAAGGGAGAAAAGGGAGGAGCTTTAAAAAAGGGGCAAATAGGACATATGTGCTTCCTACGTTTCTTCAATTCTGTCTCATATTTATGATCCGAACAAATGCTGAAGATTATGATGTTGTGACCGATCTTTTTTTAAGCTTCTAATCTGTGTTTTTTCTTCCTAATTTTAATCTTGTCTGTGCTGACATCCACTCTGAAAAATGCTGTTGAGAACAAAGAAACTATGAGCAAAGGCTGAAACCATCTTTATTTTCAGTGTCGTTATTACTGAAAAGATGTGTGGGTTAATTTTATTTTTTTTTTTCCCCTGAAATACGGTTTATCATTGTATGTGAATTGCCATTGTCAGGGCTGGTAATTAGCCTCATATTATTTTCAGCATTGTTCACATCCACACATCACAGGACAGAAAATGGGAGCCTTAGACAAACAGAATCCTTGTAGAAGATCATTAGGAATCCCACTGTGACAAGCCACGTGCAACCTCGTTGATTCAAATTAGTCATCTGCATTGTTCTATATTTTAGACTGCAGGAGGTTTCAACTTATTTTACAAAACCGCAATTGTTATACATTTATGGTCAGAGTAACAAGTAATGTTCTGCACTCTCAGAAGACACCAAAGACATTTTAATATGTACTCATTATACAGCTGTGCCTGCAATGCTATTTAGAGTTTCATCAGTGTCTAGGTAACAAAGCTCTATTTTCTCAGCTTTTTACAGCTCAACTATAAACATGAACTCTCAGTTAAACACAGCACTATACAGAAAGTATTACTAGGACTCAGGGTTATGACTGTCTTTTTTTTTTTTTTTAAACTAAAAAGAGATCTTTGATGATACACACCTTTGAAATGGATGTATCCTATTCCTGATTTTTGTGTGTAGATGTAATAGTGACTCAAACACTGTTAAACCCACTGTGGTATAGATGATAAATTACAGGAGCAAAAATGCTGTTTGTCACAGTCCCAATTTACTGTGAGGTCAAATATATACCTTTAAAATAGATTTTACAGCACAGTTATAAAATGCTCCTTTATGATGCCTATTTGATCCTTTTCACATTTTTATGCAAAATCTTTGATGGTATTGCTGGTGGCAATATGTATATTTCTAGCAAATATACCTCCCCCAACTAATATGTCACGACAATTTACATTCTTTATTCCTTGCTGATATTTACTGGTGCAAATCCATCTATTTCAGTATTCGATTTATGCCAGGAGAACATTTAGTCCCACCCAACATCCTGTCATAAAACTCAGTTACCTCAGCAAATACTTGGTTCTGGCACTATTAATGCTACATATGCAAATGATCCAAACCAAGACCTGTCAGTGGTAGAGGCAGCTGCTTTCAGAAAGATCCCAGCCTGAAAATGGTATAATTGATTTTTGTTTTCTTGAAAGTTGTCAGAATTTTAATGTTCATTAAATATATGGGTTTTTTTATTCAATAGCTACAAATCCACACACTGAAGAGTAATTCTCATTCCTCTGTGCACAGAATCAGGAATCTGATATATTTACTTCAAGAGTACAGAGCACAGCACCAGAGAAAGAATTCAAGGGTAGTGAGCAGCTCAGGGGACCAGTAATAGAATATGAAGCCTAGGTTGTTGGTTCAAATCTAATCCAGGTTGGAAGTAACAACAATTATTGCCATCTAATGTCTTTTCAGTGATCTGTATGAAATGAGTTTGTGTTCTCACTGTAGTTTCTAACAGACAGGTGTCTACATCACAGCTGATACCATTGTCAGCAGATTCAATGTAGGGTCCAAATGTCCAAATGGTTCTGTAGATTGAACTGCTCTTCGGTCTCAGGGCAAAACTCAAGCTTAGCAGCAGGTTATGCAGGAGAATTCTGCCACTGAATTTTTTGAACCTGTCCTACGCATGAAAAAGTTTTTCAGTCTGTAGGCTCTTCCCTGGGAACCTTTTCAAAAACTTTTTTTTTTTTTTTCCATTTAACAATAATGTTTCTATTGCTCTCATAACACCTACATTACACGTTACCAATCAGAAGCACAAGAAGACAGATGTAAAAGGAGCAATCACCATAACTTCAATTTACTTGCTGAAGTTCATATGCTTAAATCAGGTGCTTCACAATAGAATTCCTCTAATGCCTTGCAAATTTCTCCTGCACAGTGCACCACAACACACACATAAAACATGGTTACGTTTCAGAAATCTCTGATAGTAGCATTGTGGGTGTCACCAGTTCCCTTCTATTTGCAAGAGCATCAGGAGGAATCTTTATCTGCTAGGCACACTGTTCTGATGACCCCCTGGATGTGATCATTTGTACCACTTGTATTACAAACACTGTATTACTACTTGTATTAGTCTTCTCTGTCATCCTATTTGGGCATGTGAGATCAGAAGGTATGTGCAGATCCACTCAAGGGTGATCGTTTGCTAGGCTTGGCTTTGCTGGTGTTATGTATCCCAAAGGATCTGCAGAATCCTCTGTACAACTGCCACTGCTACAGTGAGCTGCTAAATATGTGTAAGTTGCACAGCCACACCCTGGGTCAAATTTGACCCAATTTAAATTCATGTGAAAAATCCTGTGGATAAACACCACGTTCTGAGCAGAAGAATGCCACAAAGCTGTGTAGAAAACTGTCCATTTTTATGTGTAGTGATCATTCTGTTAGAAAAATGAGAGTTCTGAAAAATGGGGTTATTTATGGACCTTCCCAAGGGTAAACATGCTATAAAGAGAGTGGGAGCTTATCTAAAAAACACAAATCAGTGTGCTTAAGGCAACTAACTGGCAATTATGTATAGTTTTGATTATGGGAATTTACATTTCCACAAAAGAAATATAATTATAAGGAAAGTAACTTGTTGGGTTTTTTATTTTTCTTTTTTAATTTTATTTTTAATTTACATGCTTGCCTTGTACATTTTGTCCTGGGTTTAAATTTAGCAGAGATCCAAGAAATTTTGATCAATATACATACATACATAAATGTTTGTATAGTAAGTTTCTGGCAGGCAGCAACGTTTCTGAGGAGTACCTGGATCTGGATTCCACATGATACTAATCAGTAGGTAGAAGAGCCAGTGTAGGAGAAAAATCCAAAGAGAAAAGATACCTTATTTTTCCTACTGCAGATAATATTTGCTGATTATTTTATATTATCTATTTATCATATTCTAAGAGTGGCATATGTAAGCTTAATATATTTGTGTAAAATATATTAATAGTATTATATATTAATAGCACAATAATAATATTTGATAAAACAAATTCTCAGCTACAAAACTTCATTTTTCATCATAGTCACCGCTATTAGCATTTTCACCAACAATGAACAAGAGCCTTCATGCTGTGCTAGTAAAAATCTGCACCAATGGAGGTGACCCACTATTCCTGTTGCCACTGCTGAAACACACCACCCACTGCCTCACTGTGCTCACATCTACTTTTTGGTCTCCACTAATGTTCAGCAAACGTTGAATTTCAGTGGGTGCAATGTTTTTCTGCATGGAGGAATTCAATGACACACCTTTGCTTCATCTGCATTTCTGTGTCAGATGCCATTGTGCCAGACTGTCCCTCTGCTGTCATCTATCACATGGCTACAACATGTGATGGAATATTGGTGGGAAGGTTCAACCTCTATTGCCATACCAGCAACATCCACCTCTGACATTATGGGCCAACATAACATAGGAGGCATTATTTTCAAACCAGTCCTTGTACATATGGAGAAAGATGGAAAACATTTGAGCCTAATTCTTACATATTTTTATCAAGAAATTTGAATCTCAAGAGATTTGGAAAGTTGAAGGAAAATAAAGGAAAGAAGGAAAGGAAGGAACCCAAAAGCAATAATAGAAAAGAGAAGGAGTGATATTGTTAATAAATGAAGGATTAGGAGACTCAAACAAACGGAGACTTTAATATATGATAGAGAAGAAAGAAATGGAAGGACTTTTAAATTTAATAGACAGATCATAAATTAGAAAATCTGTCATATAGTATTAAAAATCACACTTAGCATTTCACAGAGTAATATATTATTAATTTATGTTATGAGATATGATTCACAGTAGTGCTAATAATTTATATTTTGTGTAGAATTCTTACTCTAGATTTACAGCTTTAGTAAGCCTCAGAGTTTTGTCTGGCTTTCCTGCCTCTAGCTTTCACATAGTGATCAGACAATTCTAAAAGAAGCATGAACCCTGCATGAGAGAATTATAGCAAACGGGCAGGAGAGTTCCTTGTTTAACACAGCATTTGAGGTCACAACTATATTGCTGGGTTAATCAACTTATTACTGGGTACTTATTTGTGAGGATAGAAGAGTTCTTTAAGTTCTCACTGCTTACACTCTGAAACATTTTATCTTTAAATTTCTGAAGGTTATAGCAGGGGCTTGGGCATGATAAGATGATTGGTTGGCACAATAAGAGTCTCAGCTATATCTCTATATGAGACTTTGAAAAGAGAGATACTAAGATTTGATGTGTCTTGTTTTGCTTTGTGTGTATTTGCATCTATTCAGGGTTGTGTTTGATTGTTTATTTGCTTAGTTTTGTCTTGTTTTTCTTTCAAAATGTGTTCTTTCAAAATGTGTTGGAAAGCCAACTTAATTACCTAAGTGATTCTCCCTGTGTCTCTTGAGATCTTCCTTGTCTTTCCTTTTGAATTCCTCTTTTCTATTTCTGCCTTACCTAGAGAGGTACCTCATACACCTCTCTCCACATCAGACAAATCTATCATAAGAGATTGGGGTGGGAGTGAGAAGTTGTTCTGAATGGAGACTCCTTCCTTCAGCCCAAGTAACAAAAGCACCATATAGTGTTCCCCCTCCCTGTCTAGCAGCATCTGTGCAAGAAGGTACTGATACAATCCCTTCTTATTTCACATCCCTTCCTATATGTCACTGAAATCTTATAATCCAGGAATCAGTAACCATCACCTGTAAAATAAAATTCACTCCGACTCCTGCATTGTTACTTAGACATAATATTCATCTGTGTCAGGAAAAACAGATATTGAGTTTAGGATAGGATATATTTTTGTTTCTAAAGAGAAATTGCATTTAAGGCCAGAAACAATGCAAAAATACATAACTGTATACACACACACACACACACATACACACACATATATAATCCAGACTGAAACAGCCTATAATGGGATTTGAAATTATTTTTGCAATCAGAGGCGACTTAAATGGGTAGTATCTCTGAAGGACAAATAATAGGCAATTTTAGGAAAAATGGCAATTAAATGGAAATTTTTTTTTTTGACTGGTGGGAGAGAGTGATGATTACAGGTACACAGTAAGGAATCTCGTAATCACAGCAAGAAAGGGGAACCCTGTTATTCTCACCACAGCCCAACCTCAGGATTGCAGTAGAGACAGATCCACAGCTGCTAGGGAGGAATCCAGCCAAGAGAGAAACCCTTGAGCTGTCAATAAATCCAGACATTGCTGCTGCTATAGGAAAGAGATATACTAGAGGTTGTCATCTGGGTACTGCAACTGCCAAACTTGACTGCCTTTGGCCACAGCTGTTGACTTTGTTGCTGCAAGGCTATTGAGTAGGAAGAAGAGCAAAAACTGTGCCAGCACAGTGGGAGGCAGCTACCAAGTTAATGCTCAAGTGGTATCCTGGCAGTTCTCAATTTGCTTTGTAATTGTTTCTCTCGGTGGGAAAATAGATGCACCAATAAAAGTTTAATTTATTACTGTAACCTTAAGTGTGTGCATGCAGCATGGTAGTTGCGCATTTGTAGATTTATGATGAGTGACAACTGGATGTCTGTTATGGAGTACTCAACACATGGAAAAGCAAATATTATCCCAATAAAGTTCTTTTCTCTTTTTTAAGTGGTTAATCAAACTCTATAACCACAGTTCATACTTTTGCTGGATAACATTAAAGAAGAAATAAGATACTGACAAAGAAATGGAATGACAGCTGGGCAAACCACTAGCAAATGTCTGGTTTATGGCTTTCTTTTTTTTTTTCCTCCTTATTTATTTATTTATTTATGTTTATATTTACCAAGATAAAGAATTATTTGAAAGTCAGAATTAGAACATTTAGAAATGTTGCCACATCTTTCTGTCATGATGTAAAACACTGGATGGAAGATTTCAGGGGTCCCCAGGGACCACATGCCCAGGGAGATCAGTGCCGTGTTGTACTAGTCATTTTGATGTCTGTCATTTAGAGGAAATTTGTATGAGTATCTTCTAGCACCAATGTATTCCTTTATCTTAAACAGTTCATTTTACTTTAGACATTTATCCTCTTGGTCTGTTTATAGAAGGCACTCTATCCCCTTCTAATAACTATTTCCCATTTTTCCCATCCACCAGTAGGTTTCATTCTAATTCATTCTACTAAGCCACCCTACTGAAAGTCTGATATGCTGCACAGAAATGTTGCCAGTATAGATGTTTTTTTTAACACTGAAAAAAACCCAACACCTTGCACTCTCAGGTAAACATAGTTTATGAAACAGGATCCTTATTCCCTCAGTCACTTCATCTCCTGCTGTGTCTAAGTGTAACAATTTAAATTAATCTTTTCTTAACAGAGGTTATTGGAACCATACACTGTATTTCACATGAGAAGGTACATTTACTTAAACAATTGTATGAATGTTTCCTTATTTTGACTAGAAAAACACCCAAACATCTTGAGCACCAATTCTGCCCACATACACAGCCAGAATTATAGTTTGTACATGACTTCTGAATTTCTAGGTGTCTTTCCATGGCTTAAGATCACCCTCTGACAAAATAATATTGTAAAATTTTGTCTAGGTAGGGCATAATGGTGCAAATCTCAAGAAAAAAAAGCTAGAATTAACAAATATCTTTCTAAGACATTTGACTCTTTTACTTCTGTCCTGAATTGCACTATTGAATCATGACATTATTTTCTCCTAGAGCTTCTTCTTAAGAGGTAGGTACCCAAAATACTGCCAGCAAGAAATTTCTCATTCGTATGTGAATCTTCCAGGCTCTATCGGATCCGTGAGCTGGATCGTGTCATATAGCCAGCCATTTTGGTCTTTTAGTTCAGTAAGGTGAAAATTGACCATTTATACCAAATATACAGATATTGCTGTTGAAATATTGTCCAGCAGTGAATTCATTATCGGTTATGAAAAAATTACTGAAGTGTTCACTTTCAAGATGTTGAAAAATAAATAGTAATAAAAAATCACAGTAGTTCATATTCACAGTGCTTTTGCAAAATATTCTTTATTTCAATGTTCGATAGAGCACATTGCTTATGATTTTACTTGCAAAATGTCAACTAAAAGAACAATAAAAACCTCTGAAAGAACATAGTGATTAGATCTGTTCTAGGTCACCATGAGCAAGCAGTCAATTTAATTTTTATGTAGCCATATAAAGCTTTTCATTTACATATTCTCAATGTACTGTGGACAGATTTTCAGTTCAAGTCAACTGTAACTTCAGGAACCACAGTAGTTTGAAAACTCCTGATAAAAAATGGTTATTGGAAGCTGAGTTATTTGCAGAAAAGGCAAGACAGAATGATGGAAAGGTGATTCCAAGGGACTGTAAGAAAATTTGAGATGTGCATTTTTCGGAGATGTTTTCTTGATGCTAACAATACTTAACTCAAGCTACACATCCTCATCCATTTGTGGAATATAAATGTCTTTCTTTTGACTGACTGATGGACTGGCTTCTCCACTGTTTTGTAAACATCCATTTTGAGAAAATGTTCTTTCTATATGTGGTATACATATAAGTTAATAGAAAATCTGTAGAGAAAAATGTGGAACAGTTGTGAGACTTTTAAGATTCTGAAACTAAAGAGGTCAAGTCATGACAAGAGATGATGAGTATTTTGATGGTTTGGGCAGAGATAAAAGTCCAGACTCTGCAGGAGATAAGAGTGGATATGGCAAAAGTGTCTGCAACTATTAAAATTATATGAGGAGGAAAATCATTGTCGAAACAGAAAAAAAATGCTCTGAGGAAATCTAAGGAGATTAAATTTGTTCACGTGGTGTTTAAATTGCGACTGGGCATCCATGGGAAGAAAAAGAGGAAAAAAAAATAGCAAACAACTTATTTGAGCTAACAGGCTTCATATTGAAATATCATGCTAACATTTCTAAAGTGTGTATTTTAGAACAGGTATATTGGCCTCTGGTAAAATAATATAATACACAGCCATGCAGAAGTATAAGTAAAAATTTACTGTTGTTTAAAATACATGGAAGGGCTTTTTTGGTTGTTTTAAAGTACTAGTTCATACCTACAATATATCAGGAAGTATGCATAATTCCTAAAGACCAATTCTAAGTTTCTACAGAATTATTTTCCTTTTGCTGTGGTAGGAAAGAGGAAAGATACGTGACTGAGATTTCTTACTTTCAGAAATCCTGATGACTACGTGTTGGAATTTTGAGTGTCCACAGTGCTGCTTTGGTTGTGAACTTGAATGCTTTGAAATATTAGAGTGGAGTGTATCTTTTTGTGCTTACATTGGAAATCTGAAACCCTCATTATTTCTGCATTTGTTAAAATACAACTCTCTGTTCAACATACAGACAAAGCATAAGGCTTTGATAAAACCTGATCTACATTCAGAGATCTGCTATGATCTCAGTTTTTCTAAAGTGGCACATTGCAAAAGGCCCAGTACTAGTAGAAAGTACTCAAAGAGGCTACTTTTAACAGCTTCTCTTTACTTTTCTTGCCAGCAGTGTTTTCATTTACATACCTGAATCATGTCATTATTGTTGCCTTTGCTCTGTCTCTTTCTGGCACTTCAGTGGCTTATCACCTTTCCTTTTTCTTTCTCTTCTTCTTCTTTTTTTTTTCCTTTTCTTTTTTAATTATTTAATAAACAGTGTGCTCTGTACATCTCTTGTGTTGATTTCCTGAATTAATATTCATGATTCTCCTTTTCAACTACAAGATCCGCTGTTGATGTTTGCTTTACAGTACTTCTATCAAATGTATTTTTACAAAATAAAAAGTCTTTTTCCTTTCAGAGGCTTATGTTGGAATGTAGACAGTTATCTTCCACATGGCATGTAATATGATCCTGGTTTTATTATCTAGACAGATACAGTTTTCTTGCTCTCCTAAGTTTTGCTGTCTGCATTTTTAAAGCAACACTACATCATCCCTATCTAAATTGATCCACAAACCGAAGTCACTGGTCGAAAACACATGTATGGGCTGGTTAACAAATATGATTCTCTGCATTATTATTTTTACTGATTGTTCTGTTTAGAATAAAAAAAGGCCAAAGATGGAGTGCTGAGTTTTTAGTACTATTGTCAGTGAATATTTATTTTATTTTAAAGTTCTTATCTACATGTTTCTGATACAAATGAAATACAGGTCCTTTTAAAGATAGAACCTGAAGAGATGACTATTTCCTTTTTCTCTCTCCCCATCTCAAAAAAAGGTTAAAAATTCAGTATATATTTCATTCTTGGAAAGCTTCATTTCACCTCTAATTTTCTCTATTATGTCCTCCTTGTTTTGTGTTACTTCCTACAGAGGACTTTGTTGCCCTTGTCTAAAATAGTAATAGCAATAATTAAACAACCATTACTGTACATCTGTGTTTCGCAAATACTCCTTCTTCCTCAATCACCGGAGTCTTTTGACTCACTCATAATTAAATCCTGCATCCATCATGGTCCCTTTCTTCTTTTTTTCCTTCTTTTGGGTCAGCTTTTCCATCTGTCAAACAGGGCACTAGCACAACCACTAACAGCAGCAGCAGCCATCTTTCATGCTTAGCACCACCACATTCAGCTCCTTGGAAAAGCTTCTACCTCAAGTTAAGCTGAGCATAAGACTCAGTGGCTACCTACATTTATTAAATGTATATTAAAAAACAAACAACAACAACAACAACAAAGTGGTTTTTTTTTTCGGTTTTTTTTTTTTTTTTTTTTTTTTTTTTCTCATCCCTTAGTCTGCTTTTCTTGCTTATGTTTAGATTATGAACTTTTGGTCCATGAGCTTCCCTTTGGCTGTTTGAATGTGGGGAATGACAACCTTTGCAGGGAAGAGACATCTTCTTGCTGCCTGAATGTGAAAGAAAGGAGGCCTTTATGCAATGGTTATGTTACAGAGATAAAAACAAGATGAGCTTCCTGTTTTTATATTCCCTGCCCTGATCCCCAGCTCCATCACCTCCCCTACATATACCTCCCCATGCCATTAGGCCCTGTCTCCTAGCAACATATGGCCCCTTACCAGAGCGTTATCTGGCTGCTGCTTGTATGCAATCAGACTGTCAGTCATTTAAGAGAGAAAGTGATCGAGCTCTGTCCTGGATGCATATATTTGCAGCATTTAGACTGTGCATAGATATGAAGAGAGGATATGCATTGATGTGAGTTTGCGATGCACTCAGACCAAAGCCACACTAAATGAACACTATTCTAAGTGACATAGAAGACTTGATTTTGAATTTTTGTCTGCTAGAAATAATCTTTCTATCTACTGCTTTAATTTATCTGTGGTACTGATTGTACAACTGTCTTTATTACAGTAACACTTCCCCTTACTTACAAAAAGAGTGAATTCTGTTTTCCTTTTAAATCTTGAGTTTCCTATGGAAGTTCTTATGAGCCTTCCTAATTAATTGATTGCCTATCCTACTCACTCTGAGTTGGATGGGATAGTACACTGACAAAAATCATGGCCTGCCTTTGTTATCTAGAGTGGTACAGCTTGCGCTGAAGTCGTCCTAATGGGAAACCCGCATTTGCAACATGTGCCAAAGGAGGTCTGGTGGTCTGGGCAGTCATTGTCACAGGAGAAACATGACTGCCTCCTAATCCACAGTTTTCACATGACTGTATGATTAACGATGTTTCTGGAGTTATACTGTTGAAGGAATTATTTTTAACACCAGATGTTGGATATTTGTGCTGTGTAGCTAGTTCGTGTAGCTGCTTTAGCTGCTTCCTACAGTCATTGCAGAAAGGTAAGATCTATAACAACTATTGACACCTGCAGTAGTTATACAGGTAGCACAGACTACTACTTGTATTGAGGTATGTAATGAGATGATATTTTCAGTTTCATGTTGTGTTTCCTTTCTTGGGAGACAAATGGTCTTGATAGAACAGCAGTCTTTGTGGTATGCTAAAAAGGTAAACCTTAATGCTGAGATCCTGTGGTAAGATAAGTCCAAATAGTATACCTTAAACTGGACCAGGGACGGGAGTGTAATCCAAACAGGCAAAAGGATAAAAGGCTGCTGTAGGAAGTCCTGACTTTATGCTCCCTCCTTATAATGTGTTTTTTCCTAAAGAAAGGGAAAGACTCATATTTCAAGGCTGCTGCTTGAAATGCTGACCGCAACTCATCTTTGACTCTTGCAGCCCTGGGCCTTAGTCAGGATTCCTTCAGTTACCTTGAAGGGAGATTTAGGTGTATATTCAAGGAGGCAGCAAGCATTTCTGACTGCATAATCTATACCTCAGATGACCTGCACCTGTTTAAAATTGATTGGACTCAAATCCTAAAGTGACTTGCACCTTCTGGAGCCCATACAAAATGAGGGCTAGTGGTACACTGACAGAGCAGAGATTTTGAGAAAAATTTCTCTATTTATTATCGATGCTTGTGCATTGACCTACACTCCTGCTTAATCACGAGACTACTTTTTAGTAGATTACTTGTAGATTAACATGTAAGAAAACATGTGTTCCTTCAGGCACCTGGTTTTAGACCTGATTTCCTGCACGTATTCTTCAGAGAGAGAGTTGGGCAGTGCTGGATAAATGAACACTTGCAGTTCTTTACCCCTTTGGTGTTGTAATACTACAGTTAGTGCCCAAACCAGTGCCCACTGGAGTAAACAGAAATGCTATCTTACTGACTTCATTGGGTACTGGCTACTTGTGGAACAGATACATTTTGATAGCCAGCCAAATGTATAAAACCACTTTTTCTTTCTTTTAACACAATGCTTAGTCCTCAGTAATCTGGGCATAGTAATTCAAAAAAAGACAGAGACCATGCTTCTAATAATTATACATATATACATAGTTACTAGCACATAAGTGAATACACTGGGCATCTGAATTTGCCAGTACATCAAGACTTTTGACTGTTCTTTTATGTCCAAAACTGAAATCTCTGGCATTTACAGAAATACTCAAGATAACTAATAAGCTGAGTGCATTTCACATAACAGCTAGCGAACCAGCCATTTCTGATCTGCTGCATTCCAGAGTTTGGTTCCTCAGTCATTTCATGCAGACTTCTGGTAACAATTAATACTACCATAAAAAGAAAATAACAGGGAGAAACATGCACACAAATTGAAAGCAGATATCTGAATGTTGTTGTCCCAGAAGTTTAGATCAACCGCATGTCTGCCTGGAAACTTGTAACTAGCATTCATGAGTGATGTTATAATATAAAGTGCGGTGGAGAAATGACAGTGGAGCCTGTTTGTACTTTCTGGAATTAATATATATGTGCAGATAATTAAAAGTACAATAAAAATACACAAGATGAACATACACAAGGGGAAGGTTTAAACATCATCCAAACATGTCATATGGTGTGGGCCTTAGGGAAATAAAGGCTTACAGGATACTGGCAGACAGTCCTGCTGCTGGTACCAGAATTTAGCAGTTTCACTGCTTGAAAAATAAATCCTTTTAGTTAATCCGGCTCTGTGGGTGGAATTACACGCACCACTCCCATTATTGTTAGACAGGAGTGCAGGCTGAATTCCCATGAACTTTGCTGAAAATGTAACTTCCAGCATTCCCTATGCAAAGCTTTATTTATTAGGAATGCTTTTCAACATGTCATGGTGAAATCTTATCGTGGCAACATCAGATGCTGGTGATATTAGTTGTGCACATTTCACCCTTGATGTGTACCTGCAGCTCTTATTAGCATTACAGAGCATTTACTATGCATATCAAGAAGGGAGTATATGAGATTGTGAATTCTTTCACCCAGTGTGTTCCAGAGAGTAAAATCTTAGTGGCCAAATGTTGACACCTGGCATAGTGAAGGGTTTGCCACAGACAGCCAAGGTTATTGAATGGGAATGTGGCTGCACTGTAAGCCTTCCCTTCACCATCTGGTTCATTCTGGAATATGGCTTATATATCACAATTACATGAATAAATGAAAAGATATGCAAGTTAACTGAAAAGTATGTGTTTCTGTGCTTTTCTGCACAATGAAACAGCCATCTGGGAATCAGTGTGTCTCACATTTCAAGCAAAAATCAAAGAAAGCAGCAATTCACTCCGTGACGTGTGCTTCATAGAAAACTGGACTTCATTATCACGGAGTTAATCACTTTGGAGTCTTTTTTTCAGGGGTTTTTTTTTTGGTTTTTTTTTTTTTCCCTCTCTTTTCTCTATGGATACAAAACAAACCTATGTGGAAATACACAGGGACAACTCTTGTTAAAATTATAGTTGAAACACTGTATGGTTAAAAAATAAGAATATAAAGAAAATGGAAGCACATTTGTTTGCACTCTTGTCTCCCAGATCCAAGCTTAGAGGTGGGTCTCTATACAGGAGATACAGAATTGTAATATGAATATATTACTTTCCCCCCCTTCTTCACCCCAGTTAGTTTTATATGCATATTTTCCTTTTCTATGTCTATGATGGACATGAATCCAAAGCATATGTTGTGCCCAGCAAAACTTAATGGAAAGTGGATGGAGTGGGGGGGCATATAGAGAGTCAGAATGTCTGCCAAGAAGACAGCTTCTGTCTTTCTACCATCTTTTGGCATCTGTGACATGTGGAGATAGAACCTCCCCCTCCAGACTTTCTTTTGCCTTCTGTGAATGGTGGGTGCAAATCCTTACAATAAAAGACCATGGAGTGTTGCTGTGGGAAAACCCTTCTGGGGCAAATCCTGAGGAAGTGGATGCTAAGTTTGAGTTGAACTAAAAGGCATAGTTTCTGCAGCTACAGTGGTTGTGTACTGGGGTATGTATGTTGTATAATGTTAACTGACATCGCATCCAAAGGTGGAGAATGTGTCTGGTAGACAAGCTGTGATAGCACTTTGAGGAAAGCTTTTTAAGAACAATGGGTTACTGTGCTTCCATTTTACATATGCCCTTATTTAGCATTTCTGGAAAGAAAAGCTGTCTCTATTGAACAAAAACTGAAAAATATAATTGCTGGAAGACATTCATGCACATTTGACCCTTGTCCAAATTTCATTAATTTCCTTAAACACAAGAGTTGACTAATTGTATGAGCTTTTAGCCAAGGTCTTAAAAAATAAGACTTCAGAGTAAATATTGATGATTTTCGCAAGGGTCCTTCCTATGCTTGTTCTCTCATGTAATCCTGGTCTTAACAAAAAGCTTTTTTATGTGAGATGATCTCAGAGAATGCACTTTTAAAATGCGTTGGCTAAAGTGACTAAGTGTATAAACTCCTTCTTTACAAAGAAAATACTGGTTCTGTAGTGGCTTCATTTTGGCATGTGCTTATGCAAACTGGCAGCATGCTGCAGAACTGAAAGTGATTTCTTACTAGAAAAGAACAAACCTGCAACGTGAAGTCATTAGATTGTTGTTTAACTTGCTAATAAGAAGAATGTACCAATTAGCCCTGCAAAGTCATCAGGTTCAGCATCATGGACAAAAAAATCTTTTGCTTTCAGTCCTCCAAATTTGTATCTTCCATATGCTGAATCTGTATCTGACGGATTGAGCATGCTCAAGACCCACAGAAAACATGGACAGTGAAGCTTTTGATGGTGTGGTCAAATCCTTGAAGAGAGCTGAAAATCATCAGCCCATTCTGATTCTAAACTCCTAGCAAGCAGTGGAGATGGAAAAAAAAAGACCTAAACCAGAGCTCACTTCAAACTCTGTTTTCTGAAATCTCTTTGTGAATGTTGGAAAGAAAATCTGCTTTGAATATGTTCTCTCTACTACAGTTGTCTAAAAAAAAGTCGGGGTCAAAGAAAGGGCACAGTAAATTCTGAATATCTGAAGATGTGGAGCTGATGTATATCCACTAAATGCTAACATAATTAAGACATGACATCATCCTTCAAGCATTATTGGTGCTGTATCTTGTATTGTAAAACCTTATCTAGCTTCTAATGGTTTGCTGAGGGGTTAGTTATTTTTTCTCTCTGCACCTCAGATATGTGTATTAAAAATTATAAAAATCAGATTGACTTCATAATTGATTTTTTATGGACGTTATTTGTTTTGCCATGAATATTTCATAAACAATTTTTTCCTAAAGTATGGCATTGTAAGGCGTGCAACAGAGAGAGACAGACAGTGGTGGATGCCTGTAAGTCTATATGTAATCAATGTTATTCTTTAATTTAAAATGTTCGTAAACATGTTGTAATTTTTCATGAAACAAAATCTTTCTTATACTTAAGTCAAAGGGGAATTTGCCATTGTCTTCATTAAGAAAAGGACATATTATCCTCTTAGCATTTTTCTTCTACCTTTCCAATTCATTTAACAAGTCGCAATGAAAGCAATTGTCCAGAATCTGTAACACTTCATCTCATGTAAAATCTTTATTCTCATGAATCACTCCACTGGTGTTATCGCATAAAAAGGAGTTTAAAGACAGAGCTTACTTTTCTCAGCTATGTAAATTTGGCTTTACCAAGCTCACATGTGGTGCAGCTGAGGTGATGAAAAAGTGACTAAGAAGACGAGGATGGGTGGAGACCTTTCAGTTTCCCACAGCACAGGATTTCTAGGGACAGGATGGAGAGAAAATGAGTATGAAAAGTTAGACCTTACTCCAGACAAAAACTTGCTCAGGATCTGATTGTTCCAAGCTTTGTGGTAAGGCCCTCCCTATTCCAAACATAAAGCACATCAGAACACTCCTGAAGAAGCTGCAAGGAGATCCTGTGCGATGAGGCCATGCTTTGAAATGAAGCCCAGGTTTCTTTGCAGTTCTGTAAAGGAGAAGAGTAGTGATGGTTGATGGGCAAATGTTCTCAATAAGCAGTGTATCCAGCACTTGTCACCATCTTAATGGTGACATCTAGGAATGGCCATCTAGGAGTTAAGATTCAACTATTAAATAGCTTTTTGACCCCATATATAGTTAACAAAACCTCTCCAGAGAGGATTCATTGCACACTATAGTAAATGGAGTTTGCAAATACTTCTCCATTATCAGTAAAGAGGTTAGACAAGGGGCTTAATCCGAACTCTAAGGAGGCTGAATTTAGGTGAGAGGAGCTGCACCCAGAGCCAAATCCTTAGCATTAGGATCACCATCAACCAAGCATCATCTGTGAACGACTTGTAACACTGCATGCTCCCTTCAGCAAGATTTTTCTACTGCTTTGTGCTCTGAGTGCTCAGATAAACCAAGGCAAGCCCACTGGGTAAGAGCAGCATTACTACCCGAGGATTAGCTGTGTAACAAAAGACAGCAGCGAGCTGTTAACCTTTTGCTTTGGTAGGTGTTAAGAAAGAGGGTAACAAGAATTTTCCATCACTAAGGACATATCAGGCAGCATTAGTGATGGATAATTTGAGGGGTTAAGAAGACTGCCCTGCAGGAATTTTTTAAAAAAGTTAATCTTTTATAAAGATTGAAAGTTTCACAGGCACAAAGTTTGCCTCACAGAGATTTAGTTCTTTTAGCCTTTGCTCTTGATAGTTGCCAAAGGACAAACAAAATGTGAATTTGCATCATGCCTCCACATGTGTTTCACATATTTTACATGTGGCGTCTAAATGGCTCCTGTGACCTTAGTGTGTGGATCACACGTTTTTCACATATGCTTTGTGTGGTTCGCATCTGCTTGAAACATTGTTTCTGACAGTAGAAATCATTATTGTTTTACAGCAGGCTCTAATAATTTAATTCAAGCTGCAGAATTTCAGGAGACACAGATTGTTTTCAGTTTTGATTTAGATTTTGTGTTGAGTGCTACCCATTATAATTACATACCAAAAAAGAGATTCACAGCCTAGGCCAGAGTTTCCAAATAAGGCTATCAAATCATTTTTTTCCTTCTGCAAATGTGCTGGCTTGTCAAAGTCATCACTTTTACAGAAAGGTCCTTGATCCAGCTGTCACTGTGTTCTGATGAGTTTTTTGGATCTCTGCTTGAATTTCTACTCAAAGCTAGAAAGTTAGTTGTATGCAGGCAGGTATGCACACAGGATTTTGGGAAACAATTTTTTATTCTGTAAGGCTTAGAGCACAGCTTGAACAGAGCTCTTCCATTAACTCTTGTGAGTGCCCTAATGTCTTGGGCTGTGCAGCTTGTCTGACTGTAGCTTGATTACTAGGACGAAGATGTAGGAGACTCTTGTCAAAGTCCTCAATGCAATGCAAGTTTAATTATTAGTACAAAGCACCAGTGGAAGAGGTTGAAAGCAAGCTATTATGCCATGTGATGAACAGGCTCTTACCAGACCTATCAGATATATGAGTATTTGTGCTTAATCTGATTGAAGCTGAATGAGAACTTGAAACTTGGTTTCTCATGCACTGCTTCTGAATAACTGCAAAATGAACAGCTGTGTCCTACCGTGACAATTTTCAAATCATCTGCAAAATGAGAAGCACCTTTCCGGGTGACTTCAAGTCTTCCAACGCCATCAAAGGCATGGTCAGAGTTCTGGCCAGAGCAGGAAGGACTACCCCTTCCCCTGACCACACAACATGCTGCTGAGTTCGCTTGCACCAACCAGCCATAAGCACCAGGTCAGGCAGCCACATCTGGGGTAGACTATGGTCACTTCTTACATAGCTGCTGCACACTCAATTACTAAGTTTTAGCAAAATGGTGCTGTAAAAACAGAATCCTTTCTAGAATCAAAGTTTCACTGGATGGATTCTATTCGTTTTTTTTTAGATGATTCTCCATGGCAGAAAAGTCTGTCCTGGTGCACTAATATATACAGCTTTTCTCTACTTATTTGCTTGAATTTCCAGGTTCTCAGGCCATAAAACTATACTAGAAGCAGGTGAACTGCTGGCATCCAGATACTGTGTTGATTTTATCTATAGTTCTGTCCTCCACAAACTGAACAATGTCTGTAAGCTCTTGAATTTATTCTTCTTGTTCTGTTGCATCTAATTCTGCATATAGTTTTTCAAAGAGTTCTCTCAAACAGCTGTCTCCTTGCTTTAAATTACTTACAGCCTCATGTCATTCTCTCTATAGGTGACAAAAGATTTTATTTTTCAATTGCATGCTTAACTGGTAAAAGTTGCTCATTGAAGTAGAGATTTACATGAAAAAAGACACTGCAGCCTGTACTGCTGTGCCACAGCTGCAGACCCATAGGCAGCAGGCCTCCTCCAGGGCTTGTCCCACCAAGTTGGCAAAGAAACACGGGCAGTGAGATTACTGAACTTACTAAACAGGGTCTTGAAACAGATGGAGAATTGGTCATGTCACAACTGTATAGTGATTGAAAGAGCACAACCTTGAGTAGGGTCTGAATGACCCTTTAGACAGAAAGCTAGCTGGTATTTAGAAGTCAGAAAACCAACTTGCCATTTAGTAGCACTTTTGTGCTCTGACATCTTCTTCTGATAGTACTGGAATATGTATTTATTCTGTTTTGTTCAGTGAGGACAGAAAGCACAAGGAAAGATAAAGTGGTGTGATCAAGATAACAGAAGGTGAGCTTACACTTGGTAGGGCAGAATTCAGTGTGTAGACATTGTTTCTGAATGTTTGTTTTTTGCAAGTCATCTTATGAAAAAGATCTGTTACTTTAGATATTGTTTCAGATTTTCAGCTGCTTATTAGATAGTCTTCTGAGTGAATCTGTCTTATTTATGCTTTAGTTTTTGCTTTCTCCTTCCAAAACAATCAAAACCTTCTCTGTGGGGCTAGAGGGTCCGAAGTACAATGGTTCAGCTAGTTAGGGAGGGCAGTGTCATGTAAAAGAAAGGTCATAAAGGGGGATCTCTGCTGCTCATTCAACTTACTCAATGGCATATGTCATCACAGCAGATTTATAGGGGTTGCAAGAAAGGGCTGTGTTTGTCAAAGTTACGGGGTCAAGGAAAAAATTATTAGATACCCATTCCCCAGGAGGGAACTGCTGCTGTATCATATGAGCTGCAGTGACACATCTGAGCCTGGGGGAGGGAGAACGTTTTGCATCTCTCAGTCCATTGCATATCCCCTGCACATGGCCTGTTTACTCAAGCTTTTCACAGGCATGCAGGCTTTGGCTCAAAAAGAATGAACTTAAGCCAGAGACAGGACCTCTGAAAGCAAAACATTAAATATAAGGAGCTATGATTCTCCTTTCCTCTCCTTGATGTATACACGCAAAGCTCATTAATGCTAATGATAGTCTAGGAACAAATGAGCCATGTTGTACTGTGGCTACTTTATCCCATAGGCAGATCAGGAATGTGGCACCACTCACCCAACAAGTTACCTAACACAGAGTTGGCCTCATGTTGAAAGAGATTTGAAACTGTAGGCAGTTAAATACATAGCCTTTCCCTTAGGACTGCCACCGTAAATAAGCATTTTAAAAGAATCTCAGCCTTTAATGAAGAACAGAGGGAATTTTCAGTCAGTAATCAGAAACAGCTCTCAAAATCAGGGATAGTGGAGTGGTATGCATATTTTTATTTGGTGCACAGAAAATGCATTGTTTCTGAGCTATAAGTAGACTTACTGTACTGTTAAAACCTTAGTGGATCCTGCAGTGTTTGTGATTCTCTGAGTATTAAAGGAATTAGAGAAAGCCTTCTAAAGTAGTTAGAGGCACCACAGTGAGAAATGATTACCCACTCTAAAACCAGCCATGTACAATTAAAAAGAAAAAAAAAAAAAGAGAGAGAATAGATGCGCATAAAAAAAAAGACTGAGTCCAAAGAAAGGAAAAATGATTTAAAATATCTATCTGCTATAATCATTCCAGGCACACTGTGAGACTGCATGTGCTCATAGTAAAGGAAGATGGAGAAGTAAAAAGACACTTATCTAATCGTCTGCAAATTATAGTAAGAATTACTATAATGAGACCTAAGGATATATCCCTGTTAATGAGTCATCAGGATTCTCAGGAGTAAATGAAATTCCTTGCTTGTGCAGTAGAATGTACCTAGGTCAGACTGGAAAAACATCATTCATCAAAGAATATATAAATAAAAAAATTGCTAATCGTCAAAGCTATAATTAGTGAAGGTCATATGCTGAGAGCTAAAGCAACTTTAAAAAAATAAAATACCTAGTCCTACACAATATGACATACGTATAAACATGTATAAACCAAAATAAGCTGAGGCTTAGAACTGCAATCGGGAGGAAAACAGAAATGTCTTTTATATTTAAAAAAATAAATATGACATAGTATAGAAAACTGTGACACAAAGATATTACTTTGAGATTATATCTTCTCAGTTTTCTAAGTGTCTCCTCATCTTGTATAATTCTGCTGACTATTCTTTGGCATTGTAGAGAATCTATTATTTTTTCTGTGGGCCCAAATGCACAGGGAATTCAGATAATGTCCACTGGTGCAATGGTGAACCTGTTGAGAAGAAATCTGTAGAAGTTTTGAAGATAATTTCTTTCTTGTCACTGTTTTGTACCTTTGGTAAAACTTTTGGTAATATTTGAGATTTTGATTTGATGGCCAAACTTGAATGCTGAAATCTGAAATATAAAACCAGAAGTGTACTTTTTATTTCTGGGTGCTATAGGAAAACACAGGAAAACAAACATCTAAAACAGAAGTTTTGTTGACTGTACACCTTTCTGAGTTTCCATGCATTTACTGTAGAGGTCAGTAAAAATTGAGAATAACCTTCAAGTGTGTGTATACCCAACTGGAGAATGCTTCATCATGAGAAAGTAGCAGAAAGGTAGTGTATTTTCAGATCTACAGTAGTAGATAGAAATTTCAATCTGTTTACAGATTAGGCCACATAAGCAGGGAAAACAAAGACGAAGGGGAGCCAAAGTGAAGAAGAGAAACAATGATTGCAAATCTTTCATTTAAACTGTCCAAAAAATTTGTCTCAAAAAATACACAGCAATTAATTTTGAAAATTATTGTTTCAACATTTCTGAAATATTTTGTCAGTGTTATCCCATTTGAAACTTGTCCTTGAGTGTAGACAAAATTCAGAAACAGTTTTGGTTGTTCTGAAAATGAAGTTTTATGCAAATGGGTAACTTGCCAAAAAATATTTCCCACCTCCCAATCTCAGTTCAAATGCTCTAAGAAATGTCAATAAGAAACCGTGTGTTTTGACACGCATGGCAGTCTATGGTGTCATTCATTAGATTTTTTATTGGTTATAAGGACAGAATTTTTTATATAACTGAAGATTTTTCCATCATTCCTTAATTTTTCCTTCTTGCATGAGAACTGAAAAAATTGAAGTCATGAAAGGCAATGGAAAACTGCTTGCCCCTAAGAGATCTGAATGTGGCCAGGAATGTGCAGTGATGAAGTGTCTTAGAACTTAGTTCCTTCAGCCAAGGGTAATCTCACTCAAAATTACACATACATGAAAAGAAAAAGATGTCATCAAATCACTTCCTTAGTGATCAACAGCATTATGATGTGGGGCCTGTTCCAGAGAATCTACATATCTTTCTATGCTCCAGCTCAAATGACTTTCTTCTCACTAGGCTCCTTTGACTGTATTTTATTTTCAGTTGTTCTGTTTCCCATCATCTCATATATTCATGAGTGTCCTTTGGCCCAGATCCCAAAGCCAAGCCTTTAGTAACCTTCATCTTTTCAGAACAATTAATTTTAAGTCAAAGGATATCAGGGAATAAATGTTATAAAATACATTTCAAAACCTAAGAAAATGGGTCAGTTTATATACAAATGTTCTTGGGCGTAGTGTTAATTTGAACTACTTTTAGAAGGGTCTCCAGACAACATAAATCCCATGTGATGTGGCAGCTGTTATGTTAAATAGTATGTTTCCATAAAAGCGTACAATGTGGTTGTGTAATCCCAAATGTAAATTCATTTGTTCAAGCTAAGTCTGCCAAGACACCTCATTTTTTTTTTTTTTTTTTCAGCTTTTTAATTGTTCCATAAGTCTGTGCTTCTTTGTGCTTGGAAGTATAATACAGTTGTGTTGTGGGTTTTTTTAAATTCTAATCCATTGATTTTGTCCTTATGTTGAAGTAGGTACCACCTATAGCTGCACTCAGGTGTGGGATGCTGGAGAAGCAGAGATATACACCTGAGATCTGCTGTTACTAGAATTTTATATCTCAAATGATTTGATTTGGGCATTATTACTAGTTTCATTTGGTGCCTGACCAATGAACAGCTCAAATAAAAGGCAATGGGCAGTAAATGAAAAAAAAAAATTTGAATCCTCATTTTTTTTCCAAATTATTTCCTAATTAAAAAAAGGACTAAAAGACCTATTAGGTTTCTGCTTCAAACTGTATTTTTCCTGATAATCCTAATAATATTTTCACTGGCATGAGTAACGTTTTGTTTGATTGTTGCCTCCACACTTTTCTGACATGAAGTCCTCAGTGTTATCTGCTAAGGATTATGAGAGGCAATTCATTCTGATAAAGTCTTGACTAGCAAGTATTTAACAAAATGAGTTCCTTTTCTGTTTTTGTTTTTGTTTTTTTTCTTGTTTGTTTGTTTGTTTTAATTAGCATTTTCCCATGTACCAAATTTATTATCAAGTTTTTTTCTTGTTGTTTTGTTTTTTAATGTTATGCCAAATCTTGGGCTTTGTAGATTATTTAAAATGAGAAGAAGGAGTTCACAGAATTAATGAGGTCATGAACCTGCAGGCTGTAAGACAGCCATGTCTTCTGTGAGTAGTTCCCAGGGAAGTCAATGCCACACTGTTTATGGAAAGTATCACTCCGTCTGTCTTTTGCCTCTGCAAATGTTGTCTGAACTGGTTTCCATCCTCAGCCCAGCAGCCTAAAAGAATTAGCACAAGTCAATGGTACACAGGTTCCAGATGTTCTAGACTTTGTTTGGTGAAAAAAGTTAACCACATATGCTGGGCCTTAGTAGAAAGTTGCAGTTACATCTAATGTAATTTTCTGCTTGACAGTGGCTCTAGATGCTTCAGAGGAATGTGAAAATAACTATCCTTAGGTAAAATGTCTGAACTATTAAGATTTTTTGAGGTCATTAGGAGTTCAATTTTGTGCCTTTTCAAGAATTCTTTTTTCTTTTTTTTTTTTTTTAAACATATTAATTATTAAACTACATATTTTTATCATTCAAATTTTGCTGTAGTTTTAGGCTAAGTAATATCTTGTGTATGTGATGTAGAAAAGTATCTATCTGTGTCAGATTTGAATTTGCTGCCTTTCAGTATATCTGAATGTACCCTTTCTCAAATGCTACAGGACAGAGAGAATAAAAATTGTTAATATATTCTGTCTATATCATTCATCCACTCTACTGTTCTTTGTCTTTCCTATTAGTCTTCCTTTTGAATTTACAGTATTTTCAATTTTTCTTCAAATTAGTGATTTAAAGATGAACCAAAAATAGAAAATCAAAATGGAATCAGGAAATTTGCATAGAAAATCTAAACATAGTAATGCCCACTATATTATGGGCATCTATCTGATTAGGAAACAGGTGAATCAAAAGGAATGCCTTGCATATTATTTATAATTCTGTTCCTGAAAAAGAACTTCTCTTTATAAAAATAAAGAAGCTTTTAAATTGTTCAGTGTGTAGTAAAGCCAAAGTATAGAGCTGTATTTCACAAAACCGATTTAATTTCTTCCTAATTGTTTCATATTTGTGGGACTAGAAACAGAAGATGCAATGAAGACAGCTTATGGATATTGTAGGGAAATAAAATACATTTTTTCTTCATTGAATTACTGCTATCCCCTATTATTTTAGTTGCTGTTAATAAAGAACATAAATAACATAAAAAGGAAAACACTTATGATTTCCTTATTTAACTATATTCTGTTTTAGTTGTTGTAAAACAGAATTTGATGTTGTCAGTGTAATTTTATCACAAGGAAATTTCATGCCTCTTCCTGCCCTGATGTGAACTGCTTTAACTGACATCAATGAACAGGGGAATACTGGTTTATTCTCTATGGTCCTCTACCAAGAAATAAGCCATTATTCATATATTATACACAGCTTAACAGCATCTTTCATTTAATCTATAACTTTTCAGTCTCAATGCCAGCTTTGAGCTTTGATTTGCATTTTCTGCAGTACCCAATGGTACAGTGGGCAAAGTGCCAGGAAAATGAAAACTACTATGAAATTCCTTTGAGAAAGCTTACTAAGCATTTCAATCAGGACACCATGGACAAGTCGTCAAGATACACCTATTTCATTTCACTTGGTTCAAATTGCTGATAGATATTGATACACTGTGAAAGAATAGGAAATGTGAATAAAGCATTCAATGTAATACCATTTGTCGCTGCTTGAAAGAGATGTTAGACACCCGGGTGTCACAGAGAGAGACTTAAAATACCCATCTCATTTTACTTTGGTGGGTGATGTTAGTAAGATTTTATGAAAAGACTTAGTTTAGATTTACCAAAGTAGTTCAGATGCATAAGCACTGCCTGTGATTTACATGTTGGCAGGTGGGAATGCTTGAGCCATCCTCCAGCTTACTGTTTTGACTCCATATGTAGGCCAAGCCTGTGGACAGTATATTGAGTTTGTACTATTTTCTATCTAATGACATTGTGTGGTAGCAAATAATGGCAACTGGACAGATATACCAGTTTCCTATTTTTTGTGAAATCTTTGTCAAATTTCTGGATTATGAGAGAAGTGATCAATGCATTGTCAAAATTTTCAGGTAATTACTGGGAATGTGAATGAGTATGTCCAAATCTTACTGGTATGTACATTGCAGTCATCACCAGCTAAACTCTGGATGATGGTAACGTACTCCACAAAAAACTGAGAGTTGCCCTTTTGTGTAGTTACAAATCTGTCTTGTAATGATTAAAGCTATACAATAAGATGCATTCATTTAAGAATAGAACCTACTGGATGTGAACTAAGTGTCAAGATGTACTATAAGGCAAGAGGGAAAGAAGAAGAAAAGAGTAGATATTTGCAGGTACAGTCAGAAGTGCTAGACATTCAATAGATTCACCTGTAACACTATCTTTAGAAAGGGGGAAGAAAAATATACAGTATTAAACACATGTAGAAATCACACTCAGTACTGGTATTCATTCATTCATTATGTAAGTAAGTCAGGTCACTGATGAATTCATGTTTAGATTTTGCTTGATTTGTACAATAAATGCTTATAAACAATAAACAATGTGCAACTGAATATTTCTTGATTTTAAAAAGATCACTTTTTTTCCTTATAGTAATGTTTTTTTCTTGAGAAATAGTAACAAAAGCAAAGTTTAAAAAAGAAGCTGAATTGGAATAATCTTCATAAGTAGCACAAGATAAATAATACAAAAATAAATCTAAAAGTCATAAAAGTTTTTTCTAATCAAATGACAAAAGCCCCACCAAACTTGTAGGTTCATATACTCTCAGTGAACTCTCATGAAAGAGGGACACTTTTAATAACAGGCACCGTAGCATAAATATTCATACAGATGTCTGGAAAGGAAGTACAACAAGAAACATTTACTCTAGATTTGTTTCTCACATTTCATCAATGCAGAAAGAAGAAAACCATTGTGGACTGTACTAAAACTGGCTGCATGTTAGATAAGATTACATTTCTACTTACACAGTTATATTAATATAAACATTTATTGCATAATATTCCTCCCGCATGCATGAGGAGCATGCACTGAGTAAGCTCGGCAATTTAGTGGTGTTAATTAACCACTGATCAAACATCCTTATTATTGACCCGTTTTATTGTTTCATTTTTTTTTTTTTCTTCCCCGTTATTTGATTAGAAGAGACAATAGTTTGATCTCAATATATTTAGATTTTGGTTTATTTATATTTAGTTCTTTTTTCTACCATGTAACCTTGGGTGGGTCCAGTTACATATGCTCGTCTGGAAATCATCTGCACAATCCCTCCTATAGCTAAGGAGGGATTTAGGGAAATTATGTTAGGTGTCATTCTTGCCTTCTTGCTGACATTTGATTATTCCAAGATGATCTTTAGGAATGTTACCACTATAACTACCATCATCATTGTGAGGTTGTCTAGGAAACCTTTTCAGTCTAGAGATCTGTTGATTAAAGAATTTCTGCATTATTTTTGCTCTTGATTCATACAGTGCATAATTGGGTTTAGGTTTCTTTAGTGGAATTTTTTGCAATTTTATTGGCCAGTACAGCTCTAAGAGTCTTGGCTTTAAAGGAAATCAAAACAAAAGACTAGCTCTCCAAATAAGAAAAATGTGGCGAGGTAGAAGCATGCTTGCAGATCTGAAGTTATTCTCTTGTAAACACTGGGAAAAAGAAAGATTGATTCTCTTATGATTTCATTAGGGAATTAGGAAATCAAAGGCAATTGACAGAAAATGATATGCAACATTAAATACAAACTGGTGTGCAAGACTAACTGGTGTGATGGTTATTACCTGAGGTTTCTGCACATGTTGGTGTAAAGGAGAGTCTTGGAGAGGTTAGCTAAAGTACAGTCAGTCTTCTGGAGCCACCTGCTCCTGTTCTGTGGCTTCGGCTATGCAGTCACTTAAAAGGAATTTTCTTGAGAGCTTCTCTCTATGCAGGTTGTAGCTTTGGATATGGTCCTTTCAGTATTCGTGCTGCAGAGGTGGGTATTGATCAGTATTTTGTTTGTCTGAGGCAGGCCAGCAGGCCTGATTTCAAGGAAACAGCAGGTTTCCTCAAGCAGCTGTGCTGCCCGTGAGAAAAGAAATGGTAATAGAAGAAGGGAGCTATTGTTACGTAGAACGAGTACCAAGATAATGGATTTATGCCTTTTCTTCTGAAAAAAAAAACAAAAAAACCCAACAACAATAACAAAAAAAAAAAACCAAAAAACCCTCCCTTTTTCTAGCAATATGAGGAACATTTGCTTTTTACTGTTCATCTTCTGACGTCACTAGCATGGTATTTAACTTGATACAAGCATGTGATTACACAATTTTGTCATTGGAGTTCACCTGTTTTCAGGTCTGAGAAATTACCCAAGCTGACCAAATGATTTTGTGCCTCAGTAGTATGAAAACTGACACAAACCACATGGAAAGAACAACTGCCTCTCTCATCTTGAATTACAGAATTACAATGCTGTCACAAGACTCAACAGTCAATTAATTTTCAGCCTCTAGGAATTTTGCATTTTTCCACTACAAATGAATTTACCAGCTGGTGTGTTTTTATTTACTTTTAGAAAAAAATAATATATATATTGTAGATTTCTTGCCCCAAGGTCCAGCTAAAGCAGAATTGTCGTTGGCCAGCATCAGCCCACAGGTCTTCTGGTAACTCCACGTTACACTAAGTATGAAAGATTCTAATCCCAGCCTACTAGACTTCTTATTAACTTGCTAGAAGAATGTGCTATGAGAACGCCTGCTTGGTAACAGGTGTTTCTCATGGGACAACAGCGAAGGCATTGCAAACTTGTGCAGGTTGCACAAAGATGCCAGGAGCTATAAAAACTCATAACTGAAGGTCAGATACAGGCCATTGGAGAAGCCCATCCTTGCTAGCTGGAAAAACAATAAAAAATAAAAAAATAAAAATAAAAAAAAAAATAAGAAGGAAGCATGACAAAGGAAAAAGAACTAAACAAAAAAGAATAACACCTTGGCTGTAGAGTGTGGAGAGTGTGGCCGATCTTTCTTCCTGCATTTTCTTCTGAACACGTGATGTTTCCCTTCCATATTCTGCACTTTCCTCCTCTTTAATGCCATAGTTCCTCAGTAAAGACCTGCATATAAACTCAATTTGACTAGTTATTATTTTTGGCATAATACTATATGAGAAGAAACTAAGAACAAGCCAGCTTATTTGCAATTCTTCTAGCAGGACGTTTTTGCTGAAACTTTAGGAACTGATCCTGTCAGCTATTCAAAGTTTTTTCTGATTTTCTGAGATGCCTCTCACCTGTATTATATTCCTGGGATATTGAATCAAGCCCTTTGTTATCAAAAAGTCATATGGAATAGAAATCAGGAGATTTGAAATTTTCCCTAGCTACTGCTGGGGAGATCATTACTGTAATAGAGAAAAAAGGAGGTTCTGGTCAGCTAAAAAAAAACCAAATCCTTGCTTTATGTGTGGAGTGGATGTGATCTGGAAGATTCGTATTGATAATGCTTCAGGGACTACATCTAGACCTCACCTTTCTTTTCTTCGACAGGTAAATTTTCAAGCAATTAATGTTACACTGGAGTTTCATTCACTTATACTGGAAAGATATTTTCCAAAAGTCATTTTGATGGATAGATCACAAAGAGGAAAAACCTTGGTTTACAGAGGAACTTCAGTGGACAGTAAAAATTGCAGTCCTTTTTATGGTCACCATCACAGAAGAATACAAACAAAGAAATGCAGGCCTCCAGTTTTACGCCTAATTATTGTGCTTTAGTGTATTCGCTTATCAAGATTTTATTTCAGCTGTGCTCTGAATAGTACCATTGTCACTGGTAAGATGTAGTCTCTACCATAATTAATGTATACTCATAGTATAGAATTGTCAATAAAATATGCTATAATTGCTCAAATATCTGTCAGTGATTGTCCATCATGCCTGTATGATAATATGCAATGATAATATCAAAACATTGTAATATGTTGTCAGATCTAGTGTCAGTCTTATAAACAACCATTACAGTCATGTCAATTACATCAGATAAGATACAGATATTAGGGTGCCTATTTTTGGGGGGGATGAAAATGAAATTATTCTACCTAATGTCATCTGTGAAGAGACAGCAATATTTCTCATAACAGCTGAAGTATCAGAAGTCTCTGATTGCTGGATGCTGGAATATTCCCCAGTGACAATTCTTTTTGGAATAATAACGGTCAGGAGTGCCACTTTCAATTCTGTGCTGTCAGCCTGTGAGGCCAAAAATCCTGTGGGTGCCACAACACTGCCATTTTGTGGAAAATTTCCTTAATTTGTGAGAAAAGGCACCTTTCTCAAGATGATTGGATTTTGTCTTTGGCTCCAACAGGACTGAGATTTCTTCTTTGGCACACTGCTTTTCAGATCTGCCTTTTATGAAGAAAACAGAATAAAATAAAATAAAACAAACATTAAAAGATAATTATAAATTTATTATCATATCATCTTTGGGATTTCAGGTCTGGTCTTGTTCTGAAGTGTGGATAAACAGTGTAATAGTACTTGATGCCACAATATAGTACTTTTAAGCCATGATGTATTGTTGAAAATAATGTAATACATATGCTTTGTAGACAAAAAATATATCAGTAAATACTTACAAAACATATGTATGCACCTCTAAACAAAATGCTTGTATCACATTTTATAGTTCATATGTACATGCATAAATATACGTGTATGTAAATAATACACCATGTTGCCTCTGTGCTGTTAGAAATTACAGGATTCATTTGATTGCAATTTCTTGCCTGCTGTCAGTCAGACGCCTGTAATTCTAGGGATCATTTTCTCTCAGAGGGACTTTGTGGCCAAGTTGTTTTCCCAGGAATACCTGCAAATAGGCATCTATACTATGCGGAAAACGTATCTATCTAAGCATTTTTACGGAAGATGTAAAAGTGGAAATTATTTAGATTTTTAAAAAATATCTGTAAATTGATGAAGGGATCCAGGAAAGTAGGAAAAAAAAAACAATGCTCTCAAAAGCTTTTTGACATTGCCTTTCTATGTATGAACAAATATAAAGTGGTAAAATCTTTGCACCAATTTTTTCAATGCCAAACTGTAATTTTTAGGCATCCCATAAAATGATACTGAATTATAAAATGCCTAATAATGCAGAATTTATAGTGATAGTGTGACTTACATTTGCAATAAAGCATGGAATCTGTCTTCAAAGAACTGGAAGCTTGGTTTTACTATAAGAAATTATACAAGTAATAAAAAAAATCATTGTTGAGGGATTTGTTAAAACCAGATCATGGGTCTCAGCTCTAAGTGAATTTATTTTGAACCTTCTGAAGCAGACATTTCAAATTTTTATATTCTAATGAGTGAACTAAAAACATATATTTCAAAGAAAACAGCACTCATAAATTACATTTATGACACATGAGGTTGCTGACTGCTGTGCAGGGAGCACAGAGTAATGGTGCTAATATGCACTCTAGCTTGATTTTCTCAGTTCCCAACATGCTCTAATTCTACACTACAAATCTTTAAATGGCAGTTATATTTTAATTAATATGATTATGTGCTGCCATTAGCAAACCCTCCCCCAGCACATTTCTCATGCCAAACCCATGAATGCCAGTAAACCATTAACATAAAAGGGCTGTTTGCTTATTAAATTCATCTACACAAATAGGCAAGGGTTGCAATTGTTGATTTGCCATTGAAAGAAAAGAACATGAGCGAGCTGCATAGTAGCTGGCAGTTGCAATTATCTAGTGTAATTAAGTCTAATTTATAAGCCCCCCTCAAATGAGAAAGTAACAATTTTTGTTAATTAACAAGAGCATTTGTAAAGCTCGTTAACTCCATTATTCACCATCTGCCTAGATAGATGGGAGCACGCAGTTATTATTGTGGGACATGTTGCATGTGTGTATTTGTGAAGCAATCTGTTTGGAAAGTCTAATGATTGAAATGGGAGATAGGAATGGATGTTATATTACAGTGAAAAGAAGATCTACTGTTTTCATTTATCTTTACAGCAATGCAAGTGCTTTGTCATTATCTTGTGCATACGGTTTCATTATTCTGATACAGCACTCTGTTACATTGCCTCATACCATCATCCCTACAAGCCTGCAGGGTACAAGAGCACTTATCTTTCCTGATGACTGTTGAATCATTTAAAACAAGTTATTAGTGAAACAATTAAAATGATATTGGTTCACAATTGTATTGATAGCTGCCAGGCATAATGAAACATTCTGAATAGCAGTTGGGGGTTCTCCGAATGGATAGAAAATGCTGTTAATCAGAGACAAGAGAAGCCTCTAAAGAAAAACTAAATTGCAAGAACACATTAATTGTATTGGAACATTTCATTTAATTGAGAACAAAGGGAAGGTAAAAATCATATTATCAATGTTTTATGAACATGAAGGAATAAGAAAATTACTATGTCATTTGTCACATATCTTCTGTTGGAAATGAAAATTGAAAAGGCTGTATTTAACTTTAACAGAAGAAGGCCAAATACATCATGTTGTTACACATTTTGTTTTTTCACTGGGATTGCAAGAAATGAAAGCAATAGGGATTTTTTCCTTTACAGAATGATGAGTGAGTAAGCAATAAGCAAGTTACAGTCTGCTAATCAGTAATGTAAGGGAACATGAGATCTGTGCTCAGTCGTGGAGGTTTTGAGAAAATGGAAGTATAAAATCAGATATGAACAATGTGCAAATGACACAGTGCATGTCCTTCTTTTCTTCTTCATTTTTTCTTAGGAAGAAGATCACTGTCAGTGCTGTGGAACTGTAATTCTCAGAAGAGAACATTTAGTACTTCTGGCTAATAATAAACTTATGTACCTAATTCAGTGCTCCACTGTAGCTACTACAGAGTCTTGGATCAGATGATTCTCATTTACACAAAAGGCCTTAGTGTGGCCACAAATATATGTAATTTAAAATCTATTACTCTGCACAGTATTGCAAAGGATCCTTGAGTAAATGGCAATTGGACCAAAGTTAACTGAATATGAGTAAATTTATTTCAGTTCCACTCTCTATCACCAGTGGTCTCCTAGAACTGGGCAGCATGGGAAAATTTTGCCATTTCTGCTGGGTATTGGCGGCTCTGGGATTTCCCTCTAGGGAATGAAGTAATGAGAATGACCAGAGGGCTGAACAGATGGTATAGGAATTGGACACCTTTATTTTTTAAAAAAGAAATTGTTATGAAATTATATTTAAACCAGTGATGATGGTAATCATTAAGTTACTTATTTATTCTATTTATCACACCAGTTTCTGGAGAAGAGAGAAGACTGACTGGGACACAGACTTGGAACCAAACCGTGGCTAATAGGATTGACAAAGCAGCATTTGTAGGGTGTGCTGGTATGGTGGTAACAACAAATAGATGCAGTCACCTTTGTGAATGCTAGGAGAAAGGCATGCAAATTTTTGTGAGTTGTTCTTCAGAAGATCAATCTTTAAGGAGACCTGAGCACCTGCAGTTTTTAATGGCTTTAACTGGAATTTTGAATATTGAGATCTTTCAGAACTCATGCCTTTCGTAGAGTGGGATAAAAAAAAGAATCTCACTGTTTATGTAGTCTCCTGATGGTTTATTTTAAAGAAAAAAAGCAAAGTTGGAGTTTTGCCTGTCTAGAAAGGAAAGAAATATACAGGCTAGATTTATTGGCTGCCTAGCAGACTTTACCTTCAGTTTTATTTTTACATTCAGTTTTCTACCAAATGCATATACAGATCAGCTGGGTAAGCACTTTCAGCATAAGAAAATGTGTTTCTATATAAATATGTTGATTCACATGCAAATAAGCTCATTCATACATGAATACGCATGTTTGCCTGGATAAAGTATTCCAGACATTTGTGATGAAGAAGTAAAAAGCCCATCAGTAACAGTACAGATGATCACAGCAAGGTGAAGAAGAAAAACCTAATCAAAATCCTGTCATGGACTGAGCAAAAGTATTTATAAAAATATGGCCCTATTAAATTCTTAACACCTGCTTTTTCTTATTTACTTTTTGAGCTTTTTGTGCAAGGAAAGTTGTTCTCATAAAAACAATTTTTAAATATGAAGATTGCATATTTGTATGACAAAGAGATTTTCCATATGGAGAAAGCTTCCTAAATGGGCTGTTGTGATGAAAAGCCTCAATTTCTCTAATTTTGGACTGAATATATATAAAAATATTCGTATGAAACAGGATGCATATTCCAGATAAAGCCAATCCCTGCTTTACCTTCACCATCTTTTTTTTTGTTTGTTTGTTTGTTTTAATTTTAGAATGATAACTACACTTTCCAGCCAGTAGTCTTATGAAAATGATGATTTCCGTGGCCCTGTTTCATCACTTAGTGCTATAGCACTGGTATAGAGATCAAGAGAAAAAAACACCATCTATTTTTAACTCAGTGAGCTATCTTAGCTTTTGCTAGTCCTAGTTTTTACTTTAGAACCTATGTCCATTTTGCTTTACTGGTTTTTGGAGAAAGTTATAAAATAGAAATTCTCTATTGGTACTGTCTTGTAATTGTACATGTTCCTCTTTTAAGATGACATTAGTCCTCCATCAGGCAAGGGAACTTTCTAAATCAGAATGTAAATGCTGTGCCGGGATCATTTTTCCATGAGCAACACGGACTCTTAGTTTAAAGAAATCTTCCCTTTCTATGGTATCTATCCCTCTTACTGTACGATGAGTTTTCCTGCATCTCAAGTTTAGATTAGACATCTGCTCACTGTGATGTCTTCTCCTCTACTCCAGTCCTTCAGTTGGTTCTTGATATGCTCACCGTACACTTCATAAAGCACTCTTGAATGTGTTTGACCAGCAGTAGCAGTTATTCCCAGAAAGATCTCATTAGTATTCATGAGTAGAGAATCATAGAATTAGCAAGGTTGGAAAAGACCTCCAAGTTCATCTAGTCAAACTGTCCACCTTCCACCACCATTTCCCCACTAGCCAGTGTTCCTCAGTACAACATTTAAACATTTCTTGAATACCTCCAGGAATGGTGACTCCACCACCTCTCTGGGCAGCCCATTCCAATGCCTCATCACTCTTTTGGAAAAGAAATTCTTCCTAATATCCACCTGAACCTCTCCTGATGCAACTTGAGGCCTTGCCTTTTAGTCTCATTTTCATTTCCTTTTGCTTTCATGGCTTTCTCATATTGACAGCTCAACAAAAGGGTGGCAGAGATTGTGTGATGAAATGAGTGTGTATTGCTTCCCATGCTCCTTTGTCACTTCAGGTGATTTTTGTTTACTTGTTGACTATTATCGCGTACTCAGAACTGTAGCTTCAAAGTCAACCAGTTCTTTCAGTATGATATCCCAGTCCTTCTTTCTTATTGATACTTCTCAACATAGGCATCACCAGATATCATCAGGACATTTCTATTTTTTTGTATGAAAAAGCTGTTAAAGAAAATATTATGTTCTCAGAAACTTTTACTAGATCTCTATATAGAAAGATAAAGACATTTTACCATTCTCATAAGTTTTCTGTTTGTCTGGATCTGTTTTCCGGATGAGGTTATTCCTTCAAATGTGTCAGGAGCCCCTTCCTAGAACAGTTTTTCCCTTCTTTTGGATACAGATTCCAATTTGATTTGAAGTTTTTCTGGACTTCCTAAGTATATACATCTCACTTCACCTTGGTATAGCTGATCTCTCTAACTACTTTGATTAATTTACTGAAGTTTAATTTGAGTAATCAAGAGTCTTAGTTGCCACTCACTGTTTATTTTATTTCTTTTCATACTTCTTCCACAGAAATGAAGCCAGGTTGGCCCTTGACCACTCACTACCATGACAAAATTATGAACTAACTACCTCACCACCTGAAAATGTACAGTTATCACTTTGCATTATTCTCTGCAAGAAAACTGAACATTAGCTGACAGCAGTTTCCTGTTCCACCTGTTTATACAATAACCTACTCAAACTTGCTTCTGAATCATCTTCTTTTAAGTGCTGGAGGTCAAGACATCAGGTAAAACAAACCTCAGGTACAAGTGTTTGCAGTTCGACTAAGTCTGGCTGGGGTGGAGTTAGCTTTCTCCTTGGCAGCCTACATGGTATTGTGTATAAAATTTGTGACCAACAGTGTTGATAACACCAGTATTTTGCTGTTGATTAAGAGAACTTGCGCAGTATCAAGGCCTTCCCTATTTCTTGTTCTGTGCCCCTAATGACCCCTAATGACCCCTAATGTCAGGGATAGGAAAGAGATTGAGAGGGTACATAGCAGGAATAGCTGACTTGAGCTGGCAAAGGAAATGACCACACAATGTCAGAGTTCAACAATGAAAATTGGTCATTTGTTTTTCTGAAGCAGTCATTTCTCAGAGATTACCTGGACATTGGTCTGCCCAGGAAAGGCACTGAGTGATTGATTTTTACCCTGTTTTTTTTTTTTGTTTTTTTTTTTTTCCATTTTCAAAACTAAAATTTTTATCTTGATTTGTGAGTCTTCTCACTTTTGCTCTTGCTATCCTTCCCTTGTCCCACACAGGGAAGGTCAGTGAGTGGATGTATGAATGTTTAGCTGCTGGTAGGGTCAACCCACTTTGGCTATTTACCTTGGAGAAGAGAGAATCTAACATATACAAAAAAGTGTGGGTTTCATGTATTTAGAAATTAGCTAGTATTCTGAACAACATACTGCTAAAATAAGTTTCAAGGGTCTTATTTTAAACAGATATAACAAAAACACTACCAGTGGGATTATTCTGTGATTGCCCTTTACCACAGTATTCTATTACTTCAGCACCTACTTGGAGTATTTCTGAGACACATATATAAAATGAAACTGCCTTTATATCTTCACACTGGAACAGAATAACTCGAGGCATTTTTAAATGTATTAGATGTTGCAGTTTGATTGGGTGGAAGGAGTCTCTTGTGTTCCAAAACCTCTGTGGATATCTTGTATTACTTCCTGTTAGAACACTGTACCACAATCATTCAGTGCAACTGGAAAGAAATCTTGAACTTGGACACACTTCTCAGCAGCATTTAAGAAGGTGCAGCCAAGCTGAATTACCTCTCAGACCCAAGCAGAGTGGCCTGTTTTCCCATCTGGTACACAGGCATGTGGGATGGTCCATAAGCCACCCCTGTGCTCATTTAACATTTCTACTGAAGAGACTGGGTTGATGGCAGCCTGAATCCTAGCACACCATGGCTTGACTTCGTGCAGCTGCAGAAAGCTAACAAGGACAACTTCTGGGAACAGCTTTTGCTTATATGGGATGCACTCCCAGCCACTGCTTTAACTCCAATGACCTATTCTCTCATACTGAAAACTAGGAAAGAACTTGGCAAGTCAGGAAATAAAAACAGGTTTCTGAATTTTGGTTGGCAAGTCTGGGATCTCAGTAGCAACTGAAAGTATAAGAACTGTAGGGCAGGAGACAAGTTGAGACTGCTGGAGCACATTCATGCTTTTCTAAAAATACCATCCTGTCTACGGCAAGTCTTTCCTACTGAGAGATTTGTCCTGATGATATCTACACCTGCTCACAGACATTTCCTTTTGTTTCTGTCTGATATAGGACTGCCAAGTGATGGCTATTTAGTGGTGCTTGTGCTTCAATTAGAAGTGCTGTTCTCTGAACTTAACAAAGCCATTCCTAACATCCTTGCTGAATCAAATCTTTTCTCTTGCAACTCCCATCCACTGTCAGGTAAGTTCAACAGATGAGAAAAGCGTGCGTGTTTTCAACAGAGAGAGCATTTCTTCAAAGAACTTCTTTCTGCATGTTGATCTGTTACGTGCATGCCCAGCTAACCTTGTTCTAAAAGGACATTCTTAACCTTTGACTGGGATTTTGAGGACAACAGCAGCCTCTGCTGTTTTGACAGGCTGTCTTTGTTCAGGTGGCTTTTTGGAACTTGTGCTCGGTATATTAACCATAGATGTGCTCGCTCTCATTTGTTTAATTCATACTGTGCTGAAGTCAGCCCGGCCAGCCCATTATGTATCCCTTTGTACACTACAGGACGTTGTATTAGTGTGATGGTTAGTAGCTCAGCCAAGCAATAATTCAAACTTGCAACATCTGGGTTTGGGAGTGAAATACTCTCTACCCATCTACTGAAGTAACTCATACATAGCAGAAATGAAGTAGAAGAATAAGATATTTTCATTCTCTGGGACCAACAAACTGCAATAGGTTTCCCCCCTTCCAGGCAGTATTAGCCATATGAGGCTTTCACACACATCCACCTTGTTTACATTATAATTTCTACTCACATAGTGCAGAAATGGAATTCCCAAAACACAGTATAGCAATAAACACTGGTTAAAAAATGTAAAAAATGACTGACCAGGCATGCAATATGCTTCTTGCCTCTGTATAAATCCTATGTGGATGTGGATGATTTGATTTACTTTCCATATCAAAAGCAATATCTTTCCTAAGGCAATATTAGAATAGTTTTTAATGATAACAGTCTGTGTAGTGATGACTTTTTTATATAAATTTAATGATTTTTACCGTAGGCCCTCCTATTTGAAAATCTATATGAAATCAAATGAATGCTAGCTAAATAACACTCTCCCCACCCTTACTGTAGGTGAGTGTGATTTTGAAAATACACTTTCTTAATTGAACTGATTGCATCTGCTGAATGTAGTAGTGACAAGTTTAAGAAAGAATAACATTTAAGGATTATTGCCTTAAATTAACAATCCACAACTTTGTAGACTCAATTGCAGTTTATCTTGTTAAAGATAGTCAAAGTTAGTATTCAGATATCCTTCTTACATTTTCCAGGGTCTCTTGGCCTTATTAATTCAAATCTTACTTTCAATGCATGCATGTAGCCAAGATAATTATTAGAAGGAGAGATCAAAGCAAGCATATTATAGTCCTATTCCATTTTCTGCTGATGTGAGTGATCTGCCTCTTCTTTGATGTTGTATGCTTCTACAGTGAAAGTACAGAGGATAAAAATACTACACCATGTAATCTGGCATTTATCCCATGAGAGCAGAATTCCAAATTGTGACACATGTCAAGAAGTTAAAAAAAAAAAACTTAAAAGAGCCCTATGCTTTCTACAGTGACATACTCTGCATTTAAACACCATCAAACATCATTTTCCATTACAAATTTAGTCCCCTATATAAAATTCAAAGAATTTCTGTAACTTCAGTCAAAAAAAAGTGACAGCAATACTTATAAAATAGCTACTATATTTACTAGTAGTTACACTAAGACTGCAGCTTAGCTTTTTTCTTTTTTTTTCCAAACCAAATCTTTTTTTTTCCTTAAAAAGGCAAAAGAAAGACAAAATTAGCATTTTTGTGCAAGCACAGATACATCTTCTGTACAATTTGGCTTTATCTCCAGTAGTCTGTTTGTTCAAACTGAGTTTTGTCATCCTGTGCAAAATAACTGTGTTTCCAGGTGCTGAAACCAGATCTGGTGCAGACTGATAAGATTCCTTCTCAGAATAAGGAAGCAGGATTTGTCCTTTATTATTGTATATTTAAGAGGTAACTGCCCCACATTTCTTGTCAGAATTCTGTCATATTGACACATATATTGGAAGCTGAACTCATCATATTTTTGCCTTTGTAGAATAACACTTGATTATTTCAGATTGTAAAGAGTAGAAGGAATGTCAGTTACAAGAGTATAACATTTGGCCTTCTTTGGTTTACTGGCAAATGTCAGAAGTCTTTGTATAGTTGGAGAATTTTTCCTTCGCTATTGACACCAGTGAGACTTTTATTACCTTCAGTGTCTGTATAGACTTGAGACAATACCAATTCCATTATGTCTAGGGGATAAAGCAAGTCTGATAAGGGTATGCTTTTTCTTCATGCTCAACATTGTAATTAATTCCAAACTGAGTCATTGTGATGTTTGAAAAATATCCTTAATTTTATTTTCAATATTTATCCACTTCTTTAGACATCTGAGTTTGATAGGGACCAGAAACAAAGCTGTCAAAACACAGGGAATAAAAAGAAACTGTTGTTCATAAAAGACTACTGGAATTAGGAAGATCCAGAAATATCACCAAATGCATTAATTCCTTTTTATCTTTGCAGTTTTGAGATGTTTGTATACTGCAGATAAACTACAGACTATCACTAGATACCTACACCTGGAGAAACTCATTCATGGAAACTCATACCCTGACAACTCCTCTTACAGTTTTTGCTAAGCATGTCCTGATCCCTTCACTTTGTCATTCAGGAAAGATCTGTTTAATTTCTCTTGCTTTCTAGCAACACTTCTGGATCTTGGTTGACTTTCTTCATAAGTAAGTGAGGAAATAGTGTTGCATGGATTTTTTTTTTTTTTGCAGTGTAGTGCTTTTGCTATAGAATGAGCCTCAAAATCCCACCCCTGTAAAGCTGACCTGTATTGGCAGTTGATGGTTTCCCTAAAGAAGATATTCAAAGGCAAATAGTATTAGATTTATAGCCTGGGATCCTCCTAAACTTGAAGTTACACTTAAGTAGACATGAGTGCAAGAAACATTCCTTTTCATCTATGTCTGCCTTGAAGATTACTCCAGATTCCACCAGACTGTCATCTGGCACAGGGATACATGTTCCTGCCACATCCAGGCTTGAGTACTGCAAATCATAAGACTTAGGAATGAGGTTTGCTAAAGAGAAAGAAAAAACCTCACAAGGTGATTCAGAGTGCATCTGCTCATCTGCTCAAGAATATGGGCCTTAATATTCTTTCTGCACAGTACTTTCACTGATTTCAGAATCTACGTGTGCCTTTGAAGAGTTTGCAGTGATTTGCTATTAAAATGATTGTCAGGTGGAAAGTAGACTTTCTTCAGAATCAGAACTTTTCCTCCAGTAATTTCAGTTTTCCAGCTAATTCCAGTTTTCACTCAGGAATTTATTTCCAATTCCTTCATGTTAACACATAACACAGTGTCCCTCTAGTTACTCTATCTATAGCTCCCGGGGTCTGTTCAAGGATCAAACATAGAAAGCTGATGAGATCTAGGTCCTTGTTTCATAGACTACTCTGTAATTTGCTAGGAGGAAGAGAACAGAGTGCTTTTGACATCACAGGAATTTGAAAAATTAACTGTGAAATGCATTCCTAAATTCTCCACTTCAGGAAATTGAAAATTAATAAATTAAAACCTGCTTTGTAAGTTTTGTTTTTATTTTCCTCTGAAAATGTATAGATTTCCATATGAAAAATAATCCAATTTCTCACTGTTTCTGTCTATAATTTTGCAAACTTACTGCATATTCAGATGTGACTGTCCCAGGTATTTGCAGTGAACGTTCCCAGGGCACAGATAAGGGAGCACGACAGCATGCGTGTTTAGCTGCTGTGGAAGGCTCAGCAGGGCTCTTTGCTCCATCCCTTTCTTGAGTGCAGAGAAACCAGCCAAGCAAAAGTCAGAAATTCTTGGCTGTAATTCTCAGACTATTTTCAATAGGTTGATGTTATACTGTATTTTTCCTTTCAACTACAAAAAATGTCTTGCATTTGTACTTGTGTCTGTTCCAGCAGTCTACCTTGTACAAAATCACGCACTGCTGCATGAAGAGAGGTGTCTCTAAAGAGTGAACAGAGTCAAATAGTAGAAGTGATGAAAATGCATTTATTTGTCCCTCTTCACATTCCCCCTTGGACAGAGAGGTGAATTTGTGTTATCATCATGGCATGAACAGGCTTTTTCCTTTTACTGTAGTACTGACTTTACATTCAGCTAAAGCATGATACTACTCTCAGAATGCAGCATTCCTGTAGCAACTGGAAGGTAATTGTAAATGTTGGATACCTACATATGTGTAGCTATCTTTTCTATGAAAAGAACTAGATTAATGAGAAATGAACATGTTGAAGATGGTAGATAAGTAGAAAATATATTTTCTAAAGAAATCTGAGAGGAAGGAAGGATGTGTAATTAAAGTTATGGGCTGAGAGAGTAGTTTTGGTTCCCATCTGTAAAAACAGAATTTTTGTGTGACCTTGACAAGTCACTTCATTATGCAGTCTCTTTTCTCCACACTTCTTTGCTCAAAGGTGTTGAAAATATTGGTTGCAGAAACAACTGTGGTAAAAAAAGCCTGAATTTGAAGTGAAGTCTCCAGAACTACTGTAAATCCCTTGACTGTTAAGAAGAACCACCTCAAAATCTTTGTTTTATTGGGGAGCACCTATGCAGATGATAACCTCATCTTGAGTGACCCTCTGGCAGGCAACCAGATTTTGTTGTCCTGTAGGTATACAGCTCAATATGATTCAGTAGTGTTATATACGTGCCTCTGAATGGCAGAAATGAGGTGCATTACTCATGAGAGTGTTGCTCTTGCACAGTATGACTGGATAATCACTATCGATTATATACCTGAAATTCTGAATTACTGAAACACTTAGAGGACTCTTGATGTTCTTCCCATTTCTGTTACTGAATGCTGCTGGAAGTAGGGTTTGGACAGGGATAAAAATATTTACTCCTTACTTTTTCTGAGTGAATGCCACAAATACCTACATAAATGGCTCGTAAAGATTTCACGAATCAGACCTCAGGCTACATAACTAAGTGGCCCCCACTGTATTCACATACAAACTGTCGCACAGTATATTAGGAATTGCAATAGAAAAATAGCTGTAAAATATTAGCATGATTTTGCTTCTAGTTTTATAGCTTCTTGTCCTGATTGACTTCTTTAAAAAAAAAAAAAAGGAAAAGTTGGTAAAATATTACGAGTGTGGATAGAAAGTAGTGACACTGGGCCAACATTTGGAGATATTTTAAACTTTCCATATTCATTCGTTACTCTGCAAGAAAGATGAGTCCAGGTTATACTGAATACATTTCACATACAGTCCTCCTAGTTATCAATTAACTCAACTTATTTCCTCATCAATTCTTTTCCCCCTCAGTCCTGATGGTTTTATGACCTAGACTGGCGATACCCTTAGGCACTCCATCTGATAATTGACACATTTTCTAACACAGCATAGTGATGCCCAAGTCAGTACTTTCAGGCCGTGACTTCAGCTTATTGGAGACTGCAGCAGGGACTCCTTTTATCCCTCATACATCAGAATACACTGACAGCTCTCCCAGGCAGGGACAAGGCAGATCTCTCCCTCAGGAAAATGTATGCAAACACCTCCGGAACATTGTACTCGTTGCTAGGCATCACACTGGTGACATCTTTATGATAAACATGGTATGCAGAAGAAGGCCTAATAAAAGAATAACAAATTATTACATCCAGAGGGCAATTTTACAAGATTAACTGGTGTAATAAATTACTGCTGTAGTCAGAATACTGTGTTACCTTTTAAGGTATTTCACAGCAGAGTGCAAATGAACCAGCCTATAAAAACACAGACTATCTCACAGAAAATAATAAACACATTCTTACATTTTTTAATACCCGTCATGATGCCAATGTGTGGTATTTTGCTTGCTTCGTGGTAGCTTCAGCAAGTGTTTGCTATAAAATAAGACTATGCATGCAATTCATACCAAGATGTCTCTGTTCATTATTTTTCCCTGCTGCTGGATGTTCAGTACCACTGTAATCTACATAGTATCAATTTGAACAAAAGCCTGTAGCATTTTATTTATAAAAATATATTTATAAAAATATTTTCATACATTAAAAATTATGGAGAAAATGCCAGTAGCCAAATACCTTTTATACTAATTATCAAATGTATATTTTTTTTCCCACTTCTGAATACTTTTATACAAAAAAGTCAACTCTCACTCCCTCTGTTTACATTTTATCATCCGTTCTGACTTGCTTTCTCTTTTTTTAATTGTCTGAATATTTCACATTACTCCATTACTAATTTTCATTATAATTTTAGTCTTAACAAAGTCTTTTACAATAACATGGACCCTTTGCTTTAAAGACAGCTTTTGGGAAGAAAATTATCCCTCATCTGAGCCCTAACTGAAGGAAGACACTGTGTATTGTCATGTAATATTTTTATACCAATATATAAGTGAATTTTCATTTGCATTTCATTTGTAAATGAATAAGACATGTGTTTTCCTGTGGTTATTCCAGTCAGAATCCCAAGATTTCCCACAACCCATAAAAGGCAGAGTCTACATCTGGAGTTCAAAGGCCATGGATGTGCTACAATTTATCATAAACTTTCCTATGTTACTCTAATATAATACATTAACAGAGTAACAGTTTTGCATTTGTAAGCTGCAGATCATTTGCAGCTGGTTATGAGGTTGTACTCTTGCAGTTCCACCAATTTGGGATAAAATGCCTTTGTAACTGAAGCTGCGGGTCTCTTTGCTTTAAAAAAAAAAAGGCATGCTATAGATTGGGTTCCAGTTTTAGTCAGAGGTCTTTCTGAGTGGTGGTGTGTTCCGGTCTTCTAAATTTTGATGTACACATTGCCCTTTCCTCTCACATGCTAAGGGTACAGCATATGGGACTGTAGTCTGACAAGAACCAGCAGCTCCAAAAAGCCTTTTTGCACAGCTGGTCAAAATTAGTATCTCACTCTCTATAGAAAAGCAAAATTTCCTATAGGAATCACAGTAGCATTTAGCTCCCTTGGTAGCTAAGTTAAAAAGATGGCTTTAAGGGTAGGCAAAGTATTCATTTACTGGAATGTAAATGATGTTGCATTGTAAATGGCAAATGCAGAAATATTTTGAAAAGTGCCAAAAGGGCACTACTTGAGTAGTTATATGGATCCCCTATCGGTACACAAAATAACGAGTCATTTTTTAGATTCCACCTTATCTCTCTGAATAAGTGAACCGGAAATATGTGTGTTCTTATTGATGAGTTACTTGAGTTCACACAAAAAGTGATCTGTGGCAGTCCTACATATTGAACACAAATTTCCTGAATTCCCAGCAACATCACAGCAGAGGGAATAGTGAAGGGTGCAAGATGGAAAAAAAAAAAAAAGAAAAAAGAAAAAAAAAAAAGAAACCACAGGAAAAACAACAACAGCAAAACACAGCAGAGGTAGGGGATGAACATAGTACACATCTTTCAAGGCACTGCTAAAAGGTGGCACTCAGACATCATCATTGATGGGGATCAAGTGGAAGGTTCAAAGCAAGCTCTTGTGCTTCGGCAAACAAAATAATGCTCTCAGTGGGTGGAGGCCATGGAGGAAGGCCAAGAGACAATGTGCTGGAGATGAAAGTAGAGTCTGAGCTGTAGGAAGACACCAGTCAGGGCAGTGCAGGGGGAGGGAGGAAGGAGGGAGCAGAACGGGCAGAAGACATGATCTAGAAAGGGCCTTGAAGCATAGGGATTAATTTGAACCAAAGAACTTCATCAGAAAATTTTCTTCACTTTACAGATGCCAGAATGTATATACATGTTCATTCTGATCAGAAGATTATCAGCAAAATATGAACTATTTGTAGAAGAATGCCAGGAAAATGACGATCACTGGTTACGTTTTAACAAAATGTGAAGAGTGACGTGCTATTGCTGCATCAAAATAAAATGTCATTAAAATAAAAGATGAATTATGCAAATCAAAATAGCAATACCTTTAAAAATTATTTTTCACAGTTATCTAAAAAAAATTATTCCAGTACTTCTTATTTCTTTGTGGATTTATAATATGCAGGATTTAGATTTCATGTTTCAGTTCAGTATCAGATACTTCTTGAAGACTAAAGAGCTCTTGAAAGATGAAAAAAATATGTGTATTTTTAAGTGAGTACAAAACGCAATGCCTTTATATATGAAAAAGTATACTAACTATAACAAATTCCAGGAGATATTTTCACCATTCTAATAGGACAAAGAATTCACAAAAAGTTTCATCCTCCTCAGTTAAATATAATACCCAGTCATATTTTCAGAGGACTGTTTTTTGTCCAAACACAGAAATATTTGCACTCAGAATTCAATGCTGCTTCTCTGTGAAAGTAACCAGATAAGTAAAACTCCAGCAATTTTCTCAGAAGAAACATTAAATAATTTATCCTTCTATAAACATTCCCTTGCTCTCCGAATCCAGACTATAATTTAAGAAGTAATGGTTCTTTGACTACAATTATTTTAGGACATTCAGCATGAACACCTAATACTGATTTGAGCAACAAAACAGCGCTAAATTCTTTTCATTGGTTTTATTGGATTAACTTGTTAAAAAAAGAGCACTGAATAAAGCCACTACCAGGAACAGAAAAGCAGCTAGATGGAGTAGCAAAATGCGTTGTGCATGAGGTTGTGGCAATTCAACCTTTTGCTAAATAGGCAGTAATTTGTACGTAGTTCTAAAGAGGTATTTGCCTCGGACTTTTATCTGAACATTATAAGGGTGAGGATGGTCTTCATAATCAACTACCATTCAAGGCAAAATTGCACTTAGGAAGAAAAGGTAGCTCATCAGCATCTTGCTTATCAACTCCACAGGCAGTGCCTTGTATGCAGAAGCTTCTGTATCCATGAACCCTGACACGATGTTTGGGAAGAGGCCAGTCTCTCTACTTGTAGTGGAAAAACTTAAGATATTCAATCAAATGCACGCTGCAATTAAACACCACAAAAATAAGAAAGATATTAAAAAACAACTTTTGATGAGATAAGTGGAAGCATTGAGTTAAAATTGCTTCAGAATTTTCCTTTTCTTTTGCTCATACATTTATTATTGCGTCTTTAAGGAGAAGAAATAGTTATAACTTCTGACTACCATGTGTAATTGACAAAAAGTCATATCTGTTATTAGAATTTTCAGTCTGGGCCTTATAAATGGGAAAAAAGATCTAGCCAAGTGTCACTGCAGATCTCCTTACAGTAACCTCAGTATTGAGCAATATTTTGTGTACACATGCTATAAGTTGATCAATCACAATGGTTCCTTTTGTCTCTACAGTATAGGAATTTTACACATCTTACCTTAATTCATCTAAACTTTATCAACCAGACTGTGTCAGGTCCATATCTGCTATAAACAGAAAGCAGAGATGAAAATAAAAGTGCTCAGAGCATAAATAGATAACATAACATAACAATCTTCATATCATAAGTAACAATGCACTGGTCGTAGTTATACATAACCAGTTATTATTGTAAGAAACTAGCTTTCTCAGAACAACTTCAATCATAAATTAATTGAGCTTGCTTTCCTGAGGTGTAGGTTAGCAGTCCTTACAGGTACAAATAGATCCATCTTGCAGATATTTAGTCATTGTATCTCAAATTCTCCAAATTCATACTGAAAATGGTTTAAAAAAAATGAAAGGATATATAAATCTGCTACTTGGAAAATCTTTCTAATCCCATTAGCCTACTTGCATTTAATCATTCTCACCTGAGATACAGGTTAGTCATTTGAAATGAAAAATTATATGATGCCATATCTTATTTGAGGAAATCCAAGTTAATGGGGGTATTTTATAACTTTGAACTGCTGGTGTTATTCTGAGATTTTTAAAATGCTGAGGAGTTTTCTGCTACCTACACCCCAGCAACCTCATCTACCACTTAATTTCTTTCAGAATCTCATGTTATCTGCTGAGAGAGGAAAAGAGACCGAGCACAGATGTCATTTTCTCAGTACCAGAAGAAGTATCCAGTTATAATGTACTCCTAAAACACTGTTGGGAAAAATAATTGCCAGCTCCTTTCTCCAGGGTAGTCTAGAACCTCCCTGTGTGTATTCTGCCCTTCAGGGAAAACCAAAATCACTTCACTAATCTGGCAATACTGGGAAAATTCAGTCAGCTGAGTATGAATTGATATTTATTGTCTGAAATATATAACTGTTTTTGTTGGTTTTAGTTAGTTAGTTTGTTTACCCAGAACAGAATCAGAAATCAGGTTGGAATGCCTGGATCAAAACCCATGTTAACACATGAACTTTATATTCTATGCACAAGGCTTAATGAGGTTTTTTTTTAGTTATATAACTGGGATTAATGACTGTCCGTTAGAACCAGATTTCAGCTGTGATGAGCTGTGGCTGTCAACAGCCGCTCTGTATCAGGGTTTCTGTATTGGCCTCTCTCGGGGCCACTTGACACCTTGCCTATGGTCCAGGACCTTAAGCCCTCAGGGATGCTGCAGGAGTGTCAGTTTCCAGTCCTGCCCTGGCTACCTTCTTGCTTATCCTGGATACCTTCCTGGAGTTCTCTGGCTGACCCCATGTTACTAGCTGGCTGGTGAAAGTCTGCTGATGCTCTATACCAATGATGAATCGGAACAGACTGATCTAACCACCCAGCTCTGTCATCTGTGACACAGTGAAGCGGTCAATTCCCAGCTGTCTCACAGAGATGAGTACCTTAGATTATCACCAGGCCAGCTAAATAGGTCAGCCTGGTGTAAGAGACAAGTATGGGGTCAGGTGTTCCAGCTGCAGCTCGTTATCTAAGGACCTTGCTTCAGTATCTCTTAACCATCACAAAATTAATAATTTCAGTGTCTAATTAGTATCAAAGGCCTCCTTTCCTATAACATTTATTTTCAGAAGTACCATTTTCACACTTTCTTTTATTTTAGTAATCAAAAAATAGCAAGCCCCTTTCAAAATTTCAAAATTTCAAAATAATTTCATTGTGATATTATTTTTTTACTCTTGTGCCAAGTATTTCATATCTTTTTATCACCATAAGGTTTTGCACAGCATTAATATGCATTGCTATCTTTATGTTACCGATGTACAGTAGGAAGCATCTGGTAAGCATGTCATTTTACCTACTATGTACAATGATATAATTTTACCTAACTGAGGCAAAAGATTTCTAGCATTTTAATGTGTTTCTTTGTTTTCCTCCCCTTTTTGCTTAGATTGTTACAAGCAGTTTTTCAAAGCCTAATTAGAACCTTCATTTTTCCAACTTTCCTGAGGATAATGCATGGATGAGTATTTCTCTGCGCAGTTTCTTCCTCCAAAAATTCTACAGATTACACAGATGTGAAATGAAATCTATTGTCATAGTCTAGTTTTCAGATCTCCATAAAAACTAGATTTTAATTGTTGTACCAATGCAACACATGAAATATGCATTGGGATAATTGCTATTTAGTTACTTGTGAAAATGTGAGGTGTTACTAGAGCTGTTTCGAAAGGGTAAGGTATATAATAATCATCTCTATAAAAGAAGGGTCAAGCAACAGAATTTAATGGAAATAAATCACACAGTTGCACTGAGTATTTTCTATTTTTGTATTATATAATATATGTTCTTATATTTATTCTGAGAAATGGCTAGAAAATACTACAGAATTTTATAGACTTTTCAGAGTGTGCTTATGTTATGACAGTGGCTTCAGAACTCAAAACCTGTTGTGATTTTGAAGATATCAAAATCAATTTATTCATGTTCTTCAGTGTGGGAAAATGGCAAAATGAGTTGTATATAGTTCAGAAAAAAGCATTTTTCCTTTGCTAATTCACTTAAGCATTCTTTGAGATGTAGGTTGATTTCATAAGGCACAAGAATATCTTTCAGAAAAAGAGGTGGTTCATTTTCCCATCATGGAGTTGGCTGGCTTCTGGGCATCTCTTACCTTCAGGATTGGAATTCCTAAGAAGGCCTTCTGTGAGAGGTAGTCTTAAAGGCTAGCTTTAGAGTCAGCACAAGTTGCTTCCCAGACACCCGTTTCATTTGACAATTACTAGACTCTTCCATAGAAGGAATTGTCCCATATAGTTCTTACCACAATTTGGTATCATCAAACATATTAACTGGTTTGAACTACTAGCAATTAGTTGTCACAGAACAATACTATAGAAGGGCTGCTCCAAAAGTAATGCCTTCTATGTTATTACGCTCTCCCACAATGTCAGGGACAGATGGTGGTGGTATGGCAGTATAGGCTGATCCTTCCCACCAGTATTCCATTATATTTTGTTGCCATGTGACAGATGGTAGAAGAAAGACAGTCTGACAAAATGGTGTCTGACATAAACACGCATATGAAGTAAAAGTGTGTCATCAAAATCCTCCATGGAGAAAAAAATGCACCCATTGACATTCAGTGCTTGCTGAACATGTATGGACACCAAACAGTGGATGTGAGCACAGTGAGGCAGTGGGTGGTGTGTTTCATCGTTGGTGACAGTGACAGCATGTCACCTCTGCTGGTGCAGATTCTTATGAGTGTGGTATGCAGGCTGTTTTTCACAACTGGTGAAAATGCATATAAAGTGATGGTGACTGTGTCACGGAATTTCTCAGGTTGGAAAAGACGTTAAAGATCATCAAGTCCAACTGCAACCTAATTGTACTACCCTAGAAAAATCATGTTTTGTATCTGACAATATTCTCTATCAAATAATGTTATTGTGCTCTTTGTAATTGTTGTAGTTTCCATGGAGATAAAATAAGAAGCATTACTTTTGGAGTGACCTATGTCTGAGAGTAGAAGGACACATGTGTAAGTATCACAATATTTTCAATTAACGTCAGAGAAAAAGATCTAATTGTGGGACCACAGAATCCACAGTTGCTTCTTTGGATACTACTATGTGGGCTACAAATAGAGTAATGCTTCTATTTGGGATCAGGCGTCTTAAAATAATTTTAACCTGTTCAACTGCCACATGGAAAAAAAAATCCATTTCCAACCAATAGTATGTGTACAATACAATACAATACATAAATTCTACTGAGAGTCTGCCATTGTATTAAGCACAACAAAACTATGCAATAAAAACAGACACAAGAGCAGTTTGGCAAAATCAGCATCATCATTCTCTAGGCAGCATTAAGTATAAATCCAGAGCATTGGTGTGAAAATGTCTCTGATTTCCTATTATTGAATCTTGAAAAGTACGTGATTGAAATGTGCCCATGATTTGTCCCTTTCATCAAATAATAAGAATATTCAAATGACATTATTAAAGGTCTTAAGAAGGAACTTGATACTCAATAAGCTAAATTCTGACAAACAAAAAAGTTGAAAATGGGTTTTTTTCTGTAAGCCATTCTCCCCAGCCATTTTATGTTGTGCTTCTAATACTTCTCTCAGAAACACCTACTATTAGATATGTTCGGGGACTAAGGAATGGAATAAATGGAAACTGGTCTAAATCAGGGTGGTAACACCTGTGCTACGTGGCGTATCTTTGATAAAAGATTCCACATACCATGGGCATTTATGTACACCCTGCTGTTGAGGGTATTCAGCTTGCATATGTTCAGAAGCAAAAAACTGTCTCTTTTTTTCCCTAGTAGCAAGAGTTTGAGCCAGTGCATTCTATGAAGCCATTCTGTTCTTGCTTTTGTAGCTCTCAGGACAGCCTTTTTTTCCACCCAGACAAAGTCATACATCTAAGTTCCTGTTGTACTGGAGTCACTTCTTTTCTGATGAGCCCATACTAGAGCATAGCCCAGTGTTGGACTCAGCATAGCCTGTCGCAATGGAGACAGAGGTTAAACAAGGAGGTTTATTCAGTTCTGTTGGGGTAGAAACACATCCATTAGCAACACAGAGGTTTAAAGCAGTCAAAAGGCCCATTTCAAGAATAAGAGTGTCACTTTTCACAATATTGAACTCGGCAGGTACACAAAGAGTGTCATGTGTCACCAGAGCAATGTGATAGCCAAGCGCAGGGGTTGCTTCCTTCAAGTCTCCTGAAGCAGTTCAGTCTTCAGACCCTTTGAAAATATTGCAGATGCAGGCAGAATTGTCACAACTGAACCAGTGCCTGGTGAACTGAGAGCAGTTCAGTAAAGCGAGGCTATTCTCCAGGGAACAAATGTCCCAGGGTGCAAATGACATTGTAGGAACTTATTTCAGGAACAAACAAGCTGAGCTGCATTTATCTATGCTCAGTTCTAAGGCTGAGAAGGACTACGAGCCAATCACAATGATTTCAGGGAATCAAAAGCTGTATTCTAATTTGCAATGCTCCTAAAAACATTTGTAGTATATGACTTGTAGACCAATGGCCTGCATTTGTTTCAAGCTTAAATGAAATTTCTTTCAGAGCAGATTGTGAAGCAAAATATCAGCTACCATAGCAAACCTCATCTGTGGAGCTTTAAAAGGTAGGAGAGACAGAACAGATGAAAGTATATCAGAAAGAAGTAGGGGGAAAAAATGGGAGAGGAGAAACAGAAGATAAGAACAAAGAAGACAGTTAAAGAAGAGTAGAAATAAAGGAGAGAGAATGAAAAAGGAGGATTTAGTACAAGAAGAATCATCAGCAATACATCTAACGTGATATTCTGTGTTACTTATTTTGGCAGGATGTCATGATTACGATACTACCAGTTGAATGCTCTCTACACTGATCAAGAAATTACTTCAAGCAGAATGTTATTGATTGGTTTTATTATTCTATTTAAAACAAAACAAAACAGAAGAAAAACCACCACCACAAAACAATAACAAAAAAAAAAAACCAACACAACAAAACACCAACCCTGATTTTCATACTAACATTGGCCAATCTTAAATTTATTGCAAAGAATCTCAGCTTAAGCATTAATTGACAAATCTCCAAAAATACTGAACATCAAGAAGGTGTCTAGAAAGTTATATAACTGTTCAGATTTGCTTGTGTAACACTTATCTGTGTCGTTTTTTTATCTGTTTCCTCAGCCAGCTCTCACGCATCCCTTTCTGTTCTGTGCTCCCTGGAGCCTATTAGCTCCATATTTTAAAATATATTTGAAGCACAGAGAGCCTACTTTTCTCCACTAGTCCTCTACTCTCTGCTTGCACCCCTCATATCCCTCATGTTGTATAAGAAGTATTCCTTGTCTGGTTTATAAATTCTCCAATTGCAAATGGTTATGCTGCACAAAGCCTTGCTAAGGCTGAGCATATATATGTTCAGAAGCAACCCACTGCCTGTCACTGACACAGTTGCTCTGTGGTCTGTGCTCACTTTTTTTGATGAATCAGGGCCAGAGTAACTGTCCCACCATGAATTATTAGGCTGTCATTAGTTCATACCAGAATGAATATCTGAGGTTGTTTTATTAATATATTTATTTTATGAGAACTCTGTAAATCTAGTACATAAATTATTTCAGATCAGACTTTGAAAAGTGATTCGCACAACGAGGGTCAAAGTTGCAGATGAACTCCCTTCCCTTTAGCATTTTTGAACAAAATTGTCAGTGGTACTGATGACTTCTACAAATGCACCCAATGTCATTAGGCTGTTAAATAGGAACTAAATAGGCTGAGCTCTTTTGGATTTATATACCGAAAACAGAACTGTATTTTCACTGTTGGTCATCCTTGCTTTATTTTTGATCACATTGTCAGTGAACAGCATTGTTATCACTCTACTCATACCAGAACATTTTCATTTTTTTTAAGTTTTGATTGGAATATATTTGGCATAATGAGAAATATGAAATCAGGATGGATGATAGCAACCCTGGAACCACACTTCAAATGCTGTTACAGGAATTTCAGGAAGGGTCAGTGAAATAAACTACAGCTCATTAGCCTGAGGCTGTGAGTGATCTACCACCATACAGAAAATTGGAAGCCCTTCTGTCTTTTGTCCTCAAGGAGCCTGTGTATTAAACTAATTGTTAAATATAGCTTACAGACTTATTCTCCAGTCCAAGTAGTTTTCCTGCATGTATAAAAAAATGGAATTATTTGGATTTCATTGGGGTGCTATTTATGTAAGAGAAATTTGCAAGAACATATATTCTTCATAGAAAATCTTCAATATCAATCTGAGATTTTAAAGGAGGGAGCAACTATAATATAAACTGCTTAGTTAGAAAATACATGTATATATCTTATACAAGGAAAAATATGCTACAATGCAATATTAAAGAATATTTTAATAGCCAATTACTAATAAGTGAACAGTTAATTTGTTATATGACAACATTTTTAAGAAGTACACTTAAATACACTGAATAGGAGTGAAAAATTTTATTGTGTGTGTACATTTTTCTAACTCGTGTACATGTATGTATAAAGACTGTGATGTGCTTTTCACTTCTAAAATTGTGTTTTTTGAAATTAAAAGCTTTTGTGATGTTCAAAAACTGCTGAGTGAGATTTGTTCAGTACTAACTGATATTATTCCTCACTGTTCTCATTAAGTCTGGTGATGCAACACAATTGGTCCTGTTGGCAACAATGAAAATGATTATATTCTGTTTCATTATTGGAATTTTTTAGATTATACCAATCCACTGTCCACATACTTTTTGAGATATAATGTAAAACTACAATGACAAAAGAGCGCTCTGCATGCACAGAGAATATAGCTATAGGAACAAATTGAAAACAGCATATAAAACAATTGGTGACTGGAGAAGAATGGAAAGTATGGAGGGAGGGCTTGAAAAGAGGGAAATAGAGGAATTAAATTTTCCTAGCTACAGAAAATAAGTCCTACATTTTTATTTGGTTGTCTATTTTCTAACATCTTGTAAACAAGTAAGCTATTTTGATTCACAGTTTTTCCTTGCACTAGTTTACATGTGAAGAGGCACTGAATTATCTCTTAATTATTAAACTTGATTGTTTGTAACATGTTGTCACACACACACAAACACACAAAATCCACACGAAATAGAAGCTGCTGATAACTTCTATGCATAAATTTAAGAAGAGCTGTTCTTTGCAGCAGACATTTACAGCCCTCTGGTCACAGTTCCAAATTTCTAAGACAGTAGGTTAGGGAAATTTCTTATGTCAGTGAGCACTTTCAATACTGTATAACTTAGGATAGGCAACTTGAATTATTTACAATTCTTTCAGACTCTTTCTAAAACCTTCTAACCTTTCTAAAACTCACATTCTGAATTTGAGCATGAATTCTTCTCTTTTTTTCCCCCCTACTCTAGGTGAGACTTGTAGTAGCTTTTTTGTAAAACAAAGCAAAGCAACAAAGTAGTTGGCTTTGTGAGATGAAATGGAAGAATCAATAGTGCTTTAAAAAAAGTTTTAGAAACAAATTGAAACCAACACTAACAGATCACATGCATGCCACACAGATCAAAAAGATTATGAGATTTAATATGTTTGTGTATCTTTGCATATTGCTGAGGAAAAGTATGGATTTTGGTAGGATTACTCGTGTTTAAAGTTATGTGTATGCTTTACTCAGTCAAACACACAATGATCAGAACTAGCAGGACTGAGCTTTTGTTACTTTGTCATCCTTCCCCTCCTGCCAAGCCAAAGAAACTAAGCCCTCTGTGGTTGTTTCCAGAATTTGACAAAGACTTGCTTCCATTCCAGTGGAACACTTGCTGCTTCAGTGTATAGTATATCCAGTGATCACACAAATGGGTGGTGCCATACGTATGCTTGTTTTCTGAACAGCTAAGTCATGGCTGAAACTAAATCAAAGGCAGACTTTCACTGCCCTCAGTAACAGAAGAATTTGGATTTAAATAGGATCAGTTGGCTAATAGCAGCAAGAGAGAGAGGTAACTGTCACATACTCTTCCATCCTTGCTTACATTAGAAGTTTGTCTTCAGTGTATTTTCCTTTTTGTCTTAATGGGAAAAAAACACATCCATATGGTGAAGATGATAAGATACAGTTGTGGTTTGAGTTGTGAATAATCTAATTCAAGTTGTGAATTATCTTCATTTAAATCTTTCAAGATTAAGATATAAAAAAAGGGTCAGAATTCTTTTTAATTGCTCTTATAAAAAAACAAGCAAACAAACAAACAAAACATAGTAGTTATAATGAAAGGTTCATTATATTTTGATTTAGTTTGTTTTGACTATTAGGTAGTCTCAAACTGAAGCTAACATTAGTAAACAGACAAATGAGGCAGTCATACAACTATGAACCGGTGTCCCAAATATTTATCTGTGCTTTTTGGATTCTCTTAATTTAGTATATGACAAGGTGTTTTGAGAAAACATAAAGCAGATGTTGGGGGGAAAGCTGTCAAACACAGAGTCTATTATTTTCAACTTCACAATCTTCCTATACAATGTTGCTAAAGCTAAAGCATGACTTAATACCAGGTGGGTTTAAAGAAGTCTCTTTATACATTAGCTGACTATTACTTGTGCTTAACTAAACAGGGAGTGCACACAACAATAAACGAAATAGAAAATGGCATTTTAAAGAGCAGAGACAGCCTTTCAAGATCAGTGTAATTTTTCCCATGAGCTACAATCACATAAGCAAATTCTTACATTCCTTTCCTTAATGCAGACAAGGCTGCTTAGGTCCAGAGTCACAAAAGTATTTTAAATCCCTTGATCAGCTAGGGCCATCAAAAGGAAAAGATAACATAGCCAGAATTCTCTAGCATGATGTGTTAATCCAAGCTGAGACTTATGGGTGCTTGTAAAGTAATACTAAACAACCTAAGCTGTATTTAGTAAATCCAAAAGCCAAAAACGGCTCAGAAATCATACATTCAAATGCACATCAAAAATCTGATCCTTCTACAGAACAATCAAGTTGTGGTCTGCATTTTCTTCAGTTTATTTTATACCACAGCATTAAGAGAGTTACAGTAAAAAGTCATTGGATGTCTTCACTACAGATTATTTTTCCTTAAATAAAAGTCCTCCAAAGATTAAAAAAAAACAAACAAAAAAGCTACTTCAGGTGCCTTCATTCTTTCTTTCATTCCTCTTCCAGCATCACAAAACAGACATCCCCAAAACTGCCTTTTGCCCTGTATAAGCGTTATGAAGAAGTTCTGGACCTTCCAAGAACAGTATAATTCATCAAGCAAGAAATATTACTGCCAGCTATCTCAGTAAGGTTAACTACAAATTCAAGAAAAAACAATGTTTGCTTTTTCTTTTTTTCTTTTTTTCTTTTTTTCTTTTTTTCTTTTTCTTTAACTGAAAGAAGTGTATAAGGAATCTGTATATACAGAAACACATCAGAGTAAAAACATTCCATTTTCATAGTAATATAAATGGAATTAATGTTACTAAAGGTCCTAGCCTGTTATAATGGACCATTTAGATCAGAAGACAGTTTGATAAAATGCACGTGTTAGGGTTATGTTTTCTCTTATACCAATTTAAATGCATAATAACAGCACTGTAGTTTGTTAATGAATATTTTAACTAAGAGAAGTTTTCTGTCCATACTTTTTATGAAATGCCATTATGAAACCTATTGCAAACTCTTAAATACTGATTACTTTTCCTGGCATCAGTTTAGACAGATGAAGAAAAAGTTTGCTACCTACTATCAAGTAGTTTGCTTCTCATTCTCATTCTATTTCCCTCTCTGAGAGCGTGGTAGAAACATTTAACCAGATTTCAATTAACTGCTTGAAAAATCATCAGTTGTTTTTTTCTGTCATTTGAGCCTTTCATTCTTGACATATGTACGTCACTTTGAAACATAGTCCCACCATTAGCTATGCATTTTTGCCAGCGATGAACAAAAGCCTTCATGCCATGTACTCAGAAATCTGCACCAGTGGAGGTGACACACTGTCAGTGTCACCACTGCTAAAACACAACACTCACTGCCTCACTGTGCTGTTTGGTCTCCTTAAAAATTCAGCAAGCATTGATGAATGTCAATGTGTGCAATTTTTTTCTGCATGGAGGATTTCAGTGACACACCTTTGCTTCATATGCACTTCCATGTTAGACACCATTTTGTTGGACTGCCCTTGTGCTGCCATCTGTTACACACAACAATGAAGTGTAACAGAATATTGGCACGAAAGTTCAACCCCAACCACCAACATCTGCCTCTGACACTGTGGACCAACATCATAAAATAGGAGGCATTACTTTCTCAACATCTCTCATAGATTCATCAAGCATAAGAGAAAATAAACAATTCTTTTTTTCCTCAAGAAAACTGAAACAAAAGTATATGTATGAAAAAGCTGAAGGAGTATCTATGAAAATTTGGATTTAAAGTGATAGGCCATTTTCCCATATACTTATTTTATATATAAATACGTATAGAAAGATAAATTTAATCATCAAGAAAATAAGTGTATAAGTTGAGGAACATACAGGATTCACCATAGATTTGTTAAATCAAGTCAACTCTAGCCTCAATGAAGGCTAGTTTTACAACCAGAGTGTCCTGTCTATAGAGATTTAATTTGTTTTGTTTAGTTGATGCAAGTGAGTTGATGTATATTTATATGATGTGAATATGTATACGATGTGTTATTATGTTTTCCACATTGAAGGCCATAATACTATATGCTGGTGAGCAGCAGTGTCATATAACACATTGCCATAGCTCCATGGCAATGCACTTAAATGGTGGCTGAAATAAGATGACCAATCTATTTTCACATTATCATTATAAAGATAATCAGAAGGCTGGAACGTATCTTTTATAAAGGAAGGCTGAGGGAGCTGAGCTTGTTGAGCGTAGAGCAGAGAAAATTTTAGTAAGGCCCCCTTGTGGTCTTCCATTATTCAAAGGGAGATTATAAACAGAAGGTTTATTGATTGTGATAGAACAAGGGGGAACAGTTTTCAACTATAAGCGGTAAGATAGATACTAGGAAGAATTTTTTTTATTCAGAGGGTGGTGAGGAACTGGAACAGCTTGCCCAGATGTGTTACTTATACTCCAGCCCTGAAGGTGTTTAAGTCCAGTTTGGATGGGGCCGTGGGTAACTTGATCTAGCAGGTGGCAACCCTGCCCATGGCAGGGGTTTGAAACTAGATGATCTTAAAGGTCCCTTACAACCCAAGCCATTCTATGATTCTATGATTCTGATTCAGTGACTCTGTGACTCTGTGACTGTATGGTTCTATCATTATGATTAGCACTGAGGGACAACGTCCAGCCCATTTCATTTCTTTCTTTTCTGTCCCAGCTACTTGTAGGGATTATTTGAATCATGTATGTATTTCATGCATCTCATCATTTATTGTTTATTATTCTTGAAGATAGGTCCATCCCTGAGAAACAATCAAAGTTCAAATCTACTGATGGATGTCTTCCATGAGCCTTTGCCAGAAGCAGTTTTTTTTCAGCAGGTTTTGTCTGAAATAGACTAGTCTTGCAGGACCACAAAGATTTTACTACTCTGGATCAATGAACAAATGACTATCCATGCACAAAATAGAAAACCATACAGTGTTCACACAAGAAAATGATTCAGTGCTCTCTCTCAGCTGCAACTCCAAAAGAGAGTCCATACACTGAAAAGCACTTGGACAATGGTAAGTGGTGGCTGAAGTCTTTAGAAGTGGTTCCCATTGGCAAAAGACAAAGAGAACAAAGTTTCTGTGATCAATAGAGCTAATCATTTGAAAAGTGCATATTTAGACAGAGGCAATAGGTAATTTGGAGGTGAAGCCATACAAATGTACTCAGGATATTTTCTGATGAAATCAAGATATTTGCACTAACACAAGGAAGAATTTTAGGTAGATGAAACTGGTCTTTAAACTCATTCTACCATTTTTTTACAACACATCAATCCATGATATGAAGTTCTGCCCAAAGGAGAAAAAGGTTGTCAGTCAATTGTTTTAAAAAAGTTGAATGTTTCTGTTCAAGTATATGTTTAATAAGAAATGAGAAGTTCAATTTAGATCAGGGTAATTCAGGATACAATTTCAGAGCTACTAATTTGCAGCTCAGTTTTCTCATCTTTAAGATGGGAGTAGTGAGTTTTACACGTCTTCAATACAACCTGTCATGTTACAATGAATGTTTGCCTCAGTTTTACAGTATCCAAAGATGATAAATGCTTCAATAAGTTGAAAATACATAAAATTGTTTATTTCTGTTTGGGGTAAATTCTTGTGATCATGGTAGTAAAATCTAATTGCTCCCTCAGATTTTTCAAATAGTTTATCTTTCATAAACAAAAGACAAATTGTTTTTTCTTTTCTGGCTCTCACTTCATCACTTAGTACATGTTCTATACTCATTACACTGGTGTCTAAATTTGTTTTTTAGGGCCATTAATATATACTTCTGTGTATCTAGGCACAAAGAAAAGCAAAATGCCAGTTGATTTTTTTTTTAGCTACATTGAATTTGAAATAGAAAAAACAGAAACAGGAAAAAATTGTTTTTACTAGCAAACTGTGCAAACACAACATGGAAATCATAGAGGGAATGTGCAGACTGCATGTAATACCAACATAACTTATTCTTACAAATTGTATTATGTCACCAGAGGGACACTTTAAAATGAAACCTTTCAAAGTTTTCAGATATTTCAGTGGCATGCACATTTATAGCTAGCAATTAAACACAGAAATTATGGATAGAATGCAATTGGAAGTGAAAATCTAAAAAGTCTGCACTGATCTAAGAAGACAGCCTGATGCAAAGCATCATCTCCCAAAGGCCCTTCTGTCTACGTAGTTTTGAAACATACACTAAACCAGCTGCCAAACCGTGCTTTTAAATGGAGGCTACAAAAAAAGGTGTTCTGCATTTTCAGTGCATGCTACTTTACAAAGGAACGAAGCACTGTCTGGCTGCCATATAGGCAGGCAAAAGGGAGCCAGCTTGCAAGTGATTAGAATAATGAAACTGGAAAGGATTAGCCACATTATCCAAACATGAAGCAATAGGCTAGTCAAACTAATCCCTGAGGAATAGTTAAAGGAAACAAATGACATGATAGTCATAGGGTTACTTCTCAGTAAGATAGCATTAGAGCATGTGGTACTTGCACCCTAGTTCTGCTCATATATTTTTTTAAAAGTATATGCAAACAGCAAGAAGGTAAGCCGATGGATCTGGATGACAAGACTGAGCTAGTTTTATTTCAGATTCTGTATGTCTTATCTGACTTTTAAAAATAATTAAAGTGTTATTAGACTGACTGATATCAATAGAACATCCACATCCTGTGGAGCCCTTAATTGCAGGAAAAGAAGGGTAATGATCCAGATTTTAATACGACTGTGTCTATTGTGCCCTGTTGGATAGATTCATTATGCAGTGAGTGAACATTTTTTCCCCTCATTATTTAATTATTTTGGAACTGTAAGAAGTAATTCCAGTGCTAATCACAACATTTATGCTTTAGAAAGATAAATTAGCCCCAGTTCTTTTTTTTTTCTTTTATATAAAGTCATGGAAATGATGTCCCTGTCCTATATTCACATGCTGACAGATTTCTATCTATTCAGAAAAGTTGCTAAACCTATTAACATTAAAAACAGATGAAAACAAAGCATGCACTGGGTGTAAATACCCAGAAGAAGACCTGACCAAAGTCTGCTGGAGTCAAAGAGGGTCCATCCAAATTCACTTTTATTCTATAATTGGGAATGCAAAATGAAAATAAGGGCTCTGTTCTTGTTGAAATTACCAAGCATACATGGAAGAACATAGATCAAGGGCAAAACAGAAACTAAGCTGCTACTAATGATCCTCTTGATGACTTCAAACTGCCCTGTATGTAGGGGCTTTTTGCTGGGAGGGTGAACGGCTTCGGCAGAGCTGTTGGCTTGGACTCAACACAAGCCTTGCCTGCACTGTATCATGTACTCACCCCCTGTAAGAGCCCTCATGCCCACCTTTTTTTTCCATTAAACCTTGAATAAGAGATGCCCATTACATAGCTCCCAATTTTAGAACGGAGTATTAGAGAATGTGGATACCAAACACTATATTGTGCCAGAGACAGCTCAATCCTGTGCAGTGTCTCTGGTTGATATATACCGCATGATTCACAGGGATATCAGTGGACTATTGCAAATTAATCTATCTGTGGAGTTTCTTCTTACTCATTGTTAGTTGCTGGCTTCCATTCTGAAGCTTGAGGGTACTCAATCCTACTACATTTTTCTCTCAAGTTTAAAGTGTTAATGAGCATTCTCATTGTTCATATTCTGATCTCACCTTGTCAGAGATCCAGTAATCAATTGGCTTCAATAACATCTTTTCACAGTGATTTCCCCAGGTTAATTACATGTGCTATCTCAAAAGTATTTCCTTTCACTTTTTATCAGCCGCTTGATAGAAGTATTTTTTGTAACATCTTTAGAAGAGCTGAATTTAGGAAGAGCTTATCGGGTTCTGAAGGAGTGTAATCATCCATTCTTTACCAAGTGATATATTAGATCATTTATTTGTGGCAAGACAGACATTTCAATAGTGCTTATTGTTTCCCATAATGAAAGGTTTAAATCTTCCTTTAGGTTTCTCTGAAATTTAATTTTTGTTGATGGAGACAAGCCAGTTTGTGCAAGATTTTTTTGATGTCAGGGCTTCAGAAATCCAAAACTATTAATTATATTTTTCCACTTTATAACTCTATGTTGTGAAAAAAGGAGGTGGAGGAAATCAAGTACAATAGAAGCTTTCACAGACCTCACCTTTAAAAACAATAAATTCCTTCCCTTTAGCAGGATTATTTATTGAGCTGCTTTTTAGTCACTGAAAAGGGATTTTGTCATACACTCTACACCACTCATGAAAACTGCATCCTATTGTATTTCTGTATTTGCATTTGACAGAAGTGCACAATACAAATGGCAAATTTATCTCCTTGGCCAAATTAACCCCAGAAATGCCCTTTCTACAGGAGATCTAAGGTTCCATGAATAGTGTGCGTTTCAAGACTGAATGACTTATATGTGAATACCCTTCTACCTACTTTGAAGCAGTTGTTTTTAGAGTACAACTTATATAATTAAGAAGACTGCCATATCAGCAAAATACATTTATTGTTGGTTCAGTGTATTTATATTTCATCCAAATTGCTAATATAATTGATACATAGTACCAAAAGACTTTATCCTGCAGTTTTTGCTTCGACAATACTCACACTGTCAGAGTACAGCCTCCATAAATGCACCGCTGTACTTGTTTCCTTCATTTCAGTTTTTTGTTTAAGAAAATCATACTTTCTCTTCTCATCTGCAATGCATTCTGACGTCATGAACGAAGAGTTGAATAAATTTTTATCTGAGAAAAATCAATATGATTTATGATATCTGACTTCAAAAAATGTTGTTTCATAAAAGTGATAGACAGTGAGGCACTAATCTACCAAGATGGCTCTGGATTCCAGTCCACCTTTAATATCATTTTCCAGCAACCACAGCACTGTGTGGCAAGATGGTTCTTAGTTCTTTAGAGCAGTTGCCTCATTTTTCAAATACACAGAATTCATCAGTAAGCTGGCAATTTCACAATGTGTCTAACAAATAGGAAATTATTCAGAAAATATTATTGGGATATTCAGAAACTGCTATTCACTCAGCTGTTCTAATGGCTCAGATCCTAGAAGGCAAAGTGGCTTGACACAAAAACTTTAAAAAGAAATTTAATGACATGTAAACTAATCTCATGATTTGGAGGCACTAACCATGATTTTTACGCCATTCAGTCTGGCAGTGCTGCCATTGGAAGAATAAAATGGGCAAGGGAGCAGGTGTTTAGGGAGATTGCAGACAGCAACATTTTTTTTTTAATTCTACCTGAAAGGAGAGCACTTTATTCAGAGAAGACAGCTAGGGTAGTTCCTCATAAAATTTCAGAAAAAAATTTATTCCCTAAAGAACTGCTTCTTTTCACAGTTCTTTACTGGGGATGAATGAATCATTGCTGCCCACAAATTGCAAAGGACCAGAAAAACTCATTCATGAGTTACCTCCACTGAAAACCTTGCCAGGAATACCTTGGCCCCAAAATATGTACATCTGTGTCTGCGTGCAGATAGATGCTTATCTGCATCTACATGACCCAGCTTGAGTCTTTATAGCTGGTTTTCCCAGTACTGTATTCCATCTTCTCTCTTGTTTGCTATTATCCCCAGCTTGACATTGTGATATATGTAGGGATGAACAAGCTAAAAAATGCAAAATGCTTGAAAAACAGGATTAATTTGACTAGTCATAGTATTATTTTGATAGTATTAGGTCACTTGCTGGATTCCTGCCTACTTCTTACCAGTGCTGTTCTGTGTTACAGAAGTATCCTTGGCACCTCAGTGTGAAAATATTCACCACTGTTTTCATCCTCTCCCACATCTATGTCTGAGCTTTTGTATAATGAAAGTGATGCTCACAGGTTGCAGTAGTTGTTTGTCAAGCTGTGGCAGAATGCCCAACTCTTCTCTGTTCCTGTGGCTGTAAGGCTGTAAGGACAGAGGGAAACTGTATCCTTCTTTCCCGTCAGAAGGAAATGGCATGATTCATTTTCCCTGGTAGCTTACCACAATACAAATGCTTTTCATTAGCTGTTGTGGACCTGCTCAGCTGTTCAGCTGATGGATTGTTAATACTGAGCACCATTGGGTCACTTCATTCTCTTTGCTTGTAGGACTCCAACTGGACTGAAGTGATCTGCTGAACCTGCAGTTTGCCCTACAGCAGGTAGACTGACCATCTGTCCATTATAAGGTTGTGCTTGCGGACATGTAAAAATGCTGCCCACAGCTCATTTCATCAGCAATTGAAGCAAATACTCTTCCATTTCATGTCAGCTGTTTGCACTAAGCAGCAGAATGAATTTGTAGCTGTGCAGCTTGCTCCACTGTTGGCATCAGGTGCACAAAACAGGACACCTACTTGTAGCAAGGCACTGGGTGTTGAATTGCCTTGGGTTCCTAAGTCTTTTTTTTTCACACAATTTTCTTCCATGTCAGATGAAATCAGGTGATAAATTCAGGAAAAATTGATATGTTACCACAGATTTGCAACTCCACCCTTACAAGCCTCCACAAAATTTGATAGACTGTACTACATAATCTAGGTGAAATTTTTTGCACAGTGATTCAACACTTTTCACAAATGTGTGTATAAGGAAACCAATTTGCATCACTGTTACCTCATGTGTATCTCACACCCTATTTTAATTTTATTCCCTAATTGCCTCCTGAGAGCTAGGAAGAAATAAACTCAATGCTTTCCACACCAAATCTTACAATCATGTGAGTGTCATGATCTATTTAAATTATGCACTCATTCACCTCACTGGATGCAAAATGTATTTTGCAATTTATTAAAGCATCCGTGAAGATGTACTGTTTCTATCAGGGAGCAACGCAGACCTTCTAAGAGGTAAATACTAGGTGAGTTTCAGATGCTGGCAATATTTTCCTGATGTAATGGCATTCACTTATTTATGTTGTAAGCTAGGTTACTGCAAGTCTGTAAAGAAAGACTCCCGGAGGAAGTCTAAGTTTGTATTCTGATGCTGTCATTTATAAGCTATTTTAGACTCACTTTATGTATAAGAGACTGATTCACATTTCTTGGAACAGGTGATGTTATAACATGTGCAATCTTTTTCTTCAGCAGCCTTTAATATATGGGTACAAGTATTACCTTCTTATTATAGGTAACACAGAAAATGATGTCTGTGCTTAAAGCTGACTAACAATTTCCACAATAAAACTCTTGCTTATTATATTGTTAAACTTAAACTGTTCAGGATGGAGTTTGTGATGCCAGATAGCTGCCTCCTGTTTCATATTTTGGGAAACTTTCAGCTACAAAAGGTACAGCCATTTCCAAGAAATAAGCCAAGAAAAGTCTATGGTTTTGCGCATTAAAAATTTTCACTGGGACAAGATCTCCTGATTAACAGTGAATACAGCAATGGGAAATCAGAAAAAAAATGTATAGATTGTACCCTGTGTAGACTATACACAGTCATTCTGTGTAACATAGACAACTTTGGTGATGCCATACTGTGTCCCTTGTCTTCAGTTGCCTGAATATGGGATCTCTTCGGAGTGAAATATGGCCACTGTTTGGCTCACACAGTCAACTTCCCTTTCAGGGGAAACAAAGACTGTGGGACAAAAGTAGCTGGTACATGTCTGCTGAAAAGTAGGGGAGGGATCTTCTGTTCAAAAGGAGGTGAGCTGGACGCCATACATGTTGGCGAGGTGCCACCTCAGTGTGTTGAATAAGAACAGATGGGCAGGAATGGCAACAAGGATGAAAATCATCCACAGCCCAGGGATCACAGATACAACCCTGGTGATGGGCTAGGTCTAGGGCCAAACCATAAAATGAGGTTCAGTAGTTAAGCTTTCAAAGGTATAAGGCATAGCTGTAGCACAGCTCAAAATCTGGGGCAAGAGTGGGAACTCAGAAGTTTTTTCCAGCATAGTAAGGGGGCCCTGACAGAGATTCTCACTGCTTCTCTTTCTGCAGCTGTGACCAAGGGTTGGGAACTTGGGCAGCCAAAACCCTCTGAATGGAGAAGTAACTACAGAGCTTGTGGGTGCACTCAGGGCTCTTGCACTGATGCACTTAACACCACAGTAGAGGTGAATGTAAGCACTAGGCTCCCAGCTGCACCTGGGAGCTCGGAAATCCCTCAGTGTCACCCACAAGAGCCCCTTGAGCTATGCTTCAGCAAGGCTGTTCTCTGTCCCCATCTTGCTTTCAGGTGCTGCTCAACATGGAAGCTTTTCCCATACCACTCCACATAGCCTTCTATGAGCACAAATACAACCAACTAGCACATATCATTTCCTCTTCAGTATTAGACACTCACAAAAATGTTCATTTTCTTGAATAGAGGTGCGGCACAAAATAAACTTCCTGAAGAAGATGGAAGTCATGTCAAGAAAAGAAAAGATTATTCAATAGGCAACACACTTAAATATCCCATTAGAAAATTGTCTTTTCGTTTGCCTTCGATTGGAATGCCTGTATGGGGCTAGGGAAGTCACTTCAGTCTTACACAATTCACTGCTTTGTCTGCTCTTCATTATCCTTATAACCTATTTGATAGCTTTCTCATTTGCAAAGTGTCTCACAAACATAACTGTGGCTATTGCAATGCTGTAAATAACATGAAATAAAAGCATGTTTAATGTTATAAGGTACTAAATGTCCTAGAAAATTGGAATCTAAGCATTCAAATCTGGGACCTAAAATTAACGGACATTTGGCTCCTTGACTTTATGGTTTAGCTTTCTTTCTGTAAAAAGATTAAAAAATAATTCCACTCCACACAACAATTTGTAATGCTTAATTAGTTTAGATTTGTGGAACCCTGTGATGACTGTTTTAAAGAAGTACACAGCAAAATTCATAACTCTTGACTCAGTGCTGGTTAAAGCGACAGGCTACAGATAAGTCTGGGTATCACACTCAGCTTTGTACAAAGATATGTCCAGTTCACTGCAAATGAAGAAATGCTGATGGGATGCTGTAAAGGCAACTTGGTCAAGTAAATTGCAAAACTTTGCACACAATAATACAGACCTACAAAGCTATTATCTTCCAGTCTGTGAATTTCCCGGTCTTTGGTCAGAAAGGAAGAAGGCATGAATATTTTGTGAGAGGAAATGGACTGTGGAACTAATTTGCAACTGAATAACGTATTTTTTCTACCAGAATTTCTTTTTGGTTATCTTACCAATAGGTGGGATACTTGGGCAAATCCAAACAACAAAACCACACCATATCCAGTAACATTAGAGACCAGACTGAATAAAAATCATAGCTCGAGGTGGAGACCATACTTCAGTCCAGTTAGTGAGACAAAGACTTAGTCACAGGGAAGTGACTGGAAAAGTTTCATTTTCAATATAAGAATCAAAATGTAAAGAGGCTTAAATAATTTGATCAGGAATACCTGCCATCTTTGTGCCTATTGCTCACATGAATCTTCTGTTCATCCGTTCTAGGTTTACTCTTATCTTACTATTGACCACAGCTTTATCTGAGTATTGGCAATGATAATTATAAAACTACTTTAGTTTGATAACCTCAGTCTGTTTATTAGGGTTACACTTTGAAGCTCCAGGCCTTGACTTATTATACAATTAAAAATGATTTTAATTTTTATCATGTTTTTGTTACTCAAAGCTCGTTAACAAAGGTTAAATAAGCTGTTAATGTTAAGCCTATCTTTATATGCCTTTCTGAATCACGTTCTCAACTGTGATGCGAAATGACTACCCCAGGTTATCTAGGGTGTTATAAGTGTCTCTCTTATTGTTGCTTGCTAATCTTTTTAATGCTTTGTTTGCTTCTTTCTTTTCCCTTGCTAAACTCCATACCCTGGAGCCCGCTCTATTTTTCTGTATCATGACTAGTTCATTGTTTATTTAGCCAGGCTATTGTCTAAGCTATATTAAAATTGTCCTCGGAGACAGGGTGACACCCATAATGCATGTAGCCTTATTACAGCTAGAGGCACAGCAGAAAAGCACTACTAATTTATTACAACAGACAGTGTAACCATTGAACCCAGTTCAGCCTTGGCCAGAGGACCCAGGTGGCTTAGCCATGCAAAATATGTCTCATTTGTATCTACCTATTTTGTATTCACAGCTGATACATAGCTATTGAGAATATATGGCTAAAAGGAAATAATAGTTTATAATAGTTATAGGTAGAAATGAAGTGTTTTTAAATAGAAGATTAGCTTTGATAGTCACTTTCTGTTTTTCCTTTAGGATCAGGTTTTTACAAAACTATTGTAGTCGTTGGACTGATATTGAAGAAAAATACAAAGAGGAGCATTAGATCAGGAGAATGAGGGAATAGCTCTAAAGCAGTAAAATGAGGAACAGTACAAATCTTCTGACGTGACTGTGACAATTTTTTATTTGCATCTTTTATTATGGTCAGTGATAGCTATAAGCAAAACCCACATGCTACAGATATCTGAGAGAACAGAGTTTTGTCTCTCATTTACTGGGTTCACAACTTCATTTGACCAGACCAATATCTGTAAGGGGAGTCTTGAGTCATCCCAGTATAAGAGTTATTTATTCCACTGACAGTTTAAAATTCAGTGACTGCTTCTTATGCCACTTGCATTCAAATACACAACTGTAATCAGTCTTCCACAGGGGGAAAAAAAATTAGAGTGATGTCATGATGAGGACCAGGTGAGGAACCAAAAAATATCACCCCCGAAGAGAACAAAATGAAGATGTAGTAAGAATAGAAACTTCTTTGTACCAGAAGTGGGTAGTACCCAGAAGGGTATGGGAGTGACTGCACTCCAAATTAGGAGTGGAAGCAGCACTAAGTCCTCAGATTTTAGTGTTTTTTTCAGAAGTCCTCTCTCCTGGCTCTAATGGTAACTTCAAAGCCAAGAGAATTGCCTGATAAGAGGTCTGGAACCTGCAGATGTAATGAGTGTATCTCCAGATATTAACATACGGAAAGGAAAAAGAAAAAAAGTGTTTCACTTTACTGCAAACTATTTCAGCCCCTTATTAAAAAGCAAAAAGGAACATCCAAAAAGAAATAGATTTCCAGAGTTGGGTGTAGTGACAGATTTCATGTTAAAAAGTCCATGACATATGAAGAGAGTTAACCAAAGTTTTATGCACTAAGCGTGAAATAGGAAACGCAGTGCTCATAGTCACTGGTTAAGATCCTCTTATCTCCCTGTGGAACGAAACTGAACTTTATATGTTTCTGTTGCTGGCAAGGCAACCTACTATGGTTATCAGAAATACAGAGGAAAGTCTAGTTAGAGATTTTCCTCCTCTTTAGCTTCTATGCAACTGTAGCTGATTAATCCAAGTCAACAGAAAACTCAGTGTAGATTAAATGAGAGGATTTTGTTGTTTTTTCCTCAACCTCCCTATTTTCATGGTGTTCTCGTGTTGCAGAAGTATGGGATGCCAGTACATTTTCTTGTTCCTATACATCAGAGATCTGTGCAGCTGTCATTAATAAGTTGAGTGCTATTTTGAAGTGATAGAAATATATTAATCTAGTTATGGGATGGCTTTTGCTTTTACAAAAGAAGAACCAATAGCATTTTGAAAGATCAAACCATCCCCTTTACAACTGCTTTAATCATGACTCACTTAAAATCGAGGAAGGTTAAAGAAAGCAAATAGATCACAATTTTAAGATGGCCTTTGTCTTAGCTTTCTTGAAAACCCCTGGTAAACCTATTCCCTTCCCTGTGGCAAGGTCATGACAAGCTTGTTTCTCTTTCTTCCAGTAAGCTTGCTTCAAACTTATTTTTATCTTTGCTTTAAGCTCGTAATCCTCCATTCCTTTCTCATCTTGAATCAGACCTAAGTCCTCAGATATAGAGGAACCAAACTTTCAATGTTTGAATGCCCCTCTGCAATTCTTTACAAAGGGTTTGAGTTTACAATTAAAGTCAGACAAGTTAGAAAGCCACAGAGCAGACTTGCTTTCAAATTTTGGTCTTTAACAAATGATTGAATGATATAAATGTTTTCAAATAATCCTTTGAATACAATTCATAAAACAGACAGGCAAACTGCATACTTGGGTAAATCCAAACAACAAATAAGCTGATATCTAGACCAGCAGTGACCACTGCTAATTCAGGAAGCTCTTTGACCTTTTGGTTCAAAGTGCTATTACTATGCGGTACCTTTTACAGCTGAAAGAGCACATGTTAGAACAAAGAGCAGAAGGAAGGCTTTTAATATGATCTAATACACCTGGGATACAGGGTCCAGATGTAAGAAATCTAACTGAGAGCAATAAAAGGGGAATGAAACAGCTAAATTAGTAGCAAATTTCTGAACAGAAATGTTGCTCAAAAAAGAAAAGAAAAGAATTCAGTAAAGAAAAGCCAATACACAGGCCAAGAAAATTCAAAGATAATATCGAAGTGCAGAAATTCTGTTATCACTCTTCCAACTTCCTCAAATTTCATGGGCATTTAAAAGCCCAGGTCATTGACAATTAAGCACCTTCACATTTCTGGGTAAACAGGGCATGAGACAGATGCTAAGCACATCACTTTTCACTGAAGTAAATGAGTGCTGAGAACATCCATCAGCTTGTGAGGCAGAGTCTTAGAACATTGACTTTCATTCATATGAGGTGCTAATTGAGGGCTACACAAGACCCCAACATCTGTGGTTTAGGCCTCTCTTCATTTACTAGTAAACAGTTAGACTCTTGCTCCAACCTCTGAGAGCAAATTCAACAACATAAAAAATGAGTCTAATTAATAAGTCCACTGATGCCTGGAATTTATAGACTGGACTTGATTTGTGCCATGATTGGAACATAAAAACAAATTCTGAAAAAAATTTCTCAAATTCATGATACTTTTTTTGCTTGGTTCTTTGATTTTGTTTTTATCTTTTATTGTTATTATTGTTTTTATCTTTTTCTTCATTTATTTCTTGACTTTCAATCTGTAGCTAGATTATCATTCATATATGAAAGTGAGGAATAAGGTACCCTCTTCCTCTTGTATAGGTCTTCATGTCTGTCAACTATTAAATTATCCAGAAACGTGCCCTTTTCAATGAAAGGTCAACAGGAGGGGGAAAATGTGTGTACAAGACAGCCCGAAGGGGACAAAACTCATGATCTTTCTGCCCAGTAAGTGAATGACAGAATGGAAGGGAACAGAGTGAAAAGCTTTTCCTCCTTGCACAGTGAGAGCCGAGGGGAGGCATTCTCAGACATGTTTGTGCACAAGATGAAGCATACTATACTGGCCAACATCTTCAGAATGGGTTAAATAACTTGCCTTCTTCTTGTCCCTGTGTTTCCTTCTATCTGCCAGTCAGATTGGAAAATCTTTAATCAGAGTTGTAATTAACAAAAAATTGCCAAGCAGAGAAGACTGTGTTTGGCAGTCTATAGATAAGGTTTGCAAAAATATGACAGTCTTCTCTGGAATGACACTAAACTAAGCTCCACTCACAGTCAAGAGAATTTCACATTTCTTGTCTGCAGAGAGGGACTGGAAAGTGCCCAATGCTAAGAAATAATTTTGTTCAGCCTGCCAGTGACATTGGAAGTTTCTTGAAGGAGGTGCTATCTACATATCAAAGAACACACTTCACATGTGGAAACAGAACTTGCCTTACAAACTGAAAACAAACAACCAAAACAATAACAAAAACCAAACCCATATACACTAGGAAATATCCCCTAATACATGTTTACATAATGGAAACCTCTAGATCAAGATCCAAAAGAGGTGTTTGGAGAATTATGTGAGATTAATTTAAACTAACCAATTGATCCCTGCAATTTTATTGATCTTGACACAGAATCAATAATATATTTATCATATGTGGCTGCTGTGGGGCGCAGTTTTTACTTGTACTGATGTCACAAGTACTAGTAGGCCTGTTTGTACAGCTTGATGTAAGAACTGATGGAATTTGTGTTTTTTTTTTAATGTAAAAACATACTGGGAAACTATGGACATTTCTCATCATTTTAAATCACATTTTAAATTATCCTCAGTGGTTTTATGCTTCATAGCATCCTGAAGAACTTTATTAGAGATTAGCAAGTTCACACTGTTACCTCTTAGTGTTCCATTTCTGTGGAAATAAATAGAAAGAAATAGAAGAGATCTAGAAATCTCAATTGGTGAGGCCAGAAAATTCTCCTTTCATGGACTGACAAGAGATGTTACTTGCTTGTCCACAGTCTGTACTGACTGTGGCGATTTGTGAATTGAGTTTACATAATTGATTTATTTATTTTTGTTTGATTGATTGATATACTGATTGATTTCTGAGACATTTTATCATCCAGATTTTCCACTCCCAGATTTTTTCCCTCCTACATTCTTCCCCAAGGATTTTGTTTTTTGCATACCAGATCATATATATATACTTTTCTTGTTTTGTTTTGTTTTGTTTTACAGTTGAAAGTATAAACTACAAAGATTTAATAAAACATATTTAGCTCCTATATTTTCACAACTGTTCTATATTGAAAACACATCAAGAATACCTGAATTCTGAAAAATATCTATCCATTTACATTTTGAAGAAAATTATAACAGGATAAAGAATTTGTATTCTATGACATTCTATTCTAAGTATTTTAATGTGGCAATATGTTTTTAGTGGTCTATGTTGTGCATATATCCTAACATTAATACCATTCTGTGACATAACTACCTAAGGTATGTCAGCTGGGATCCTGTCCTAAGAAAATACCAGTTTTTTTCTGTTCTTTTTTTTTTTTTTTTTTTTAATGGGAATATTATATACAAATTGAAAGAATTCCAGCAAATTCTACGAACTATGTATGAGGCCCAAAATTCCAAAAGTATGTAAATCTTACATTCTGTAAAGGCCAGGGAAGTATCTAGTTACATCCTTTGGACAGAAGATGACTAAAAAGAAATAGGAATTGGGGTTCTATTACTGTTGGTTTAGTTTGGTAGGAGAATACCAGTGATTTTTGTGACTTTACCTTGACATCTACCAATAACACTGAGAACCCAACATTATCATTGGAAAATTATGATTTCAATCAGCACTATTTAATGTTTGGAAACCTTTCTGAAATTCTAAAATAGGAAAAATATTGTACAGTCCTTATTTTGGTGCTGGTTGGTTCCTCTGATAATGTTTCTCCCCGTAGGCGAGGTCACAGTGCTACTGTACCTTCCAATATCAAGTGACAGCAGATTCCCACATCTTCCATTATTTTAGCAATAAAGCAAAGATTTCTGTTGACCGTGATCACTTTATAAGGTGAGGCTAGCTATTAGTTTTGATAGCTACTAAGGTTCTTCCCCCTAGAATACCTTGCTTTCAATTGCTTATAACTTTTTCAAAATCCTAATGCTTTTATTGAGAAAAATGAAATAAAAGAAAATCAACGCGGTGGAGGTAAAGAATAAAGCCATAACCCCACCAAGCTGCACAAGTAGCTTCTTTTGCAGTAAGAGGACCAGCTATCTCAGACTCTGCATCCCTGTTGTCTCCATTTCAGTAGTGTCCCTCCTTATAAGTTTATGGTTTACAACTGAAGGCCAGCAGCTGATATTGTTTTGTGCATTGACCAAATCAGCAACCTTAAACCTTTAGGTGTGGACTGTGCACTAATGTAGCAATAGTCATCACATTCAATTACACAACATAATATTTTTCTATTTGGCAGAACTACATTGTAATATTTCTTGGTTTTCCACCGTATTTTTATTTTTATTTTAGTACCTGGGAAACATATTTAAATAGAATATAAAAGACTGTTAAAGATGTGGCTGATCTTTTTTGTCTGTGTATACCAAGGTTTAATTTTTACTATATGTCACATATTCCTATTTTTCCTCTGGACCTCTAGCATGCTTTTCAGAGCCATCAGGATTGTGCAGAAAGATAATGTGCTGGGCATGCTGTGGAGGGAAAGGACTGGAAGAAGAGAAGCAAAATCTCACAGTTGAAAAAACTGAGTGCTGACCTAAGAAACCAGATTCTCTGTCGCTGCCACAGCATTCCTATACATTGCTAGGAAAGCTGCCTAAACACACTGTTAACAATAACTGAGATGATGATGTATCTTATACTTAAAGTGGTAAGTTGTGTTAAGGAATCCTTGCTAAAAAATTTGAAGTTATCAGAAATTCTGAATTCCTTTGAATCTCAGTATGAAGTTTTCTTCACCTGAGCAAAGAAACTCAGTAGACATTTCTGACTTTTTAAAATATCCTTAACTCTCCACCTGTATTCAGATACTGTGGGAAATGCATACCCTCAAGAAACACACAAAGAAACTAATGCATTTAGCATTATGAAAGGAATTGGAAAGTGTCTGACAGTTAAAATTATTAAGAGAAAGGATCACAAAGTGAATGAGGCAGATCTCCTAAAGAAGGAAAATAATTTGATCATGTAATTAAACCCTTTGAAGCCCAAATTAATTTTGCACAGGCAACTTTAATTGTGACATTTTCTGACATACCAATTTTGAACTTCGCTTTCCAAAATTGGCTTATGTGTGAACAAGTGTAAAATAGAGTAGGCTGGCCTTTTACCGTAGTAGCTTTTTTACTTGAGATACTACACAGTACTTGAGGTAGTAAATAAAAACATCTGAAAAAGCCTTGATAATTATGAAGTAAGATTGTTTATTAAATCCTTTTTTACAAATTAGTCCTTATTACAGACTAAGGTTGTTTATTAAATCTTGACACTTTCATTGTCTGTATCATGTCCAGAGTAAGTTTTTAATTATTTGATGTATCAGTTTTAACCTTTGGAAGTGCAAACTTTTTTGGAGCCATGGAGCCTGAAACCACATTTTGGCATTGATATTTTTTCTAATGGAAATTTACTTCTGAAAATGGATTTGCTCATAGTATTTTTCTCCAGTCTTGTATATAGTACTAGATTTCTCTTGCAGGAATGTAGTGTAATACAGCGTATTCACCCCAGGGGATGGGAAGGATTTTAAAGTAAATGCTGATAACTATGCATCAAAAAATACCTTTTTCACATACATGCTAGCAGATATTCATTTAGATTTGGTATCATAGTAAAGTTAGCTTTGTGGATCCAGAAGAAAGTATCCTGCCTGAGAACTTCTGTATCACTTGTTCCGTATGAATACATCCAGAGTGGACAAGAGGGGGTGTTCACACAGATATACTTCTCTCTGGCCTCAGCTCCCTTGGTTTTTCAGTTGAAGCTACTGAGGAGCCACCACTGCTCCTCTGCTTCCAGAACTCTGTTACAATGGGCTTTTACCCGAGTTGAGCTGGGACCAGGATGCCAGGTCCAGTGATGGGAAGTTAGACTTCCCTAAGCATCCAGACCAGCAGCAGTTTCCTTTGCAGCTCTACCACTACCATTAAGGGACCTACAAGTCCTCAAATGGCTTCTGTATACCATCAATTACACCAGATTATTGCTAGAAAATCAAAAGAATATGAGAGAGACACAATTGTAAGATCTGACCTCTTCCCAAAGTAGAGAAAACAAACAAAACCAAACAAAAGAGAGAGCAGTGAATATGACTCTTTGGGGAAATGAGAATGTAAACTTGCCTTTTAACTTCAACAATATCTTTTAAGGAGAAAGGAACATTTTGTCTTCAGAGCAAATTCTGTAACCTTCATTTAACCAGTAAAAAATGACTGAGGTGGGCAAGATTATGAAGGTGAAGTTCTGACAGATATTCTTCCATCCCTGCTAGGACAAAGGTTATGCTCTCGTCTTTTGTGTTCCCTGCCATTTTCTTCCAGACAGCTGAACCATTCCTTCTTTAAGGTCTCTTTGGTCTGGGGCCCCTAAAAGCTCATATAACATCTTCAGCAGATTTGTATTTCTTTTCTCTCTCCCCCTCTCTCCCTCCACTTTTTCTTTTTTTTTTTAGGGCTTTTTTTTTTTTTTTTTTTTTCATTTCTCCCACTGAAACCTGTTTTGAGCTTCTTTAAGGGCTCGAGGTGGGCAAGCTTATAAAATTGTGGCAGCAGCAACAGCCTTGAAGAGGATACAATAACACTGTACATCTCCTATAATGTTCTTAAGTATTTGCGGCATGCTGGCTTAAGCCTGTCAGTTTTTGTAAGGGCTACCTGTTACAATGCACCTAATTAGCTAACTGGCTATTTGGAGACAGCTCTACTGGTTTTTCTATCATCCAGTCTTTATTAAGTGAGCTGTTTCTGAGACGAATAGGTTCTTTATAATGATGAGGTCCTTTTTACGCTTATTAGTCCTTAAAGCAAGCCTCTTCTTATGGAACAAAGTTCCCTCTCTCTCTCTCTCTTCCTCTCTCTCTCTCATTTTTTTTTTTCTTAGTACTTAGTCTGGATGAAGTGAAGCAGCTTTTTTTTTTTTTTTTTTTTTTTTTCCTTCTGCTGAAGTATTTTATTAAAAGTTTTAGTGGCTGCACTAAGAGCAAGGTGCCTGCGCCTTTAATCATTTTCATCTTTAAAACAGAACCTTATATTTTCACATCTTCAGCTGTCCCAGAGGGCAGCTAGGCCATCTTTAACAACATTAATTTCTCTTTATGACAGGACTAGTGCTGCCCCAGGTCTTCAGAACTGCCTAAAATGTCTGGAAAAGTAGATAATGAAGAGGATATTAGAATTGTAAACAAGAACAATTTGGTAATAAAAACCATATATTTTCTCCATAGGACTTTGGGCTTAATATTGCAGCAGCAAAAGTGTCATGAGTCATAATTTGTTGATGGCCACTGTACATTAGTTACTGTAGGAACATGTGCATAAAGGGCAAGAACTATTGGCTTTGCATTAAAGAACATCTAAGATGGGTAATTCTAATTTACTTCCTTTGATTAATCTCTTTTGTTTGCTTTTATTACGGTGTAATTCCAAACACACAGACACATACATGAAAGAAAAAAAAAAGAAAAAAGAAAGAAATAAAAAAAAGAAATAAAGAGAAAAGATCCACTTCTGCATTGTAAACCCCACAGCTGGTTAGTAAAATCTGCTTTCTATACCTGGGAGATTTGGGCAGGCCCCTGAGCCATGCTGCTCACCTGGAGTGGAGCATTGCAGCCCCAGGGATCTTCCTCACCTCTGCTACTCTTCAGAGTGCTGCAGATTCCTGAGCAGGGAGCTAGCTGGAGGATTGAAATGCTGGTATCTTCACTGGTACGATTATGTATTTTACTAGCTGCACATCCCTGCCTCTGCCTACCCATACATCCTTTATTGCTGACAGGGTTTATGAGTGTAATATGATGGAGTAAGAAACAGTAGATTTTTCCCCAGAAGCTGAGCACAGCTCTTTGTCTGCAGAGAATGTGGGAGGGAAGTATAAAATGGTAAGCATTGTAATCTGCAGATGTCATAAACAGGGCTATCTTTTCATCTTAAGGTGCACAGCCACCGAGAAAGTTCATGCTATACTTAACCTTTGGCCCTCTGCTGATCTTTTGTTGCTCTGCATTAGTGTGCTGAAACCTGAAAACATAATCCTTACAATACCTACCACCTTTCAGCAGTATGGTTTTCCTTCATAATTTGTATTGGCTGTGGCTAACAGCCTGAACCATCCAGCTTCCTTCACCAGATTTTAGACTTACTTCATTGGGGAAGGAAAAAAAATAAATAAATAAAAAGACAAACAAAACAACCTCAAACCAAAATTCCCAGACTGTATTGAAATATTTCATATCAGTTGACAGCAACATTGTGTGTTTCCCGTTAGAAAGTTATAGGCTTAATCAATCGTCTTGTTTACTCAGAGTATGCAGTATTTCAGCACTAAATGTTTTAAGCTAATTGGTCTAATACGAAATTACCACGTTATGCATTTTTGTGACTAAAATAAATTGGCTGCATTTCCTGGGATTCTTCCTGGAGTATATACATTTCTCTCTCCCCACCCCCCCCTCCCCCGTCAGGACAACAGCTTTCCCGTCATTAATTCAACATCAAATTATTTCCTTGGTTACTCAGTCCCGAGGCTAATGAGCTGCCTGTGCTTGCATTTTGCTCCATTGTTTTTATCAGGGTTTGGGATGCAGGCATATCACTTTAAGGCTGGGTGGCAGGAGCGGGATCATTCCCCAGACAGGGCTCACTCAGCCTTGATACGAACTGAAAGGATAAAATGAGCGCTCTTCTATTATTTAGGCACCAGTCCAGGGGTTGGAAGAAATCCTACTTGTGCAGATTTAGCTAAAGAAAGCAGAGATAACCACCTTGCCTTCTGTGTCTAATAAGATGTGAAAGGGGAGAAATAATGAGTATTATGCCATATTCCTCATGTAAAAGGCTGAGAAACAATACTCGCTGAACACTGGCAGTGATTCCAGTCATTTTCAAATGAAAAGGACTATTTGTTTCCAAATTACACCAGCCACTGGAATGCGTGCATAGATGGGTCCCAAATCCTCATTTTGCGAAGCAAAATTACCTTTCAGTAATTTAGTCACTGTGGGCTTTCCTTGTCGCCTGGGCAGAGCTATCAGATAGCTTGCAGCTGCAGGCTGAAGCGGGACCATTTTTTTCCAGGACAGGCAGTTAGTTAGTAGAGCCATCAGTGTGGCATCTGTCATCCCGCTAGGCCCAAATTGTTTTCTATGATGGATGTCACAGTCTGTATGATCAAAATAGGAGCCCTGCTGCTTTTAATTGCAAAATCGGAGTACTTGCACATTTGTTATTATGCTGAGGTTATTACCTCACACAAAATGAATTAACAGGTGAAAATAATTGATGAGAGGAGTCTTGGGATTTTTAGCCTCTTCAAAGAGACTTTGTAATTATGGCATAATGAATGTTCTGAGACATATCTGTGGGGGGCAGCATGAGACCACCAAAGATCTCTTTAGATTGATGATAAATTCACCGAAATCTACTGTAATACTGCTTAAATTTACTTAGCAATTAGTTTAATAGGCCTACATGATTCATGATAACGTAGTGAGAATTTTTAAATAAGTTTGTTCCATCCATCTATAAATTAAGCCGCTTACCTCAGCTTTCTTCCCAAGGTGATGGAATATGTTAACTAATCAGACTTTCTGAAACAAAGATGATATTGGGCAGGCATTATGGTTACTGAAACACATTTCTATTCAAATACTTTGCCGCTTTCATCTTGCGCAATGCGTATTCCTCTGCCCCCTCCCCATTCTCAGTTCCTCTCATCAAATTTTGTCCAAATATAGTGTTGATAGTCCTTCAGCACAAGGAGACTGTGCAGTTGTCCTGTGAAGTAAATCACTCAAGCATTTCGTAATCTGAAGTAATTGTTTCTGGCTTTCTGACCACTATTCCATTCAGGCTTGGTCATGTTTCAAATTCATTCAGCCCTTGAGTGCAGGCAGACTGATGCGCTCCAGCCCATCTCCCTTTCCCTCTCACACTCCTTCGTGGCACAAGGTGTCTGCAGCGCGGCGCTTTCTTGCTGGGCTGTCCTGCTGATGCTGAGGGGAAAATGTGCTTTTATTTCATTTTTCAGTTCCTGTATTAAACAAGCAAGAGCAGCTCACTGAGGAGAAGGTCTGTACGTGATGTCCATTCAATTAGGCGCATAAGCTGATTTTAAATATCAGATTTTAAAAGTGACAAAAAGTAAAAGTGGTCTGATTAATTCAATAACCAGTAAATAATTCACCATATAAAACTCACAGGGGAAAGCCTCCACATGGTGTATGAGCAAAGTTCACCCTTTTTCTGTTGCACATTACGTTATTGACATACCAGATACATTCAAACACCTCAAGGTTACTCATTAATTTGCGAGAGTTGAAATCTAATTTAATTCCAGCTACTACTGACATCCTGAAGATTCTACAATAGAGTTTGTAACAGATCTGCCTTCGGTTCAGACCGTGGGCAGAAGAAAACACATGACAGAGGAAAGGAGAAGTTGTTGCTAATTAGAAAATAACCGAAAGAAACCTATCTTGGGAACCTGGCTGATAGGTCACATGGGGTTGTCAGTGATTTACCCGACTTCCATAACCTCTCCCCACACTCAAAATACATTATTTATTATCGTCCCAGGAATAAGGCACAAAAGATTAGGTAAGATTAGATATATACCTCTATGCGCACAGTTTGCTTTCCTTGCAAGACAATGACACTTTGTTTTGTGAGAATTCCATTTATTCTTGGGAGAATTTCTGACTGTGGCTTTGAATGGTTTTCTAAATAATATGTACATCACCCTGGTGAGCTAAGAGGACATTGTATCTTTGGGACATACAGGTGTTGTTCTGTTAATTCCTTTTAAATTCTGATTCTCTTTCCTCATGCACACACCACTAAAAAATAAAATAAAATCTTTGTGGCTTCTTCTTTATTTTATTGTAGCTACATTTTACATCAGTGGTTTTGTCTCTTTATCCACATCATGCATTCTTTTCAGATTTACTGTCGATGTTTGGTATTTAAAAGTATATAGTATCAAAGGGTCTCAAAAAAAAAAAAAAAGAAAAAGAAAACGCCTAGCAAGAAAATATAATAAATGCAAGACAAGTAGTGGATTGCCCCACATGTGAAGCGGACTGTGGTAACTCATATCAGGCTTCCTGTCACTTGCTGAGACATTTTTCATAAACCCTCACACGCCTGCATTTATCTTCAGTATAAACCCCAAGATGAATTCTCCAAAGACATTAACAATAGATAAATGCTTATTAAACAAAACAGACCATTCAAAAATAAGTATAGTGTAAGTATTAGGCACAGTAAGATGTTTATAAAATAGAATATACTTTGTCTTTTTGCCTTAATGCCGTACGCTGTTCTCTGATAATTTTTACAACATTTGGTTATAATTTTAATAAACATGAAATGAAAGAATACCAAAAGCTCTAGTTTAAATCATATCACCTCTGGGGCCAGTTTGATTCATAATATATAGGTGAATTTTCTGGATAACTTATAATAGCAGCATGAAAATTAGGGAGAAACAGGGCCAAGGGAAGATGACTTTCGATGTATTTCATGTCAGTGAACACTATAATATTGCTATGAAAGTCCTTTTGTTAAAAGCATTTCAGGATGCAACTCAGAATCTAACTTAAGGAATAGGAGAATGTAGCATTTAAATCCCTGAGGAATTCTGAAAAAATCCCATACCTCCTACCAAAAAGGAACAGAAACATATAGTGAACTAAATCAAAACAAGAACAACAAAAACATAACAATACACTCAAAAAAAAAAAACAAACAACAAACAAACAAACAAACAAAAACAACCAACCACAAGAAAACCCAAAACAAACCATGAACAACAAAACAATGAAATGGAGGGGGGATATCAAAATTGTATGTGGTTTATGATCACTTTGCAACAAATCATACATGAAAATGTGCTGTATAATTGACTGCAAAAGCAAATACCAGTTGTCTCTTGCTTTTGAATGCACCGTGCATGTACAAATGTCTACATGGTGCCCAGTGACTACAAACAAAGAGTTTCAAACGAGTGTGTTTTTTCCTAAATCTGGTTCTAAGCTGCATGTTTAATGTGTTGTTTAACTATCCAGGAATGTACGATTGACAGAATAAAAATAAGATAGCTGCATTATTCATGTATCACTATAAAATATTGGGGAGGTTATGGTTTGTGAATTACTCACGTCAGCAGACAAATCCAAATCCCACAATTACTATCTAAAATTGCAAGGTTAATATGTAATGAGGTTGCAAATTAATCTCATGGATGATGTAAGAATGTTAGCATTACATGTAACCTCAGTCCTGATAGCCTTTCATTCAGTAATTAAACTGAATTTGACTCTGGTCTGTTTTCTTTAGATGGCCCCTGTTCTTGAGTAATACCCCATAGGATCTCCACACCACTGATGTATTACATTAATATATCATCAGAAGCAGTTGTCATTCCAATGATGTATTAGTGTAATACATGAGAATGAGACTCACTGATGATGTATTTAGTCCTTACAATATGGCATTGTCCAGGGAAGCAAGAGTCCAATAAGAGATTCATTACAATTACAGTATGAAGTCAGCTAATGCACTGCAGGTTGAGAGACACATTTCTGCTACCAGGCAGGTAATTTTGATGCTAAATCCAGTATCTTGTGTGATGGTTTCTGGTGCTATAGGCTACAAAATTTGTGACTGCAGTGGGAAATAATTCCAAAAATGGACAAGCCTTCACATACCTCTATTTACATCTCTGTTTCTCTGCTGTGCCGCTTCTAGTGAGCTGTGTATAAATTGTAAGCTGTTGTTTCCTTTCTCTTTCTCCTGGTGTATTTCACTGTTTTAAAACTGTAAGCATCTTAGATCTAGAATTTGATTTTCAATGACGACTAAAAAAGCATTTGTCACTTCCTGGAATATCCCATAAACAAATATTAATTGAGAATAATGGTAAGATCTGCATTCTGTTTTGGGTATAAAATAGACTGCTGACTTGATAGCTTGTCATCGGAGTATTCATAGCTGCTGAAGCTGTCCTTCCGCAGTAAAAAAAAGAAAATTTCTGGGATCACTGTGAGTCAGTGATGCTGCTGAAATAAGAAATCTTTTTTCTGGCTTTTTGTTTTAGTGAAGTCTGTAGGTGGATTCTTCTTTACTCTTCTATAAGAAGTGGTCATCATTTCCAGAGCTACCAAACAATGGAGATTTGAAATAAAGTACTTTGTTAAAGGATTTCTAGCAGGTTTTCAACTAACAGACTTGGAAAGACATAACTGTAAATGTAGATAAATAAGAAACAAGCATTCAACTCACTCTAACCAACCCCTGCTGCTCTTTCTGAGAGGACAAAAAATGAAGAAGAGAAAAAAAATTGAGACTTTCAAATCTTTATAATATAGGGCTAAAAAAGGGGGGGGGGGGTTATATGCAATAGGAAAGCAGAAACTGCTCACTCCTACAGCCTTTGATTGCATCATAAATAAAACAGTAGTGTGAGTCATCTTGGACATACAGTGTATTGAGATACTGACTAGAAGGCCAGTTGAGAAGTTAAAATTGTGATGGCAGCCCCTTAGGCTGATGATGACTGGACACAGAGTGAAGTGATATGCTCGTTTATTGAAGAGGAAAGAAAAACGTGCAGTAGTTTTATAGCATCTTCTGGACAAAATATCTTGATGAAACCATTCATGTTTCGAAGAAACTTCTTGTCCTTATCGCCCTATGATGATTAGATCAGGCAGAAGAAATGAAAAAAAAAAAAAGAAAAGAAAAGAAAAAAAGAGACAGGAAGCTATTGAAATACAAAGGTAATCTGACAAACTTCTCTTGGCAACAGCCTCTGGGCCAAGAAACCTGATTCCACCTCAGCAAAAGGAAAGATAAAGGAACGAGGTGAAATTGGTGGGTAATGGAAATGACACATGACAATGAGGTAGAAAGAGGTGCAGGTATCATCAGTGCGTCTGCAGTGATTAATATATCTGTAAATAATTTCATGTGCCTTTCAGATGTGAGTCTGAGCATGATTGCTGTCACCTTGCTGTAGTGTGCTGGTAGCTGTAGCTTCAACAAGGACTACCAGCCCATTCCCCTCAATGTTAACCCCTTCCCTGTCACATACTATTTTTACTGTTGTTGGTCAGATGAAAAGCAGTAACACTAGGCCTCTAGAAGGACCCCAGTCACTTGAATGGTGGTTTATGTGCTGCCAGATGATTCCCACCTAGTTGCTCATGTAGTGTTTCCTGGAATGGAGTTGACAGTTTCCTACACATCAATGTCTATTTACTCAGATTTGATATCTGTACCTGGATTTGGCCTCTGGCATGGTAAATTACACATCTATCCTTCAATTCCAGCATTTCTCAGACAAAGATTTTGAAAGTACTGGAAAAACTTAAGTGCGAAGCAGTATATGGCCTTGTAAGAGAGGGAAGATGGAAGAGGAGCATTTGACTTCTTTTGTGCTAGTGGATGGTGCAACTGCAGTTTAGATGTTGTCACCCTACCTAATGTTACTTCCACAGGGTAAGCAGATACCTAAAACAGCTAATATGAAACAGTGATAACTTCAGAACAGATCACATTTCTATGGGAGTATGCATGGACTTTGCAAAACACTGAGTTCATCTGGGGGCATGCTGACTGGCAGTTCTCTTATGCTGCCAAATGCAAGAATAGATCTTGAACACACTGCGCACATCTCTAGCTCTTCTTCAGCCTGCTTCAATGGGAAAATGAAGGCATGTAGCTAGAAAGTGATTTGCCCAAGATTACAAGCTAAATTTCTAGCAAAACAAGTTGCTACTCTTCTCTTTATTTCTACATCTGTTACCATAGGTAATTCCTCACTAATACCCTCTCTCCTCTGCTATTTGACACTGCATGTTCATTTCATTTTTTTTTTCTTCAGATTTCATTTTTTTTAGATCATTCCGATAAATTACTTTCTGAGAATATTTTAGCATTGTCTCCTTTTATTTATAATTATCCCACATCCTAAAAGAAATAATGCATTAAATCTATTTTAATTCATCTTGGAACACCTTTTTAAAAAATCTGAGGTTCCTTATATCTCCCACATTTATTAAGATTGATCATCGTTGCATATAAGTGTCCAGTTTAGCAAGGTATTATACACAATGTCCAAAATATCCTCATTTCAAGCAGCATTTCTCCTAGATCTTCTATTAAATAGTCTCTCTCTTATCTACTTATGCCACCAACAGAAATATGAAGCACTAGACTCAACTTCCCTATATTTTGGCTGAATAAAGCTTTTACCTGCATGCATGTGTGCATAAGGAAAGCTAGCAAGAAAAAGAGAAGAAAAAGAAAATGCATATTTCAAAATCACCATAGAACAACAGAAAAATGGCAAATCATAATTAGTATTTAATACTCCAGTGTCTAGTGGACCAATTAGACTTTGAGTATTATATTAAGTGTGCCTTTCAAACTAGATGAAAATGTGTTTTTTTTTTTCACGCATAGCTATTACGCAAACTTCTTGCTTTTCTCTCAAATGTGTCTCCATATAAACAGATTTAATTAATTGTCTAGAGAATTAAATAGTCTTTATATAGCAAGTGTACGATGCCAATTAAACACAACTTTGATTATATATTTCTCAATTATTATGGTGTTTATACTAAATTAATCAACAATATCAACACAACCTAAGGTAAAATTTTCTAATAAGGATTCTTCTGTCTTTGTTTAGCAGTTAGTTTGCATGGGTAGAGTTGAATACTGACCAAACCTAGATGGTCTTTTGTCAACAAAGAATAGAAAAAGAACATTAAACAAGCACTTGTGGGTGGGGGAGAGGAGTAAGAAGGTACAGTGTCACCCCCACGTTGTGACAGCCATGAATCAATTATTCAAGTAGCAATATTTCTGAAATGCTGCAGATTAGCAGGAAAATGTAAAAATCCTTTTCCTGGAGACTTCATGATTTTTCCAAGTAAAAACTATAAACAAAAATAGAATGGCTCTCACTATGTGTGTGTGGTAATATCCCGAAGAGATCAACAACAGCAAAAGGATATGTTATTACGGAAAATACATTCAGAAAGCTGGCAACAGGAAAAAAGAATATAGAGGATGAAAGGGTGACAGTGCAGAGCTTCGCTAGTTATGATGAGATTAATGAGATTAATGTGATTAAAAAAAATAACAAAACAACAACACAACCACATTACAATATCTAACATTGCCAACATGTATTGATTTTAAATTTATTTCCTGTTCCAGTACCGGTAGCATAACACACAAGGAAAGAGAAGGGAGACAGGGGTATATCTGCAGAAATGCTTAACAACATGGTAAATGGAAGGAAACTGTCTGTCACAAAAGGAAAATGAATTCTGACCATCACTTGAGTTTTGTGCTCTCTACATTAGACATGGCATTAGGTAGGACTTCAGATTAGCACAGGCCTTACACAAAACTATATTTTCTTGAGAGAAACAAGGAAGTCAAGAGTAGTACACTCTCAATAACTATATATAATGCATTTCAGAGCAAAATGTATTAAGTTCTGCCCTTAAAACAGCATTTCTGCTTCCAAAGGTAGATATTAGGCTGAGAGAAGCAAAAAAATTCCAAGCAATGCACATTTTCTCTAAGCAATGCAAAATCCCTTCCTTGTTCAAGTATTTAATATCTTATTCAAATAGAATAAGAAATATCTTATTCAGATAGAAAATAACAAACTAAAGGCTGGGAATCAGAATCAGAAGGAAAAAATGCCATATGGTATGTTTTTCCCCACTTAATTTTCAGACAAGTGACTGTAGAATGAAAGGACAAATCACAGAAATGCAGGCAAAATTTCAGCCAGAGCAGTCAGTATCTGCACTAAAATAGAAGGGGTCCAATCTTTCTTTCATAGAATCATAAATGGTTTGTATGGACTGTAATGAGACATCCTTCCAAGGAAGAGCATAGCCCCAAACTTTTTATTTTTAACTACTTAACCATCTGACTTTTTACTCTCTAATTTTCTGTACTCCTTCAGATCTGTGCACAACTCCTGGCTTTGTCATGCATTCCAAGCCACAGGATGTGTCAGCTCAGTGATGTTCATTAGCTGGTCTGTGCACCTCCCAGCTCTTCCAGCCCCTGTCTTCTCAGCTCTGATTTCCCTCTCTTGCAGAGGAAATATCCCCTTTTCACCATTTTTTTTCTTTCTTTCTCTTTCCAATTGTCCTGCCTCTTCCCTGAACATGACTGTTGCTTTTACTTTTGTACATTTGGGCTTGTTTCCTCATACCCTTTACCCTTCTGGGGACATTACAAACCTTCACTTTCGCACATACAAAACCCAAATTGCACACTATGACACAAATGAAATCCCCAAATTATCAAGTGCAAAATTAGCATTAAAAATCATAAGACAACAAACAATAGCCTTTTTATCTGGTTTTCGTAATTGCGTGAAACTAGTTACTTTGGCAATTATTGTTTGTGCCTCATTAGCATGCAAAATGGTTTTTTAGACTAACCCGCACACAAAAGAATCCATTTGTGATGGGAATTGTGCTTTGTTTAATGTTAGACACCATTGTATTTGCTTTCCTAACATAACAGTTCTAATTAGTACCTAGCACTCATCCTGAGTTTTTCAGCTTGAAAACGCCGAAGGTGACAATTGAGTCACAATTCCATGGCACTCTTTGTCAGTACCTGTCAAAATATAGCTAAGTCTTTAGGAGTTGAGATCTAAATACTTAAAAAGTTAATAGTCCAGAAAGAATCTCTCCCTAGGTAATTAAAAAAAATATGAAATAAAATTGTAGATTAACCTCTGATTAAAAGCATAACATTTTTAATAATGCCAAGGTCTTCACTAGATTGTCATTTGTCCGAATGCTGACTTTGCATTGTTTTTGTCATTTGACCTTTATCTGTTCACCTGATTCTTTAATTTTTAGTGACTCATTAGAACAGACTGGGTGGATTAGTGACAAAATGTGAAATCAGCTCATCAGTATATGCAAACTTTTCAGACGTGATTACTCACTTGTCTTTGAAGAGTGAACATTTTATTTTTTTTAAATATCACACCAGAAATAGAATGATCATGACTCCAGTGCACTTATATTTTGCACATTAGGTTAAATCCTTCACAGAGCAGTTGGATGTAGTTGCAGGGGAAATGTGAAGACTCCTGCTGAGAGGTTGTCTCCAGCTTCTTGTTTGTGTATGTATAAGTCAAGAAAGAGCAGTCCAGTGGCACTTTACCAGTACTGCTTTGTAATTATCACAGTATGAAGTGATAATGTTGTGTGTTTTCTTTTCAGTAATAGATATATATAAAGAACTTTGCCATTCACAGGACTGGCCTGTGTTTTGGCTCAAGAACCCTGGACTTCCATATTTTCTAATTTGCTTAGACCCACTGTGAAGCTGTTTAAAGTGAAATTGCCCACTCAGCCCCCATAATTAAAAACTTCACTCTCAACTGGCCTTTTTCTAGCTCATTAACTTCCAAGAAGGTACATTTTTGTTGTGTTTGATTCCATACTGGATTCAGTGTCCTGAGTTGTCAACGGTTTACGGGCTGGTTCGGCCCGTGAGTGCAAGAAGTCTTGGACTCCTTATTTTCTGGCACCTACTATTGGTGATATTGCATGGAAATCAGTGGTTATTTCTAATGATTTCAGCAAATACAAAACAGAGCTTTCAGTTACTCTGCGCCCCTATCTCCAACTGTGAACTGCACTGGCTGGACTGGGAAGGGCACTGACTTTAGAGTTGATGTAGCTAGTGCACACACATACTCTCATACTCTATTAATTTATTTTGCCCTCACCTCTCACTGTGGTATTTAATTAGAAATTCAAGTTGCTTGTACCATAAAGACTTGCCCAGTAGAAGCCTTAATTTCACTACTTAAAAAAAAAAAAAAAAAAAAAATTGAAGAGAAAGCAGAAGGAAGTAGAGAGAAATCCAGATTCAATCACTGGTAACAGGTTCTATAGCTTTCCCTTCCACTGCCTCCTTTTGATACCACTCCAGAGAGAGATTATCCATTCTCATGGTGCTATCTCTTACAGCACCTGCCTGGTACAGTGCTGGCATCTCAAGTTTTGCAGATGGGCTTACTCTTTGTAGCTGAGTGGATGTACACAAAAAACAGGAGAATTTGTAAGTAAATTCTCATTCTCTTCCAAAGAAATGATTTTGCCACACAGACAATAGCATATCTTTCACTCTACATCTATAATCACTTTTGTTTTATGCATGGACATACCAGGTAACTGTAGTACAGATTAATAAAAGCAAACAAGAATTTATGAGAAAGTCAGAGCAAAGTTGAGAATTAGGAAGAAACACATAAAATTACAAAGAAACAGAAACCAAATCAAACCACTGGATTCCTCTCCAGACTTGACTGTAATTAATCTTGGTCAGTTTATGAAGTCTTCAAGAGTATGTACATGTCTATCTACTCACATCCTTAGTTGTTATAAAGTTTCCACTAGCTGGTTAGTTCAGGACAAAGATAAAGATGTTCCATAACAATATATTTTGTTTTTGAACATCTTCCACAACTAATGCTCAATTCCGTCTATGCTTATGCAAAACACAGCCTGCCCAAAATGCCATGGGGGTATGTACATTAGGGCTCACAGCTACAGCATAGGAAACTGACTCCACATTTTTCACATTCTGGCAGATGCAGGGATCTCATTTGAAAACATCTCAGTCGCACATTCTGAAGTTGAACATTATTTAACATCTTCCATAAGTTTGCTCTTTTGAACTTCTGTAATGCACAAACTTATTATAATTAAATAGTTTATTTATAAAATAATACATGAAGTATTTAATCTATGAAAAAGTACAATAATAAAATGAATAGATTTTAAGCAAGTTTATATGACATGAAGCATGTGTAGGGTTCTAACTCCACATGATGCTTGGCGGAGGGACTAGGGCGAGTCCCAGTGTAGAGGTGGCTACATTAATGTTGAAATGCATCTTGCAGCGAGTTCAGCTTCCAGGCTACTTAGCTTAGACCCCAGGGGAACAGTGGTCTATTTCCAAAGGTATCTGATTGCTTGAGAACAAAATCCAACTACTAGAAAATATTTTTGGAAAGCAGTACTACGGTAAACCTCCTGAGATTTTCCCAGCAGCCACCATCATCACTTGTCCTTTCTTTACGTTCCTTATTTTCACCTCCCTCCTTTGCCTAACAGTATCAAAAGTTACTTAAAAGCTGTGAGCAAACAACTTCTTGTTTCAATTCCTGTCTTTTCTCCTCCATTTTTAGTGACAAAATCAGGTTCCTATTGGAATGATAAAATACAATGTGTCTCTCACGGCACTGAGAAACTACAGACGACTGCATTGGGTGCCACACCACTTTGGCTACCTTAACTCAAAATCCAGTGATCTCTAGGCTCCTGAACACCTCGGGGCTAGTGTAACTGACTAGTTCCCTACCCTAGTGCATAGGACTACCCAGATAACTCTTCTCATTAGTCAACTACTATTTCCAATCTGTTAAATATATTTCTATATTTCTTAACCATCTGCTCTTCTTCAAAAAGCTGGTGACTTCTACCTGCCATACTAGGGAGTTGTCAGTTGAGCAACATGAGAATGCAACACTGAACAAGTTAAGTAGAAAAGGATCCTTAACCTTCACCAGGGCTAGTAAATGCCTTATTGAGCTATACTTCCCACAGAAGCCAGATCAAGAATCCATAAACAGCATGGTGCTATGTGCTAGGAACATTACAGAATCATAGAATCATTAAGATTGGAAGAGACCTCTAAGATCATCTCATTAGCCATCAACCCATCACTATCTTGCCCATGGATTTGACTAGAGATAATCTCCAGACAGCAGGATTTAAATCCATAAAGTCAGACTCTCTTATCCCCAGCATAGAGTGACAATGTCCAGATGTGATCTATTTCAACTACTTATTTGTCCTGGCATTATCCGAAAGAGGGATGGTTAGCTAATGCCACTTGTAATGCAATGGAAAATGAAACAATGATAGCACAACAGCAAGATCCCAGGCTGCAGCAAGCAAGGATTCACTCAAACGTGACAGCAATGGGCACAGAAATAATGGAAAGAAGCTGCTTCCCTTCAGAAGACCTCAAGAAAGCAGCAAATTTCCAAAGAAACACCCTTACTTCCACTGCAAACCCTTAAATGAGGTCTGGAAAGGGGTGGATCCATTACATGCACCTGAGCTTCCCTGGGTTGGCCCTGCCATCCTACCAGGTGTTCAATCACTGGTTCATGCTGTGACTTACCATTTCCTACACCATTCTAGCAAGCATACTGGTATTTTTATTGTATGGACAATCATGTCCCAGTGCTTTAGACCATAGTGTTACTGTAGGCTAGGAATCTCAGTTTATCCCTGTAGAGAATGGGCTTAGTAACACAGTATTGCATGCATTGAAGCCTGGTTGTGAAGTTTAACTGATACTTATAAAATATGCCAAATCCTTGCATACAGAATGCTACATGAGTAAGAAGCATTAATAAACGTGATTATATTAAACCAGGTCTGTTTTCAGTCATGTTTTATACGACCACAGTTATAGCAGTAAGTGAGCTTTCATATTAAAGATCAAACATTTTGCCTTCTATTGTAAGCCATTCTTTGTAAGCGTTTCCAATAAAAACGGTAGAATCTCTCATACATATTGAAATCTGACGGCATTCTTAAAGACTTGAGTGCTCATTTGCAAATAGAAAGCAATAATACTGAATTTCTCTTTACTGTATAATTTTTAACATGTCTTTCAAGCTTACTGTTACCAATAAGTAACAAATTAGAAAGCTTAAAATTTAAATGAGAGCTAATGTAATTTTTATTTTGTACAAGCATATATCAGATAGAATAATAGAATAATAGAATCATCAAGGCAGGAAAGACCTCCAAGATCATCTAGTGCAACAGTTTACCTATCACCAATTATTCCCCACTAAACCATGTCACTTACTACAACATCTAAATGTCTCTTTAACATCTCCAGGAATGGTGACTTCAGCATCTTCCTGGGCAGCCCATTCCAGCACCTGATTACTTTTTCGGAGAAGAAATTCTTTCTAATATCCAACTTGAACCATCCCTGGCACAACTTGAGGCCACTATCTTTCGTCCTATTGCTGTAACCTGGGAGAAGAGGCTGATCCCCACCTCACCACAACCTCCTTCCAAGCTATTGTAGAAAGTGATAAGGTATTCCCTGAGCATCCTCTTCTCCAGACTAAACAACCCCAGTTCCCTCAGCCGTTCCTCATATGAGTTTCACTCTGGACCCCTCATCAGCTTACTTGCCTTTCTCTGGACATGCTGCAGGGCCTCAATGTCTTTCTTGTAGTGAGGAGCCCAAAACTGAACACAGTACTCAAGTTGTGGCCTCACCAGAGCTGAGTACAAGGGGACGATCAGCTCCATGTTCCTGCTGGCAATACTATTCCTGGTACAAGCCAAGATGCCATTGACCTTCATGGCTACTTGGGCACATCACTGGCTCATGCTTAGTCAAGCACTGACCAACAATTCCAGGTACATTTCATCCACACAATCTTCTAGTCACTCTGCCACTAGCCTGTAACGTTGCCTGGGGTTATTATGGCCAAAGTACAGGGCCTGGCAGTTGGGACATTTTACCTGTAAGGTAAACAGAAGTAAGCAAGGTTTCTTGATTTATTCAATTCTTTTGAATTTTGAAGTCTGTTATGTCCTCAAGCCTAACTAGTTCTTAGCATTTTAAAATATATTTTTTTTACAAATTATAATCTGCAAGAAGAGAGATATCACTATCTGAGTGGAAGGTGGTTCTAAATCCCTGCAGCAGAATTTTTAGTTTCTAATCCTTTTATTAAGGGGAAAAAACAGATGCTTTCAGGGGTGGGGTACCAGCACAGACAATTCTTATACTCTGACACAGAGGTTAGCCTCTTTTGGTGCCAGTCTAAACTTAAAAGTCTTACTGACATAACTCTGACAGAGTGTGAAAAAAATAATTTGCCTGACACAGCTATGATATTTTCCTTGCAATATTATCTCTTATTCTTTTTGGAAACTGATATAGAAGTAACTATTAAAAAGGAGTCTTTTGATTATGTAAGGTTCCTCTCAATTCAAAGAATGTTCCAGTATAATTCACATAACAACCTCTTTTTAGCATAGACCAGGCCTGGGGCTTCGGCTTTGTGTTATGGATAAATCTTCAGAGGTAATATACAGGACTTTAGCTCTAGTAGAGAAGTTGAAGCTTACAGTGTGTAAAGTTGGATTTCTAACTCATCTTCAGTTCACTTCAAAACTCCCTCCCTGAATGACCAATGTTTCTGTGCTGTATCCTCCCCTTTCTCTCAAAACACAGGGAAAGCTTCATGACCCTGCACTGAATATGAGAGTCTGCATGAGGCTGTCTTTGAAGAGCTGGTCATAGCTGCAATGGCAAAGCAAATCAAATCTATTTGCTAAGATGGGGACAGAAGGTTTTGTTTTATAATTATAGTTTTGTATTTGAACAGAAGAGCTCTGGCAGAGAAAGACTGTGGAGCTTGTGTATATAAGAGTCTTATGACTATTCATTTAATGCTATAACTCACACAGGAACAAATCCTCAACGCCATGCTCATGCTGATGGGTCCTTTTCAAATCACTCTGTTAAGATCATGCCTGACTGAATTCCCTGACTTTCTGACTTTTTTCCATTTCCTGTAGATATCTGAACCTTCAGAGCTGTGAGGGGTTCCCAGACTAGCTACACAACCTGCTTGGTTTTTCGCTTTCTTCTTCTCTGTGCATCTGTTGAACTCAGCAACAGGAATTTTCACCCTTCCTCTCCACCTTCTCATACATCCCGATGTAGTTTTTTTATTTCCTTCTTCTCCTTCCTCAGCCTTGGTCTTTTCCTCCTCCCCCCCCCAAAATCTCAGCATTTCTACAGGGGAAGAGGGTTGTTTTTGACAATTTCATTTTTTTAATTAATTATTTTTCCTCAAAAACACTTAAACTACAATTTTGTACTACACAAATTACAATTTTTGTCAAAGAAAAACGAATAAAGACAGTTGCATCACTTCTATGAATTCCAGGAAAGGAATCCTGAAAACATATAAGGATATAGAGCTTATTTTACTGAATATCTTTATAACTAAAACAAATTCAGCTTCTGCAGAAAACTCTTCTGAGCAGCTTTGCAGAATACAAAAACGTGATGTCGTATTGGTGTCTCATTGCCTTGCTTGATTTCTGTTATGTTCACTTAGATAAAGTGGAAATATTCCTCCTGTCCCTGTGGAAATACTTACATAGTAGCTACCAGAGACAAGTGGCAATTGAGCAGTGAGTTACCACAGGGCTTATTGGTGCCTGTTTAAGTTGCACTTTGAGGTACAGGGCCAAGGGTCAAGTGTCTTCAATCACCCAAGAAGTGTGTCAGTAGCCAAGTAAACACATTCCAGTGCGTCTTACTGCTGTTGGAGTAGGATTCATTCATTGAAAGTTTAATTATTTGAACCCGTTGAGGTGCTGTGTTCAACACAGAAGCATTTCTGCAATTGGCTATACCTGTAACACGGCATTTAGTTTTGAATAACACATCTAATCAATTAATTAAAAAACACACACACACAGTCTCACAAAAAAAACCCAACCTTGTAAACTCAGCAGGAAAAGGAAAAAAAAAAAAAAAAAAAAAGAGTTGTCAGTTTTTATCTACTAAACATAACAGTTTCATATTCCTTTGCAATTGTGTGCAGAACTGGGTAGTAACTAACGCTATCCCTCAGTGCTTTTCTCATCCCCTCTGTGTACTCCAAATAGATTTTTAACAGGTTCATACATGGACAGACTCAATGGTGTTACTACCAGGAAAGAGCAGTAGTTGGTCTCTTGCATAGCCCTTCTCAGGGAAGACAGAAGAATGAGGAAGGTCTTTTTCAAGGGAAATCTGTGTATATTAAAGTTATAACAAAGCTTTAGCTGAGGAACAGGAGATTGGAAGGATGACAAAGCCTGATGTAGGTGTTTAGCTAGAATCAAGAACCTGTAAAAGAAATGTGTGATGTGGGATAGAGAAAGGCATGGGAGGAATGGAAGAAAGTCCCTGCCTTTTTATTTTTATTATGAACCACTGAAATGAGTCAGTGAAGATGCATAGAAATGAGTGAAGGATGAGTGTGAGGCTGATAGGGGTAAATTGGTTTTGATCTGCACAGGACTGTGAAGATTGCTCTGATAACTAGGGAAAAGCAGGAGGAAACATCAGCATTTAAGAGTTCAGAGGAAGAGAATGAACTGCCTAGCAACTTGCATTAAATTTACAATAATTAAACTTCTACAGAGTTGCAAATATTGTTTAAAATAATCACTATGGAATGTTTTTATTTATAATTTTTTCACACTGGGACAGACAGTAGATTTTTAAAGGTAATACTCTACACTACATACAGCTCACTACACTATATACAATGTGTTCAAATTCATTTGGTGACATACTGGAACAGTTTACCCAGGGAGGTCATGGATGCCCCCTCCCTGGAAGCATTCAATGCCAGGCTGGATGGGGCTCTGAGCAACCTGGTCTAGTGGGAAGTGTCGCTGTCTATAGCAGGGGGTTGGAACTAAATCTTAAATATCCCTTCCAACTCAAACCATTCTATGATTCTACGATTCTGTGATTTCTAAATAAGTTTCTAAATATTGTCTTTTTAAGAATAATTTCAGAGACTTAAAGCTTTCCTTAGGTTTCAGAGGCATTAAAGTTCAGATGTCCTATCAAAATCATTTTGGAAACTAAGGAGATTTCTATGCAGTGCACATAGAAGAGATATTCAAGTTCAACAGAGAAGAGATATCCAGGTTCATCTCTGGTTGATCTTGTGCATATGACATCACCCTGGGAGCCTGGATTTCACATAAAGGACGTCTGTGTACTCCCTGCCCCCTCTGCCAGATGTAAGTCACAATCTTCAACAGAAGACTCTGCCCCAGATCACCAGAAGCAGAGGAATGCCAGATGTGATGCAGTTGTGTCAGAAGCTTATTTCAGATATTTTCTGAAGCTATTTTTTCCATATAAGTCAAGAGTTGAAAGATCATATTGTGTCAAAAGTCACAGTGTTTTACAGGCAGAGAACTGGAGAAGTAATTATACCATTTTCCCCTTTCAGCCCCTACTGCATCTTAAGACAACACTATCTTGACATCCATTTCATGCTTCTTTCCTCTTTCAAAGCATGTCCAAAGACTCTTTGCCCTTCCACTTCTCTCTTCACTGTTGACCTGTTCAAGCATTTTTTCAAGCCTTGAAGGGATTTTGCAACTGAGCATGTCATTTTCTGTGCTGAGAAGAAACGTGATATTTTCATTTTTTCTCATTTGTTTTTGTTTATTTGTTTGTTTGTTTTTCTGTACCACTCCCTGCTATGTAGCTGGCTGCATCTCCTTACTGTGCCAGACGTGCTGTCTCTGTCAGTGCTTAATGTCACAACGATAGAAAAACTTTGACAAGTATGCAGAACTTAAGGCCCCAGAAAGTTGATGAAGGAGACCAGTGAGACGAGAAAGGGTTAATTCATTGCAGAATAAACACACTCACTGGAAAATTCATCCTACAGTAGCTGCATCTATACAATACATTTTCTGGCTTCCTCCATTTTTTCTGTGTGTACAGACTTGTTACATTTCTATACACTCATACAGTGGCCAAAACATAATTCCAGGGAAGATAACACACCACAGGAGTAAAGTAACTCTGAATTTTCTGTGGGAAAAAGGAGTTTGTAAGATTGGCCTCAAAGAAAATACACTTGTTTTGTTGTTTGTATTTTTTCCCTTCCAGATGGAATCCTTTATGGTCTTATTTTCCTTTAAACCCAAAAGCATTTCTGCCCTAGGGATAATTTTAAGAAAAGCACTAAAACATAATTATATATATAACACACTAAAAAGCCTAACAACCGAACAGAATAAAATAAGATGTCCCACAGCTATACTTGCAAATTTAACTTTCCCTATTATCTGGAGACAGGTGTAAGTATTTTTATTACTTACATATATTGTTTATCTGACTGATGTAAAATCTTGTCTTAATTTCCCAACAAGCTCAATGCTGTTACTGGCGAAAAAAACAGGATGAGTCAGTCTTTACTGTGGCATTCAGCAGCAGTTTTCATCCCACAGTGGCATTACAGTTCACTGAGACCATCTTCAGAAGATATTCACTAATGATGGCGTATGAAGTGCCGATAAAAGATACACATTCTTTTAGATAAAGCACATATGCTTAAATTCTTGTTTGGGTACTTCTGATTCAGCCATGTAATGGTGTTTACAATGCATATTGTCTTTCCTCTTCCAACTGCAAGAAAAAAAATCAAATAAAGTAATTTATGTCAAAAAGTAGAAACACTCACCAAATACATCATTATCCTCCTAACTGCATGCTATTGAAGACATTAAAGCAATTTAGTAGTGTCAAGTTTAAAATTTAATGGCCTTGATGGATTTTTGTTTTAAGCTTTGGCTTAGAAATTATTATTATATTTTTATAATCTTTTTTGAACACTTGAAGCATTTAAGACTCAAAATACTCAAACATTGCATGCCAGATTGTCAGTTATCTTTACCTAAATGTTGTAACACTTGCTAAAATTTATTTTGATCGGTGTAAATATGAGGAGATCTTCACCTCAGTCCAGGCCATACTATCTACCTCTCATTTGACACTTCTGAAATTTCCTAGGAGTCAGTCAGACAAACAGTCCCAGTTATAGTTAAAATTTAACTAATAAGCTAAGAAATAGTTATTGCTTCCCTAATCAAATATAGCTATTAAGTGAGGAAATCTGATTTATTTTTTAAACAAGATAGATGTTAGATGCAGATACTTGTCTATGTACAGTATGAAGACTTCTGTGCAGCTTAGCTATTCCCTTGCTGGAGTCCCAGGGCTGTGAAAGCAGAAAGGGCCCTCCTGCTGAGGCCACTTTGCAGCTGCTTTCTGGTGTGCATGTGCAGCAAGTGATACAAAGGTTCTCGTTGAAGTCTCTGCTGCACTGACATGCCACTGAGAATCTCTCTCCTGAGAGCAGCTATTTCAGTAGCATTTTCAAGCCTACATATATATATTCATTATTCTATGCATCTCTTCTTACGTTTTTACAATTTTTAATTTGCAAAACAGTGGGGTATTCATACTGGTCTGAAATAGTTACTCTATCATTTATGTTCTCTGCTTGTTAATTTTCATGTCTTTAATGTCTTTCTGTTCACCATCACTCTCTGGATTGAAGATACTCTTTAAAACACTGTTTTTTTTTTTTTTTTTTCCTTTCTTAACTAGCTATTTGACAAGTAGTGATTGGAAGAATAGTTTCTAATGAAGAATGCAATTTTATTATTTTTTTCCCAGCTTATCCAAGCCCTTGTATGCATTTTGTCAAATTGCATTTTTAAAATGTTTGATGATAGGAAAAGAACAAGTTTTTCAATTATTAGACAGTGGACTTTGGAGTCATCCTGTTATGCGATTGTAGTTCATACCCAGGCTAAACTCTCTACCCAGAAACTCGAGATATGATCAAGTTACCAAATTATCAGTTAACTTCAATGTTTTTCCATACTTGCATTCTTAACGGGTACAAATATAAGATAATGAAATTAAACTTGAAAGCTATAGCTAAAGGTTGAACCTTTAGCTATAGCTAAAGGCTGAACATATGATGGATGAACACATATGTAATTATCATGTAATAGCTAAAATATTGCAACTTTTTAAGCCTCAGAAACTTGATCTACAACATAAATTACATACATTGTGTGTAATCTTTGTCAATTCCAGGCAATGGGAACCTATGTCCTTGTTCTAATGGTTAATTTCCCAGAAGTCTTTGAAGGACCAAGAGTCACAGAAGCTTGGGGAATTAACTCACCTTTCACTATGGAGTAGGGTGATGGTAATACAAGAAAGCCCATGCTATCCTTTCACAGATAACCAAAGAAAGCCATAGACTTATAACACTTTTGACATAGTCACTTTGTTTTGGGTTGGTTTCTTTTCATGTCTTCCTTCTATGGTAAAAAAAAAAAAAAAAAAAAAGCCTCATCTACATACTAAGGCTTCATTAGCATGACAGACATATGGGTTTATGGTGTTCTGTGCCATCCTCTTCTTAAATCCTGAAAAATTGGATATTAAAAATGAAGATGAGATGCTGGGACAGAACAGTTTATTTTTTAAAGATACCACATAGCTTTTTTGCTACATTGCTATTGAAAGCCATATACTATTAGTCTGAAGAAGATGGGGTTTTGTGTTATTTCTCAGAAAGTAGACAGTTCTGCAAATTTCAGAATTTATTCTATATATAGATTGAACAAATAAACCACTAGGAACAAATACATGTTTTAATTGAGGTTTCTTTCCAGAATTCCACAAAGAGCTGTCACTGAAAACAGCAAAAATTGTTTTGTGGTTGTGCAAAATATGTGACTCATATGTGGGCAGACAGAGAAACATGTGATTAAAAAAAAAAAAAAAAAAGGACAAAATAATATTTGTCTCATTTTGTTTATGCTGTATATGTGAATGCAAGTTTCAGTGTTTGTGTCAATCACGTTTCTTTGCGCAGTGTAGTTCAGATGCTAGGAAGTGCCACTCATTTTTAGTGACTAAAACAAAATTAAATTTTTTATACAGAATTGTGGTAATATCAACTCCTCCTCTCTTTTTCCAAAGAACTGTAACGTCTGTCTCTGACCTCCTGAGCTCTGGAACTGGTCTGCAGAAGATCTGTCCTTGGTGGTACAATTTAATGCTGTACTCTGCTTCCTCACTCAACCTTTTTATTTTATTTACTTATTTATTTGTTTGTTTGTTTGTTTGTTTATTGCCACATTATTTTTAGGAACAAGAAGCAAGTATGGATAATAAATTTATTTTTTCTAGCTATGTTCAGATTAATTTCATTTATTCTCAGTGGTTACGGTGAATATACTACACTGTGATAACCAATCTAGAATATCCATTTCTGAATCCAAAATGTTCTCTCAAACTGAATACAGTATAGGAATTAAGTTTATGACAATAATACTTAAAGTCAGACATCTCCTGATCTTTTTCTCAGCGGCATATTTTATGTATTTTTCTTAATCAAGTGATGAACTGAGAGCTTACTAAAAGAGATGCAGCAGCGTAAGGATCATTCTTATCCACCTGTTGTCTACAGCATTAATAAAAATATAATATTTCTCTGTGTCCATTTCTATTTAAGGGGGCACTTATGGATACTAGGAATTCACTCTGAAGCATAATTCTAAAAGTGTTATTGTATCTATAATGCACTTGATATTGTTTATTGTTGCCAAGGCCTTCCAGCCTCCACTCTCCAGTAAATTCGAGCACATAAACTGTTTCTTCGTATACCTCCTAGAGCAGGAGCCCAAGTGTTGTACTTGTAAATATAATGATATACTTAATGCTGCTGATGTGATTGCATGGGGCCACTACCAACTTGAATGCAAACAAGGTCAAGTTAAATGACTTTATCTTGAATTTGCCAGGGGTAGGGGCACACTTATGACCAGCATGTTCTGCCGACATGGCAACGTCTCAGGCCACAGTAATTTAACTGAAGGTCTAAATGAACTGTTTCAGACAAGCCTAATAGCAATACAGTTCAGCCTGTGCAAATATCTATCTGGACTGTTAAAGTACCATAATCAGTAAAAGTATAGCTCTTTAAGAAATGCTACTTTTCTGTCTCAATTTCTCTTTCTTTACAAAGAGAACAATAGCTTCCTCACAATAATGCTGTAAGGCTTCCTTCATTAATGCATGTAAGACACCTTGAAATTTATGAATAGAGGATTTTGGAATTTAATGAGAAATAAAAATGATTTTGAAAAAAATCCTTCATCTCATGCTATAGGAAATCAACAAATTAGAAACCTTTTCCATTTTTAAAAAGAAGAGTTGATCTGGTACCTGTTTGTTTCATCAACTGAATTTAAAGTTTTATCACAGTATTTCCATACTAAGTGGTCTTTATCATACAATAATAGTTTGATAAAACTCTAAAAAAATGGAGCAAAACTTGGAGGGAGGATAACTACTTTCATATTATAAATTATATGTAAAATGGATGGTTTTCATAATGATACATAATGCACTGCTTTAACTGTCTACATTATATTGTACATTGCTTTGTCTGTATGGAATTGCACCAGCTGTACCTGCTGTGCCTTTGTAGAGTCCTATTCAGCACTCCTTATTCACTCCCTCCTTTGGCAAACCCCCTCTGAAGTCAGTGTGTGATATTCTACAGTAAGAAGTGCTGAATAGGACCGTTAAATGATAACTCCTTGGAGGAGGAAACTGCCACTTTTCTCACACTTTTCTTACTATATAATGCAATTTGGACTGAGGATGCTATGAAAATACTACTACTAATAGATTGAGCTGCTACATCAGGGAAATGATGGCAGTTTTCAAGAAATGCTATTCTTTTTCAGAATAAAGTATCAAAGAAGGTTTTGGTATACTGGCATTGCCATTACTTTTGGCTAATTTGAGTGCCAGTTTTTTAGATTTTGCATGCAGAGTCCAGAAACATTATGTGAAAAGTTAAAATATCAGAATTTAGTATTTTTCCAAAAGGTATTATAAACTGGGAAGATTTATATCTATTTTGCACATTTTCATTCCCTGGGCTGTAACAATCCCTTAGATCTAAATCTTCCAGTGGGTAAAGTACAGCTTTTTCCCTTTCAAGGTTAGTCTAAGTGCTATATTAATCGATTTTTGGGCTTTTCAAATAATGAAGTTCCTTAAAATCTTTGTCTGTTCAAACATTCAAGTTTTGTTGAGCTTCCACAATTGTACTTGTTAGCTTTGATAAACTATCTGTGCCTGGCCAAAGCCCAGCCAATTTTACATCCTCAAAAAGAACACTTTAAACAATTTGACTAAACGCCTTTACAGCTTTGGTTTTAATTAGATGTTTTGCTTCTTCAGCTTACTGGAGAGAGCTAGATAGCTTCTAACTACGTCAGTCTATAAAACAGCAGGTGTCAGCTGTAACTGCTTCTGAAAATTTCAAATGTATTCAATTAACAGAATCCCTTAGAGAATGATACTTCTTATGTTCATTTGTCTTATGCAAGGTTTGCAACATGTTTTCTTTTCATACACCATGCTCTTGTAGATTCTATGACCCAATTATATCCAGAAATTTTTTAATGTCAGAGTATGTTCAGTTAGCACACTCATCTTATTATAATCCATCAGAAAAATTGATAGTGCCACAGGTGTCATTTGGGGAAAGTAAGTCCCTTCTTTTCAGGAAACCAGAACAATCTTGAAAACAGAACTGTAAGTTCTGATCAGTGATAAGGGATAAAATAGATAGCTCTGAGTTCTGAAATGGAGTGCTCTACATATTCTGTTCTCAGTAAAAACATGTGTGCGTAGGTAGATACATAGGCTTTGCTGTCTCAAGATGAAAGACTCACAGAACTGGACAGGCACTGTGAAATAAGACTGACCTGTATACAAGCAAGTCAGTATACATGCATGCAAATATATAAACTCAGTTAAAAGTAAGCATACTTGTCCTTCAGCTAGCAACAGATAATTCAATTTTTTTAGTTTGTGCTGTTATTTTGCTGTAATTTTGCTATCTGTGTTTACATATTAGAAATCCTCTCCTATTAGAAACCACACCTCCAAACTTTTTTTCTCATTGCAAAAATGAATCACAGAGTCACCCAGAAAGACAACATCTTTTCAAAAAAAACTTTAATGGTGTGATGATGAGTCTATTTTCCTTGAAAACAGAGTGTTTGTCAGGATAAATGGTACAGAAGTTACTGGCATATTTACCCACCACTAGCTACATTTGATGATGGCAGACATGGCATTAGAATTCTGTGTTATCTTCCTCTTACCAGTCCTAGGAAGAGTTCCCAGTGGGCTAGTGTCTATTCTGAAGAAACTAAAAAAATTCCTTCACAGCATTATATAACCAGCCAAGCAGTGAAGTGTGGCAAACTATGGGTAAATCAGCTGCATACTACAAGTGGATCTGTCATGTTTTCCTGTGTGCCAAGTCTTAAGAATTGGGAATAAAATCTGAAACCTCTGCAGAAAAACATTAATGATTATCTCCTACCTATAACATGTGTGGTTAATGTGAAAATTAAAAGACATCCTAAACAAGGTATGAAAGTCTGAGCACAAAGCTACTCCAGACAAAATTCAAATCCAATCTAGACAAAGAAAGAATCACCTGAGATCTAAAATGGCAATGGACAGCCAGAATAAAAGAATCTCAAGTTGGACAGATCATGGCTGCAGGAAATGATGTTTCAAAGTCAGAGGAAGTTGATCATAACACCCACTTGAGTTGAAAGTTGTCTTTCAACCTGGCAGGTTTTGCTTTTCCTCAAAAGAAGATCAGGAAGAGATTGGAGAGTCTCTCAAAATGTAGCAACAATCCTGTATGCATGAAAGAAGAAAAAAAAAAATAGAGATGATACGGAGGAAAAAAAAAAAAAAGTGAAAAAACTGGAAAAGCTTCAACAAAGCAAAAATCTTCTTAAGCTGTTGGTGACTGGAAAAGGTTTGCTAGGAAAAGCAACTCAAGAAAGCACCAGGGGAAAAACAAAAGCAAACCAACATGATGGATCTATAAAAGAGAAGAATAAAAGATGTTAAAATACACAGAGACTTAAACTGTAAGGGACTGTCTAGCAGCAAATACATGAACAAAAAATAATATAAAACTCTGGATGTGCATTGACATTACTATACAGAATAGACAGAGCTGGGAAGACAAATCAGTGTTTACTTCTATTTCTCTATTTCTGACTCTTGAGTAGACATCTGAAAATGTAACAAGCAAGTATTAAGGTGGAAAAAGATTCCAGAAACAACCAAATTCAAGAAAGGCTCTTATCATATAAAAGCACTGAAGTCACAAAAATGTTGCTTCTTAGGATACTGAGAAATTAAGAGAAATAATGGTATGCTTGCCACTCTTTCCATTGTCTCTGCCTGCTCCCTACACGTAGTTCTCATTTGCTCCCGCCAAAGGTCTAAAGGAAATGATGTCCATGCTGTCAGACCTACAAATCCATTTCATATCTGAAGAAAAAAAAAAAAAAAAAAAAAAAGCTACAGTTTAGCAAGTCTTGATGAGTCTTATCTCTATCACTTGTCCAGAGATCAGTTTTTGATCATAAGGATTCACGTAAACATTCAAATTCCAAGATGCTGGGTTCAGTGAAGCTGACCTTGTTTTATTTTAACATCTTATTCTATTAAAGCATTGACAAAGGAGTAAAGGGGAATTGAGTCCAATGCAAAAAAATTAAGGTTCTAGTGAGTGAGTGAATATTATTTCTACTAGATTTACAGAACAATTTGCCAAGTTAAAATCAGATTTAAATGTGAATTTCTTTATTTATGGTTACATTTTTTATGCTTTTCAGCCAGTTTTCTTCTCCACTTTTTTGAATTTTTGAACCCTGGGAAATTTTGTCATTAGTCTCATTCTAAAATTACTTTAAAAACTATGGTGTCTATATGTGGCACTTCATAAAGTCAGATCTCTCTTAAATTTTTTTTTTAATGACGCCCTTAGCTATCTTCAGCAAGGTGTTACATGTCTAAAACCCTTTCTTATCTAACTGATCATAGCCACATTAGTCTCAGCTGACAACCTAGGAGACTGTACTGGTCAGTAGGATGTGGGTAGATGCAGATTCTTGAGAATTCATAGCAGAACATTCATGTGGATTATGAAGTCAAAGCCCTAGAAAAAAGAAGAGATGTGAAATTATGAAAAAGTAAAGTATACTAAATGTAATGTGGATAAAGTTTGTTCTCTTTTACATATATTTTCCTTAGATAGACCGTTTACTTTTAAATTCTGAGTCATACCCTATTTTCAAAATAGCAGTACTTTGCTTGATACGAGAATTGACTTTTAATGTTTAATGCCTCCAACAAGTTGTTTTTTTTTTTTTTTTTTTTTTTTAATTGTTGCTGTATTTTTGAAGAAGAAATAGCAATAAACATAAAATGAAGAAGGAAAGTGAAATAAAAAAATGAGTAAATATCCAGTCTTAATAAGAGAAAGCAAAATATTATTTGTTTGCCATTAAAAAACAAACAAATAAAAAAAGCAAAAAAACAACCAAAAAACCCCACTGTTAATGATTTTCATATCACAAGCCAAATTAGAAAGAAAACTGCAGGTTTACATTTGTACTCAGAGTAGGATTTAAACTATATATAGTACTGGACACAATATATAATATATATATATATACGCACAGTAGCTTTTTTTTTACAGTTTTACTCCTTATCTATGTATATGTGTACTGTTTACATAATTCATTTGTATCACTAGTTTTGAAGTTTAACCCACAAGGAACATGAACATATTCTAAATTTAGAATTTTGCAATTAATTGGATAATTGAATAAAATGAGTTTATACATCAAAGTATCTCAAATTGTATTTCACAGTACAAAACATCATCAACCGTAACAAAGCTATGACTATTGAAAGCTATTTTTTTTTCCTGTGAGTACTTTGAAAGACCTTAGCAGAGAAACAATGAGATCTGCTAGTAGAATTTCAAAATCCCTTTCTCTCTGCTCTCTCAGAATCTTGGAGAGAGAAGAAATATTTGTACATTTTAATATTATATCACTTGCAGTGGGTACTGGTTATTGGTCTTGCGGAAAGAAAATAACTTAATATCCCAGCAGCTAGTGATCAGAGATGGCCTTCCATGAGGCAAAGCCTTCCAAAAGGCAAATACTGTATTTAGTATTAGCTATTTGCACTGGTATTTCTGATGTTATTGTCCACTGCTGAGCCTATAGGAAGTAGAGCTTGGTCTTGGGACAGAACCAGCATGGTATCACTGAAGGATCCTGCTAGGTGATCTCCCTGGTTTACTGGCCCAGAAGAAGCACATGTATGGAAGAAGGAAGAATTCAGTGCAGCTGTTCTGTTTGGGTTTGATTCTTCCAGCACACAGACTCTACAACATATCTTTTCTCTCTTGGGAAGCGATTATTAATTATGATTATTGTTATAGTCTTGTAGTAACAGATGAATAATAAAGACTTTTTGTTTGAGGTAGGTTAACTTTTATCTTTTTTTCTTAAATTCACAGTCATAGGTCATAGTACTAATTAGCAGAAAAGGAAGTTAAATACAAAAAATTCTAGACGTTATGATGTGAATTTAACATTTAATGAGGACTATGAAATCAAAAACGACATTTTTCTCTATAATTAAAAGAAAAATTATATGTATTTTTTTATTCAGTTCCATTTCATTCTTTTGAAACACCTTTAAACAGTCTCTGGTACTTAACATATTTGAAATAATTGTTTTTTGTACTCAAAAATAATCCATAATTAAAAATAATGTTCTGAAATATTCAAATTATTTCTTTCATTCATTGTATTTGATACTGGAGTAAAAGTATGTAGTGTGTACAATTACACAGCACTCTACAGGGATTGATGTGAAGTGGCTAAGCTCCTTAAAAAATTCAAATCTGCCCAGACAGTAGTAGAAAGAAATGGGTACGTTGCCCTGCCAGTGATTAGCACTCAGTTATTTTAACCTTGTTTATACAAAGTGTGTGAAAGATACTGTCAAAATTCTCTGTGTATTGCTTATAAGAAAATATAACACTGCACAAAATTACAGAATTGTCTAGTGGAAAAAAAAAAAAAAAGTCAATGTGAACTCTTAATACAAAGTTTCTTGTGCACTACCTATTTATCTCTGCCATATGCATTTGCCGGCCTTTGCATTGGTTTCATATACGAAATACCAAGACCTTTAGTTTCCATTTCTAAATTTAAACAGTTGAGGTCTGATGTATATGTTAGTTTGTTTTTGTTCCTCTTAGTTTTTTATATGCAACCCTGGCCTTAAAGGTCATAAGTGATACCATTCATATTGAATAATGAAAGATTCTGAATTAGAAAAAAAGCTAATGTTATTGTCAGAACTATAACTTTATAAATTAATAGAAATTATTAATACCCCATGAAATAGTATTTCTCAAAATGAAACTAATAATAATAATAATAATAATAATAATAATAATAATAATAAAGTAATCAAATTATTAGAGAATTGAAGAACCCCGATGAATATATACCTCAAATTCCCAGATATATTTACTGCAATAATTTGTTCAGTTATAGAACACGAATGGTTTCATTTTTTGTTACGACCCTTTTGATTTCCATTGCTACAGCTGAATAGTGAATGGAGTATTTGATTGCTTAGCGTCGGCTTTCTTGCTAAGGAATTCTAATGCCTGACCTTTCGTCTAAGAAGGCTGATGTGGGTGCCTGGCTCTCAGTGTCATTGCGCTGTGAGCTGGGATGAAGTTGCAGCAAGACTGGAGTCTGCTCCGGAGTGCTGCACTGGTAGGAAAGTCAGTGTGGGCATACATAATGCTCCTGCCTCAGCTGGGGACCACCACAGACTGTGGGTCTGTGTGAGTCTCCTCTGTGTGGAGAGGGCACAATCAACTTCAGTGCCATCAGTGCAACCCCACTGAAGCAGAGTGTGACACAGGCACAGACAGAACTGTTGAGGTTGAAAGGGACCTGGGTCCATCTGGTCTAAGCCATTCTCAAGCAGGGCCACCTGGAGCAGGTTACCCAGGATCATGTCCAGATGGCAAACTGTCTTAGTGCTTCATGTCCTTTATAATCCAGCAGTGTTTTCCAATGTTCAGACAGCACCTCCTGTTTTTCGTTTGTGCCCGGTACCACTTGTCTTGTGGCTGGGCAGCACCCAACAGAGCCTGAAACCTTCTCTTCAGGTTTTTGTAGACACTGATCAGATCCCTGGGTTGAGTCTTCTCCAGGCTGAACCATCCCAGGCCTCAACCTTTTCTCATCATCTTCATGGTCGTTCATTGGACTCACTTCAATACGTCCATATCTCTCATGCCACGAAGTTCAGAAATGGACATAATGCTCCAAGTGTGGTCTCACCAGTATTGAATACTGTTTTCCTAGATTTTCCCTGTTTATGCGGCTCTCTGAAGTCCTGCAGCCAAAACACGTGTTTCCTCTGTATTTGCTCTAGTAAAGCATGAACCTCTGTTATCAAGGTTACAGAATGCAGTACTTAGTTGGAGTGTTATAAAATACTTGAAACTTGAGGAAGGAAAAGGTTCTGCTTCAAGTGACTTAGAGTTTCAGTGCCTTGACCCTCCCTTTTATTTCAGTTTTATTTGTCCTCATTGTTTCGTTACATGGTACTCAGTTACTTCAGCGTACTTCATTCCTGGAGAGAGACCAGTGTCAGGGGAGGAGGGAGGAAGTTTTACTTCAAGGATTTATGATTATATCTTGTGGTTAAAGACAGCTTCCAAAAACAATCAGAAGGCGCTTAATTTCTTTAAGTACTGCGTGCATTTCTTCATAATCACTAACTTGACTAGTTCTTTCAACTGACTACAGATGGAAATCAGTAAGTACTGGGTGTCCTCCAGTGCGTACATGCCAAAAGCAGGAACTCTCAGGCTGTGGTTTCACAGTCTGGAAGTTCAACTATTCTCTTCTAATGATGCCAGTTACTGGAAAAAAGAATAAAGGAGCACCTTCTTGGTTCCATGTGAAGGAGAATGGCCCAAGTTGTTAAATACTTATAAACTCTGGGAGAATTTTCCAGACTGAAAAGTAAACAGAACATTATAAAGATTCTATATTAATTTTATCTTCAAATTATAGGAAACAGTATAATTTCCGTGGCTTTGATAAGGTATGCTAAAGATTAAAAAAGGTATACTAAAGATTAAAAAAATGTTGCTAAAGCTTCAAAAAAAGCAAATGTCAGGAAAAAAATTGAATATTTACACTAGGATTTTTTTTTTTTGTAATTTTTATTTATAAATAATCCTCTGTTTGGGATTACTATAAGGGAAACTGCCATTAATGTCACTGTCAAATACACATATACAGTCAAACCTGTGAAGTTTCTCTTGGTTCAGGCTGGTTATCTCACAAATCTGTGCAAAGCACTGGTTAATAATTTATACCAGGCTTGAGGTGACAAGTTAAACACGCCCATTTTGTCTAAAATGCTATGAAGGCATCAAGATGGAGCCAAGCTGCAGGGTAAGTAGAGCTCAGCTGATGGGAATCTGAGCATGTCGAGAAGGGGGATGCTGCTGTAAAGAAAATGAAATGTAATGAGATACTTTTTTCATGCATAATTCATGGCTGAAAACATGACTGCATAAAAAGCCATGGATTTTAACAAGGCAGGGCTGCAATCATACACATTATCTTCCCAGAGGAACTTTATATAATATTGGTCAAAAGGAGAGGATTCTGAATACCAGTACAAAATAAAGCTGACATGTTTTCAAATGCAGTAGAATTTACTTTAATGTACAATGGCTGTAAAGGAAATAATTTATATTTACACCCCAAAATGCTTTCTAGAAAAAAAGAACAAAAAAAAAAACTTTAAAACAAATGGCTGTATTTCTTAGCTTAAAAGAAAAGTAAAATGAGGAGTGAGAAAAATATATCATATGGATAAAAAAATCTAAAATACATAAACAGTATTTTGTTGAGTGTGTTGTTAAGATTGTGCTTTGAAATCTTTTGCAAGCATTTTCTCTTTTTAGAAGCAAAACTTCTGATAGGAATGACTGCTGTGAACAGGCTTTAAATAAGATAAAATGTTAGCTATTGTCACCATAAAATTTAATTTGGTTGCATTTGCGAAAGCATATACTGTAATTCAGCTTTCAAGAACAGTTTAGTGGCTAGCACATGACTGTTTGAAATGGTGTTTAACGCTTGGGGTATTTAGCTGAAGGGATTAAAAATGGAATGTTGATTAAAGCTTGGGATGTCTTAAATTTATCACCACAAAATCCTAATGACAGACTTAGCTGGAAGAAGCTGGGGTGTCTCCTTTAGCTGCTCACTTTGTGGGAACAGATCACATATAGAAAAGGCCAGAACAAGATATAGGGGGTTTCAGAATCTCACAAGCTGAAGGAATCTGTGAAATTATTTGTTTAGTTTACACTGCACAATCTCAATATTTGTAAGGAAAGTAAAATAGCCATTTTGCATCCAGTTACAGTTTTATAGCCCTGACAGTTGGATGAAGAATGCATTAATGGTTCAAAATGATTGATGTTTCAAAGTGTTCACCTTCCCTGGGATTTTTTTCCTCAGTTATATGGTATAAGAGGCAGAGAAACACTACAAAGAGGAGCTAGTTGAGTTGGTGTTGTTGCTAAATAATCTAAGCCATTTAAATCAAATTATGTCATTAACCCCTACTCACAGAGACTCCAAATTACTTTAAGTTTTGACAGCATAAAAATAAATATGGTTTCTTTTTGAGCTAGTCAATAATAAGTTATTACAGAATTTTATCAGTTCAGAGCTTTTATATCATTCAGGCTAAAGAAAACATGCAGCTTCCCTTTGCTCTCTCAGACAAACAGTAATAGAGTTTTCATCTGTGATCTCTAACTGTGCTCCTTCATAAAAGGCTTTCCTTCTTAAGTTGTCTGTGCCTGCATTTTTAATTTTTCTCAATGTTTCTTCAATAGAAAACACTGTTCCTCTGCAGCTTTTTCAGATGTTGCTTAACCTTTAAAGAGTTTGACAATGATTTGTCTCGCAGTCTGACTTAATGAAATCTGATTATCTCTTGGTTTAATATAGGACTGGCTTGTCACAGTTGCTCATCCTTCGTGTAGAAGATTTTAGAACTTGAGCTCATCCTGGTCTTTGAATAGCTAATTTTCTGTAATGGTTTCCCTGCTTTTAATAATTCCATGTTGTTAAGGGAGAGAGGGGAAAAAAAAAAAAGCAAAAAAAAAAAAAAAAGCTCCTGCTGTAGCATTTGCAAAGGAATTATTTCTATCTGCTCTTCTCTACTTCTCAGAGAATGTGCCATCGCTGACATGTTCCCACTGGCTCTAGATTTTGCCTCACTGAAAGGGTCATTTCCAAGCAAGGAAATAATATGATATCTGTGCTCCAAGGGAAGTTCTCCAATGTTCCACCAGACTGAATACTTGGAAATGCAAAGCATCTGAAATGGGAATCAAATGATAACAATAACAAAATTACCCTCTAGGAACTATGTGATGCAGGCTTTGCAGTTAGGAGGATGTGGCTAAGATGAGCTCACGTAATCTGAGTTTGTTTTCTATTTATTATCTTAATTTTTGTGAGTTCCTCAAATGTTACACAGTGGGGTTTTGTGAGGTATACAGAGTTAGGGACTCAATGGATGTGAATACAGTGGACAGTGGGTGTTTTGAAGCTGATAATTTGCTCTATTGGTGTTATTGTGTTCTTTGTTGTAGTTCACATGGAAATAAATAGGAGGCATTACTTTGAGAGGGACCAACAGACTTTGATCACTCAGAGCACTGGAATACATGATGAAAGCATCCTAAAAGCCAACTGGCAATCTTCAGAACAAAAAAAAATAAAAGACAAAAATGAATTCCTATAATAAAGCAGCAAGACAAATGCTAGGATGAACCATAAAACTATGGCAGGCTTCTGTGAAAAAGCACATCAAATGCCTGCCAGTAAGTTTATGATTTTCTACCAAAGTCATTAAACAATGATTTCTGAAGTAGCTTAAATAATCCAGTCTGTTGGACAAGGTATGGAAAAAGATGTAACTGAGGAGAGAAAAATCTACAATTCTGGTACTATTTCTAAAACTGGTTGCTTTTTTTTTTTTTTGATTGGTTTTCAAAAAATACTTAATCTTTTTGCTTCTATCTCTGAAATCATAATGACAATAGTGGCAATGGTAATGATATTCTAAATGAGATCGAACATTATTCTATATACGGTTAAAAAAAAATTAAGTTGTCATGTATAGATACCAATGTTTGGGCCTTGGTGTTAGGCCTTCCTATTCATTAATGCACAGCACTGTATTTTCTGAAATAAATTTTTGGCACTGACGTTATACTACCAGAAAAACGCGTACATTCAACAGCAACATAGTAGGCCTGTCAAAAGGCTGGAGGCAGGCAGAAGAAAGGAGAGCTTATTTTAACACAAATCATCACCAAGGTTACGAAGAATATTCACATCATACATATTCTACACTCTTTTGATATTTAAGATGTGAAAATGAGACATATGCAGAGATGTTTTAATTTAGATAATAATTTTCTATCTTTGGATGGAAAATAATAGAACTGGAGGAAAGGGCTTCTATCAATGCTTTTTCCCGCAAAATGACAGTAATGAAATGAAATGATAAAGATAAATCATGCTATATTTGTTCATACCCACAGTGTTGTAAGATCATAGCTGAAGTGCTATCAGTGCTAGGAACAAAAATGCAAGTGAGAAATTTCATACCTTATGTGCTAGTCAAAGCTACTGATAAGTCGGAGTGGTCAGTCCTTTTCTCACTTTTTGGTTACCAAAAGCCCAACTTGAAAACTGCCTCATTGCTGGGTACAATGCTCACAAATATGCAGTACCCTTCTTACTCCCTGTGCTTCCTCCATCCTCCAAAGTCCTTTTCCAGACACATCTAATCTATTTTACTGACTTATTTTAATATCAAGGTAATATATTTTTTTTCAAAACAGCAACTTTATATCTCCTTATCTGAGCTTGTAGACTGTAAGTACGGATTCTCTTCTGGAAGAGGATCTACCTCCTCAGCAGTTTGTTGGATAGCATTAAATTTTTCAACATAGTGACAGAAAAAACAATTACTGTACAATTAGTCAATGTCTTGGTATGATTGACTACTTGATGTTAGGGATGTCTCTCATTTTTGCTATCAAAGCAAGAGGTGGAATGCTACTGCAGCCAAAGTAACACAGGTGTTGTGATCCTACAGCACAGAAGGAGGGACTGATTTATCTTCTATTCTGCTTCCACCCTTATTTGTTGAGATGTGTGTTTTCAGCATCTGAAAGACTGTAAAACTACATTCCTGTAAATGTGACTGTGAGAACAGGAAGTCATTTCTGTTCTTTCTCCTCAAGTATTTATACAGACTAACAGAGCAGTTTTGTTGAATGTAGTGCTATGACTACAACAATGCTATTAACTGTGGTAGCAGATATGAAATTGAATTAGAAGGACTTAATTAATAAGCAACTCTGTTCATGATTTATGATATAGGCATGATTCAGCATTGATAGAAAGTTGCTTTAGGGATATCTGCAGTGAGACTCAGTCACTCTTGTTTGTCAGTGCTCCCCAAATGATTCATCCAAGCCACATAGAATCATAGAATCATAGATTGGCCTGCGTTGAAAAGGACCATGATGATCATCTAGCTTCAAACCCCCTGCCACAGGCAGGGTCATCAACCACTAGCCTTGAATGCCTGCAGGAATGGGGCATCCACAACCTCCTTGGGCAGCCTGTTCCAGTGCACAACCACCCTCTGTATGAAAAACTTCCTCCTAACATCTAACTTAAAACTCCTCTGTCTCAGTTTAAAACCATTCCCTCTTCTTCTATCACTATCCACCTGTGTAAACAGTCATTCCCCCTCCTGTTTATTCACTCCCTTCAAGTACTGGAAGGCCACAATAAGGTCTCCCCAGAGCCTTCTCTTCTCCAAGCTAAACAAGCCCAGTTTCCTCATCCTTTCTTCATAGGAGAGATGCTCCAGACCTCTGATCATCTTAGTGGCCCTCCTCTGGACCCATTCCCAGAGCTCCACGTCTTTCTTGTACTGGGGGCCCCAGGCCTGGATGCAGTACTGCAGATGGGGCCTCACAAGAGCTGAGTAAGAGGGGGACAATCACCTCCCTCTCCCTGCTGGCCTCCCCTTTTTTAATGCAGCCCAGAATACAGTTGGCTGCCAATAATCATCTCCTCATCTTGCACGTGCCTTAACATAGCTTTCAGGATTTGTTCCATGATCTTCTCAAGAAAAAAGTGAAATATAATTATGAAGTCAAACTCATTTGATAAGTTGATTTGTAAGGTGAAATTCTTTGGGCATTGTAAATTAGCAATATGACTTCTAGCAATGAGGTATATAGGTCACACTGACAAGGTGACATTATGGAATTATTTGTTACAAGACAATCCCAATCTTCCACCATGATGGGGAAAGAGATCCTTGAATACATAAACCCAAGAATATGATCAGAATGAAAGGCAGCATTACATTTCTACATGAAAATTAACAACAACATATTTCGATTATTGGTTTATGATGATTTCAGAAAAGTTTAGTAAAAGCTATTAGAATGATTCAAGTTGAATAGATGAAGAACTTAGTTAATTACATTTTTCAGAAGAAGGTCAAGATCAGTCTTTATCACATTGTTCTAGGAAAATAGATTTTTTTTATAGTACCAAATTTAATTTAGAAGAAAAAAGCTTTTTCTTGCCCTCAGTGGCAGTAGGCTGAAGTTAGGCAAATTCATCTGAGAAGCAAAGTGCAAAGTGAAAGTAATGAAGCAATAGAACAATTTACCTATGAAAGTAATGGATTTTCTATCACCTGAAATCTGTAAATTAAGCCTGCATATCTTTTTGGAAGATACAGTATTGCTCATACGGAAGTTATGGTTTTGATTTGGAAATTACTGAGTGACATTCTCTGCCCTATGTTATAGAAAGAAGTCAGGCTAGAAGATAGTAATGGACTCTTATGGCCTTGAAATCTATGAATCTCAGCCATGCTTTTGCTTAATGAACAAAATAGCAGAAAACACTGTGCAATACCCTCATACCACCGTTCCTCTCTCAGTCCTTTCTGCCTAAAAGCATAGATGACTTCAATGATATAAAACACTAAAACTTCTAAAAATCTAATACAAACTTTCTTGCTGTATTGTACATATGTGTCATGGTTTTATGATTTTTGGTTATCGGTATTCCACATCATAACATCAAACAGTGCACTGGAAGTTAAAGTATTAATGCTCCAGTTCCGGGTATGTGTCCCAGAAGAGAACAAAAACTACATTCCCCAGAAGACTGTTTGTGTGCTTTTATCATTTCTGCTCAGGGGGAATACATATAAGGCTTAGGGTCATGATGGCCCTTCTTCCTTCGGCTCTTCTCCATGCTGCTCGCCCAACTCCGCTTCTCACCTCAGCTTTATGGTGAGGCCTTTCCACCTTTTAGACACTCTCATTATATTTGATTTATTAGCTTCAATTCTAATTATATTGCATTATAGTGTGTTATCTTACATTCCAGTGCCATATTTAGTAAATTAGTTTGTTTCTCCTCAGATCGTTGCTGCTGTTTTTAATTATTTTGGGGTCCCCTGTTTCCCTTTTCTGGAGGCAAGGATTTTGCGAAGTCCCTCCATCCCACTAGGCACGGAACTGGGCTGAACCAGCCTGTAAACCTTCAACAATGGCATTTGGTGACTTTAAGGGAACTTAGAGATAGTATGACAAAAATAAGGCAGAGCAGTTCAAAAGCTGTAGCTTTATAGATTTTGAGCAAAACTCATCAATATTTAAAAGTCTGTCTGTATCTCTAATAAATCACAAACTTAAGTAACAAATGATTGAAGTCCTTGTGGTGCATTACCTTTTGCTTTTTTTCTTTTTTTATAAATCAAAATGCAAATAAATTCAGCCCATTTCCAGGCAAACTGGTCATTAATACACCCTCTATAGGTTATTTTAGTAAGCTTCTTGATTATTTCATTTGTTGTGCTTATGTTCACGTTCCATCCCTTGGAATCTTTTTTGTGGCCCTTCTCTGGATGTGCTCCAACAGGTCCACATCTCACCTGTACTGAAGACTCCACATCTGGACACAGTTCTCCAGGTGAGGTCTCACCAGCACACGTGGTAGAAGGGCAGGATCACCTTTGTCTCCCTGTTGACCACATTTCTTTTGATGCAGCCCAGGATACAATGGCTTCATGGGCTGTGAGGGCACATTGCTGGCTCATGTCCAGCTTCCCATCCACCAGTATCCTACAGTCCTTTTTGGCATGAATGTGCTGAGTCATTTTGTCCTCCATCTTGTATTGACAGTGTGGATTGTTACAACCCAGGTGCAAGACTCTGCACTTGGATTTGTTGAACCTCATGAAATTCTCTTGCACCCACCGCTCAAGCCTGTCTAAGTGGTATCCTGTCCCTTGAGCTTGTTGACAGCTGAAGTCTTCCTTCTGTATTTCATTTCTGCTTGTACTGCAACATAATATTCTGACAATATAAAGCACTAACCTTCAGCATTAATCCCGTAGGAGATTCATGACATTAACTTTTTTATATCTTTGCAAACTGGTTAATTTCAAGAACCTAATCAATTTTAGACAATCTTTGAAATACCTCAGAGGTAATTAGATGAAAAACAAAGATTAAATTATTAAAAATAAACACCAACGCCACCCCTAATAATAATAGTAATAAGAGTAATATCAAAAATCTTCTCGAGCTTCTTGATTTATTACTGAGTGGTAAAATAAAGTCTCTCCAGGAGCATACAGTCAATACTTGGCCTAATGTAAATCTTCACATTTCAAGAGAGTTAAATGATTGCACTTATTTCTTTTTGTAATAAAGACATTTTCTAATTGAATGACCATGTGAAAATAGCTCTTTAAAATTCAATGATATATATCCTTTTTCTGTTCAAGGGAATGTTTTTCCTGATTTCTGCTATATTGAATGAACATAGATACTAAGTTAAACATTTGTATGCTCCTTCTGATTGTCTAGGTATCACCTCATGTTTTGAATTTGGATTTTTTGTTATCTGGGTCACAGAGAAAGGATCGTCCGCACCCAGGGGAGAAGAGGAATAATGAATCTCATCCAGTATCCAATACTGTACAAAGGAGAAAAAAGTGCACTCTGCAGATTAGAATGAAATATGCAAGAATACTCTGGAAATTATGTGTTCGGTCTTTATGTATGAATTAAAGCCTTCATTTTCTAATAGCTTATTCTAATTTCCCTATGTGGTTAGTACGGTAGACCTTAAGCCCAAGAAATGATTAAGAAAAAAAATCTCTTTTAGTTTAGGATGTAATCCTTCCATTTGCAGATACCAATAGATTGGTCAAGTGGCAAAGACTAAAGAAGCTATAAAAAGACTACAGAAGACTATAAAAAGGGTATGTAAGGGGGTTTCATTTCCCCGTAACTTTGTGAGATCATAGCAAATTTTTTTGTGTGTGTGAAATCTTATCATTATTAAATGTCTGGAACATTATTTTGTATATGAACGTGTCATCCTTTTGAAATGATATAGCAATATGTCCGTGTACCTGAATCACATGGGCCATGACCACAGTGATTACAAAGATTAAAAACAAAAACCTTATCTGACTCCTTTTTTACTGAATCTCTAAATAAAAAAATACTTATTTAGAAATCAAATATATAGCCTTTATCATGCTCACATAAGAGAAGGACCACAACTACCTGTGTGATATGATGTGAATCACTCTGAAATTAATGTCTCCTTTGTATTTCCATGGAAACTACAACAGATACAAAGAGCACAATAACACTGTTGAATAGAGAAAATTCTCAGCTATAAAACACTACTTATCAACATAGTCACCACCATAAATTATGCATTTTCACCAGCAATGAACAAGAGCCTGTATGTCACACTCATAAAAATCTCCATGGCCATTTGGAACATGGCTTGTCTTTCATGTTGCTGTCATCACTGCTGAAATGCACCAACCACTGCCTCACTGTGCATCCAGAGGGGGTTCACCAAAAAGATTCCAGGGCATGGAACACCTGTCCTTCGAGGACAGGCTGAGAGAGCTAGGGTTGTTCAGCCTGGAGAAAAGAAGGCTCTGGGAAGACCTGAGAGCAGCCTTTCAATATCTAAAAGATGGCTGTGAGAAAGAAGGAGACAGACTCTTTAGTGGTCTCTTTATATCTAATTAGGGTTGGATTCTTTATACCTCAGCTTTAGCCTGTTGTGACAGGACAAGGGGAAATGGTCTCATACTAAAGGAGGAGAGATTTGGATTGGACATAAGGCAGATGTTTTTTACAGTAAGTGTGATGAGACACTGGAACAGGTTGCCCAGGGAGGTGGTAAATGCCTGTCTCTTGTGACATTCAAAGTTGGGCTGGAGGGGCTCTGAGCAACCTGATCTGTAGGTTACCTGTAGTAACCTAGCTGTAGGTGTCTCTGTAATTTGCAAGCAAATTGGACCAGATGATCTTTAAGGATCCCTTCCAATTCAAATTGTTATATGGTTCCCTGAAAACAACCTGAAAGGTGTTTCTTCAAATAAGTAAGTGGATTGCACTAAGCATGACATGTAAAGCAGTCAAGAAGCTGACTAAAACAATCTGTGCAGGGTCTATTCAGGGCCAGCTTGATTGGGAATGTCCGGAATTTAACTTGTCCCTTGGTGAATACTTCCACAATCTGGGTCCAGTGAAAAATCTCTCTTTTTCCCAAAGAAACTCTTCTTGTCCATTCTAAGACCTGAGTCTCATCCTGAGCTTTTAATAATGTCACTATGTTGTATAGCAAGACAGCAGGAGTGAGACCTCAGAAATATGGGACATCGATGTAAGAGAAGAGAGAGCAGATTCAGAGGTGTTGGCAAGATGTATTGCAACATTCTGTGCTAGTTAAAACTCCTAAGGGCATGTGGCTTCAAGCCAAAGTGTACTAAATTGCTATAAGCCAAATGAAGGCCTGAGATCATGTTATTCTCTTTTGCAATGGCATGAAGCCTCTATCAGAAAGAGTAGAAATGCTTAATAATAGATGTTGCTATTGAGATTTAAATATTAATGTCTACACATAGATATTCTTAGACTGTTTTGTATAAGAATATTGTCCTTTATTAACTCACTGAGCTTTCAGCATGAAAGTGGGTACTCGTACTGCCAAGTAATGTGTTTGTGAAGCTCTGTTACTGTTTATCCTTTTTTATGCAAATAGTTTTTTCATCTCTGCTCAGGTTTTATTTCTCTGCCATTAAGAATCAATTCTTCCCAAAGAATTAAGAAAATAAAAACTATATTGATATGCTTAAAACAAAACAAAACAACAACAACAAAAACAAACAAAACCACCACAAATGTATGTAAGAAGTTTTAAAAATATGTTTAACTTGTTAAATGAGCTGATTTTCCCAAAACTAATTTCCTTTACAACAAAACAGACTTCTTGTTCTTGGTATTTATGCTCAGCATAGCTTCAGAGCTGGAATCTCAAATTCTTCACAAAACTAAATGTTGTAAAGTGCTTTGACTAATGTAATTGTTAGATGTTCCCTGACTAGCTAATGACTACATACCCGTATTGATATTATGGGATGGTCCCTTCGGGGAAAGCCTCATATTGTTTCCTGTCAGTGTGAGTCAGTTTGCCTGCTGAAGTGAAGTGCTACAGGCAATTCAGAGTGTTCAAGAATAATGTCTGATTAGTTGATGCTGAGGTGTACATGGCAAATAGAATACTAAGTGTGAGCTAATAATCCAAATAGTTCCCTAAAAAGAAGCATTTAGACACCACAAAGACATAAATAAAAGTGGGTGAGTGTTTTTCACATTGCCATGCAATGTCTTTAAATATAGATAGACGAAATTTGCTTTGCCTTCTATTTGTAAGAGAGAAGGAAAATACAGTGGAGAATGAAGAATAGATTTCTATTTTTACTCTACTCTGAGGCTTTTCAAAAACCAAATTTCTTTTCATTTTATTTTTTTGCGTCATTACATTAGAAGACAAAGTGTTTATTTTTCTGATTAAAGTATCTACTTAGGACTTTTAATAAGCTATTTGGGATGCAGTCTAAAAAAGTGGTAACATTTCTAAAACTTAGAATTTTAGTAAACTTCCATCTGAAATGCTATAATGTGTTTCACCAGCTAATCTCTGGCCAAACTGAAATACAGGGCTAGGGCCTTAAGTAGATCCTTAGTATTGATACTGTATGAACAGATAATCTATAGCATGCCTCATCGTGTTTCATCACTACTTCCTTGCGGAAATAAAACCTATGGGTAAAAAGAAGACTGATTACTACTGCTTTGCCTACATACCTATCTCATCAAATATAGAATCATCAGACCTTTATCCAGTCCATGTGTCAGAGGGTCAGAGTTCAGCAGCTCCGCATCTCAGCAGCAACATTACAAATGTACGTGCATTTTGAGTACAGCACAGTGTTAATTCTTTAACCTGATGTTCACCCACAAAAACACAAAGAGGGAAAGAACAAGCTCAGAAGAAATATGAAATACAGTGACAGCTGTCCTGCTTGTCTCAAGAGAGCAAAGGAAAAGGAATCCATTAACTACAGTTGTGTTGTTTTTTCTTTTTGAGGGTGCATAGAAGAATCTCATCGTAGAATACTAAGCTACAATATTAGAAACTCTCAGTACAGAAAGACCAGAACAGTAAAGAAAGAACATCCAGAAACCTTTGAATAATAATAAGAAGAAGAAGAACAAGAATAAGAATAGTTTCACATTTTTTATTTTAAACACCAAAAGATTAATAATTATGAAGAGAGAAATATTAAGAAGAGGGAAAAATTTAAAGGGCATACAGGGAAAATGGCTTCCAGGTGATAAATTTAGTAATATCATTGAGGATCACTTCCATGCTTTAATTTGAGTTGTCAAATCCATTAAGATTCAGGTTAAATTATACTAAATTGCTTCTTAACTACTGGTGTGGTTGTCACAAGGCTGTTTTTCAGTTAGAATGTCATTGAAGAGAAGATATTTAAGCACTCCATCAGAAGATGTCCACTGGGCCTCAGCAAAGAGGAAGGACAGCCAAAATAATCTAAAGAGAGGAAGGGAGATGACAGGCAACAAAAGCACTTTATTGAAGCACAAGCCAATCTGTAGTTTCTGAAGTAGACACCTTCTAGTCTAGGTAAAGAAACTGAGGTTTGACTCTTAGGGCATATTCAGAATATGTGGGAAAGACAGTACAGGGCCTGTAAAGCTGATAGGGAAGGAAAAAGCTACCATTAGAAGGTGCTGTTTTCATTGGTCAGCTTTGCTAAATATTAACTCTACAGGATAATTTTTTTCTTACTTTTGCATTCAATTTATATTAAATATTCAGAAAAATTGTCTTAGCGTTGCTGAAAATAAAACTGGGGAAAATATAATAGTTTCACATTTTAAAAGCTGCAGTTTTTACACTAAGAATATCTGCTTTATCTATGTAATATCTGTGTTTTTGAGAAAGGGATAGATATTTAGCTCAAGAGGATTTTCTGTCAAGTGTGTTTTTTGTAAAGCTGTGAAAAACTCACTTTACACACAGTCAACAGGGTTTCTTACACTCTACCAGAAAAATTCCCTGAAAATACTGTCTGTTACGGACAGACACTACCTGGAACTTCAGGGCTGAATAAAAATGTCTTTGCAATTTATTCCTGTCCGCCATCACCTGTTGTGCCACTGGGACTTGGAAGTAAGAGCAGAAAGACCACCTTTTCATATTTCTACTGTGCTTTCTAGAAACTTGAAAATGAAAACCTCACTAAGAAACAGAAATAAAAATAATCAGAAATTGCAGAGGAGGATGGAGTAAGATAATAACATTTGAGGATGATAATAACACAAAATTTAAAAAAAAAAAAAAAAAAAAGATTGGAAGAGCCAAGAACAGTCCATGAAAAAGAAAACCCTAGAGTACTGGAACTAGGGTTTGGATTAAAAAGATGTTCTTCCTCAGGTTGGGAACTGCACACAAGAAATTGAACTTGAAATAGGTACTGGCTGACAGAAGGACTAGGAAATGCACAGGCAGGAAATAAATAGAGTGCTACTAAGTCAGTACAAAACCGAAAAGGGAAGAAAGACTGCTCAGTGAATCAAAAAGTTAACCTAGGACTGGGAAATCTGACAAAGTAACAGTTCTCTGCATATAGGATATTATCAAGTAAAGACTGAAAATATACTGCAACAGATAGTTATATATAGGCTAGTCCAAATGGCTGATAACAGTGCTAATGACATCTGAAAGCAATCACTGTACTGATGAACCATGTGAACGCTAACACAACATAAATCATAAATTTGTGATTGGAAATATGATGTAAAATTGCATTGGCTTACCAAATATTATGAAGAGGATGTTACACTCACAGCATTAACAGGAATGTCAGAGTTAGCCTATGAAACTTCATTCCCAGTGTCTTTCATGTGTTACCGTATGCAGTCATAAAGTTAACTGATTTAGGGATGTGTGTGTGTGAGGCTATAGGTGTCTTTGTGCATGAATGCATGTATACACAATGTAGACTACAGAGGAAGAAGCAGATTTTGTGTAGCCTTTCCATAGCAGTCATTGCCAAAGACAGTATCGAATTATCAAGGCATTCATCTGCCTTCACAAAATCGCAGAATCACACAGAATCACAGAATTGCAAGAGCTGAGAGGAACCTCAAAAGACTTTTGAGTCCAACTCTCCTGCTAAAGAAGGCAGCCTACAATAGGTCACACTGGTAGGAGTCCAGATGAGTCTTGAATATCTCCATAGGAGACCCCACAACCTCTCCAGGCAACCTGTTGCAGTGCTCTGTCACCCTTAGCAAAGATTATTAACTATCTTCCACAGATGTGTCCTGTTCCTAAATGCTAACTAAAACATAATCTTTATTCATCCTTCAGGTTTGATCCTGATCTATGAACGAGGCACAGAGGGTCTGTAAACATATAAGTATGTGACTGTGAGTCTAATTAAAGACCATACTATGACGTGTACATCCATGCGATAGGCAAGATGAGAGACAGAACTGTCCATGCAACAATAACATTGATATTGGATTATGTTATTTTATTATTTTCTTAATTTTTTAAAATCAATATTATTGTAGAGGATTCCTTTAAGAAGGAAATAATGAAAGGTTATTACTTTGTGAGAGACATTTTTTATAACAAATTGCCTAACTTGGAGATAACTATGCTTTTTTTTGGAAAATTAATACGAAGACTGATTTTATGAAGTCAGAAACACTGATCTTTGGAATCTCTTGCTGTATCGTTTGTGGCCTAAAGAAGAAAATGAAGACTGTTATTCCATAACTTTTTTTATTTTTTCAAGAACTCACATTCTTTTCACAAGTAGACTGAGTGTCAATCCATATGCATATGTTTGAGGAGTTACCTGTAAATTATTTTCTTGCATTATTAATCATATCTGTTTTATTATACAATGACTGCTCCAACTGGTTCCACCTACATCTGTAGCAAAGCATGAAAGATTTTAGTCATGCAGATTTTTGCTGTCTGCTTTAGCAACCTATATTTAATGCTTTAAGGATTAGTAGCATGATATGACAAGTGCTTTCTGCTGTTTCTTTGTTATAGTATGCCTGCCTCTAGGTCCATAACTTTCATATACAACTCCCCTTCCCACCCTCTTGTCAAACTAAAGAGGTATAGTCACTGGGCAGCATTATTTGCTGTCATTAAGAGTTTGCTGTGCACGTATTTTTTTCCTGAGCTATACTCAGGTATTATCATGTTCAGTAAGTAATAATCAATTAGAAACGGCAATTATTAGGGAAGAATAATTTTATTGTTTTATTTCATTAAATGCTCTGTTGTCAATAGCTTGGCTATGAAACAAAAGACTACCCCAGGATAATACACCAGGAAAATAAATATTTGGAGTGTAGCTATACCTCAACTTTGCTCAAAAGTGAGTATAGAAATAGGGAAGCAAGCATGTATACAATCCTTCCATTTTCTGCTTAACGTTCAACATTTAATTCCTCTTAGACTTAATACAAAGCCAAAAGATATCATTTAGAGTCCCTTTACTTGCCACTGACTTCTGCTGAATTTGGGCATTGTCATCTGTGCACATCTAGCAAAGCAAATGTACTGACTGTTCACATAAATAACTATAAAGAGCTTGTCGCTGTACTTAATCTTGTATGTCTACACTGTCACTGATTTAGGTTGATTTTGCTTTATTCATTACCTCATCTTGGTAAAACAGGATGTGAAACTACTACTTTTTAAACTAGAGCTTCAAAAACCCTTCTCAAATGGACTTGGTTCTCAGGGAGAGGCAGGGAAGGGAGACAAAAGAGATGCCCCTAATTAACTAGAAGTAATTAACAGAGAGTTATTATGCAAGATTTTGAGAATACCTCTCTGATTCTTTGTTTTCCCTGATGAGTAGACTGAAACGCATAGGAAGAGCTGAAGACATTTTGCATGGTTCTGCATTCCATCCACATTGCTCCAGGATGAGCAGAATTGCATACACCAATTTTACTTTAAGAGTAAAAATGGCAGTGTTGTGTTCGATATGATTATTTGTGGAACAGTGTTAGACAATCCTTGAGTACATTTTTGACTGAGAACAAGTGAATCCAGCAGTTGGTAAAAGAATAATTCACTGTATTGTTTCTTTTTTTAGTTTATGAGGTTTTGTTTGGGTGTGTTTCAGGGAAGAAGTGAAAGAAAATGCATTGTGCTGATCTTCTCCTTACACACTAGTCTCCTAAATATATTTTCTTATAGAGCAACTGCTGATACGTAATTATATAAATCCCATAGAGTGCAGCTATAATCACCTCTCCACCCAAATATCTGTTCTTAATTTCATTATTTGTAATATGAAGCTCTGTGGAAACAATAATAAAACTTAATTAAAGATACACTGTACAACATAGCTTTTCAAGTTGAGCAGATTGAACCTACAGCTTAACTCCCTTGCACCCTGTAAATACACATTTAGTTCTTTGACTTTGATATGAAATGTCCAGCCACTGTTTCCTCTGGGGAAATATGCTCAGCAGAAAACCTGGGAAACCTTCAGTCAATTAAAAAAAAAGAAAAAAAAGAAAAAAGAAAAAAAGAAGAAAAGAAAAAAAAAAAAAGAAGAAAGGAAATAGAAAATATTTCCTGAATAAATACAGAGCTGAAAAAAAAGAGCAGTAGTCTTAGGAACACTTTTAATAAAATCTGTGACACTTTTTAAGGACTGGATTTATCAAAGAACTGTTCAACAGTGTGGGACTGATTTGATGAGTTGTCATTTAAAGGAATACAAGTTTTTTCAGCAGTGCTGTGAATGATACGAAATCTCTCCTTCAAAATCTGCAGCTTATATTGTTACATCAACTGTACAGTAGTAACTGAAGTTAAAATAACTATAAACAGTAATGTTTTCAACTAATAATATCTTGAATAGTTGTGGGTTTTTTTTTGTGTGTGTCTTGTAATAGGTAAGTTCAGATCACCCCATAACCAGAGTGTAATGAAATTGTCAACATTTTCTTCATTTCTTCTTTTCCTGACAAATGGTGTGAACATATCACCTTTTTCTCTTAATGGAAAACCTAACTGGAATACATCAAAATGCTATTAGGTTTTTCATTTTCTATCACAATTTAATGCTGGGAAATGCATGCAACCTTCATCTGCACACGACTGTAAAATATTCCCTGTCCCTGTTGAAATGACTGCAATGGAAAATCAAGCAGAATTGTTCTCTGTTTTGTATTGCTATTCCTTTGTTACAGTCTCCCTCCGAGTGCGTGTAGGAGGATTATCACGGCTATACAAATACCTGTGTTATATTACCTAAAACGTGGTAAAAATACTTAGGTAAAATTGTAATGTATAAACACCTTTAATTAAGATACGTACATTTTTTACACTTCTCTGCTACAAACTGCATTTCTTGAGAAATAAAAAATAGTGAAGCAAACAATGAATTTATCATAAGTTTCAGGAGATGTTGATTTCAATATTATGTGGAAAATAGAGAAAAAAGATCAAGTAGCCTCATCCCAAGGGAAATATCTGTAACCTATTCGTTGTTTAATTCATTTTGTCATGAGCTAAACCAATAGTGAGATATAAAATAAATCCAGGCTTGCATACATAATATAAGTCAACACAGAGACTAAAAATGAAATCCTTCACCTATAATATTATACCTTACAAGATCAAATCATGTTCCTTTTTGAGGCAATTTCTTTAAATGGGAGTGGAATGGGGCCCTTGCATCATATCTCTCAAAGGGAATATCTATGTCATTGTGCATAACAAATTGTTATTGTAACCTATGTACAAAATTCATAATTATAATAGCAAGTTTCTTTGATAACATGTACTAGATCAAATTAACGGTATTCTTAAATTCCTGCTCTCTCTTATTCTTATATATGTTTGTTTATGTAGCAATTATTTTTGCTTCTAAAGCCAAATTGAAAATTATTAGGTGAAAAAATAGCAAAATATTTAATGTGGTTAAAGAAAAGTCTGTATAGGGAAATGAAAGACAGGTTGAAGAAGCAGTGGTACAAAGGAAGTAAAACTGACCTTCTTTATCATGTTTTATAAATAAAAAGAAAAGTGATAACATTATAAACTGAGTAAGTGAATAACAACATTACAAACTTGTCTTTGTAAAAAATATCCATCAAATAGGAAATTTCTTTTTTTTTTTTTTCATTTCATTTTGCCTAGAAAAGTTTATCAAGTGCACTTTATAAAGAATTCAGAGTGAAAATAAATGATACTTTCCCTTTTCTGTTCTTAAACAACACATGATCTGCAAAACAATTGCAAAAGAACTCAGAATTCTGAAATAGCTGGTTCAATGTAAAATAACATTCATTTGTTTGGATTGAATTGGAGTTAAAACAATCTCTTTGAAATTAAAAACTGTAAAGCAGAAAAATGGAATTAATTATTTTTTCTCCAAATTGCATGGCAGTAAATGTATACTCATTTTGAAATACAGAAGTAGATTGCAGGAGAATACCGTCTATTGAATAACTTTAAAAAATTTGTAATAATAGTAATAACAACAACAATAGCAACAATATAGCCATTTCAGTTGATGTGGTGCTGATTTAAGAGATGACTTTGTAGCAGTGCTTCCATTTCTCAGTTAGGAGTACCTAGATCTGATCCACTGAGGATGCAGGAGCAGCTGTAGACAGGTGTTCCATCCTTCTCCATGCTCATCAGTGGGCTGTGACAGTTGTCTCACTTAAAGACACTGTCAGCCCCTAGGAAAACCAGAGATCAAATGTTAAGGTCATTAGCTAGCACCTTTTGGTCTTGCTATAATAACATCCCAATTGCATACATGGCAATTTACATAGCATTACCCATTATGCTTTGTGCTGCAATTTTGCTTTTGGAGGTCATACTAACTTGATTAACTCTCTCTTAAGAGTGCCTTTTTGAAGCATCAAAGCCCTGCATTTACACATTTTACTCTATTCCTTGTTGGCAGCTTCTTTGAAAGTAAGGTGTTATGTAGAACCACACTGGGAGTCCTGAGAATATAACCATTATATAAATACATATATAAAAAAAATAATAAAAAATCCATAAGATCAGATCCCAAACCTTCAATAACAAAATGTCCAATTAAAACCAGCTAGGTGGCCTTGGTAGGCTTACAGTCTTTCTGCATTTGCAAACCTCAGTAGATATTTTTAATTGCTTTTCTTGTATAATTTATTTGTTTTATCTTTAATTAGATATATGAACTATCTGACTCTCTTGTTCATTTTCTTCAGCATTAGCTGTTCACAGTGGATGTTCCCTCTACGAGGTATCTGTCAGAATTTTGGTTTCTATGCCCATTATAGAGATTGATAACAGTTATCAAACCTCAAAATACGAATGTGTTTTTTAAATATTAGCTGTCACAGTGTGATAAGTTGTGCTGGATTGTACATTGTAGTGTATAGCACAGAGCCCAGTGGGGCTCAGTTTTAAAGATGAGCACACTGAATTTGATAGAAAAGCACAAAAACAGCATAAACACATAGACACAGGCACACACGCACACAGAAAACTGGTGTTCAGTATTTAATGCAAATATAAAAAAAAACCTATGTAACACCTCTATATATTGCTTTCAACATAATTATATTACATATGTAAAATGGAAAATTTGTTTTTATATCTGATAGACTGGATAGAATTTGATGAAAATTTTAAATCGTTAGTTAAATAGAACGTACATAAAGATTACAACATTGCAGAGAAATGTGAAATGCAGCAAAGAGCAAGTGCAAATTGACCTGCATTATAAAGTAGGGAGGGTGTAATCATGTTCTTTTATGCATTTTGCAGGATAGTTGTCTACCAAAGCATTAGGAGATGTCTGGAAAATGTGATCCATAATGCTGAATCTCTGTGAAATCCTTCCCACTTTGCAATACTAAGTGAATAATTTCTGTTCAAATAATTTCTTAGTCTTTAAAAAAATCAGAATAACTTGATTACACTATTTTTTGTATTTAACAGCAAAATGAGTGTTGATAGTGCTTAAGAGGCAACATACATACATGCAAGTGTATGTGCATAATAGCATTATTTTAGCCTGTCTTTAGGTCTTTCTTTTACACTCCTAAATAATCTCAAAACATTTTACACATTCTTTTTAGCAGAAATTTACATATTAATGTAGTCTAATTGGCTACTATTGTAGCCTTTAATGCTATCTGCAGTATTCAGATATTTTTAATAAGGAAGCTGCGGAACAGTTGTTGGTTCTTTAATGGGGACTTTAAAAGTATATAATTATCCCTTTGTGCATACAAACTAACAGAAACACTTTTATACTGACAGAGGATTGCTGCTATTATTTATTTATTTTTTATTTCTCTAAAAGGTGGTGGTGAAGAATTCACTTCTGGCAAGCTAAAATGTGGTATTTTAATTAAGTGGAAAACTTGAAAAGGAGAGCTTTTTGCAGAGGGGGCTCAATTGCTTCTTACAACCTTTCTGAAAAGGGCAGAGTGTTAAAACAAACCTCCCACTTTTATTTTCAAAAGGAAAAAAAAATCAGAAGCTAAAGATAATCTCTCCATTAGTATTATTAAAAGTGTTCAGCTTTCTTCACATGCTTTAGAAGCAGACAGACTTGTCATGAGCATCACATTTGCAAGCACTGTCACAGCTACTGAAGGCTCTGGTAAAAGCACAGAAGTGCGTTAACAGTAACTGCAAGCAGCCTTTGGGGAACAATAGGCTTACCTACACTGTGCCCAGCTATTCAAAAAAACAAGTTGCTTTATTATACTCCATACTCGCTTTAGTGTTCATATGGTGCTTGACCCAGCCTCATTTTCTGAAGTACTGTCACTAGTTCTAAACACCTTTTTCATTCCCTTTGGGTTAGCTAATTTGACTGTTACAGCATTCACCAAAATAACACTGAATCCAGCATATAATGTCCAATATGTTCTGCTAGAGAGAGAAACCTTCCTTCAAAGATTCTTCCATTCTTGACTGTGCACACACAGATTTGATCATTTTTCTTCTTCTAAAAGAAAGAAAGAATGATCTAAAAATTGTTTAATTGTCTTCACAGATACGTGTTGACAATAATTACGTATAAAAAAGCACTGGTGTTAAGACGATAGCAAAAAAGTAACTCAGGATTTGCAGAACAATTGTGATTGTGTCATTAGTGCCATAAAACTTCTTAAGTATGCCACAATCACTCAGCAAGAACACTATTACAAAAGCCTTTTCTAATTGTTTGGATTTCCCCATGTTGTTTTGGCAATTAATTTGCTTTAGCTTGGTTGCACTGTTGAATAAAAGTACATTTTAGCATGCAATCTTATGTAGGATGATGGAAAGTGGACTAAATTTGCATGACCATACTTTGTCTGGTGTAATAAAGTCATGGCTGTAGCATAATAAAGCTGAATAAGTAATCAGCTAGGATAGTATTTTCAGATCTATTTTTCCTTAGGTCAGGTTAGCCCCTAACTGACATACTTTTATAGGATTAGGCAAGATCTAACTAGGTTTGGCATCTAATCTGTTTTAGGCAGTGGTTCATTTTTTTCATCATTTCTATCCATGGGGAGGCAAGGTCACCCAATACGCAGGCAGAACAGACTGTACTTCTGCATGACAAATAAAGCAGTGAGAATACAGGTAGTTTCATAACTACCTGTGAAACTCCATTTTGTTTCAAGAATTGTGGAAGAAAAGAGAGCTTTCTACTGAGAAATGGTGAAATAGACTTCCTAGAAGCAACAAGTTATGTGCAGCTCTTAGCAGGTGAGAGAGCAATTCAGAACTGCCTTAGTACTTCAAATATTTTTCACTCCCTGAAGCACAGAAATTACAGCCATAGCTTCATTTCCCTGTTATAACATTAATTTTTCAGTCTTTAAAAATGAAAAAGCTAAAAACAGTTCATATGTGTTCCAGATGACCTAAAAGCCATAATAAAAATAAAAAATCACAAAATAATAAAATGTGTTTCTGAACATACTGCTTAATTCCTCCTTCTCTAAAAGTGGATGTGTAAATATCCATTTCAAAAATAAAGTATGGCTCAATAATTATTGTTTTGTATAAGTACTGTTTAATGCATTCCTGTCTTCAGAGACTGAAAACATAGATGGATATCTTCAGAATCCCCAGCAACACTCCAACTACAAAAAAAAAAAAAAAAAAAGATATTGTTGTCCCAGACATGGCAGAATTAAGATTTCCTTCTTTGTCATCCATAACTGAATCCTCCCAAAAGGAAATCAGAACGTGTGTCTCTAGAAAACAGCTAGAAAGCAGGACCAAAATGATACTCAATATTTGTGAAATAGAATGATTAAACTGAGCGCAGATATTCAGAGAGAAGTTAATGCCACCAACCTAAGCACTAGTTCAGTTGTTTGAAAATCAAGCAGGAAGATTGGATTGTATAAGGTATATCAAAACCAATCAGGAAAACATTAGATTCTTCTCATAGATCAATTTCTGTATATTCTTATGGAAGAGTGCTCAAATGGATTTAGAAGAAACTCTTCACCAATTATCTGCTTCTAGCACTAAATATAAAAAGACAGGGTAGACGGAAGAAAAAGCAAAAATTTCATCAGTGCTTTACAGATTCTTTGAAGAGACTTTTCAATTACATGTGTGGGACCAGTGGATACAAGTGTATACAAGTACTATCTTGGTGAAATTGTCAGAATATTTAGGAATGCTTCCTGGCAAGAGTATTGAATTCATTATAGCAATTTCAATTTATAAAAGCAAAAAAACAGAAAACCCCAACATTCACGCACACCAGACCAGCAACTTCCCCCCCTCCCCCCCCCAAAAAACAAACAAACGAACAAACAAACCAACCACACAACAAAAAAAACACACAAAAACATTCCAGAACAATCAAATAAAAACCCTAAATAGGAAAATATCGAAGTGTTCAGGACATGGATTGGAATAAAACAACCTTTTACCTAAAGAAGATACTGCTTTAGGTATGCAGCAGGACAGAAGAGAAACAAATGTCAGTGCCATCTCTTCCTCCTGTGAAAACAATCCACATAAATTATATGGAATAAAATTGCTGATATATTCTGTCAAGTACCTTTTTATGAAAAAAGGCCTAAGATTTAATATGCTGGAATTTCTTCCTGCAATGACCACTGGAGAGGATGGCTACCTGCAGCTCGCTGCTGAGTTACTTATGGAAAATAAAGCACAAAGAATGCAATTCTCCCTCTCACATGCTATACCTGGCTTGTGGATAAAGATAACAGCTCTAGTCCCTGTTGCTTTCTGTTCTTTTTTCCTTCCGATGACTTAATTCATCAAAAGCAGGGAAAGCAATAAAATATATGGGAGAGGCAAGTGCTGCAGCATGAACATAAAATGGGCCTTTTATATATTCAAATTCATATCCAGTTGTAGGAAATATTCATGACTAATATTAAACTAAGCCCAGAATTAGGCAAAATGCAACAGACATATATTGAAGTGAGCATTTTATTATGTGCTATGTCAGTCAGATTAAAGAAAAGAGTGCATGACACCGACAGGATATTGCATGTATATCAAGCAATCTATTTATATATGACAGGGAGGGTTTGATTTCTGGAAGGAGTGACAACCCAATGAAATAACTGCTCGCCTTCAAAATTACTATAGTCTAAATGTATACCCTTTAGAATACAATCTTAAATTACAATTAACAAAATGTAGATAAATATGTTTGAGAATCAATACTGACATACAGAATCGAGGAAGAAGAAATAATCTGTAAGGATACCAAGAGGTTGCTGAGTATCATCAGAACCCTGGATCTGGAAAGCAGAATGAAGGAAGCAAAGGATATTTCTCTGAGAATCCCAGGGAAGGTAATTTAATAAAAGGGCTGATTTGTTTGTTGCCAAAAAGGCCTTGAAGGTGGGGCTGGGAATTTATATTGCTTTTTTTTTTTTTTTACCCCCCGCAAGACCAACGTGTAAACTAGAGAAGTGAATCTGCTGTGATTAGCAATATCTGATCAGCGTATGAGCCTGTTTGCAATAATAAATTACAGCATCTCATGTGTTTCACTACTGTTCTAGCCAAGTTAAATCTTTTGTTTTATTGTATCAGTGTTTCTGGTCATTTGTTTCCTGCTCTGGTTTAATACTGAGAAAATATCTGCAGAGACAGAAACTTCAGTGCAAGAAAAGAGATAATTGCTGCACCATTTTAAAAAAATCCGTTTTGTGAGGAAAAAAAAAAATAAATCTAAAGCAGTAAAGCTGAACTCACTATCTTCATTACCTGCAAAGATAAAGTGCACTGAAACAGAAATTCTTTGAGTTCACAATCATTACACTTGGATGCTTATATGAGAGTAGGATAAGGAAAAAGAACAATCAATGGTCAATTGACTTTATTTCCTTTTGTAGAATTATTATTTGCATGACTGTTACATGTTTCCAAGGTTATCTGAGCAGAACACATACAGCCCATCTGACACGTAGTCCATAAAGTGGGCTGAATGAGAAAAGCAGATATGCCATATGAGACACATCAACCTGCACTCTAAGCAGTAATGAGAATCACTGCAGTAGTCAAATCTCTTGCTTTTATTTCCATGAACTTTCAGCAATATCCAATTGGTGCATTTGGGGGAGCTATAGGACAGATGCAATCAGGTATGGCTTTATATATCAATAATTTCAAACTATATTTTCTCATAACCTTTCGTTCTTTGTTCAAAAGGGGACTTCCATTTTAAATTGTAATCTATGACTTTTGAAACGGATGTTAAAGTGTCTTGCCGACAAATTCTTCTGGTTGATTTTCTCTCTCTTCTTTCTTCATCTCTTTGCTGTTTTGAAAAGCCATCATGGAAGCATTATGTGAAGGTGAAAGGTACTAGACTGTAAGGCGACAATTAAGCTCCCATTTTTTAGCGGGATTGCTATGGGGATTATGTATTTAGGAGATGCTAATCGAAGTTGCACACTGATGTAAAAATTCAGCATATATTAGCTACTTATAACCAGAGATTAAACCATTTCCATAACACACTGCTAACATCTTAGTCTGAATACTTTCTACTTTCAAATCTCGCTCTACATTAAGCTTGATTACTTGTGGCTTCATAATGCATTTGCTAATATGATCTTAATCCTTCAGTGGCATTATACTGTATAACAATGAATAACGACCCAGATACACGAGCTGCTGTATCACAAGATCCAGGGAAGATTTAGTGCAAGGAAGCAAAATTATCTGAGGTTGTCATGCTTAAATAATAATTATTATCGTGGGCTAAGAAAATCCTGGTCTCTGATTGGATAAAAGCTGCTAAAGCCCAGGATGATCTTTACCTTCTTATCTCCGGCTCAAACTTCTGTTAAAAGCAGGTGCTTCCTGCTCCAGACCTCACTCTGAGTAACAGCACGGATCTATATTCTTGCACCCTAAATTGAAATGAAAGCAGGTTCTTCTCAGAAGCATTTAAAAAATGAAAATAGAGTAGCAACGAAGTACATGATTAAGCAACCTTTTTGTTATATGAACTATGTTTTGAAGATACCAATGCTTTCTCAATTTTTTAATTGAAAAAAAAAGTGCATTTCTGATTGCAACTGAAATGCCTTTGTGGTTATAAGTGAAGTCACAGTCTTACTGCTCAGATAGGGAGATGAAGGCCATATAAATGAAACAAAACTAAACCTATATTCATGAATTAGAGAAAATTTTTTCAGGTGGTTAATATCCTTCCTTACTGCTTATCCTCAACTATTGTGTAGTTGCACATTCGCTCTCCTCCATTGCAAAAGTGGCTGTATTTTATTTTGTTTAACTAATTATCCTCTCCCTCTATACTGAAAAATGTTTCTTTTAGACTGAATGGTTTGATATGGATGTAAATGTTCACTATAACATTTTCATTCTTATCAGAGCTTTGTAAGGCGCTGAATGCAGTCAGGGAAATGTTCCTTTGGAGCATCCAAATTTCTTTCATGACTCACAGTTGGAAAAACAAGATTGAAATCACTGTGGGTACCTCACCCATGCCTAAGAAACATGAAAGTTAGAGCTGCACAGCCTTTTACAGGACACCCATAGATGTCTTCAGGATCTAATCAATTGCCCCTCTGGGCATGAAGACAAGTAGTGATCAGAGCTGCATCTGGTACTTTGTAAAGAAAGTAGGATCTTAGAGGTCTCATTCTGTAATAGCTGAACAGCCAGACTATTTCCCCCAGATAGTCTGGAAAAACATGTCTATAGGCTGTGTCCAAGTTAGCTATTAACACTGTCTTTGAAGCAGCAGCATAGATGAAACTTCAGGCAGGCAGCAGAGGTGCTTTGTTTTCCTCAATCGCTTTACCTTCCCATCAGGAGCAAAATGAATGAAACATTAATGGCTTTTTTTCTCTCTCCTCCCTGCCTCAATTTACCCACTCATGTAAGTTGTAAAAAAAAGAAGTGAACTGTTATTTTTTTTCAGTGAGATGATGGCATTTGTATCTCGAATGCCAAAATGATTGTGCACAAGGAGAAGAATTAGTCTGATCTACTTTTCTTCTACCAATGGACAGTGAGTACTCATAACTGACTCTAGCTTCTTTCTGCTTGCAGAGGACTTTCTTTTATTTTTGCCTCCTTTTCCTCTCCTTCTCCCAGATGATTTTTCCATTATTACTGTATTCTTTGGTTTTCCAATGAATGATCTATGGAAAATAAGCTTGTACAAAGAGTGAGCTTTGTGGGTTTGACAGTACTTGTAAGTCAGTGATAGCATTTTAATACCTTGTTTTTACTGGCTATGGCGTTTGGCAGCTTTAGCTGGTAAAGAGGGAGGGGAGAGGCTTGCAGTCAGACTGCCACTTTTCTGAATTTCTGTTGTGCACATAATGCATTTATTTCCAGTTTCTTGAGAAGGAGCATGTTGCTTGGACAGTAAAAAAGAAAGTACTCTTGAGAGATCCCGTTTGAATTCCACATACAAGGAATTAATGTCTCAACATTGATTCCACTAAGGCCTGGGCAGCAAATGTATAAATGAATTAATGAATAAACAAATACAGGCACCAGCAAGTACAATATTGTTATCTTAAGTGCAGAACGTCACCATCCCACAGGAGAAGCAAATCTGGTCTCATGTTGACAGCTGTGGCCCTTTGCTAGATGTGGCTGCTGAGCTCACCAGCTGCATGCATCTGGTGCACACTTCTCTGAGTGCAGCAAGGCATTCTGTTGCTACTGGAGCTCGTGAATTTGAACTCTTCCCCCACGCATCCTGCTGTCTTAACCTTGCCTTTGTCTCCAGACCTCCTTCTCACCCTATAACCCCCATCCTGACAGACACCTTCAGGTTTTACGTCCAAAACATGGAGTCTTGCAGATTGGGTGAAGAAATGCTGAGAAGCCTGTTAGAGGAAAAAAAAGAGTCTCGCAGTTATGCTAATATTGCATTTTTAGAGGCTTTTGTGGGTGGAACTATAAGCAACTTTAGTTCTGTCTCTGTGGGCCAATTTTTAAAGATTTGGTCACATTCAAGAGCAGAAGAGCATTTTCTCTATATGTCCAAGCTTCTCAAACAATATACATTCTTTTATATGTTAAGGGCACATTTATAGTATTTACTTCACGTTTTCATTATTGAGAACTTATGGTGCTGTGTAGGCTAGTGAAAAAGAGTACTTTAGTGTCGTTTATATGAAAAGTATACAGTGAACTGTTCTTATTCAGTGTTTTACTGGTTAACTAGAATACAGTAATAGTAAACATTTACTGGAATATATAGGCCACCTACATTAGAAGGTAAATTATATTCATAATAAATTGCCTTATTCCCTGCACTACATGTGAGGAAACCTAAACTGAACAGTGAAATTTGCTTTATAGTTAACTATTTTATCCTCTGAGTTGTGAGAAAAGCTGTAACAACTTAGATTGTATTCAGGCACTGATTAATATGTGGAAACCACAAATATCTTGTTGTGGACAAATATATTTGTTTACACAGAACAGAAAGTGACTGGGATGCAACAACTCTGTAAAAATGAACCTGCCTGTGAATCAGGAACTTTATTTTATAGTAAAAAGGATAACAAAATAGTAGAGTAAAAAAGTAATTTGAGAAGAATAGATGCTAAGGTTTGGATCCAAAATTACATGGAAAATGCGTTTTGTTTTGTTTTGTTTTAAAAGGGGATGTGGTCAAATAGTTAATATATTATACTATTAAGCATGGTTTCTGCATCTTTAATAGTGATATCCTGATTAAAAAAAAAACAAAAAAAACCCCAGCACTTTATCATAGAGACAGCACTCCCCAGGACTCATATAAAACTTGAAATTTTGCTTCCCCCTTTTGCCAAAAAAGAAATCTCTTTTTACACAGCTCAAAAGACCTACATACTTTTAATGTTCAACAATGTACAAGATTTATGCAACAGATGCAGCTTATTAAAGGGATATATCTAAAAGGCAGATAGAGGGTTCACAGGAAATAATACCAAATCTTTCTTCTTCAAAATTAATTAAGATTCTGATGTCACTATTGGTCCAATCAAATATACTTTTTACAGTATTTTCTCTTTTAACTTCACATCTCATTCAACTGCCAGTGGTACATCAAACTTGGCATCTCAGTAAGTTATAATATCCCAGTTTTATAATACTATAACCAGTAGGTTATAATATCCCACATTAGATACCAGCCTTGACATATGCCCAGTTCTACCATATCACTCTCCTAGTCCCAAATCAATTGATTGCTATTACATTAAACTTTTTAAGAGAGACTGTTATCCCAGTACTTTCTTAGAGTACTTGATCACAGTGCCCAATCATCAGAAGCATCAAAAGGACATATTAAAGTCAAATTCAAACGAACCTCGACTTTTCTTGTTAAATAAATGACGTATGTTAAATTAAAAAAGGATTAAGAATGTCTTTAACTGTACTTTTTTTTTCTTTTTTTCTCCAAGAGGAAATTAACCTGAACAAAATACTCAAATTTGCCTTGTAAATATGACAGTATGAAAGCACCTTTAAGCTATGTACAAAGAGTGAGTATAAATTTATCTTTTCAAATTTATCTCAACAATATGCCAGCAATGTGAATTTATAACCTCATTTATAGGGGACATTTCTATGCAACTACATGGTAAGAACAGATAGTTTTATTTTCACATATATATTCAATTCATCAACTACTACTTAAAAGTGGTTATAATGATTAATGATTTGAAATATTATCTCAAGCAGTCTCTTCAGTTAGTATAAAGGCTTTAATTGTATTGTACTAACCCAGTTTTGAGTGTTTAAACTCAGATTTTTTCAGCAGCCTATACCCTCCTTCCAAAATCAAACCTGTTACGAACATCAGATCCTGTATCCTTATTTGTCTTAGAGGAAGTTTATTTTTGCTTATTTTAGCATTCTATCTTGTACAAAATAATTGTCTACCTTTCATTTATCCATTTAGTAAGTCTTGCTCAAACATGAGCACCTCAACTGAGTTTAGAATAGCTTTTAAAAATAATTTGTCTTTGAAATTTTTGACTCATTTAAAATGACACAGTTTTCTTCCACATGAACAGAGGATTTCTTTTTTTCTTTCCATTTAAACTACTGCTCAGCAGTTTAAAACCTGAAATTATGAAACAATAAACTTCCTGATTTCTTGCCTATCCATAATGATTCTTGTTAGTAATCTATCTGTATTTTGTCTTTTGCTGTGTTAGGATTAACTTCAGGCTCTACCATTGGCTTTATCTGGTGAATGTATTATGGACTGAGCTAATCCTGTGAATCTCTGGTTTTGGAATCGTGACTACAGATAACGGAGCCTTTAGCATTAGCCACACAGAAAGGTGCTCTTTAATTTCCTGTGTTAATATTACTGTTTTATTTGGCTAAGGGTGCAGCACCTTTTTAATGAGAGTTTTCCAACCTGCAAGAAGAAGTCTTCAGTTTACCTGTTCTCAGACTTCCATCCAGTTGCTCTTACAGTAAATCTAACAATTTGTGTTTGAATATTATAGAATCATAGAATTGTAGAATGGCTCAGATTGGAGAGAACCTTAAAGATCATCTCCTTCTAACCCCTCTGCCATGGGCAGGGTTATCAACTACTGGATTAGGCAGCCCAGCAGCCCATGCAATCTGACCTTGAATGCCTCCAGAGATGGGGCATCCACAACCTCTCTGGGCAATCTGTTCCAGTGCCTCAAAACCCCCTGAGTAAAAAATGTACTCTAACATCTAACCTAAATCTCCCCTCTTTTCATTTAAAGCCATTCCCCCTTGTCCTGTAGCCATTCCCCCTTGTCCAATAGGAAGTAAAGCTTTTCTAAAGAAAATAAAGGTTGGTGGTCTTATTTGATAAAGATGAGCAGATGGAGATCCTACTGCTTTCCTCAAAAGTTTGTTTCATAAATTAATTATACTCAGCGATTATCATTCTAATTTGGATGTCTGCGGCTTCAGTGTCCAATTAATGATTCCTGTTTCATAAGAATCTTTATCTCCCATACTAAAATCAGCGCTATCTGGCCTTTTCTCTTCAAGACTCTACATATTTAGCTAATTTTGTCACATCCTGATATTCTTTTTGATAAGAGTTCTTTGTACATTTCCTTCCTCAAGCCAGAAACTCAACACCCATCTTCTCCCCAATTGCCAAGAAAATACATTCTACATTCTTTTTCACAATTAATTTAAATAACAAAGCTGCATTTTACTCAGTTATCAAAATTTCCAAGTATATATATTTAACATATTTTTAAAAATTCTAAAATATAAGAAAACATCAAAATTTGAAGGAGAAATAGAATAAAATGAATATTCATATGAAATTTCAAGATATACAGTATTATCTGAGGTAGAAGAAAAGTCAGAAAGGAGAATGAAGAGACTACAGAAGTGTGAGGCATTACTACCTTGTTTTTAATTTTCTACAGGGACATATGTGCATTTCATTGTATCGAAAGATGAATACTTATTCCTTATTCCATTTAGTTTTGAAAATAAGAGTAATGTATGTGAAATGATGTTAAACACTGGAAACATTGCTCTGTAAAGTGTGATCATTTTATCATGAATGTAGCAAATATTAAGAGAGAAAGCTCAGAAAGTTAGGCCTGAGATTTGTCTTTAGATTAGAGTAAAAAATGAAGGTTTTTTACATTAAAGAGATAAGAATTCAGTAAACATATAATTCTGTTGGGGATTGGCTCATGAAAAAAACTGACTTCTTTTTTAAGTTGTCTGGAAGAGTTGAGAAGTAGACACCAGCAAATGACAAAGAACACATTAAATTAAGAATTACAGCACTTAGCACAGAAGAAATTGTTGGGCCAATAAATAAATAAATAAATAGATAGATAAATAGATAAATAAATAAATAAGAAAAATAAATATCAGTCAGTGACAGGAGCCTTCTGGGCATCTTCTGGGCAGAGTGCACTAGTGATTCAGAATGCTTGGTCTCTGCAAACGTTTTCTCCCTTATATTCTGAAGAATCAGGAGAATAAGTTGGGATAAATGAGCACTGAAAGAAGTGTGGCACCCATTTTTAGGTCAGACACACGTTTAGTGAACTTTTGGGCAAGCTTCTTATTCAACTGTATGTCTCTGTTCCCTGTCAGTTAAATAGAACAGTCCCTGTCTGTCCTTCTGGCTGCAAGGACAAAATCTTTGAAAGTCCTCACATAAGACACTTTAACACAATGGTTGCCAGGACCAAGATAGTTCTAGTTACTAGCTGAGGGAAATCGAGATTCTGGATCAATCTGTTGAGATTATGCTACATTCTACCAAGATCATTATACGTAAACAAAATGGCCTGGTGGTAAAGACAGTTTTTATAAAGTGAATGTTTTCGTCAGAGCTCATGGATGTTTCAGTGTGACATATTAAATTCAAGCCAGTTCTGTAAGACATACACAGATGGAAATAAAATGTTAAATGTTTCATCCAGCAGGCTTGAAGGCCTCTGACCAAAGCACTGTATTGCTTTACTTCCAGCTGTGCATATCTAATAGCATATTTATAATGTTTAAATACCAGCTGTATCACTTTACTCCTTGATATTAGGTGCAAGAAAAATGACTTAATTTGTTGATGAGCAGTCTGTTACAGGCAGGCAGTAATGGCAGCAGTGATTTTACTGGCTCAGTATTCCTACCCTCCTGTGCTCTCTTCCACACTCTTTCTGATCTTGGATGCCTATAGCACATAGCATAGCACTGTCTGTGTTCCCTGGTTCAGGATTTCATTTCACTACATCATAAACTACTAACACAACCTTGTCATTGCAATTTGTCACACTTTTTTTGTGTGCTCTATATCTGACTGAATTCTCATCTCCCCAGCACATAGGCTACTAGTCTGGAACAAATCTCTGAAATATAATGGAAAAGGATGAAAAAAAATCTAAAGAACCTAAGAAAAATAAAAAGACAGTCAGTTGCCACCTCTCCTCCACGTAGTCATGTGTAATAGTCATTTCTCCTGGTTATGTTTGTTGTACCAGATCAGCCAAGGCTTGCTTCTTGCCATCTTTCGAAGCACTGGGACTGCTGTCCAGTCCCCAGGGGGGCAGCATGGAGGTACTTTCTGAAGAAAACCTTGATTCTTTTTCTCCCTTTATCTTCTGTTTTTTTCCTCTTGAGTAAATATGCAAAAATTTGTGGAGGAAATTATTAGGGATCAACTATGCTGCTTTTCAAGCTGAGGAGCATTTGGAAAAGGCACATGCCTCCAGGCTTTGAAGAGAATAGAACCCCAACATCACATAATTTTAGCTGCATTAAATCTTGCACTTATAAGTATTTTTACACATTACATATTTACTTTTGCTACTGTCAAACTATCAAGATTACACAATACAATTCTGTTTTCTTTATGCTGAAACAAAACCACTGAGGAAATTATGTAGTGCTCTGAAGCATATTTTCCTTTACTGCTTTACTTGTCTCTGCTTATCTTTGCATTTACTTTTTACTTATTTACTTATTTTCTTTTATTCTCAGCTACTTCAGCCTTGTTGTTAGGATTGGACTTCCTATCAAAACGGCATGCTATTTTGTCAAATGTCACTGAGTCATATTCAGGTAATTAATTTACTTGTTGCACATTTGACACAATTTTCTTTATTAACTGGAAGGTCAGACAACTCTCTTATCCACAAGTAATTCTTTTTTTTTTTTTTTTCTTATCAACTGATAAGCATTTCTAAATAGACAGTAAGAAGAAAAATTGGTTGCTCTTATATTTTTTTCTAAGCTATATAAAGACTTGTAAATCACAGTTGGAAATATGATGTATGTAATAAATGAATATCAGCTCCATTTGTATGTAAATGAATCCAGACAATCAAAAGCCATGCATCTCATCTAGGAGAACCTTACCATCCAAAATCCTACGAGTGTTTTGCTATGTCCTATTTTCATAGTAAAGTGACTTTCTTACAGTGAAATGTTAAATACTAACCCTGCATTGTTTATTGTACATGAATTGTTGATTGTACTTGTCTAGTCAATGTTATATTCATGCTGAGTCATATGCTGTCATTCCCAATATGGGTGAGAGTCAATAAAACTTTAACAAGTGTGTCCATATTTCCGTGGTGCTTCATTCAAGCAAGCTGTTTGCAGAGGACTAGAGCACAATGGGACTAGGCAGCTGCAGGAACTGCCAGGACATAGTTCCACATGTCTTGAGCATGAAATGGAGACTCATCACCTATATCTAATGAGGCTCTGCTTGAACAATACAGGTACAATGAATCCTCTCTTATGCCCAAAATTACTTTTCACTCAAATAGTACTCAATCATCAGTTTGGGATTCTGAAGTTATATTTTATATTTTCAGTATGATGGACATGAGCTACACAACTCACATCTACATTGCTAGTGTGAAGTGTTCAAATATGTTTTCATAAAGAAATACAGACCAACTGAGTGAAAATTTAGAAACATAGTTCTGAATATAGACTTTCAAGGTAAAAAATAAAAAAGCTACTTTATTTCTATATGATTTGTAATAAAAATAATTTTTCAACCACTTTTAGATGTAATGTAACATACTGGCTTCTACCTCACTGAGTGATATATAAAAGGCGAGTTTAAACTACTAAATTTACCAATTTCTACTTCTTTGAGTTGATACTTCCATTTAGAATGAAATTTTCACTGGATATCACAAGTTTTGTACTTATATTGTCTACTGAAAGGAAAAATCCTGAAGTTGAACTTTTTTTATTGCAAAAATTCTTGCATGGAGCACTGGGAGGTAACATAATTAGTTTCTGCAGTCTCTTCAAACTGTATATCATTTTAGTGATGAACCTGTAGCTTATAACTTGCTGATTTTTTGATATGTATGAGAGTAATGTATGAGGCACAAAAATTAATCTTCAAAACACATCTTTATTTTCTTGTTCTTATATCTCCCTGATGTTCAACAGGTGGGATTTCTGATTTTTAAGAAATGTGGAAACTAGAGAAAACTCTGCAACTCCATGAAGTAACAATACCAAACCACCACTCTTTGTGTCTTATTAATGTTAATTAAGTAAAAGTTAACAACATCTAAGTTGAGTCCGGAAGGTTTTTGGAGAAACTGTAAAAAGATCAAGTAACTGCTATGTGACTAAGCTAAATTATAATTTTTAAAAGTAATTTTTTTCACCAAACTGTACAAACTACTTTTAAAACAGAAATGTCATATATCAGTATGAGATCTGCTTCCTGGTTTTGTTACTGTTTAAAATTGCCCTAGATAGACTCAGTATTCAAGGAATTTCCTGTGACATGAATATGACTGTAAAAATAATTTTCAACATTAAATTTGGTGAACTGGTGAACTTTGTTAATATTTTTTTGCAGTGTTTGATTCATTTTAATAAATTGTACAGTACTAGGAGTGGAATGAAATCCAAAGTCTGAAGACTGAAAGTCTGAACAGGTCAAACAAAGAAATCTGGCTTGCAATCTTGAGACTGTTAAAACAGTAACTAGAAAATTAGGCAGGAAGAACAGTTAGAAAAATGTTGAGAGTATCTTTGATCAGCTGACTGAAGAGAAGTAATATGACAAACAGGAAATTACAAAGAATAACTATTTTGACTGTAGTGGAAATAGCAACTTAGGTAGCTGTAGTTCAACTAGATACAGAATATTTTACTGGAATTTAAAGGAAAGGTATCCAGATGTCTAAACATTCTGCTCAATGTGGCTTTTATTTCAAGTTTGGCAAGCCTTCAGAAAGCTGGTAGACAAGTTTAGCTGGAAGAATTTTTCCAGTGTATTTACATAATTTCATACATATTTTATGCTTCTGCATTACATCTTTTAGCAGTGGTCGTATTTAATTTTGGGATTGTCTTAAAATGTTACATACATCTGTATGAATTATTTCATTATCCTACGTCAAAATTTTTTGCATATTAAACAAACTTCTAAACCTGTGAACAGTTATAGTAAACATAAGTGAAGATGAACCATGGAGAAAAACATTACAAAGAATTCAGTGAAGTATCTCCATGTAATTGCAATGTACCATTCTCAAAAAAGGAAAAAATAAACTGCGGTGAGGCAAACTGCTTTTTCTCCTTTATGGACAAACACAGTTTTGGCACTTTATTAATAAAATCCCATGTAAACTTTCTTTGTAGATCCAATCAAAAATGAATTCAAAGCATTCTACTTGGAGTCTGAAACAGAGAAATCATAAACTATAGCAAAGATACAGCCTAGGCAGTAAAGTACATTTAGATGTGAAATGTAACAGGTGGGGTCAGCTGTATGCTCTTGAAGGCTACATCTTTTAGCAGCTGCTCTCTGATGAACAAAAAGCAGAGTACAGTACATTACAGCAAATCTTTCAGGATGCTGTGTGTCCTCTAATCATGCCGGTATCAGGCAGTATAGCCATCAGCATCTCCTCTACCACCATAGGGGGCCAGAGAGAACCTGCTGGAGTTGCCTCCATTTCAGGCTATGAATAATTATCTTCCGAGATTCATCCAGCTTTTTTATGTATCAGGAGTGAGGTGCCAATTTTCTTTCTGTTAAATTTCTGTGGTCAGTGCTGAACTAAATTGTTTTAAAAAATGAAATGTTTAGATACAAAGTTCCTATTCTGTCTATGAAAGACTGCTGGCTTTTCGGGAAGTGTTTGTCCATACTTTGCATACTGTGTTTTTAATTAAATGAAGAGTGTAGACAGAATTGTTTATACACTGTGTGTACATGCAATTAAGGGAAAAAAAGACACTAACAATCAGCAGGGAGATAGCAAAAGTATAGTTATTGTGGATCCTAATCATAATTATGAATAACTCAGATGAGTAAAGCAGCATATATAAATGAAAACAAGCTTGCTTTTCTTTGTTTCTGAGGAAAGCAAGAAACAAGTGTGTATACAGAAATCATGATAATTTTTTAATAACGTTTCATTATGAAAGTATAATACATGTACGAAACTACCCATTTGATTATTTCAGTATATTTTATTAAAAAATCCCATTTAAAGATGGTTGTATTTTTTTTTTTTTAATTAACCATATTTCATTAAGATATGTATTTTTTGCTCTGCTCATATATTGAATCTGGTAGGCTGGAGTGCTGCAGACCAGACTTTCATTTCATTTTATGCTCCTTGGTGTTGGGTGATCAGCATTCTGTAAATCAGGCTCAAATTGCCTCCAGGTTTTCCAAAACCTGTGAGGTATCAAAATTCAGTGACTATGTTTCAGGGCACATTTCTGTGATTAGATACAGACAACAACTCCATTGACTCACTATTGTGGCCAAACAATACAAACTAGCTTTGTTCTGGAAGGCATGCTGAATTAGCATGACACTGACAGAAGGACATGTTAGTTCGGGTTGAATGCAAACGCAGCTACACGTCTTCCAGACCATAGCTGACTCAGATCCAGAAAGATTCAGGGGTTGACAGAAAGGGCATGTGCAGACTTGACCTTAGAGGATATCTTAGGTGTGTGGTGCCCAGATTCTTTTCTGAGCATCTCTCAGTGCTTTATCAATTAATAGACAATTTTTCATCTCCAAATAGAGATGTGGAAAATTATAATAAAACCTGATTTCCTGATATACACATGAGAAGAGGAAAATGCTACAGTGCAGTAAAAACAAAACAACAAAAAACTCAGGAATGTTATGGATATATTTATTTGTCAGATACCATTCATACATTACTGTGTCTCTTCTTCATTACTACTTAGTGATGCAGAAAGTACTCTAATGTACAAAAGGGTTACATTTAATGTATTGAAAATAATCATTGAAATATTGAGATAGAGGTGACCTCTAGAAGACATGTATGAATATTTCTCTACTTTGGGGGAAGACCCACAATAACTGGACTCAGACTCTTGCATATTTGGTCCTAAAACCTTTTGGACAAGGATTTAATTACATCAATTATCTATTCTCATCTGTGAAAGAAATTCTTAATATCAATGCTAGATTTATTTATTTATTTATTTGTTTGTTTGTTTATTTATTTTTGAGAAAATGAAGTGAAGATGTTCCTTGTTCTTTCACAGTGGATGTAGAGAACGTTTTCTCCTTTTAGAGGAAAAAAACAGAATGTGAGTTGTCAGGCTTAAAGTGCTACAGAAAGGAATTAAACTAATGGCAGAATGAAGTCAGACACCTGAGTTATGAATGGTTATTTCAAGCCGAGGACCAGGTGAAACCATAGTCAACAAGTCTGCAGTCAGAAAATAAATAATTCAGTAAGATCTGGGTAAACAGGAAGAGAAGAGTGTAGTAGCAAAGAGCAAAAGAACAAACTCATCACAAGTTTCAAACATTGGAGTGATTCTGTGCAACACAGACATAATGCATTCCGCCAAAATACAACTTTGTTAGAATTCATTGCAAGAAGTGGAGTAGAAGTCCAAAAGGAAATTGTAGTCACTGTCTCTTGCTGCTGTATGGAAAGAAAACTGCATCTCCAAGCACTTGGTTTTTTTTGATCTTACCTGATATTATCAACTGAATGTTCTTTGTATAGATCATAGGATAGGACAGCACCTCATGGCTATCCTCATTTTCCAGGATCTCCTTCAGATACCAGAGAAATCCGCTTATTAAGATAAAGCAGTCATGCCATCAGCAAGGAAAAGAGAAAGTTGCTAGCCCTTAAACAAATACATCCTCCAGAAGAAGTCTTTTCAGCAAGATTATGACTTGGAATAGTGACTGGTGATTACAAATCACTCTAAAAATGTTAAGTCAAATATTGGAAATTATTAGATGCCTGGCTTGATCTAAATAATTAATCTTTCACCAATTTTAAAGCTAAATTTCTCATTTAGAAATGAGGATACAGTGTATTATCATGGAAACAAAGCTTGGAATTTTATCTGAGAAATGGTAGGGGCCAGTTATTTTGATCTACAAAAAAGAATCTTATCCATTTTCCCCAAATGTCTGAAGACATGAATATCCTTATTTCCCATTACCTTCAAATGAGCTGAGGATACTGCACACTTCGCAAGTGCTTCCCGATGACTAATGTAATATTTTGTCTGTAGCTTATGCAACTTAATGAGCTAAGTGGGATAAACAAAATTTTACAGACACAGACTTGATGTATGCAGTACATATACATTCTTTGATGTTATACCATTCTCAGAAATATCCTACTAGTCAATGAATTCAACATGTTTTCCAAGACAATAATCTTCTACCATCTGGTTTATAAAACTTTGTGCCTATGTTAGGTGACGTATACTAGAATCCTGTGCCTTTCTACAGGTAGAGGAACAAACCTCTTCATACAATTTCAAGCCCTGCTTGAGCTTACACAGATCTCCTGAGACCACTGAGAATGAGGGCTTTAGCACTAAGAGCTCTGGGTTCTAGTTCCCTTGCTAGCTTTTGCTATTGCTAAGCAATTCATCTGTGTATTATTTTTGCCACTTTTAAACAGAGAGAAGTATTCTTACTGACATTTGCCATTGTGAATGCTTTTGAGGGTCTGACATGAAAAGTATTATAAAAAATATTATCATATTTAATTCTTACTAAGTGTTACAATCTTTTAAAAATGGCAGTTGCGTGAGGCACAGCTCTTGGCTTTGCTAATGTTCTTTTTCTTTGATGTAAGGATCTGGGTGTAATTATTAAACACAGTGGGCTGTAAATAGATATAGATAATTTGGACTTTAATTTTACATGTAACTTCTGCCTTTCCAAAGGATTTCATTTCAAGTATCCTGAAATTCAAAGAAGAAATTCATTTAGATCACCGTAAGTCTTCATCTCTCATATGCCAAGATCAGAGTATCATTGTTAATGGTTTTTTGTTATTGTTGTTTTGGTTTAGTTTTGAACTGAAAAGAGCTGAAACAAAGATTCAATTTGAGAGTAGAAATCTCATCTGCCATAACAGTTTATTCAAAGTAAGTATCTCCATTGCAAATTACATGCATTTTATTGTTACAGAGGGCTATGGAAGATTCATAAACTGTTAATGGAGAGAAATAAGCTATTCTGTAGGCTATGTTCTTCTAAGTGATTTTTCTACTTCCATATATTCAGAGCAATAATAGATCGATGAATGAGAAGGTTGCTGCAAGTACCTTCATTATAAGAATGATATGGAATTGTTGCAGGCACAATATCTGTGAATCAACAGGCTGGAAAGAAGTCAGATGATCTTCTATGACATATACTGTAGGATCCAAGCATGTAAGGAAATTGCTATTATATTTCAGCTTCATATATTGTTAATTAAAAATGCCCGATCAACTCTCTCTTATCTTCTTCAAAGCTAAAAAAGGAAATAATACTATTTTACTGGATCATGAAAGCGCCTTGGAATTGGAAGCTCAGATACATTTAGAAAACAGTAAGCATTATTTCTTCTAAGATTTGCTTCTGTAACACAGTGATGTCAATAAAAATTGAAGCTTCTCTTCACTTTACAGGATCAATCCTTGAAATTCTTTCCACAACCTAAATTGACAGCATTTCAGAACAATTGTTTTTCATTATGGGTACTTTAATTCCCCTGCTTTTAAACCAGATCATTTTTGTTTATATACGAAGTGTCAACAGATACTATACATATTGAACTCATAAAAGTCTCGTGTAACACACAGTTAAGTAAAGAGAAGAAAAGTACTGAGGCATATATCTAGTTAAGACTATTTAATTGTACTTTTAAGAGTCCCACTGCAGAGAAAAGCTTTTTATTTACTCATTCCAGGTAGTGGCAGTTAACATGAATGCATTAAAAAAGAGAAGTGATAACACTAGTAACTTCTGATAATCCTCTTTTTTTTTTTTTTCTTTTTTGTCTACGATCAGAAGCTATTTTGTCACGAAAGCTCCAACACTTCAACAATTTATATTTAAAGTAAGTCTTTTTTTCTTCTAAGCTCTCAGCATATTCAGCATATTCAGCAGCCTCCATAAAGATCTGGAGTTTATTCTACAAAATCGATTTTTTAAAAAAAATATTTTAATCTTCAAGATCAGGAAAGAATACAGGGTTTGTTTTGCATAAATTCTTAGAAAAAAAATCTCTTTGATTTTAATATTTTTGGAGTACTATTGATGTAAGATCAAACCTTCTTTAAATGGTTAGGGTTAAAATATTGAAGTAATACAATACAGCAGTTTCAGGACAAGAACTGCATAAATCAGCTAAAGGCCCTTTAAAGCACATAACTGGCTGGCAAAAGCAGACCCATTTCAAAACTGTCATAACACCAGCTTGTTTTTCAGTTCTATAACTCAGAATGTCTGGATTTCAATAACTTTTTCTATTTTTTTTTCCTTCAGGGTACAATGCAAATATTGTAATGAAAACCTCTGTACATTCTGTGTGTGTCTGAGCACAGCTATTATATGCAGACCAGATAGTCCTTGTCTCCTTTCTATAGGCAATATGCATGTATAGTCATTCTGCATTTATTTCCTCTAGTAGTCAGAATGTACAAAGTAGTCACAAAACATAAAAGACACAGACTATATCCGAGGTTGTTAAAATCTACGGCCCAATCCTGCTTTGAATTTAACAGGAAGGGGCTCCTGTGGAGGCCCATTGGATCTTGCCTGCCCATGCAGTACTCATTGCAGGGTGACAGATTAAATTACTACTGTAAGTGCTGGAATTAAATGCCTACTCACAAACACCTTGAGATGTATAAAATTGTACTTCTTATACATGGACTGTGTTTCATGAATGTGCATAATGATTTGCAAGAACCGCAGTTGCATTCTGGTGTCTATGCTGCTCTATTTTTTCTCCTAAAGTAGCAGACTCCATGCACACAGATGGGACATGCTTTTCAAATTAAGCAGAATGTTAAATAAACTCATGCAGATGATATAAATGTATTTTGCTGATTACAGAGGTGTTTTTTTTAAATGATGGTTGCTTTCGAATCTATCATGACAACCAGCCGAAACAAGACCAAACTTTTCCACGGGGTAATCAGGGGGAATTAGAGTTGGAATAGGCATAAACACTAACATTATGCTCTCATGGAAATATTTTTTTTTTTTTAGTGAGAGTTCCTCAATAACTTGGTGAGCTATACAGTCTCAAACAAACCTGGATAACGTTAATAAATATTCTATGACTCTTGTCTCTAAAGACATGTAGCGGCTAAACAAGAAGAGGAACTCTGTGGCAGACGATTAGTAATAATTTTGAAATCAAAATTATTACATAGGTAATAAAACATGTTTTCTTACAAAATAATATGTGTCACTTTTTAACATATTTTAGTTTTGATTAGTTAGCAGATCATGATGGACATCTCATAAAAATAGTCAGACAATGTCACTTTGTAAAAAACATTCTAGCCCCTGTTCTAACTTCAAGATTCTTTTGTATTTCAATGAATGAAATTATTAGCAAGAGTTGATAGACAAATAGGGAATGTTAAATCCACATGAAAGAGAGTTAATGTTGTACACTTGACTATACATGACTACGTATATTCTAAATTATGCAGGGGAAAAAGCACTAAACATGAGCTATTTAAAAATAAATTTTATGAAAGATTATATTCTTCAGGGTTCTAGAATACAATTATTTGCAGAAACTGCCCAGCGCATATATATTTTTAATAACATATAAATATCAAGATAATTGTGAATTGGTCCCGGGGAGAGGATATTTGTCCACTAAATTATTCATTGTAAATAATTATTTCAGGCTAGATTTATTATTTAATTAGTCACATGATAAGCCAAGTTTGCACCTATAAGAGCAGAAGTGGCATCAGGACTGGGAAGAAAAGCATTAACTGTGGCGTGCTGTGGGACTGGCTCTGTCTGTAGGGCACTGATGAAGGTCCCCTCCAACCATGCCAGCTGCCTGGCAGTCCCTCCTTGTCTTTGTAAGGATACAGGTTCACAAAAGGGACATTGACCAATTGTATGCAGCTGACTGGGGTTCTGGCAGGTCTTCCTGATACCTGCAAAGGGATAATGGTGAGAATAAATTGGGTCATTCCTAGAAAAAAAAAAAAAATAAAATGCCCTCCGACGTCTGAAGAACTGAGTTCCTTTAATTAGCATGCTAATAAAATGTCAAAACATGCATGTTTTCTTCTCCTGTTGATAATATCACTCACAACCGATTGACTACTTTTTTTTTTTTTTTTTTTTTTGAGTTCTGACATGGTAAACAACATCACCATACGAAAAACTATTTGTCTGTGTTCTATATGTCAAATATTCTTCTGCTTCTTTGATGTAGCTTCTACTGCAGTTATTGCAGTGGGAATTGTACTGATATTACAGACAGGAGAGTTGCTCAAGGTGATTACTTATTATATTTGGAATGAAGAGAAATCTTGTCTGCAAGTTCTAATTATTCTAGTAGAAATTGTCCATGACACTGTGCCCAGGAATACAGTTAAGTTACACTAGAGATTAATTTTTCTCATTATAATTTTGTAATTGTAAAAAGAAGCACAATAAGGTTTATTTAAATTTTACAGCAGTTCTTTTTTAGAATGTCGGTATAATATTTAATTTTAAATTGGGTAGAATGCGTGTATGTGTGTGTGGGTGACAAAGTAATGTTTAAACAATCAGACATGACAGATGCTGACAGATACTGTGCAATATTCCTGCATGCAGATTGTATAGTGAGTCACAAGGCTCAAGGTCACACATCTATAACAACCCAGAAGGCTTTCTTCTTCACTTGATGTACAAATTTAAGTTCCATTAGAGCTAATGTAAGATACAGATGCTTACTGGAAGGAGAATAGGCCAATCTTCCAAAATGCTGCATAATCAGTAGTGATGTGATTCGTAGCTATCCTTCCTAACCTTGGTAAATTATTATTCAGTGATTAAATAAAACACTCATGCAGCAATAAGCATGTTACCTTTATATGTATATATAAATATAATCTCTTGGAAATATGATATTAGAACCAGTTAGAAAGATGACAAAAAGATTCTCACTCATACTTTCCCTCCAAATGTTAACACAGGTGATACTTTATTTTTTTTTAAGGTTCTGTGAAAATATTGACTATCCAGAAAACTTTTTTTGCTGAAAAATCTCATTATGACAAAATTGTCACTGCAATATCTATCAGGAAATTCAGTTCAGGTACAGATATTTGTGCCCTTCAGGTGCATCAAGAGCACATAAGCTGACAGGCCACTCTGTGCTGTCTTTCAGCTTCTTTCTCCTTACTCCTTTACTGTCATTTATGCACATGAAGTGATTCTCCTCTGCACATAATACCCAACACAAACCATCTGAACCTCTCTTCTGATCCTACTTTGGGATCTGCAAACTACAAAGTGCTGAGAACTGCTGATTGGGAACAAGCAGATGTGGAAGGAGTCATGGGGAGGCTCGGTGAAATTCCCAGAGTCACCAGCTGAGGAAGACTAGGAAAATACATTACCCAATATAGACACAGGTGTGAGAGAAAGCCTATTTGTTTCTGGGATACGAAAATATTTCAATTTATTTTAGTTTTTCTTTGATTGTTCACTGAATTTTGCAGTGACAGTTGAATTTTGCAATCACTTGATTCTATAGGAGAAGTAGGATTGGGTAGGCTGAACTGTAGACTTTTTGGAATTGTGGCCTCTTCTTTGTGCAGGGATATTCATCTGCTCAGGATGTCCCTGCAATACACTTTTTTTTGCTCACTCTCCAAGCTTGTAACTTATTCTGGCCTAAAGTTATCACAAATCTTGAATGATATTAGGAAGGGGCAGCAGCAATACTCATGCCAGGCTCATTTTACATTACAGAAAAAGTGTATAGCTCACTTGCAGGTGAGCTATCTGGATCTCCTCATGTTCTTCTCCTTGCCAAAGTGTGCTTTAGCTGCCTATCTCTTTCCTTCTCATCATTTTATATCAACATATATTTAAAGTCTGTCTCAGAAAGGGAGAAAAAATCTGAAAATGTTTCATTCCATGAAAGCAGATTTTCTCTTTACACATAAAGAGAGCCCCATCAATGTAGACTTTAAGGTCTTCAAAGATCAGCTCTTGCTCTAATCACAGAAAATGCATCGTAGTAACCAACATTCTGGGGAAGGAAGCGCAGAAAAATTATGGGACAATTTAATAGAGATTTACTGAAAATTGGTAACTGGCAGCAGAGCTTTATGGAGGAGTCTTTGGATCAGCTCTACATGTTATGCCTACTATGGAAAGAGGAACGTAAATGGAACCTGATACCTAGTTGAAATGGAAACCTCCTTTTACTTACTGCCTTTGGGACACTGGCATTTCCCATAGCATGACCCACTGTTTTCCTAAAATGTATCCCAAATTTTTGGAGGATACACTGTATTTAGAATAAATAATAAATAGAGTAAATACAGTAAATAGAGTACAGAATTTATATAAGCCACTGCTTTATATCTTTGATTTGTGTTCATATTTAATGTCTGTGAATAACATATCCTATCTGTTGTGCAACAAATGCTCAGAAGGACACTGCACAAACGTCTCTTACGTAGTTCAGCCAATTCACCTCCATCTTGACCTGCCACAGCTCCACTATTTTAGTTCCAGAGCTCTTTTGAGCAGAAGCTACCAATCACACAAAATCATGCAGTAGTTTCATGATGTGTTCAAATGGAGACTAGGATGAAACCAACAAGCTTGTTTTCACTCATGACTCTACCTTGTGAACTCTTGCCTTGAGGAGCAGAATACCTACTGTTCCCAATAAAATATAGTTAGGATAAGTAGTTCTCACCATTAAGGACACCTAGGCATTAGCACTATTAGTTCCTATCTAAAATAGTCTATTCAGTGTAAAATACGTATTAGTAACACTACTGAAGACCTGAGCATATCGATAATGATGAGAAGGGCCAGGAGCAATGAGAAAAGGAAGTATAATGAAGAGATTACAATCAGAAAGTATTAAGGGAAATCTTGCTTAATGAGGCTATTGGTATCAAACTACATTATTCATAGGGACTTCTGACTAGAGACAAATGTCAAATACAACATACATTCCTGGGTGGCAAGTCCTCATTTGCATTTCACATAAACAGTGGTAGTTCTAGGCTTCAGCTGAGCTAGCTTTTACTTTTGAGTAAGTTTTTCCAACTTCACAAAGCGCCTTTAAATAAATAATATAGGAAAGGAAGTACAACTTTTCAACAAAAAATAGCTTAGACTTAGAATTCTTTTACCCCAAATGCCATGCATTTAGTGTCTACCAGTATTTCTGAAAAGAGGATAAGGGTTATGGAAAAGTACAGATTTCTCCATTCTCCAATTTTCTTTCTGTTTTTCCTTACTACTTCTGTCTGTATTGCAATCAAGCTTTCCTTGATCCTTAGGAGATACAGCTCTGCCACTTGAGGGCAGTGGATGGCTTTCTGTGCTGAATTTGAATAAGCGTTTTTCTTTTCCTTCACTACATGTATACTTCTCTTTCTATTCTAGGCACAAGTTCTGTGTTTTCCTCTGGTCTGTCCCAGATCCTCCACTTTGTCCTTTTTTCATTTCTTCACTAATTCAGTTTATCCACTCTACACAGTGGCCATTTCCCTCCATTTAACATACACCTTTCATGTTGTACTTCTCAATCTCAGTATGCCAGTAGTAAAAGAACCAATACACAAGTAAGGCAGATCGAACATCAGAGAGGTGCTTAATAAAGCAAGTCATTTAAAGTTGCATTTTAGCAACTTTTATAAGTTTTCAGAGATAGCTTGGATATTCTCCAGAGGTACATTGACAGAAATCTGTGCAATTTGCAGAAAATTATTCTTGGAATACCTCAGTGTATGTTGTAAACAGAATAAGCATAAACTTTTCCTTTTGTGATGAATTCCTAAATATGTCATCAGTACTATCATGATTTGTTTTAAGATTTATCTTATGTGAATAAGAGTTACATTAATTAGTGCTTTAGTTTTAAATGAGCAGAATGTGTGATGGCATTTATTCAAATTCTAATGAACTATACATCCTGAATATTTGGTAACGCTTTGTCGAAATCATTGTTATTGTCCTTAGAATTCATTGTTAGAATATGAATCATACTGAATTGTTTTGGTATTCATGTGGCTATAAAACTTTGTTCTACAGAAATCCTTTTGTAATTTTCCAAAACATTAATTAGCACTACTATACAAATATGAGCAGGTAAGTTAGTTAGGGAGAGAGAAAAAGCCATGAATTCTACATTTCCCAGTTAAATAAATTTAATTTGGATGCCTAAGAGTGGCTGCACATATGAAAATATCAAACATTTGTATTTGTCAATGTCAAATGGATGAGCCTTTGTTGGTTTCACTTACAGTTTGTATAGTAAGTGCAAAATGGGTTTATGGCCCTTTTTGCCACTGAAGTCTGTGTGCAGGACCCCAGAGCCCTTGATATATTACAACACTGGTTCGCTTTATGAAGTCACTTCTAGGCCCTGTGCTTTTTGTTTCCTGATGACGCAGAAGGTTGCAGCTATCAGCACAAGGAGGGCTTCTGATATTTTCTTGATTCTGCTTGCTGCTGACCATCATAGCACTTAGAGGGAAGATGGAAGCTCATTCTTTCTCTGGGTTTCCCTTCCTCACAGTACAGAGGTTGGGATGAACCACTAAAAGCTCTTACAGTAGGGATTCAACATTGTCACACATAGGACCCTGTGGTCTTGGTGGTCTTCATAATTATTGGAAGGCCTCAACACCTTCTGTTTTTGAAGATCCCTGTAGAAAAATTTAAGAATTTAAGAACATTGAAGTGTCTTTAAACAGAGCTTTTGCACAATGTTTTTAAAGAAGGGAAAATAGACTTTTATAAAAAAGGGTCACATAAGAATCACCATTAAATGCCATTTTTATGCTTGTAGCAATTTGCATGTTATGAAAATGAAGATTTATCTCTTAATTGATGTTTTTAAGGCCATAATTAAGAGAAAAACCATCAAAGGTAAGGATATCTTAAAATGGTATTTTTATAACCACACTGTTTTGAGAAAAATGTCAGATGAGTACTTTGTGCATGGCTGTTTAAAAGTGTAATTTAAGTGTTAGATTACATCAGTATTGGTGTTTTTTTCAGATCAGTGTGCTTGTAAAGACATTTTAACATAATTTTTCTTTTAATGCTTTTATGATTGCTCCAATGTTTAATAGGTGCAAGTGAGAAATTTTTCATCATTTCATGTTTGTAACCACCTGGCTATATGTGAAAATATTTTCAGCACTGTATTGTGTTGAAGGAAATGTATCTATATGTGTTTCTACATACAAATATAAGTTAAATCTGTCAAATAAATGTCTGCCTGGCAGACATTTTTATCCAGGCAGACCTCAAGCCTTCTACAAAAGAATACTCTTTTTCCCATTTCAGATGTTGTGATGTGATTTGTGGAACTGTCAATTCATAGCTGATAAGTCATTGGTACTGAAGTGTGCTCTCAGCTAAATGCCTAGGTTGTGCACATTTACGGCACGACAGTGTGCTCTCATCTTTAACAGCTCACCTTGTCCAGTGGTCTGCCTCTGTCTGACCTCCATTGGCCAGCTAGGGCACCTGAAGGATGCAGCTCTTAATAAGATGGGACACCTCAAACAGCTTTATTGGACATATTGTGGGTATGAAAATGGGTATTAGGGCAGAGGTAGTAGTGCTTGGTATCTCAGTATCGCTGGGTCTTTTTAGCATAATTAATCTCAATATATCTCAATATATCTCAACCTGTATCCTGGGTTGCATCAAAAGAAGTGGCCAGCAGGTCAAAGGAGGTGATTGTGCCTCTCTACTCTGCTTTCAGGAGACCCCACCTTGAGAACTGTGTCCATTTCTGGGGCTCCAATGCAAGAATGATGACAAGCTGCTGGAGCGGATCCAGAGGAGGGCCACAAAGATGATCCTTACAGCGAGGTCATACAGAAGAGACCTTCCAGTACCTGAATGGGGACTACAGAAAAGCTGGGGAGGGACATTATATAAGGTCATGTAGTGACAGAATGAGTAGAAATGGCTTTAAACTAGAAAAAGGTTGATTTGGACTAGATATTAGGAAGGAATTCTTCACTGTGAGGGTCGTGAGGCACTGGAACAGGTTGCCCAGTGAAGTTCTGGATGCCCTCTCCCTGGAAGTATTCAAGGCCAGACTGGATGGGCCTGTGAGCAACCTGGTCTAGAGGAAGGTGTCCCTGCCTATAGCAGGTAGTTGGAACTAGATGATCTTAAAGGTCCTTTCCAACCCAAACCATTTTTGTGATCCTAGGATTCTATACTTTGTGTATGTGCTAGTTAACGTGTTTATACACTTACGCATATAAATGAATATAAAGATTTGTATTTCTAGATGTTTTATATGAATTTTTCATTGTTACATAGAACAATTGGCTTTCTTCCTCAAAAAAGAGCACAAATGAGCCTGCTGTGACCTTTCCTAATTTTTTTTTGGACCCTGAAATTTTCTGCGTAAGATTCTGCACATTTCAGAGAAATCATTTTATTTGGATAGTGACCATAATTCCCTCTGGATGCATTAAAGATGGAGTGCAAGCTTTCTTAATATGAATCATTCAACAATATTCAGTTTTGCTCCTCCATTTTTTTTTTTTTTTAATCTTCCTGTTTAGATGTTCTTTTTTAATCATTTTTTTTCCAGTGGTCTCTTTAGGCATTGACCTCACTTTGACTCTTCTTTTTTTCAGTCAGCCTCACAGATTCTGTCATGAGATGGGCCCTTTATAAATTAATAAAGTAATGAAATGAATAAAGCTTGATGTAACATTTCTTAGTGATTGCTGTAATGTTAAAAACATCAAATGAAGTATTAACTTCATTTGATGTTTTTATAGCTAGATATACTGAAAAAACATCAAATAAGTATACTCTGAATTTCACTTTTTCACTTGGGATAAGAATGTTTTATGTATACTGTCTGTCAGAAGAGTGCAATGGAAACTTTATAACATATATGTGTTAACCATCTATATCATTTTCCATCCTCTTTGGTCTTCTATCACTTTTTACTTTTTTTAATCTTTTGCATACTTTTTCTTCACTTTGTGACCCAGTCTATTTTTATTCCTTCATTCTTAACAATTAAAAGCATTTCTGATAGCACCAGCACTCTTCTCAGTTCTCAGACATTCTTGGAGCTCTTTTAAGATCAAATCTTTCCACAAGGATCAATCCCATGTATTTTAGCCCACTTCTTTTCCCATAATTATATGCTAATAAACAAAATAGTAGAAAAGCATAGGCCAAGGTCCCACCCTATGACACCCAATAATACTCCTGGTAGTACTGGGGATAAGAAAATCCATAGTGACTACAGTAAGTCAAGCCACATTTGAAGGATCTCAAGCACCACCAACAAAATTATTCAGATATTTAAAAACAGCTGCAATATATATATATCTTTTTAAAATATTGTTTAATTAACAGAGATCAATGCTGAAGGCTAGAGTTTTGTGTTTTTTTTTTTTTTAAGATAAAGAATTTTTTTCTACTTTTCCTCATGAACTTCCTAGTTTGAGAAATGAACATACTGTCTACATGTGTTTTATTAAATGCAAGGAAATGTGGGAGAGAGCTCAAGTGCTGGACCACTGAGCCCAAACTCTTCAATTCTTATATTATTCCCTGGCAGAACTTTGGTCCATATCAACTTAAAGTTTCTGAATTAAGACTTAAGCATGTTTTGTGAGGATAACAATCATCACAGACCAATAAATAGTATGAATAAAACTATTTTTTTTTCCTTCAACTTCCGTGTTTCTTCAACACAGTTGAGCAGAATTTGCACTCTTCAAAATTCCTGCATGCTCCATATAACGCTCCCAGTAGCAAAACATTACATTAGACCAGTTTCATCACACACACAAGCATACAATCTTTACAGTGAAGGAAAAGTTGGTTTTAATGTAGGACATGACAGGAAGCCCAGAGAAACACACCTACAGTCAATTGCTTCCTTATAGACCCATGCAGATTGTGGCACAATTCTTTTGACCAGAGACTAATACTCATCCCTTCTATATTTAGGTACACACACATGCGTACTGTCTTTGTCACTGCTTTTGTTGCAAAGTAGTAATCTTCAGAAGGATGGCAAGAAGAACGGCTAGCTGTCTTAAAGCCTTCAACATCTACAAATTATTCAGATCTGTCAGTTAAATATTCTTTTCATGCTCATACAAAGGAATAGACCTTTGGCAAAAATCACCACCAGCTTCTTGTAAGTTACAATGTTCTTTTCTGTTTGTTGGATAAATATATAAATATATATATAAAAAAATATATATATATTTAAAGAAAACGAAAAAATAATCCTGCACACCTATTCATAATTTTAATAAAACTTGAAGAAACCCAGAGAAAATGAAAATATCGTAAGCATTTTGGTTCTTGTATCCAGGTTTGCACATCACATAAATAGTACTAGGTAAGTCACTTTTGTATAATCTGCAAAGGGAAAGGTTCATTTTTCTGCAAAACCCGTTTCTCGCTGATCACTCAGGTCCTTTTGTTAGTCCAGCACAGCTGGTAAGAGACTGTGCTCAGATGTTTCATTACTTGGAACATAGTGGCTGAGAGCCATTAAAATTATTTTCTGTTAGCTTTCCCTCTCTGCAATTTCTCCTCTACTGAGTATGTATGAACAAGTATTTGGTCTCTTCTGCCAACATTATTTTCAAAACTTTTCCAAAGCCAACCTCTCTTTTAGGAAAATAAAATCAATCAAAGTCTATCCTTGCCCTAGTTCTTTGAAGAGCGATGGGAACCTTTCCTGCATCTGTTCAAGTCTTGCAAGAAGACATGACACACTTCATAACTGTTGTTTTCAGGTATTTGGCAAACTATGCCATTTACTGCTGCCTTGATTCCACCAAATTCTTATTTGGTATATTTGCCTCACAATTATCAGAGCTAGAGAATTAATTATTTAAGGGAAAACAGAGACTCTGAAGAACAATTTAAATGTCTGTTCCCTGACTGTGCTTCATATGATGTCCCTAGGGTTATGCCCCCTCAAACTGGGAAGCACGAAAGTAATATTTACATTCTCTATTATTTTTAATTAATCATTTCATTAGAGAGTGGAATTTATATGCAACACAGGAATAACAGTGTACATTAGTAGAGGAAAAATGAAGCCAAATATACATATGCTTTAATTTATTTATTTATTTTTAATTGAACAGACCCCAGAAAACTGACCATAAATGCCTGTGGTCACAGCAATGAACAAGGAAACCATCCTCATTCTAACTTTAAATTTCTTGACTCTGGCTGAACCTACTTTCTGGAAAGGAGTATACAAAGAAGATAAGGAATTAACCAGAGAGGAATGTGAGTTTACTTGCTTCTATTTTATCACAGCTTTGAAGCTCTCTGGGAGATGAAGCATGCGTGGAATATCCAAGGAGATATGAAGAAAGCAAAAACCACCACAAGTCTGGAAAACCAGAGGTTTCACTAACTGTACAAGTTTATGCCTGTACTTTTATGAAAACACATTTGGCTGTGAATACAAATGGTTTCAGATTGGCCTTACAGACATTTAGTAGTGATAAATGCATACAACTTACAGCACACATCTGGATTTTCATCTATAGAACAAAAAACGACACAGACTGTTACACAATCTGAAGGCTCAAAAGAACCTGAAAACGAGAGAGTTTAAGGTCATGGGCAGTTCGTTATACCTGCAGTCATTACTCTCTTTTCTTTCTTTTTTGACTTTCTTGCTTCTAATCCTCTCGCTGATCTTCTTTCCCTTTAATGTGTGCTTTCTAGAAGTACTCATTACTGCTGTTTAATGTGTTAACAAATATTAATAGGTATCTCAGTGGTAAACTACAAGGCAGGATATAGCAAAGACAAGTAAGATTTACGCAGTTCATTTTAAGAAAAATATAATGGAAAAGTGTAATAAAATTAATGAGTAGTGTTTGATTTTTTTTACCAGTGTGTAGCTGAGTAATCATGCTGCCCTTGGGATTGGAAAGGTATCTTGATTGTGAAATAATGTCTTCAGCCTTTGACATTCTATTGCAATAATGCGTCCTTAGAGCACAGTACACAGTGTATTTCCTCTGAGCATGTAGTACTCATTTTGTGCTAATCAGGAAACAGAAAGGCTTCTTGGTTTGCAAGGGAGTATGATGAGCTAGGGAGTATCTACATCAGGTCTAGTGTAGGAGGAGAGAAGAGAAGTTTTCCTTTGGCATATGCTACATGATGAACAGAAAGGGAATAGTTAAAGAGGAAGTAGATACATGTGTGTGCACAACAGCTACAGCTTAGGTGGAGGGGAACCGCAAGCAGTGTCTGTCTATGAAATAGGAAGGAGAACAAAAGTTAGGCCTATGTGAGCTGGGGATAAACTGGCATTGTTCAAGTGAGTTTTCAAGTTAAAGGGGTTAAGAGTGGAAAAGGTGAGAAGAGTCTAGGCAAGTGTCTTCTAACACTGGCCTTGGTTAAATGGTGATTGCTGTCTTCAATGCATGTTCTTTCCCTCAGTTCATACTGTCAGTGTAGCTTCAGTAGCACACATACTGACTGTTCATTTGGCATCTCTGGAAAAATGGTAGGGATATTTCCCTCAAATATGGTATACTGACCTGGTTTCCCAGAACTTGGTATCACTGTTTCAAAGTGTGGTGGTTCAACATTAAGAAATGCTTCTACCCTAGAATGCTATATGTACATAGAAGACATGATGCTTGTGGCTGCTCTCATTCTTGCTTGCCATGGGAAGATGCATTCTCATTCATTAATTCCATACTGATATCCATCCTAACATTTTGCTTTGGTAGGCAATACACTTAGCCTTTCATGATCAAGGTCTCATACATACAGTCTTGAGACAGATTGTGTGGATCTCAGAGCACAAAGACATTACACGGATATGATAGGAACCTCTGTTCTCAGAAAATGAAGAACTAATGTGTTTGCTTCTCCAAAAAGAAAATAAGTAGGAGAGAAAGGCTACATTAGGCACATTGATGTGTGTCCTAAAACTACCATTCTTACAGGTGTAGGATGATCTTTGCTTAATTCTTGTGGGTTTATAAAGACCTTTCTTCCTTTCAGCACAAGTAAGAAGACCTGTACAGTGAATAAATTCTGTGGTCAGTGTTGCTGCTAATTTCTCTAACTGTTTCCTTATATCCTTTATCAATACAGGTAAATTCAAGTAGGGAAGGTGTCCACTTCCATAGTACTTCATTCAGGTGCAGGCCCTTCTTGAAGTCTGTTTTTAAGTCTTTTTTTTTTCTTTGTTTTGTTGTTGGTTTTTTTTTTTTTTTCTTGTTTTTTTTTTCCCCCTCCTCATAAAGAGTTTTGCAAGTAATACAATACATTTCCATCTTTTATTTCAATTAAATGTACTTCAGAGGCCAGAACATGTGGTTAATGTGCTGTTATTGTTTATCTTCTCTATATCAAGTATTCTTAATAACCTTTACTTCCTGTATCTCCTCTTTCCTCTTTGTTGTGAAAATGCATGCACTGCCTATTTTACTGGAAGGTCTCTGGTACTCTATAGTAGATTCCTATCGATGGATTTCTCCGGAAACGAAGGGTGTCATCCTTTCCAGTCCCTTAAAGAAATGTTGCCTTTGGATCAGTGTGAGACACAGAGACTTCCCTTCTTTTTTTAATTCTTTTCTTCCAGTTGTAGGAATAAATCTTTAAAAAAATTCTAAAGTTGCACCCCTCATTACAAATAAAAGTACATTAAACATAAACTCTAACATTTAGAACAGCAAGATTGCACTTACATTGTATAATCGCTGCACAAAGGGCCAATAATCACTTTGTTCAAAAGAGATAATGCAGCATAATATAAGTAGTAGTTTAAGCAATTATCTGGTAGAACAGTTAATCATCACCCTCAGTTCACAGCCTTTTGTTTCTCAGGAATACACATGTCAGACTGTAATTAAATGCATTCACACTATTCAGTGCTGTGCAGGCTGCCTGGGTGAACAGTGGAACCAAGCTGGAAAACACAATGCAGACAAGTTTAGACACAGCTTTTATGCTGTGTCTGCCTAGCATGGGGTCCTTGCTGACAAATTTGTTGTGTAAGGGTGAAATCACAAGACAGTAAATTATTTATTAAATAATGTAATTTATGGTAAAAAAGATAGATATAGAAAATTTATTTTCACAATCTTTTATACTTTCAGAGCATTTTCTTACAGCAAAGATTATCTGTCTTACCATGAAATTAAAAGCTGATTTTGGAAATTGAGTGATTAATTCAAAACTGGTTTTGTAATTATCATTTGTAATTGGAAATGCAAGGGACAAACCCCCTCCCCAAACAACAAAACAACAACAAAACAAACTGCAAACAAACAAGCAACACACCTTAAGGCAACTTTTTTTTTTTTTTTTTTTTTGCCCAGTGCTACAGATTTTTAGCATAGTCTGTGGTTGATTGAGAGGAGGGCAACTAGACTGTGAAACAATTTGTATTGTACACAGTCTGTGAGAGACAAGAAAGAGAAGAGGCAACTCTTGTTTTGCAATGTGGTTATTCCATGACTTCCCTGAGACACAATTCCAGCCTCTAATGAAGACAGCTGAGACATCTGTAACACAGCACAGTCCTCACCACTGGATGATTTTAATTATGTTTTGGAGAGATGGTGACAACTGATCCCGACTGTCAGACAGAAGCGTTCTAACCATGCTGTGAGACAGCTGTGTTGTATCTGCATTCTCTGCACTATCATAGACCTTCACGATTGTCTAGGCTGTTTTTCAGTACTGTCTTAGAAAGATGAGTCCTGAACTTGAGCGTTTGTCTAGTCCACACTTGGCACTTGAATGTCAAACTGTATTAAATCTGGTAACCGAAAAAGTTCTGTGTATAGTAGAAGACCTCTTGCTGGCTATAAAAACACCACTAGCTTCTCATCCATTTCAAGTGGAGAAAAACAAAACAAAACAAAACCCCAATGGTATAGCTTTCATTGAGAGTTGTGTATAGTACAGTGTCATGCATAAACTGAATTTACCAGCCCACAGCCATTCTTATTGAACACATATTTCCGATTACGTTTCACACAGTGTTGGTTATAATTTTCTAATTCAGCTGCTAATTCAGATATATTCAATTTAGTGATATCTTCTAATGATCTAAAAAAAAAAAACAATCAAACAAAATAACATTATAAAAGGACAAATTGAAAAAAAAAAAAAGAGGCCTAAAGTCTTCTTAGTTCCTTTCCCTATTCAAAAAAAATATAAAAATCTCTGATTCATTTGTGTATTTAGTAATAATTTCACAGAATCGCAGAATCACAGAATCACAGAATCACAAAATGGCCAGGGTTCGAAGGGACCTCAAGGATCTCCAATCCCCCTGCCACAGGCAGGGCTACCAACCTTCCCATTCAATACTAGACCAGGCTGCCCAGGGCCCCATCCAATCTGCCCTTGAACACCTCCATGGATGGGGCATCCACAACTCTCTGGGCAGCCTGTTCCAGCACCTCACTACTCCGTCTGTAAAGAACTTCCCCCTGACATCCAACCTAAATCTTCCCTCCCTCAACTTAAAACCATTTCCTCTTGTTCTCCTGTTATCTACCCTTTCAAAGAGTTGATTCCCCTCCTGTTTGTAGGCTCCCTTTAGCTATTGAAAGGCTGCAATGAGGTCACCCCTCAGCCTTCTTTTCTCTAGGCTGAACCACCCATCAAATCCACATCCCTCCAATTTGGAGATAAAGATGTGGTGGGGGACCATGTCAAAGGCCTTGCTCAAGTCCAGCTAAATGACATCAGTCGCCTTTCCCTTGTCCACCAATGCCATCACTCCATCATAGAAGGCCACCAGATTGGTTAAGTATGACCTTCCCCCGGTGAAGCTGTGCTGGCTGTCTTGGATCACACACTCATCAAGCATGTCATCCAGGATGATCTGTTCCGTGATCTTCTCAGGCACAGAGATGAGACTCACTGGCCTGTAGTTCCCCGGGTCTTCCTTGCTCCCTTTCTTGCAAATGGGAATGACGTTACCCTTCCTCAAGTCATCCAGGACCTCACCTGTCAGCCATGACTTTTCAAATATGATGGCAACCACCGCAGCCGGCTCCTTCAGAACCTTGGGATGCACACCATCTGGCCACATAGACTTGTACACATTCAGTCTCATGAGGCGGTCTTGCACTTGCACTGCCCTTACAGTGGAGGGGGATTTACTGCCCTGGGCCCCACCTAGAGGTTTAGGGATGCAGGGCTCAGGGACGTGAGAAATACTGGAATCCTGGGTTCCAGTGAAAAGAACTCATTCAGTACCTCAGCCTTCTTTTCGTCCACTGAAGCCAGTTCTCCTTTTACATTTATCAAAGAAGGTACACTCACTTTGGCCTTCTCTTCTGGCCAGTGTACCTGTAGAATGTCTTCCTATGGTTTTTCACATCCGTTGCTAAGTTCTGTCCTGTGCCTTGTCTTTCCTGATCCCACGTCTGCAAGTCCAGACAGCATCCAATTTCAGACACACACATTCCATGCAAGGTTCTGCTGATATTCTTTTTTGTTTCATAAGCTTTTCCTTTAATATATTTTTGCCCATACCTTCCGTAATATTCTTTATATTCCCTTTCTCATATGAGCACATACAGACTATATGCATTTTGTTGTCAAAGCTCTTGTTATAGTGCTATAAAAAGTATATTTTCCAAAATCAACAAAATATTTTCCAAAATCAACAAAATGATATAGGAGAGCATGCAGCTGACCTCATGAAAAAGAACTACCTTATGATAAGCAAATAAATATAATAAGTTACTCAGAAGCTCTATAAATAAAGTGGCATTTTGTTTATAATTGCCAGGGCATTGCTATCTTGCTGTGACAGTATTGAGTTTGCTATTAATACAACTTACCATCATACAAACCAATCACAGTGGGATTCAGCAAATTCTGATATTGCTTGCAAATAAAAGTGAGAAGGTCTAATGATCTTACGGCTGTCCTGTAATGACTACCTAATGTTAATGGAGAATTCTTTAAGGTACTGGGTTGAGAGAGTCAGTGGTATTTGGTATTTGGGAATATCTGTATTCTCAGCATGTTTCTGAATATATATTCATAAATATTTATTCAAGGGTGAATAGCACCAAGTAGGTTTCAAGAGCATGAGGCCTAACTGTGCCCCATGCCCAACATGAATCTACTCCCTGAATGCCCATAGATATATTGGGTTAGTAAAATAAACTGCCCACAATCTGCGGCAGTTTAATGATCAAACAGACACACCAAACAATCCAAAGAACCTTTTCAGATGTGTAGAAAGATATTCTTGTCTTTGTAGGTACTCAACTCAACCATTAGGTAGGTACTCACCTACAATGGAATCATAAAACAGAGAAGGCAACTAAAATAAAATCAATAAGAAAACTTAAACACTATTTACTTGAAAAAAAAAAAAGAAAAAAAAATCATAGATTACCAAAAGATTAAAGGATCTTGCTTTAGCACTGTGAGGGGTAAATCATTGGAGGGGCAAATTTATTGTATTATTTTCTGCTTACAGGGAGACTGGCAGATTTTTTGTTTCCCATCTTATAAAACAAAAACTCAGTCTGCTCTCCTGCCAGTCCAATGGCTGCTGAAACCAGTAGTCTTCCCAGTGAAGTGAAGTTGTATCAAAATTTCATAACTGCATTTTTATTGCATCCCAAGTATAAAAAGTTAATTGGTCTGGAAGTGTATGTAGTTTACATAGATCTTCAAAAGGAGCATTTTCCAACAAGAAAAAAGACCCAAAATAAGATGAAATTGTCTACCTTCTTACCTTCTCCCCAGAAATGGAATAATCTCAGACATTCAAAATATTTCAGCAGGTCCTTGTGAAGATTGCTTTACAGCCCATATTCTAAATAATCTTGAATTTAAAAGTCATCTTGTCAACTGGTAACAATGTTTTACAGTACTCCCTCCTTACTATAACTTAAATACTCCTAATGACAAAAAAAAAAAAAAAAAAAAAAACAAGGTTGCATACTTTACAGTTGTGTGGAAGCATTCTTTTAAATCTACACATTCTATAACCCAGGTTTTATCAGAGAGCTCACACTTACAAGTAGATTCATTAAAAAAAACACATTTTGCAGATATTGTAGATAGCATATAATACAGGCATAATAACCTGACAAAAGATTTTGCTTCTTTCTTGATCTAACATATGTCTTATTAAATATATGGTGATTTTATAAATAACTCACTTTTTTCTCTTCATCCCTAACATGCATGCAACAGAGCCACTAGCATCACTAAGACTCACATGTACAACAGAGACTATGCTGAACACTGTGGTGTACATTCTATTTATAAAACTTGAAGATCACAAGTTAGCATTAATGAAGAAAACAAGCAGTGCTTGTTTTTCTATTCTTATTAAAGGTAGCACTTGCATGAATTGTTTTCTTCAATGATTCTGAGAAGCTCTTTAAAGTAAGTACCATGTTAATAACGTAGCCTTAGGTGATTGGGACATCTGAATGTTTTAAAATGTTGATTAAATTAGGAAGGGGGAGAAGATATTTTTAAGATTATGATCTCATATTCATTACAGTAAAGATTATTAAGACAATGAGAACTCACTAAGGTAAAAATCATTATCTTTTGTACAGCAAATTTAATTTGTAATAAACAAGCTCTTGATCATTAAATTTCTCCATTGTACTTCATTCCCTGCATTGTTCAAATTAGTTTCTTTCTGTAACAAACCAGCAAAGATGTTTTAGACCTTTTTTTTTTTCTGTTCATTTTACCTTGTGTTCAATCCATAACAGAAAAATAAGAAGAAATACTGTGCAAACAATGTTTTAGTAAAATCCTTTTTTTCTAAGAAATAACAGAAGACAGATGACATTGATGAGGGGAGGGTGTTATTGTTATTCTTACTGTTTTGATGTCATTACCATGTTATTTCCATTGTTCTGACACAATCACTTGTTTGTTCTAATTGCACCAATTTCAACAGGATGATATTTATGTCATTCATCAGCATGAATAAATAAGTTATGTTTTACTGTGTAATTCATACATGTCAAAGATACATACGGTTGAAGCTTTTACATGCTATAGCATTCAAATATATACATTATTGTAATTTTATTTTTTTTTTTTAAATTTAAAAATGTATATATCAAGACAAGTACAATTCTATGTAGATAATTAAGTACAAATACAGATTGTGGCTTTTGCCAGTCATTATCAGCCATTAGGTGAACTATGTTATCCTAATTTTACAGAGGTACTAACATACAATTTTCAAATTGAATCAGTTCTTCTAGTTGTTTGCTATGGATGTGCAAGATCCTCAGCAGCAGAGGATCCATGGGAAGTGTGTCTGTTGGGGGGGGGGGGGAAGGGAAGGGTACGTTTAAAATTGTTCCTTTGAAAAGCTCCTTTTCATGCAAGTCATTTTTTGCTATTGTTAATCAAGCTATATATTTTGGGATGCTATGCTATGATCTACTTAAGTAGAAAAAGTGGTATATCGAAATACAAGATTTGCATTACACTTCATAATTGCTGATATAAGCAAAATATATAACCAAAAGCTAGAACAGCTTCTCAGTAAATTTTCTATCTCTGCCTGTCATACACAGTAACTAGTGAAAATATGGTATAACACAAAATATCACAGCTGTATATCTTTCTGAGTATTTGTATGTCCATGTACGTGTGTTTTTTAATTCTTTCTGTCTACATTCTCTCTTCATAGTTTATAGACCAGGATGTCTGACTCTCTGTTTTTCTGTGTATCTGTATCTATCACAAAATACATATTCATATGCTTCAGTTCTATCATACAATTTTATATTTCATTGATATTATGTCACAGATGGCACTGCAACTAAAAAAAATTATATGAAGGTGATGAAAACAGAGAAGAACAAGTTATAGAAACACAGAAATATCCAGCAAAGAAGCAGGAAATGCAGTTTGGGGTTACAGTGGTCTTTTTAGTAGATGTATACTAGCAATTAATTTGATCTGTAGTCTAAGAGGCATTTTATAATTAATTTCTCAGCATTTACCACATACAAGCCATCACTTTAGAGTGCTATGTCATTAACAAAATCCCATTTTTTCATAGAGAATAGGCATACTGATCTACATTTTCCCATGCCGCCTAGCCAGAATGGACTCAAGGGATATTATCTTATTCAGAAAGAACCTTTCAAGGTTGAATAAAAGAAATGGTGCAGGGTCCCTGGGAGAGGGAAGTGATCATCATTTTCACCTTCAACTCTTCTTTGATGTGGCAGAGTCAATTTTTAATCAGCAGCCATCAGACTGGGCTTCATTTCGCCTTACAAAGTCCTATTACTCTGCCACTTTCTGGAAGGAGGTGATAAGGACAATGCTCTTCTTTTTCTCTTCATAGAGCCCTGCATATGATGAGTCCCTTTGGAGAGGTTTGATAAAAAAAAAAAAATAAATGAGTGAGTATGTAGGGATAAAGGTCACCTCTCTGCCAGAATTAACTCTTCAAGACAACAAACTTTTGATTCCAGTACATTTGTTTTTTAGCAATTCTTCTATATTCTTGTGTATGTAGTTTTTGTGGTCAGCAGTAACAAGACAAGGGTTAATCCCCATGAAGCTTTTTGATCTAAATGCTACTTCAGATTATTGGATTTTGACAGAGGTGAAAAAAAAAAAAAGAGAGAGAAAAGCACCAAACCCACAAATAAACAGCCCCCACACTGTATGCGCATCACATACCACTCAATTGCTCCACTCCTTAGTGGACATTCTGAAATGAGCAACACAAAGGAAATTACTTCCAATTAAAATACACCTATTTCATCAAAGCATCTCAAAGTTATCCTTATTACAAGCATATAACACAAATTCTTGCAGATAAATGACAAAAACGGCATTCCATACAATCACTGAAATAGAAAAAAAAATCCCCCCTCTAGAGGTGTTTTTTATGTTAAATAAACCCAAATTATTTTTTAAACTATGCATTCATGCAGGGGAAAAAAAAAAAAAAAAGAAAGAAAAACCTCTCTATAATCTCTTAGTATCATTTATTGTAGTCAGCAGTCTTAATTGCCTCCCTGAAATGGATCAGAGTTCTGGGAATTACACACTAAAATGATGTTACCACTCTCCAGTCTTCACATTCCTTGATATAATCTCATTAAAAATATCAAGCCTCTAGGTTAGGGAATACATATGGATGCTAAATGCATTTTAAGCAGGAGCACCTAAACTGATGACCTAGTTATTACAGAACAAAGCAGCTAAAGATGAATTTTAATGCTGAAGTAAAGCTGTTTTCTTTTTTTGTTGTTGTTATTACTCTACTTATTAACATGTTTTTGGACTGAATTTTATTATTACCTCTGGAAAAATACATGATAAATCTGAACCAACCAGAACAGTGGAAAGATATTTTTGGAGTAAAATAAACTCTTATTTTCCAGCAGACCACACAAGTTAAGAATTAAAAAAAGGAACCCAATAAGCACAGCAGTTTCATTAGCTATAATTTCCACAAAGAGGTATAGGAAAAGAGGTATGCCAAGTTGCAATTTTAGTTTCAAATATGCTGTTAAAAAAAAAAAAAAAAAACTGCTGTAGAAAACAAACTCATCATCCTGCCAAATAATGGGTGATGGAGGGGGAAGTTATGTTGAATTCCACATATGAAATAATTAGATTTTAGAGAACTAGATTTCCTGTTATAAATTGCAATGAATAATCCTGCAGGAACCAGGAGTATAGAGTCTGAAATATCTTTTGTGCTGTGTGATCTGATGTGTTGCGCCAAAAATCATTCTCGTTGGTACAGATTAACAGTAGCAACATGGAAATAGGCTTCAAGTAGTTAAGAAAATCTGAAATAGTTCGGTATTGTAATTATCAATGTCATCAGGACAGTTAGTTCTAAGAGCATGCTATGGCTTACACCTGAGGTGATGAGCAATATAAACTTATTTGATGAAAAGAATCACTGCTTAGTGACATCATGCTCTTGAAGCAAATGGTCACAAAGAGATTCCCAATAATTGCAGAAGTAACCTAAATAATAATAAGGTAGTTGTTTTTTATGCATAACTCAGATTTCAGAGCTTATACCACAAGTCCTGATTCTTTTTTTAGAAAATAAGAAAATAATGAATATTTTTTATTATTATTATTTATTTATTTATTTATTTATTAAATAGTGTCACTAGCTTGTAGTGAGAAATGGGCTGTGTGGAGCATTGGTGAAACAAGATAGAGCATTTCATGTCATGGCTGCCAGTTTAGATCTGTCATGTGTATATGAGAATAATTACCCTCTGATGGCTGCTTAGTGACTTGTGTTATAAGTACTACACCCACAAAGGATGATAGTGGACACTGTAGTGGAAGTTTTAGTAGGGAAGGCTAAGGATTACATGTGGAAGAATGTGGAAGAACAGTTTTTCCTTTTTTTCTTTTGGAGAATATTCCTTCAAGGTAGTCCCTTAGTTTGCAGGAGTTTCCAGATTCTTTCAGCTTGGATGGAATACTGTATTTATCTATTTTTTAGGTGGTGGGTTTTTGTTTGGTTGGTTGATTGGTTTGTTCTGGTTGTTTTTTTTTTTTTTCTTTTTTTCTCTGTTTTTGTTTTTGTTTATATCATAGCTAAATAGACGTAAGTCTTGGAGTTCCTACCTGAGAACTTATAACAGTCTTTCGATTCACCTACAAAAAAAATGTGTCAATGTGCACATTTTAGTTTAATGAATCATCCCTCTTTACTGTGTCTAAACATAGAAGTTCTGTGATCTTTTAGCTACAGTTTCACATGGTCAGATGTCCTAAGGGAGGACACCATTAATTGTTTCTGTAATTGCATAGTGGAAATGAAAAGCAAGGAAGGACCTCAAGACAGAGCTGAGAAAGATTAGCTACGGAAATCATATAAGTTGATTACTTCTCCTTAGCACTTGGATGTATGGGAAATTTTTAAAACTAAGGTTTAATATTGATCCTATTTTTGAGCCTTTAGTCCACAAGTCCAAGGACTACAGATATTTAGTATTGATTAAAAAAAGTTGACAAAGGTGGAGATCACCAGACCCACCAAAATATCAGCTTTCAGTGTAACAGTCCAGATATAAGGAATCATAATTCAGAGTTTCTATCACGGCATCTTGTTTCTTCTTAGAAGTAAAGCTCATTGGGATCTGATAATCAGGGTAAGACTTGTATACTCAGAGAGTGATGCTATGCTATTCAGATCAAACAAACACTAACTAGGAATTTAACTTAAGCTTTGCAACCTCTAGAATTCTTTCTTAATAACCTAATAACCAGAAGTTATTAAGTACTTCCCTTGAGTCTCAGAGCATTACCAGTTGCGGATCCCTTCTTATATGTTTCTTTTTCTAAAACTCTGAAGAGACTTCTTGCCTAGTTCTATGTCTATCAAAGGAGATCTGCCATGTTGGATCTGTAAACCCAACGGTCTAAAAGGCTCTTTATGTTGTTGAAAGATATTGTCCAGATGCAGGAATAAGAAATGAAGTGTGGAGGTCATTCTCAGCCAGTGTTTAGATTAGGATTCTCACTGCTTGGAAATTATTTGGAAATTTTACACAGTAATATAGTAAAGAGGTTGAAATTTAGTTTAATTTTTAGTACAAGTCTGTAGGCACAATGCAAGTCTCTACACACAAGGCAATCTTTCTGCTGCTGCTTTGTCACCAGGAGCTGCTGCTCCAGCCTGATTTCAGGCCTGCCTGACTCCTTTAGCATCCTTCCTTCCCATTCCCTTAGACAAAACTACCCACTAACATATTCACGCACTTCCTCCTTCACCTATTTTAGCCAAAATTCAGCTAGTTAAATTAGATGAAGGACTTAGTTAATCTAGATCATTTTTATTTAAATGGATTAGAAAACTACTTTAAAAACAGCCAAGCAATCAGAACAATGAGTGGTAAAACACATCAACACCAGAAACACCCACTAAGTTTATAACTTTTCTGAGCTGGCACAGATGCAGCAGTAAATAGACATTTACCCAAAAATGAAAAGATTTGAAGATTTAATAAGAGAAAAGTGAGAAATTTATTCATCTAAAGGGGAAGACAAACTTCTAAACTGTAGATAGGATCATAATTTCATTTTTGTTTAATGTAAAGTGGTAATCTCTTAGAAGTAACAAAAACATGAATGCTACTTACCTTCACAGGCATACAAAATGTAAAGTTTATGTCAAAAGAACATTGCATATGTTGAAATGCAAAGCATTAAAAATTTAGGAAATGTCACAGCTGGGCAACACTTGCATGCGTACTACAACATGCAAGCCTGAACATTAGGGTAACGTACTGCATCTCCTTTAGCAGCCTTACTTTGTTGCCTAAAATATTCCTCAGCAAACAATCTCTTTATTATTTGTATTCACACTGATATTGTTGGCCACAACCCTTACTGAATGTACAAAACTCTATTCTGAGGAAACAAAAACTTGAATTCCATTGTGATTCTTATGTGTCTGCTTGTTACTGTATGTATGTGATACAAAGCATTGGCTACTGTGTTTCCAGTGAACAGAAGTAACAACCTCTTTAACTATTAGAAAATTTTGGCACAGGATGGCTTATATATTCCAGTTGAAGATAATTATATTAAAAGCTCTGAAAATCTCAACTAGAGAGACAAAGGTTATAAATATACACTAATGTTAGAAGTGTGACTTGAGACTTCAGAATCTGATTTTTGAGACCCTTCGTTACTATACTGATCTTCATGCCTCCAAGCCCACCTGATGATAAATACTGTATATTACAAGATATTAAGGGTTTTCACTCACAAAATTAAGAGGACACTGCTTTGGATAACTTTTTGAAAGTATGGTTTCATTAGCTTGATTAACATTATATAAAACAGACAGAGAAAACAACCTGGGGTTTAAGAACCAACAAGATCAAAGGTACTCTGCCATTTGATAATCACATACATTCACATGCTCTGTCTGCCTCTGTTACATTCCCGAGATCTTGACTTCCCTTCTCCACAGAAACTAGAACTGAGACCAGCTCTTCTTCCCGGGAACCCTTCTTTCTGATTCCGAACCCAAGGGTTTTGTAATCTAAATAGTCTGTGCATGAATACAGATGCAATGCATTATCAGCCTCCTAATGGGTGGTTTGGACTTACTTTTTTTTTTTTTTTTTTTAATTGGAGAATTCAGAATATGCTGGTTTTGCTTAGCAAGTTGAGCTGTCATTAAAGTTTATAGTCCGCCCCTAATAGTTGCAAATAGCACGTGGCAAGCTCCTGCAAAAGTGAAAAGAGTTCAATTTTGGGCATTCTCTGCCATCACAAATGTACACTCCACTGTCTGCCACATGTTAACATTCATTTTTAACTATTTTTTCATGTATGACACTGAATATTTTGTTCTCAGATACTTGTACATTTTTAAAACTTGGGAATATTTTTCTAAAGACAGTAATATTTATCTTTCCTTTACAATAGTGCCTTCCTATCAAACGAAGCATCTCGAGACTACAGCAAACCAAACCAAACCAAACCAAACCAAACCAAACCAAACCAAACCAAACCAAACCAAACCAACAACAAAACACAACCATCAAAACAGAAACTTGATTTCTTTAAGTAAAGAGAGATAACAAACAATAAAATAACATACTCTTTAGAAATACCAGAACTATTAGAGCGATATCAAATCAGTTCAAGATTGATAAGGGTACAAACTTGGAAATTATACTGGCATGCAGATTCTTACAGTAGGTCTTCTAAATAACAGTAATTGCAGATTTCCTCACTCAGTATCATCACTTTCAGAGTGAACTGTTTGTGATTCCAAGTATTTTTCCAAGGTTTGGATTGTTACTTATATTCTGAAGTATTTATTGGAAATACATTAAAATACCAGCATTTCTGGAATATTTTTACAAGTATAAAAATTTTGGTATTAAAAGCAATCCATTCTGTGGTCAAAGACCTCATATAATCAATGTCACACAAAGTGTTTTGAGAAAAAGATTCAAGTACGGTAATTTGAAAATATTAGTGGATGTTTCTCTCTCTTCCTGATAGGGTCATATTTAAGTTCGTAACTGGTCAAGCCCAATGAGAAGAAAGATATAATTGTAGAGGGGAATAATAAGAGGCAAACCATCAATTTTTAAATGATTGTTAATTTTAAAAGGGAAATAAATTTGTCTTTTTCTGAAATGAGAAAGTAAAAGAAATTATGTATACATTGTTTACCATCAGTGGAGATTAAATGGATTCTATATTTAGACAGTGTGCCTTTTGGTACTTCTGGCAATTCTCCTACCTGTGTTTGAGGTATGCCAAATATTAATGATTGCAATTTCACAGTACAGGAATACTTGCATTTCACTGTTTTGAGTACCTTTGACTAGACTCAGACTTATAGTATCTTCAGTTCCCAGAGCAAATATCTTCCAATATTACAACGGAATATGTCTTGCTAGAACTGTATTTTTTAACCAGATACATACTAATTTTTTTTCTCACACATTTCACTTTTCTTCACTGTTTTCAGAACTTCTCAGATATTCCTCAGAAAATAAAATCGTTTGTCATATTAAATATTTCCTTTCTAATGTTACTTTGTTAATTAAAATGTGGTGAGTGTCTGTTTGTGTGCAGATCACCTTATCAGAATCTTTTCTAACAGGCTTCTCCAAACTGCCAAATATAATTTTATTTCAGAGCATTCATTAGGTACTAATTTAATTAGAATTATGTCACACCTCCAATTTTCACACATAAAGTAATTAATACGTAAAAATGATATTAAAATGTTAAACTCACTATGAAACATCTGCAAATACTGGAATGTTTCTTTATTGGCAGCAGTGTCTCATTTTGTGGATTGACTGTTTAATGAACACTAGCCATTTAATAAAGATAACAGAACTTGCACATTTCAAAAATGTAACTGTAGAACTACGCTAGGATTTCTGCCTGAATTACACATGAACATTGCCAGTACTTTAACCATAGAACAGTTATTAGAACTACTCTCTTACTAGTATTTGCAACTTGAGTACTGATATGTCACAGAATATTTTGTACCGACCCACTCACCTCACATCTAAGAAGTGTGGATTTTAGTTTAAGAATTGGGTAGCTTTTTATATAGCAAATACATTGTTAGTTGATTTTCATCCAATTCCTGAATACACATAAATAGTACTACAGGAAACTGAGCCAATACCTTTTCAAAGATTTAGCAGACTGTTCTTAAATGCCAGGAAAGATAGCAAAACCAGCCAGTAACACTTATTCAGACGGGATGGTATCCTGTGTAGTCAAGAAAGCTAGTAATCTGGCTGCCCTTTTGTTACATATGAACTGTGAAATGTGTCAGTCCTTATTTATATCAAGAGCTAATAATATATTTTTTTAAGTTTTCTATATCATGAAAAATAACGGTTTTCATTTATTATTATGCTAAATATTTTATGTTAAAGTATCTCATTACAATGCTAATGTATGTAATTGTTTCTCTTTATACAGTAAGTTTTGCCAAGGCAACTGATAGAGCCAACCAGGATTTAGTAATTTGGCTTTGATAAAGACATCCAGTGAGTCAACTTCGGCCTCTAGAAAACAGTCAGAAAACAGACGTCAGGTGGAGAGTTCCTTAGGCTGTCTGGTGACCTCCATGCTGCTGAAAAGAAGTCAACAGCTGCTTGAAGTACCACTTTGAAGGATGATAGACATTGATTAAACCCTATTGGGAATCTAAAAGCAAAAGTGCTAGTATAGAAACAGACAGCTTTTGCCTTAGAAAGCACTAACAAAAACTCCGAACTGCATTTAACTAGCTAAGTAGAGGCAGAGGTCATTTATGCAAAAAATGTGTATCTTTAAAGTGCACTTTGCACTAACTGTAACCACTTTTAATGAAGGATTATCCTATCATCTGCTAAAGCATTTAGAACAAAGAGATGCATGGCACAGTTTGGAAAGGAAGTGTACAACAAATGCAATGGTGTGAGTAAATGCATTGCTATATAAGCTTCAAATCAGTCCCTGCTCCCAAAATAGTTCCATAAATGCATATCAATATAACTTGAGTGGTGACTGACAAAACCTCACGGCAGGATGTAATCAAGAATATTGCAGAGCTCTGTATGAAACAGAATGTCTTAATCATTTATGAGTCTTGGCAATGTTGGAGTAGTTCTATAGTTATTAAAACTAAAGCTTCAATTTGATTTACATAAGATCTGTAGTTAAATAACACTGTGAAAGATGGACAGTAAAACAAAAAGGTCAGCACTGAAAGCTGTGTGTATTTTACTTTTTTTTTTCTTTCTTTCTTTTTTTAATCCAGCTAACATAGAGTTCCTTGTGCTATGGTAAGAATGTTTGATTAGTGATAGCATGTTTTAATGCCTTGAGGTGTAAAAGATGCTTTTTAGACAGACACAAGAGAAGGAGGATGATAATTTGGACAAGATGTTTCTAAAGACCAACTACCAGCAAAGTAATCAGCTGCTGGGCAGAGAAAACACTAGGCGAGGAATGACACAAGGTAAAGCAACAATATCAGCAGAAGACAGGAGAGCTGGAGGACATTCTGTGTTACACTGTGTCATTCTGCTAGTGATGTGAAGACAAAGATATTATCAAACTACAATTTGATATGGAGCAAAATAATCGTATTGTACTTATTTGAAAACTTAAGCCAATATTAGCTGATTACAGTAAAGTATTAATGTCAACATTTGATTAACATTTAAGGCCAAAATTCTGATAGTAGCAAATAAGCTCGAGGCAAAGAAACATAACAGAAAGTTATTTAAACCAGTTTGCATCAATTTATAAATTACTTACTGCATGCTATGAACACAGAACACTAAAATATTTGCAGAAATATGTAAAATATATGAAAAAAGAATTACCAATATTCAATTTAGGATTCATATACAACTGCATATTTCAGTAATAAAATCCAAACTTGATTAGCACAAAAACAAAAGGAGTTTTGTTTTTGTTTTAAAATCACATTAATTCAAACATCTCCACCAACAATTGTACTATATATGTATGATGTCTAATTTTTAATGAAAATGACATGATCTGCATGCATGGTCAACATAAAAGACAATTTAGTCCTTTATGTTTATAAGAACACAGAATCACTGGCTCTGGGTGACAGCTAATTTCCTCTAGTCTCTTTATGCCCCGCAGCTATTAATGCATGCTGATCTTCAAGTATTATTGGAAAAAATTAAGCAAAAACATAAAAAGAAACCCATCAGCTTTAAGCTAATTTCAACAAAATAATTTGAAATGCACAACTATAGTTAAAGAATATATAATATAATGCTAGACTAACAATTTTGTATGAAAAACAGCCTGATAACACACACTCACACACACAAAATTATGAAGTACAGATGTTGTCTTAGGTTAGCTAAAAAAAAATTCTCTTCTAGTATATTTAAACAAAGCATATGGGATTCATTTTGGCCATTTCAATGCTTCTTTAGATATTTCTTGAACAAATACTTAAGGAGTATGATATGGGATGTAGAAAAGTCTCTAATGTACTTTTATTCTTTGGTATTAAAAAGGTACAAGGCAATAATGTAGGAACTTAATACCAAATGGATTAACTAGAAACCAAAGACTAGTAAAGCAGGAAAAAAGCAAAGCAAAACAAAACTTTCAAAACTTTCTTCTTGGATTTACTGCCTTTGCCAAACCATCTCCTACTTTTTTGTTGTTGTTGTTCTGGTTGTTGTTGAATCAGTGTGTTACATTTAATATCTAAACTCATTCATTTTTACCTTTCAATAAACTGTGCTATCTTCTAGCTTGCATGAATTTCACCAACATGTTTTTCCAGTCTGGTTTATTTGTCCTTCATCCTACATTCCTCTTGATTAGAAGTTCAGTTTTTCCCTTTGAAGAAGATGCTTGTCCATTGCATAAATGGAAGATATGTGACAAATTTGGGATGAGAAAGCAAGGTCTTGGGGAAATTAAAATCCTCTTGCCATCGTTTTTCTTTGTATTGCTCTAGCATACATTCTAATTTGAGCTAGCTCCCTGCAGTTGGTGCTAATTTTGAGTTTGAAATTGTATTCATTGTCTAGAGGTGTATACAGAAAGAAACGTGGATTTGACAAAGCTGATACCATATATTTCTCCAGAATCACATGAGAATAAACACCACTCATTCTGAAAGAGATGCAGGATTCAAGCTGCATGTATGCATTAGCTCAGCTGTTATTTTTCAAGAAGCAATTTTGTAATTTTCGTAATTTGCAGATTCTATTATATAAAAACTTGAATTTTTGAAATATGAAGCATCCTAATCAACCAAGTTCAGGTGAAGCAGTTAGTTTTCAGTGACTCAGGCATACGGCTTCTAAGCATCTGATTACATACATTTCCACGCACAATTGACTGACCGAGCAAAAAAGCAGATATAACGTCTGAAAGAGGAAAATTTTGCCTTAGCAAAAGGCTTTCACAATTTACAGTCATATCGACTGTGATATAATATCATTTCTGATGCATTAAAAAAATTTATATTATTTTCCCATATACTAAGATCTGTTGCAATAAGTTGCAGATGACCATATACTATTTCTTACTTTTTCATCTGAAAAATAGCTATTTCAGAAATTATTTCATAGGAATCTCATTCATATTTTCATACAAAGTCATATAAAGAGATATTTGCACAATTCCCTAATGCTTAACATTTCTTTATTATTTAGCGAAGGGAACTGAGTGTTGATTATTGTGGCTTCCGATCTATTCTGGAAATCTCTGATGCATTGTTTCACAACTGCAGCATAAAGTGATTTTATGAGATGGATATGTTTAATCAAGAACGAGATACAACAATGTATCATAAGCTCTGCAGACAATTTCAAAAAGCTCTAAAGTCCAGCATGTAGATTTTTTGGGGGAAAATATCACAGTGAACTTTTCCATGTCAAGGACAAGCTGAACACAAAATTTGACCTCAGAAACCTCCAAAACACAGAAGTGGTTGGTTTCTAAGATTTTAATAGGGTACAGAGCTCTTACTTCCAAATCCATATAAATTAACTGTACTCAAAAATTTATCCTATAAAACAGCTTTCTGAGGTGTAAGTGAATCTAGCATTGTTCTCAGTATACTTACTAGTGAAGAGGTGAACACCTCAGAGAGACAATAACGATGCAGCCACTACTAAATGGCATTTTGAGCAAGAAGATCTTGTGATTAAATGACTCTCTGCAAATTTGAGAGGGTTTTCCAGAAAGCAGTTGGTCATTTACTAACTGTATGAGAGGAGCTGTAGAAACCACAATTTCTGCTTCCTCTACTTTCTCTTTGTGTGTGCTTGCAGCCCAGTAGGCCAACTGTGTTCTTGGCCACATTAAAAAAGGGGTGGCAAGCAGGGAGGAGGAAGTGACTGTCTTTCTCTACTCAGCTCTTGTGAGGCCCCATCAGGAGTACTGCGTCCAGGCTTGGGGCCCCCAGCACAAGCAAGTTGTAGAGCCCTTGGAACAGGTCCAGAGGAGGACCACTAAGATGATCAGAGGGCTGGAGTACCGCTCCTATGAGGAAAGGTTGAGGGTACTGGGTTTGTTTAGATTGGATAAGGCTCTGGAGAGACCTCATTGTGGCCTTCCAATACTTGAAGGAGCTTTTAAGCAGGAGGAATGACTGTTTACGAGGGTGGATAGTGATAGAACAAGGGGGAATGGTATTAAACTGAGACAGGGGAGGTTTGGGTTAGATATTAGGAGGAAGTTTTCCACACAGAGGGTGGTGACACCATGGAACAGGTTGCCCAAGGAGGTTGTGGATGCCCCATCCCTGGAGGCATTCAAGGCCAGGCTGGATGTGGCTCTGGGCAGCCTGGTCTAGCAGGTCTAGCCTGCACGTAGCAGGGGGTTGAACCTAGATGATAATTGTGGTCCTTTTTAACCTAGGCCATTCTATGATGATTCTGTGATTCTATTACATTAATTATTTAAGCTAGCAGAAGTTTGTGGTCACTAGAGTTATGAACTTGACTTCCTTCCCAAGTAGGAAATGAATTAAAAACAAACAAACAAACAACAGCAACAACAACCAACATATAAACCATAAAGCATACTCTAGTCAGGAATATATAAGTCATTTTTTTAAAAACAAAATCCATATTCAGAATATTTTAGGAATACAACATTAGCAGAATGACAGTCTATAACATGTATATATTTAGTAAGTATTTGAATTGTACTCAGAACCAATGCTGACACGTGAATACTCCCATCAACTTTACTGGTTATGGTCTGAAAGAAGAATGTGGTCTCCATAAAGCAAGTAACAACAAAGTGTTATGCACAAGCATCAAGGCCAGGACCTTGAGGACATGAGGAGATGTATGTAAAATTATTTGGGATACTTGGTCTTTCACAGAAGATGCTTTTATCATTTTCAACCGGAATATTGCATACAGAATGTTTTAATTAAAAAAAAAAAATGTTTCATGACTTACCTGACACATCTCTTTTTGAGCTCAATTTAAGGTGAAACTACTATTATATTATGAGCCTAATATGTATAATCTTTAAAAGCTAATGGTATAGGTTTCTGTGGATTGTATACTTTTTATTAACAGTCACTCAAATTACTGGATTTAACGTTGTCAATAGTGCTAATTATCTTCCAATTTGGTACATGAGGAAACTGGAATAGAACATGATGAATCACACCTTTGCAATTACATGACATAGTCTGTTGGCAAAAAATAAAGCATATAGTTTAATTTAGCTTAATTTTATTCCTTGTGCTAATCCTCAGCATTTCAATCAACTTTACAGTAATAATTTTGGCTCAACCCACCTTTTTCCAAAAATAAAAGCGCATATTAAAACTATGTAATCACATTTCAAGAAGCATTTATAATATGTGGTATATAACCATGCTGGTCAGAAAGGGGCAGTTTCCTCTCCCATATCACTTAGCACATTTTATTTGCAAATTAAAAACTGAAATGACAGCCTTATTTCACCACCTTTTTACATTTTGTATCCTGGCTCTATTGTCTTGATTGCCAAGGTAATTTAAAAAAAAAAAAAAAAAAAAGTTAAATTGTACTACCATGGCCCCATACCAAAAACATATTGCTGTGCATTCAATTGCAATATTTCTCCTGAGGCCAAAACATTATTTTCACAAAGAATAATGCTATGCAAAATAACAGGAAACATACTGTGAATAATGTCTTACATATGAAACCCTTGGTACTGTTAGTAAAACATTGGTTATGTGCATGCAAAATAAACGGCCATGAAGAAGAGACAACATAATAGTTTGTAGATTTATTATGCATTAGCTAATAGTATTTTTACTTTCTTTTAAACACTAGTATTTCTAATTTTAAAATATTTCTAAAATTATTGCATATATACCTACTGTTCCACGTGGTAGGAAGAAGTTAAAAGTACCTTTAAAAAATACTCAAACCTAAAACATTCAAGATGAGTAATAGTAAAGGAAAGACAAGAAAACACCAAATTGACAGTGATGCTGGACTACACTCTGAGTAATTTGAAGACCCAAATAAATGGTCTACTTATTATTCAGTCATAAGGTGTCAGTATTTTCATCCGCATCAAAAGATCACAAAAATATCCTTCATCCTGAAATGAGTTCTTCTGCTATGTCTGACAGATCTGTCTGTTTCTGAAAGGCTAGTGTCAAACTACAAAGACTTGGGCTCTCTGAAAACCCACCCCAATAAATCAAATTCTGACTAAGGACTCAGTATCCTATTTTTCTGGACGCTAGAGCTCCTTCTAAATACTAGGGGGTCTAAATGGAATCATCACAATGAGAACATGATAAAATGTATGGATCAATGACATCAACAAGTTCTTTTCTGAAAGGTTGAGCCAACTAGTTGGAAAAAAACTAAAAACAAACTTTGTTTCAGACTTTCAGGGGAATTTTAAAAATGTTTGGTAATCTTAAGGCACATGAGTTTATCCCACAGAGTAGGCAATGTAATGTGACAATTATCACTAAATTCCCTCATGCTCTGAAGATACCTATGTTTCTGATTCATGAGCTGTGGATGCATGTAATTACCTTTCAGTATGGATTTATTATGAGAAGCTAAACTATATCTAAACGAAATATAATCAGAATGCTATATTGTGTTGACTGTCAGATCAGATTGATACTTATTTTTCTTCAGTTCTTTTCTCACCAAACTAAAATGCTTGCATGAAGTCACAGATTGATTCTTCACTACTAAAATCAAAACAGTTACTTGATCTATCCTAATGCTTTCTTGCAAAAAGAGTTTCATTGCTTGAGGAAATATCACTGAGATAGCTTTAAGGTATCCCTTTAGCACGCATTTTGTACCTTTCTAGTCTTCCAGACATTTTTATACACATTGGCTACTGCCTTGGGTATGATTATTGCTGGGTGCAGAAATACCTTCTGACAAACTTACATCAGAATTTACAGTAATATTATCACAGTTATGTTGTTATCATAATTTAATATGTAGTCATTACTAACTAATAACAATTTTTATAAACAATAAAAAAATCTCACTTAAGAAATAGCTTTTTCTTTTTTTTTTTTTTCACAAACAAATGTAGTCACAACAATTTTTGTGTATTAATGGTAACTTCTCTATTTGAACATACTAATAATGCAGTCTACTTTTGCTCAGAAAAAAATCTTAAGTATAAATGTTCACTTCTTGTTTTTCTCTGGATCTCAAACCTTGAGAAATTAAATAACTGAATTAGAAAAAATATAGTTCTAGACAATTCTGGAAACATCCTGCTCAGGCGTCATTTTACTGCAAATTCCTATATTTAGGACATTATTCATTAAATAAGAAATTACTCTTTAAGTGGAAAGACAGAACATCAAATATGTCACAAACTGTCATAAACTCACAAAAACACAAAATCAAGATCACTTTCTGTACAGCCAGAGGCCACTGGGAATTTGCAAATAATAATAAAATAATAATTAAAAAAAAAAAAAAGAATTTTAGGTTGATGTTATAATTATGATCCTTTTCAGAAAGCACAAACCAAGAATGTTCACCAGCAAAACTGAAAGGGATGTATTTCACTCTGCCTTTGTGTGCCAAAAGGCTGTTGTTATTAACAGGACCTCACTGACATTTGCAGAAGAAAATCTTAATGTCATAATACTTACTTTTCAAGTGATTTTCAATACAGTATGACGTATGCATTGATAAAATTCACAAAATTATATGAAAAGATGACAATATATGTCAAACTCTATGTTAAGGTAGAATTTAGAACTTTAATGTAATTATTAAAGCATGATCTTTAGAAATAATTGTTCCCTTATTGTTCTTGACTTTTAAATGTCTTTATTCATCTGCAACAGACAGTGTGCTCTTATGTGCAACATATATAGGCTTATGTGTGAATGTATGCACATATATGTACAAAAGTGACCTGACAGACAGGCAGAGCACAGCAGATTTTAGGTTTGTACTGTGGTGCAGTGGTGAGATCTGAAGGTCATTCCTAACAGATATTGTTGCCTCTCAAGTTATCTTTCCCTCATCGTATACACATGGTTCAACACAGAATGACAGATTCACACAATCAGAATATCTTGAGCAGCTTGAGAATGTGCCTGCCCACTGTCCTGGGGAGCCTGTGCTATGCCCACCACTCCCTGGTGAAGAACCTTCTCGTAACACACAATGCTGGTCCTCCCCTGACACAGCAACATGCTGTTTCCTCAGGTCATGTAGCTGTCACCAGGGAGTAGAGCTCAGTGCTACCTCTCTGTTCCGTTCTTTCCTCTCATGAGGAGCTGTACGCCTCCATGAGGCCTCTTCTCAGCCTCCTCTGGACTGAACAAACTAAGGAACCTTAGTCACTGCTCATGCATTTTTCTCTGTAGACCATTCACTGTCTTTGTAGCGCTCCTTTGCATGTTCTCTCGTAGTTACACACCCTTATACTGTAGTGCCCAAACCTCAAATTCACAGTACTCGATGTGAGGCTGCACAGCACAGAGCAGAGCTGAAGAATCCTTTCCCCTCATCTGGCTGCAAGTTCTGAGCCTGATGCACCTAAGGGTATTGCTGCCACATTTGGCTGCCAGGCACAGAGTGCTAACTGCTGATTCATTTTCATCTTGCTGTCGACTAGAACCCCCTGCTCCCTTTCTGCAGGGCTGCCCTGCAGCTTCTCATCACCCAAACAGCATGTATATCCAGGATTGCCATGTACTAGGTGAAGAATCTGGCACTTGCTCTTGTTAATTTATATAGGATTGGTGCTTTCCTGGCAATAAAGATCTCTGCTGGGCCCCTCTACTGCTGTGGGAGTCAGCAGCTCCTCCTGATTTAGTAACATCCACAAAGTTACTTACTATGTATTGGAGTCCTGAACCCAGATCATTTAAGAAAACAATAGAACTGGCCCTGAAATGGAGATCTGAGAAACCTGGCTAATGTCTGGCCACTAGCCTAAAGTAACCCAATCTCCTATAATCCTTTGATCTTGACCCAGTAGCCAATTGTTCACCCATCGTACCATGTACATGTCAAGCTGCATGCTTGATGGTTAGGATAGCTCATACTGACCATTATGGAAGGTAAGGAGCAGGAAACAGTTTATCTCATACTTGTTATGATGGTATGACTTGCCACATAGTGATGGGCTGTGAAATGGATATTATATGAGTTCTTAGTCATCAAGGAGTTAGAGCTGAAAACTTGACTTTCTTGCCTAGTATTTTACTGATGCAAAAATACAGCTGTGAAATAGGATGCTTTCAACTACCTTGTCTTTCTGAGAAATTTGATCTCAGGCTAGTGCTGCAGTCATAAGGCAGAATGAAATAAGGAAGGATAGTTCTTGCTTCTTCGTTTCAGTAAATACCCTTTTATTAGGCTGTATTTTCACTCTTGTCTCTGTTCCAATGATTTTCTTATGATGATATTTAAAGAGCAATACTGAAGTAGCAGGCTGTGAAAGAGGCCCATCCTTTAGCCAGCCTGGCTAACAGACAGACTACCACATGCTGCTCCTTCAAACTCTCCTCTTAGTAGAAAAAATGGGAAAACAGAAACAAGTAAGCTCTCGTCTTGCTTTACAGGAGCTTGCTTAGTAAATAACTGCTGCAGCCTGGAGAAAATTAATCACTTGTCAATTAAAATAGACTTGATAGTGAGAAACAAGCAAACACAAACACAAAGCCCTTGCCTTCACCCTTCTTTTTCCCAGCCTCATCTTCACTCCTTCGCTTAGCTCCTCTCCTCCTCTCCCTAAAAGCATACGGAGATGGAGAGTGGGATGTTGTGGTTGGAGCATGGCATTTGCTCTCTGCCATTCTTTCTTCCTCATACTTTCCTTCTTCTCACACTCACTCCACAACCTGCAGTTCTTCAGAAATAACTACATACACTGGCATGAGCCTCCATGGGCTACATTGTGGATATCTGCTCTGTCATGGAACACTCCTCTTCTTTTGAATTTGATGTTCCATCTGCAGTTTCTCACTGTTTCCTCCTCCTCTGCCTGTGCAATGCTTTGACCCTTTCTTAAACATATTTCTCCAGAAGCATCATCAGCTTGGCTGTTGGGCTTACCTGTGCCCTGCAGTGAGCCCATTTGATCTCTCTAGAACAGGCTGGATCCACCACAGGCAGCCTTAGCCTCTCCTTGGAGAGGTCACTCAGCAGCCTGGGCATTTGCATCCAATAGAAATGTCTATTCAAATCACAGACAGAAAAAGAATGTTCAAGCAACCACTAACTGGTAAAACTGAGAAAAAGTAGTGTTAAAAGGGGGAAAGTTAAAGACAATCAACACTGTCTGAGATAAGGTTTTCCCTAAATAGTTGAGAAATAGTTCACACACCAGAGATTAACTGCTGTAAGTATGCAATTCTCTTTCAAAAGAGGATGCACAGTGCATATTCACTACTTGAGTATGTGATTCCTATATATAGGTACCTATTTTTTCCTTATGCACTGCACACATTCAGTTTTACATAGGTTGCTCTGAAATTAATGCCTCCTTTGTATTCACATGGAAACTACAACAGATACAAAGAATACAATGACACTTTTTGATAGAGTAAATTGACAGTTACAAAACACTATTTTTCAACATAGTCACCACCATTAGCTACACATTTTTCTCAGTGGTGAACAAGAGCCTGTATGTAATGCTTGTAAAAATCTTCATGGTTGTCCAGAACATTGTTTGTCTTTCATGTCACTGTGATTATTGTTTAAATGCGCTGTTCATTGCTTCACTGTGTTCACATCCACTGTTTGGCCTCCAGAAATGTTCAGCAAGTGTTAATGAATGCCAAGGGGTGCCATTTGTTTCCTATGGAGGAATTTAATGACACCTCTTTGCTTCATATACATTTCCATGTCAGATGCCCTTTTTCAGACTGCACCTCTCCTTCCATTTTTTACACGGCAATATGTCATGGAATACTGGTGGGAAGGTTCAACTTCTACTGCCATGCCATCAACATATGCCTCTGACTCCATGGGCTGACATCATAAAATAGAAGGCATTATATTCAGAGTGGCCCTTGTATATAGATCATGTGATATTTAAAATTTGTATAATCATGAAACTGGAAACTGGAATGTAAAGTAAACAAAAAAGTACAAATTCAGACCATACCTTAAACACTCTCCTGCTTTCTTGGAGAGTATTTAAGATTTCTTTGCAGTGCTTACCAGTTGTAGTAAGGCAGTGCAGCCACACTTGCCCCTTGCAGCCTCTCCTAATGAGGCTCTTCCAGTATTTATCTTGTATTAGAAAAACAACACACTGAAGATTATCCTTCAGTGATCATGCAGCAGGGTGGAAGCAAGAAGGCAGCTTTGCCTGCCTGTCCTGGTTTTCTTTGAGTTTGCCCTTTCTGGCATGACAGCTTCTCCCTTGGCTTTATTCGAGGTGGGATCCCTTTCCTTGCTCTTAGAAATCTTGCCTCAGAGTTTATCCAGTGGGTATTTGACAGCAGCAACACAGCTCTCTGCTTCCACACAAGTCTTTGGTGACCTTGACCCCTCTTCCTACTATTAATAAGTTTCCTTTCCTGAGTTTCAAACTACAAAATGAAAACAGTGAGAGAATTCTGTTCTGCTTTGAATTCACAAATTCCTTCAAATTGAGCAGTTCTTGAAGGTCACTGTATTTCTTAGCATATTGTATGGATGATGTATTATAAAAATATTCAATGTATGGATAATCACTTAATGTGGTATCTTAAACTGATATATTGGTTTTCTTTATTTACAAATACAACACATGATATTAAAAATAGAGATGACATGACATTTGTATGACTGTTTCATTCTTGTCCCCTCCCTCCCCTTTTCTTGAATATTATAAATTGTGGACAGTTGAAGTGAAATTGTAAACTGCATATTAAATCATAATGTTCCTGCTCTATAGAATAAATAGGGCCTAATTTGGAGAAACAGAAGCTCTCCTATGATGGGACTAGAAGTGCTTACCTGACTTAATCAAGCAAAATTGTGTCTAAAAGGAGACATGATTGTTCTGTTAAAAATGAAAAAATACTGGAGTAAGAATAGAAGATTATGCTAACAGACAGTGCAGTCATAAGGACAAAAAAAATGACAAAAGATAAAAAGGTTATACACGTACATTAGAAATGGGTACTATTTTACTTCCTGAATATCTAGCATTAGGATCATCAAGGTTGTGACAGTACTGCTTTTAGGGTTGAAACTGACAGGCCTGATATAGTAGCAGTGGGGCAAAAATGTCACAGATCGAAGCAGTGGGAACAAATTTCAGAAAAGGTCAAGGTAGGTTAGTTTCTAGGTCAAAATGCCCTATGTAAGAAAGAACTTGGTCCTAAAGAATTCAGCTTAAATAATTAAGAAGGGCACCCTAAAAAATATGGTACTTGGTAAGAGTAAAAAAATTAGAAAAAGAGTTATGATGGTCTAATTACGTTTGAAACTACTCATGAGGGAATTTTCTTCTGTATAGGGAAGCATTTCTCACAGATATTGAACTTCATAGTCATATGAGGACTCATAACTAGAATTCACATGGGAAAGAAATGTGTTGACTCTGATGGCTGACAATGATAGACACCCACTGCTAGTGAGGCAATGGATCTGATGACCTAGTACCTACCTTCTAGGCCTTGGACTGCCCCCACGGATCAGGATAAATTTCATCCAACGTCAGTTCTTTGCTCACAAAAGATGTTAGACAGACAAAGAAGGAGTTTTTTGTTTATTCACAGGATGACGTTATGGGCAACTGCCAACAAACTCTAAACAGAATGAAATCCAGTCATCTCTGGGGACGAGAGTTTGTTTTACCCTTCTTGCCCATTCACAGTGATTTTGGCATTGCTGCTCTGATTGCAATAAATCAACATCGCTCAATGAGCTAGATTTTTTGAAACAAAGTGTTTGTTTAAAAATGTATACCTGTCAGCAAGTACAGTTCCCTGTCTTGCATTTTTTCAGTTTTTATTTCTATTCTAGATATTTGTCAAAGTATACTTGTGTAACAATTTCTTTTTGTATTTGTTCATTCTCCAAGAAATGCTAGATAGTTATCCAAAGTGATTTTCACAGTCAAATTTTGAACCATTGAAAAAAGCCTTTCTGAAGAAAATACTTACAGATTCTTAAATCTAATGAAAGTGCTAGCTACAGTTACTGTACTTGAGAGAAAGCAGTCTTCTGTTCTGGTAGATACTAATTAAGCTATAGTGTCCATGGTATAGTAAACATTAGTGACCTTTTTTTTTTTTCTTTCTTTCATCCTTTCGTTTAAATTCTAACATGCAGATTATGGTGGGGCAATTTAGTTCACACTCTTCTGGCCATTTTCTTATCATTATCATGCAATTTAATAAGATATTTCATTATTATTTAGTCTGAAACTTTAGCAGAGAAGTTGCTGAAATTACCTCTAAATTTATACTTGAGTTACTGGACTCATTATTTCAAACATCTTGGTTTGAATCAATATCAGTAATGATTCATTCTTTTGATTAAGAAGTGACTCCATCTGTAGATGTCAGATAATTACTGAGATGACCTATAATGAGAACATTTCACAACTCTCTGACTTAAATTTCTTATTCCCTCAACAGCATAATGACTTCCTCCTAGATCTTTTTATAGTGTGTCTATGCTCCTGGGGTTTCTTTTCATGATCAGTCACTATCAGTGGTTGCTTCTATCATCTTTTTCTTTAGACAAAGAAAGATAGTGGTTCCATACAACAAAAAAAAAGTGCTTTGTCTAGGATTTTATATATATATATATATATAATTTTTTTTTCTACGTATTTCCAAATTTTGTTACATTTGTGAGTAATTAAAACTGACACAATCTGCAATGGTAAAAGATGTTACAGTATACCCTTTGTTATTCATTTAAGTAATCCTAGGGGAATCTGTGTTTTTAAATATAAAATATTAAGATTAGAAATTCAAGTTATTCTTTTGATCCCAACAGCTGGGAATATGGTATTTAAAAGTTTGTAAGAAGAAATAATAACTTTCACTGTGAGGCTTGCTGCAGTACTTGAAATTCATTGCTATAACAAAATACAAAGAGTGCTTTGTACTTAAGTTGTAAATTCTGTTATTTCTTTTGATTCTTTTGTGAACAATTTCTAGGGAATAGAAAAATTTATATCAATATCAGACTCTTTCGACTCAACAAATGCAGCTTTTTTACTTATATATGTTCACTGATATTTAATATCTTTCTAATATAGTTAGGTAAATAGATTATGAATATCTAGCAGACTCTACTCTCTGCTGTCCTCACTATTTTTATCTGTTGGTTTAACAAATATACTGATTCAATATTGTTCTCTAATTTGGTTTGTACATTATTCGTAGATGACAGCTTCTCTGTCAAGAGTTTCCTGTGCATTCCTAATGCAAACACAATGAGCTACTTCCTTTTTATTTTTTGGTAAAAACTGCAAAACAAAAGGTCAAATACATGCAACATTTTTAGAATACATCTATTCAGGAAAGTAGAATCAGGGAACATACTCCCCACTGACTATTGTATGTATTTTTTTTTTTTTCTGAGCGAAAGAAACTTCAAGCTCATTAATTACTACCACTTCATTCTTTTCCCAAGATTTACATTCCTGTTATGTGGCTGGCCTTGCTTAAATAGTTGGAAATAACGAAGACCAAAATGACGGGCTTATTTCCCGGCTTCCTTTTATAGTAAAGAGAAAGAAATTTTGTCTAATAATAGACCTTGACTACAGTAGGTCAAAATCCTCAGAGACATTTCTATCACAAAATACCTTTAATACTGCACATTTACTGCATCAATAGACAACTGCTTTATTAGAGTAAAAAAATGGAATCATTATCCCTTCCCGATGTACATATAAATTTTAGGCCTTGCATTAAAAATACATGCATGACTGAAAGCAACAAGAACACTAGTGAATGAAACCCATCTAAGTTAAGATACCTGGCCTCAATGGATTGGGAAAGAAATTCTCACTGTGATGACAATCCCTTTCCTAGTAGATTTTTTGTGTGTATGTGTGTGCTTGGGCTTCTGATGACAGAATAAAGAAACAGAACAAAGATCATAAAGGAGGAACAACCCAAATAAAATTCAGTGACTCTTCTGAAATAGTAAAAATCAGCAAGTATTCACAATATAAATCAGACTTTCTTAAATTGAAGTCACAGTTTGCTTGGACCTCAACTGCACTGGGCTCTGTACTTCTGCTGTGTTGTTCTACATCAGAACTGATTTACTTTGTTTTTTGTAATCTAATCTGATAATGGCTTTATAATCATGAGAATGCCAGTGGTGAACAAATCAGGTATTTAAATAGATGAATACAGTGAAATTAATTAAATAAATAGTTTGGGCAGTAGAAAGACATGGTCTTCAAAAAAATGAATTTAACATAGTCTTGTCTTGAAGTATATAACATAGTCATGTCTTGAAGTTTCTAGGAAATATTTTATGTTCTTTCCTGGGCAAAGAAACTATAATATTGCTTTGTCAGAAAATGAACATCCAACAGAGAACAGTGCTATTCTTGACTGATCTGTGTCAGTTGTACAGAAAGTGCTTGTGCCTAAAAGAAATGTCCCCATGAGTCTTTTTTGTATCTCACCTGCTAGGAAGAAATTCTTAACTTTTGAAATATAATCACTCTTCAAGAACTTCTTCTCACATACATCTGTCATTATAGAGTATACTAATTGCTAACAACATTAATTGAGTTCATTTCTCTTAAGATTTGCTTGTTTGAAATTGACCTAGATTTTGTTGAGAGATCAGCATTAATAAATTTTACGACAAGATATTGTACAGATCTAGCTTATCAATTACACTGGTGATTTGAAGTCTCAGAAACACCGTAGCACTGCTCAGTCTCATCATGCAAACACTGTTGAAAGTGGGGACATAAACTTCACTAGTTTTTTCCAATGAAAAAGCACACAGTAAACAAAAATCCTATCCTGTAATATAATTACAAACTTTCAAATACATTAATGGGTGCTGCATTATGTGCAACATTAAAAGCTATTGCCCTATTTTGTGAAAATAATTAAGTACTGATTCAGTTTGCTTTACTTTTTATAAATATGTATTTCCATGAAAACATTTGACACATACAGAAGATAAATCTCCCATCCCTTCCTTACCTTCTGTAATAACTAAGGAATGCCAGTTAATCTCCCTGTGACACATGCAACACAGTATAACTATTTTACAGAAATCTCTGTGCATATGCATGAGATTTTCATGAAAAGCTAGTATGTTCAGCAAAACGAATCCAGCTTTCCTGGAAACAATGGAAGATTCAGATGAAAGCTAAGCCAAATTCTAATTCTGCAGCCCATCACTGAGAAGATGCTCTTCAGTAAAATATGTCTATACATTTTCAATTCTGTATACGTATGTATGTATTCTATTCTAAGTATGTATGACTATTCTTTCTCAGAGCTAGGATTTCAGTGTTATCAGATTTTAGCAAATACAGATTTTTTGAATGAAAATAAAATAGGCCTCATTTCTGTCAGATATGTAAACAATAATTTATAAATATACCCTTTGAAAATTATTCATCTACAAATTGACCATTGATTTATTATGCAGTCTCCATTTGTCTTCATGCAATAACTGTATGGCTCTTGAATAACTTTCCCATGCAATTTGAGAGTTCACCTGTCTCCCACCCATTTATTCATTTCTTCAATGACTTACTGTTCAAAATCCCAGATCAAAATAAACTATGTTGAAAACATGATAACAACTTCACAATTAAATGTTTTTTTTCCTCTTTGCAAGTGTATCTTTTCTTCTTTAATTAAATCTCAGATAGCTGAGAGACATTCTTAAAATAGCAACAACTTTCTCTTTGCATAACAATGAACAATTTAAAACTTAAAATCTTGAAGCTTGATATAGAAATTTAGTATCTTGAGGAAGACAATTTCCCAGTATGTCCTTCTTGAGTTTGCAAGGTTAAATATTTTAGATTAAGAGACTGCTGTAATTTAAAGGCTGCAGAGTTTTTGTAGGTCTTTTTTAGATTTTCATGATTTCTTGGCAGGTATTTATGTTCAAGCAACATGTAAACAAACAAACAAACAAGAACAACAACAACAAAAAAAAACAGAAAAAAAAACCACCAATAAATAGTTTTGATATTTTTGAACTTTGGTTAAACTAAACTAAATTTAGTCTGCTTACAAAATAGTTGCTGAAGTTATAAGAAAACATCTAACTTTTTAAAATCTTTCATGCTTACAATTCATTCTTTTCTTTATCTTTCTTCATTGCAGCACACTGGAACAGTCTGTCTGCTCAGAGAGTTTGTGGAATCTCATCTGGAGATATTAGAAACCCATCTGGAGACTTTCCTGTGTAACTGTAGGAAACCTGCTTTAGCAGGGGTGTTAAACTACATGATCTCCAGAAGTAACTTCCAACTCTTACAATTCTGTAATTCTGTGATTCTGTGATTTTACAATTCCCATAATTTTACTGAATAAACTGTATGATTAAAAATAGCAAAACAGGTTGTCCTGAGAACAATCTACCAATTGCAACCAGTGCCACAGTATGGAAAAGCTAGTAAAAAAAAAGCTTTGAATAGCTTTAGAAATACAGAATGGAAGTTCTTTCCACCACCCTTTCCCATCCCCTGTACTATGTTTAGTGAAGCCAGGTAGTCCATGTGGAGAGTATGTTTGATAAAAAAACCTTTCAGAAAAAATTCATATCCTTATACTAAGTCTTGAAAGAATAGTCTATGATCTTGAAGCCCTTCCTGTTAAACTGTAGTCTACCTGATTTCTCGTCTTTTCTCTCTCCTTTTTTTTTCTTCCACTTTTCTTTTCTGTCTGTTTAAGAAAAGGCTTCGGCTTTTTAAAAATGTCTAACGTGTGGATTGCTGCCTTTGTAGTTTTTAGGCACTGCCATGCAAAGCCATTATCACTGTAAAGCCCAGTGGGAGTTAAGGAGAACAAGAGAGAGGAAATATGCATTGCTTTTTCCACAGAGAACCCGAGAGAATTTCAGAATTGCTTCCTGATACTAATAGTGTTTTTTTCAACTGCAATAGTTAATTACACTGATAAAAAAATAAAGAAGCATGCAAGTTGTGGTTTTTGTTTTTTTTTTTTTTCTGATATAGTTTCTGCTGAAATGAAAGCTGATTTTGCTGTGCTAAAATATGTTTTGCTATCAGTGTTCAGTGAAGGATTATTTCAGTGCTCCCTCTAAGTCATGGCACACAACTGGAAGAACTCAGATATATTATAGAAGTTCAGCACTAGTGTGGTAACCAACAATTATAAGGGAGTGTTCAGCATGGTAACCAAAAGTTATAAGGGAGTGTTCAGAGTCCTAGAATTTATGGCAGCACAACTCAGAGCATGTCAGCAATTAATGAAGTGATTTAATTAAGAGACCACTTAATAATCAGTTAAGAAGTCTAAGAAGTTTTCTCAGCTTTTTGCGCCTCTCTGTGATAGATGCTTATGTAAGCTATATTTTTATGTAGGCTTTGTTGCACTGATTTTTGTTTTTCTTTGATGACAATTGGCATGCTGTTTTTCTCTTAAGCCAGAAAAGACGTTCTGCCTTCCTCTTACATTATAACATTTTGTCTAGATCTCTGATAAAGGTGTTATGTCTTCTGATCACTCTTCAGTCTGAGCAGATTCAAATGGCACCTTTAAGGGCTGCATATGAATATGCCATGTAACAAATAAAGTTAAGGCCACGACTGTGCTATCTGCTTGTTCTTCTGTTAAGTCAGCTATCCAGCCTTATCTGGAAATCAGTATTTGAACCACCTTGCTCAAAAACATGACGGAGCTTATAAATATGTTGTAGAATTTCAGCTATGGGTACATAAGCATGTTTTTAAAGAGAAAATTTAAATGACAAGTATACTTATATGTCTAGACAGAACTTTTGTTATGTCTCTTAATTTGACTGAAAGTGAACCAATTTTAGGAATATACACCACACTGGAATGAAAATGTGAAATTAAGGATTTAAGAAATTTAAATGAATGACTTTACAATTTCACTGAATGCTTAAGAAATTTGAAGTGTATGAAATCCTAGTCTATAGAATTATACTGTCTAAATAATAACTGTGTTTATAACTTAGATTTTGAATAGGACTTAGACTGATTGCCTTGATGGCACATATATAAACAAGCATATGAGGTCCTCTGAAATTGTCCTATTTCAGCTGTGTGGATCTGTTAAAGAAAAATGTAAAGGAGAAGAAAAATTTCTTTGAGGTAAGTTCATGTTTTGACATTTTGCACATTACCAATGATCAATTTTACATTTTAGAATTAAAATGTGAAAGCATATTTGTGAAGAAAAAAAAAGCCTCTGGTTAAACGCCTGAAGAATTGCAACATTCACAGCACTATACCTCTTCACACACAATGGTATGTATACACAAGATATCTACAGTAAAATATCTCTGTATTATACCTCCTGGTAATTAAACTGTTTGTTTGGCTTATATGAACTACAGAGCTGACTGCATAGATTCCTGACAGATTCTGATGAATGAAACTGAAAAGACTATTTAAAATCAAATATGAAATAAAAAGAAAACGGCTTCCAAGAGGATAAAGAAGTTAAAACAGCCACACCATATGAGAAATAGAGGAGAGCAAGCCTCAAAGTTCCCACTAGGACTCGAATGTGCAGCCTGTTATAAAGAGCTGTTATTCCTGTCTATGTAATTCTATGATTAGAAAAGAGGGGGAAAAAAACAGGTAAAATGCTACAAATTTTGAAGTAATATAAACTACGGTTTTTTTTTTTTGTTTGTTTGTTTTTTGTTTTTTTTTTTTTGTTTGTTTGTTTTAATATCCCTCCTTCAGATTAATTACAAGGAAAAAAAAATAGAACTCAGGAGTGTTTATTGGCAGAAGATCTGGTCTGTGACTAAATAGCTCCAGCTTGGTATGGGAAAACTGGGGAATGATACCATTGTGTCCTGTGAAAAACAGGATGCAGGTGGGCATCCCTGCTCCCTGTTATCTTTTGGCAAGGTCTGGAAGATGGGAACAAAGGAGGTTCTGCTGAGATCCCAGAGCCAGAAGCTGCCACTCCAAGGAGAGCTGACTCAACCACTTTGGATTTGATCTGTCAGTCCAGACAGAGCTGACTCGACCACTATGGAACCATTAAAAAGGGGGCCATCATCGCCACGGTCACCACTGTCATCACCAGAACAACGCCCAATGACCCACCACTACTGAAGACTGAACTATGAACCACGCTGGATTCATGGTGGTGTCTATCTCCCTCTTGCTTCCTATAAAGACTCCTTTCTTCTTCTTTCCTATCTTTTCTATCACCCTCCTTCCCTTCCCCATTACCCTAACTCATAATAATGTCCATCCTCCCCTTTCCCATCTCCCTCATTAAGATTTGTAATAAACTGGTCAGACCAACATTTGAACCATTGTTTCTTAATCTCACGCCAGGTATACATATATTAAAAAGAACCTTCTCTCCATCCTATAAATTGGAATGAGACACCAGGTCTCGTGCCAGACCTGGAGGTTGGTGGCCGTGCATGTGGCAACAACTGGGACTTTATGATCCTTGGGATCCCTTCTAACTCAAGCCATTCTGTGATTCTGTGATTCTGTGCAGACTTGTGAACATCTTTTCTTCATGGAAGGAAGCTTAGGTAGACTATCTGGCATTGTGGAAATGTTAATTTGATATTAATGCATTTTTAAATTGATTACATATTTTGTCGCTGTATTCTTAATTCAGCATATATGATAGATTATGACATTAGGAATAGGTTTTTGGAGATATCAAAAAGAAAAACTTGTAACTCAGATACTTGTTTCTAAGAATTTTTGAAACAGCTGAAAGTAATTGCTATACAGTGCCTGTTCAGAAGTGCTGGAGAAATAAACTGATAACCTAACTGGAAACCTGTTTTTTTGGTGAATGCATAGAACCTTTATTTTATTGCTTCTTTGTCACCTGATTTATCACAGATAGGCCAAGTAATGAGAATGATCCCTGGATATATTTCTTTGCAATAGAGACGAATCTTTCTGTTTCCTCTTACTGATGATGATTTTTGCATGCCCTTTTCCTCATAAACTGTAGTTCAACTACACTTAAAATATGAGATGACTTGACCTGATTTGCTGACACTAAATAGAATTGAAGACACTCAGAAACTTAGTAGAGATATCAGACGAAGCAGAATGTCAATCTCTGCCTTCTTCCAAAGAAAACTTGAAATCTTCAAAGTGTGTCAAATTCCCCCAGTCACCTTAGGATTCAAGGACTAACTTATGGTTAGAGAAAAGCCTATTTCTTTCAGTGACATTGGGATAGTGCTCTTTCTTAATATTTCTTAATCTTTGTTAGTCAGAGTAAAGTATGAAAACAATCTGAAAAAAACAGGAAAAACAGGCTTGAGAAACCACTTGAAAAGTTCTATTACTAAACTGTAGAGGAACATATATCTGCAAATATATGAATAAGAGTTTTTTCATTTATGAGAAGTGTGAAGAAGTATGTGAATTATGAATGCTTTTTAGAAACTAAAAAAATAAAAATGGCTTTTTTATGCAGCAGCCATTGACAGGACTCTTTGTAGTTTCCAGAGTTCACATTTATTATAAATTTGGTTTATTGGGAATTATTTTTAAATATTAAAAGCTTATTTCTAAATATTGCTGAATATTTTTGTAAATTGAGTGTCCTTTTGTTTTTTTCACTTCAGTGATAGAAGTGTTTAGTGTTATGGAGTCAAACACTAAAGCAGCAGAAACTAAGAGCTGTCAGTGACTGTCACAGTCAGTGTATGACTGTGGAAACAAATACTATCTTGCCAACAAAACCAGGGATAGCTTTTGTCCTGTAATTTTAAATTAATACTCAGTCTGAGAGATTTATTTCTATATGAGTAGAAAATACCAAACATCACTGGCACTGTATAAAAATTCAAATTTCTTTATTAATGCAACAGATAATATTGTTCATCATATTTTCTGATATTCTTTGATAATGACCACTGAAACAGCATTGATACAAATTTTGCCATGTGGGGTAGGATAATATCCTTCCAGACTTCTGTGTGGTTTGAAGTCCTGAACAGTTTTCTGTTTAGAGTTTTCTTGGTCTTTCATTGTATAAACACGTTTAAAATGCTTTTTAAAAGTAGATTCTTCATGTCTGGAAAAATATCTGAAAAGGGTAGGAAAGAGAAAGAAAGATAGAAAAGAAAGAGAAAAAAAAGATAGAAAGAATAAATACTCGATCTCTGCCTTTAGAGAACCTTGAAAACAGATGGTTAAAAATCCTTGTCAGGAAGTGCCAAAGTAGAGTCTGCATGAGCAATCTTAATTCTGGCTCTTCGTAGAAGTTCATTACAATAGTAATTAATTCAATGACCACATGCTATTTCTCAAATAATGCAATATAATTGAAAGTAGTTTTATGTGACTTACATGTACATGCTTACCATCTTGGAATACATTTCCTGTTTTGTACATTTAGTCTGTTTTTTGCTGTCATAATGAAACATGCATGTTTATTGACTATGACTTTGATATAATAACAATGTATAATTCTCTCTCTAAGGCTATGCCTGATTTGTAATTCTAAGGTATAATTTCAGGAGCTACCATCTTTGGCTTTAATCTAGGTGGTTTTGGCTATAATTGCCCTGACGATACAGCACAGGATTCAGTCCCTTGAGTGAATATAAAGGGATTCCTTGTGTGCTTTTACCTTTAGGTGTTGAAGTCCATGCTCTCACATTTGCTATTGTTATCTGAATTACTTAGATTAAAGCTAATCTACAGTGCTGCAATCAACAGTCCTTCTAGCTTATGTGCAAACAGCCCAAAGATTTTAAATTTGACAATCTGGGTACAGACACTTGCAATCTGAACTATATTGGAAAGGTATGCATTTAATATAGAGGTGGGGTTTGCCCAGACAAATAAAAAAAAAAAATAAAAAGAAAGAAAAAGAAAAATACAGCAGATATTTGGTACTGCAAATATAATTAGTATAGATTATAAAAATCAAACGACTGTCTTCCTGCACAAAAGAACAATTGGGATAATGCGTTAATTGACAATGGAGCTTCTTAACTCACATTGGACAGAAGATCCATAAAGTTAATCCAGATTTTGAGGACCTGAAAGCTAATCTGAGCAAGGAACAAGATGGAGGAAGGAATAAAGGAGCTGAGGCAATCAGAATTGGAGAAATTAGGGAAGACCAAGGTTAAGAAAGACAAGATTTGGATGTAAACCAAAAACTAATAGTAAGGAGAAATGGCAGAGTTAGAATAGGGTATAAGTTGCAAAGGGAAGAAAAACATGTCTTCACAATGTTTACCATTAGCAAGAGAACAATTTGAAGTAGTTGTTACTTAAAACTCAGTAAATCCATATTCTATGAAAGTCTTGAAGAGCTGAAAAGAACCTGACACACAAATTAAGGTAATAGGTACCTAGTTAGTCTAGAGAAAAATTATGTAAAATATCCAAGAAAACCTAATTCTGGTTCTTTTAGATGGTTTGTTGGTGTTTTGTATTAATGCAGGAAAACCTTACTGAGTTTCCACTCAGAGTGTTTGAGACTCTTCATAGCTCTAACCCAGCTGTGCATTATGGGCTCTATTTGTCTTTTCTAGAGGAGTTTGCAAGACTTGGATGATTTCATTCAAGCTTTGAATCATGTACATTTGACTGTTTTCCTCACCATAAAATTCTGATACAATAAAAAATCTTACTGGAATTTTCTAGTACAGTGATACTTCTGAATTATGGTAACTCTTTTCATCCGTCTATTGGTTTGCAGAGGACACTGTGGCTTCAACTTAATTAGGTTAAATAGTTCCAATAAAAATTAAGAGATAAACTGAATAGCTACGCGTACAGCTAAACAAAAATACAATGTGATAGGTGAGCAATTGGCTGATGGGTTGATCCCAAAGGATTATGGTAGATGGAGTTCCACCAGGCTGGTTGCCAGTAACTAATGGGCTTCTCCAGGACACCATATTACAGCCAGTTCTCTTTAATGTTTTTGTATATAGATTGGATGTAATACTAGAAGGGATTTCAATCAAGTTTGCTGATTATACTAAATTGGGAGAATCTGTTGACTCTTCAGTGGTGGAGAGGCCTTGCAGAAAGATCTAGAAAAATTAGAGAGCTGGGAAACCACTAACCGCATTAAGTTTAACAAAAGCAAGTGCTACATTCTGCACCTGGGAAGGGGCAGCCCTGGCTATACTGACTGGAGGATGAAACAATGGAGAATAGCCATGCAGAAAACGATTTGGGGGGAAAGGACATAAAGCTATTAGAGAACATCCAAAGGAGGACTACTGAGGTGTTGAATTGTCTAGAGAGGAAAATATATGAGGAGAGGCTGAAGTAGCTTTGTTAGAAGAAATCCTTTACCCAGAGTGCGGTGAGGCACTGGAACAGGTTGCCTAGAGAAGTTGTGGATGCCAAATCCCTGGAGGTGTTCAAAGCCAGGTTGGTTGGGGCCCTGGGCAGCCTGCTCTACTGAGTGGCACCCTTGTGCAAAGGGTCACAGGTGATCTTTGAGGTCCCTTCTAACCCAAACCATTCTCTGATTCAATAATTCCATGATGCGATTATTCAATTATTCTATGATTCAGTGATTCAATGATTCTATGATTTTGTTGTCCATGCAAGGATAAAGGGATAGAGAAACCCCTGCTATTTTCCTGAGTATTTTGTTGTGGCTTTCCTACACTCATTTGCACAGATATTGCCTGCTGATAGGGGACAAGAACGGAAGACCAGAGTACAGTTACAAGATGAATATTCCTCTTACATGAAAAGTGTATTTTCATCCATAAAGGCATGTCTAACAATACCATAGGCCTATGGTACAAATTAATAGCAATTCCAAATGTAGCAGGACATCTTTGATTGCCACTCAGTTTGTGATATAATGCCAGAGCTCATTAGTGAGTTTTTCTTCTTTACTCAACCAAGCAGTGGAATGCATTTTCCAATAATGAATGATACCACTGTTGCATTAATGAATTTCACTGCATTGATCAATTGCCAAATTCAAATTTTGACGTAGAAAATGAGAATCTTTGAGGGAGGAGAGCAATAATCTCTTAAAATTCCTGCTGTTAAGAGAGAAAGTCTTTCCCTTCTCCCTGCTATCCTTTTCTACTCATCTGCCAGTTACTTGATTGCTCTTGTGCTGGAGACGGAAGATAAGAATTAATAGCTTGCAAGAAATTTTCTCAACTAACAATTACAAGGTGAAATTATTTTCACTTGTGCGAGTGTTTACTTTTGGGTTTAGAGGGAGGAGTTCATAATAGAAAATTCTCAGGAAAAGTCTATATTATAGAATGTGTACAGAAAATCTCTGACTTAGGACCTTGAGGAAGAGTGAGCTTCATCATTTACAGCTCCTTTTCCCAGGAGGAAAAGTGGAAAGAAGGAAACTTCTAGAACTCAGTGCTCTGGGGCTTGTGACTTCTGAAAACTGTTAATAATAATAAACATTATGGCCTCAAATTGGATGATGAAATGTCCAAGATGGAGCTTCTCTCTTTTGCAGTTCACTCTGATCATTGAAATGGAAGCTGCTGAAGCACTGGGATGTAACATAAAAGCAAATTTCAAAACAAAGACCCATGTTTGCAGTTTACAAGATTTGAGAGATCTGCAGAATCTTTGCCTTAGTCTGACTTTTTATTGTCATTGTGGAGGTAATGCATAACAATCTTGCACTACGTGTAAGGCTGCGGCCTCACTCCTCTCTTAACGAAAAAAAAAAAAAAGCAAAACAAAAGCAAAACAACAACAACACTTGTACAATTATTAGTTATTTATTTTTAGATTTTATTTTTAAAATGAGAAAAAAATTGCAACCTTAAAAATGTCAGGCAGAGAGTGAACCTAGAGTTCCTGAAAGTTAAAAATGCAGTAAAAGATAAATTAGAATGGACATTCTGACATCTTAAAATAGAATAATTTTGTAGGTAATCAAATTGTTACTATTTTCCTTACAAACAGAGAACACTGGAATAATCAAAATATTAGCTGAATATTAGATTTATGGGTAGTGGGTATTTTCTTTTTTGCTTGGTTTCTCCTACATATACTTGGATTCTGTAGGCTAGAAAATTGCAACAGATAAAATGCATGTATTAATATTGAAATTGATGTTCATTCTTCTTTAAAAGAACAAAGTAAAATCCTTCAAGTCAGATTTCTCTTTAATTTTGAAATGCTTCACTTTATGTTCATCACAAAGTTACTGACCAGTGCTCCTAGTGCAAGTAGAAATTATTGATCATTGAAGAAATTTGGTGAGTTACACATCTTCCTTGTCCACCTGTTCCAGTGGGCTGTCTCTGCTTTTACAGCAGAGAAATCTTGGCAATGAAACACACATGTGAATGCAATCTTGTAATCATGAAATACAATTTCCTTTACATTTTCAACAATATATGTTTACAGGTTTCTCTCTGAGATGCCTTGTTAATATATTCACCCAGCATTTGCTCAGGTGATGGCTTGCTGAAACTTTTAGGGGCACTGTTGATTGCTCCCCTGTGGCACCATCTGCCTGACTTGACTTGGAATGAGATGTGTATTTTGCTATGCTCTGGTGTCTGTAGCTCAAGCACTTCCTTGTATTTAGCTAATGGGGGCAGACAGATCTTTCTGTAATATACAGTGCTTGTTTTCTCTCTGAGAATATCCCCCCAAATACAATTCAGTCAAAAAAAATTAAAATAGCAATCTGTATTAGTATTCTGACTACAAATCACAGAAAATAGTAAATAGTAGAAAATAGTAAAAGCAGATTGCTGAAATGAGATGATACAATTGAGGTTTGCAGTGCACTGCATGTTTGTTACTTCATAAGAAAGAAAGATGATGCTCTCTGAAGCGGAATTTTCAGAGGTACTTACCACTGTGGTAGCTAAGCAACATTACATTTAGCAACATAATAAAATTAACTAAAACATTCAATTTTTCAAGTACTATCTAGTTCCTTGTTTCCCAGGATATGACAGTTATGTAAGGAACTCTGTCATGGCTCATGCTTCAGCATTTTATTCTTGTCCTTCACCCCCAATTACATCAATGGGAGTTTGGCACTTAGGTGTTTTTGAAGGTTCCATTAGGTGTGTCTCTAAATCTTCAGATATGATATAATTTTAAAAACTGACTTGTAGGCCATATAGTCCTCTGAGGGTTACATTAAAAATAACTACTTGGCTTTAATTGTTGTGTTGCTTTTTTTTTTTTTTTTTTTTTTTTTTTTTTTTTAAGATTCTTATATCTTCTATGCTGATAATGTGCCAGACACTTTGGTTGCAGGTATTACTGGTCATAATTCAGTTTAAATCAGTGCAGCTTGATTGCTCGGTACACACACTTTGAAATTTCGGGTGCATTTTGATAGTGTACTTGAAATATAGTACAGAGTTTTATTTACTGAGGCTGAATTTACCTTCTTACAATCTTTGTCTGGATAAAAACTGAAGCTGTTGAACAGAAATTCTAATGAGGTTAAAGTTGCGAGTCTATATATCATTTTCAAATATTTCTGTATAATCAGACAAAACATATTTGTTTTCTCCCTGTTACAGGACTTCATCCCATCTGAGATGCACTGTAATGAAAGCTTTTGCTGCATAAGTAAATATGACTTTTAGGAAGTGTTATTCACTTATCTGGGATTTTACTCTTTGTGATAGTCCCTAACCAATAGTCAGAATATTGCATTTAGTGTTAAAGAATGATAGCTAACAAAAGTTCTCTTAAATCCACCACTTGCTCTTAAAATTGCCTTTATGTAGATAAAATATTTTTCTTTAAGGAGATGTCATGCTTCTTTTTGATAATGTATTTTATTAAATGTAAAGCAGTGAAGTTAAAGGTCTGGTTTAAACCAACAAAAGCAATGAAATTTTCCTCTTTGTTAACTTACTCCATATGCTTAGTTAATGCCACACATAATAGAAAAGTTGGCAACTTCTCTAAAGCCATTGCATTAGTTTTACAGCCAGTGAAATGGTTTGAAAAGATATACTGAAGTATTGGAGCATTCCTTTTTTTTTTTTCTGTTTAAGCCAATATCATAATTTGTTTAATTTTTTTTTAAGTTATTTATATTATATTATTATATACATCCATTTTTTTTTTTTTAATCACAACAATGCAGAAAATGAAAAATCTTGGTTTTGTGCCTTTTTTTAAAGTCAAAGTCAAATCCAGTGGATTAAATCTGATTGGAAAAAAGGAAAAAAAGAAAAAGGAAAAAAAGATTGTGCTAACCTTCAATGCAGACATGAAACAAAACAAAATCCATCTCTACACCTTTGTCTGTTTCTTATCTAAAGTCCGTTCCTTGTACTTTGATTTATAGTTTAAGATTTTGTAAGGACCTGTTTCTTTTAGATTAACTTACTGTGATACTTTTCCACTAAAAGCTCTATAGAGTGTTTTTTTTTTCAGTTTGGCTTTTTTTTTTTTTCTTTTTATATTCTACCTCATACTTTTTTTTCTTCTTTGATACCTAATTTCTTCTGTTCTTTTTCTCATGCCTTTCTTCCCTCAGTGTTATTTTTCCTTCTTTAGCTTAAATAAAATTTTTTATCTTCTCATAAAATATTAGTTTTCTGTATAGTTCTTTTCTTAGAGGCAGTCCTTCTATCAGCTCATGTTCACCAGCTAAGAAGTTTTCTGCTGTGTCTAAGGGATTAGATATGTACACTGCAAGGGTGATTTATTCCATCTTTCTGGTCAGTAGGCTGTGAAGACTCTCTTACTCATTGCCTGATTATTGAAAATATCTAAATAGATGTCTCACTTTCCAAAGGCGAGAGTAAAAAATATTGTTCTAATTTGACAAAGAAAACTTTGAAGTTCAAACCAGTAAAACAGAAGGTATTCCTTCAGGTGTTTCTGATGTACTTTTCTGACAAGGCATTACCCTATCCTTGCAATTTCAGCCTCTTTGCTGTAGGCTCAATAGACCTGTGACCACATGGTCTTTAATATCTGTTTTGGTAATACCTAGTCAGTAATCATCTGACTATATGACAATCAGTCAGAATATCTCTTTCAGAAATGATTGTTACTTTTTTCCAAACTTATACTTCTGCCTAAGTTTTGGATAGCACAAAGAAAAACAGCTCAACAGCAAACAAATAAAAATCATACCTCACTGTAATCCTTGTCAATGTCACTAATTTCTGTCATGAAATTAACTCTCTTCCACGAAATTAACTCACTTTTGTTTTTGTTTTGGACTCAGATCTAGGAAAGGAATAAAAATCACTAATCAACAACTAAAACAATTCCACCACCAAATTTTTACTTAAAGATAGATGAGCATAAAACTGAATGACAGTTTGATTTCAACTGATTTTTCTGTGTGTTATTTGTTGTTGTTATTGTTTTGTTTTGTCTTTCTATCAAGAACAGCCAGGCTGCTTGATGCTGCTTTATGGCGAGGCAGGGGGCAGTCAGGACAACTGGCCTGAATTATGCAAAAGGTTATTCCATACCACGTAACATCAAGAACAGAGTGAGAGTACAATCTCTGCCTTCTCCCTGCTGGCTACCCCTCTTTTGATGCAGCCCGGGATATAGTTGGTCTTCTGGGCTGCAAGTGCACACTGCTAGCTCATGTCAAGCTTTTCATCATAATCCTCACGTGCTTCTCCATAGGGCAAGAAGCAATTCTCCCAGTCTGTATACATATCTGCAACTGCCCTGACTCAACTGCAACATCTTGCACAGGACCAGCCTTCAGCAGGTACTGTGTCTTATGTGAAAGCCCCATGAAGATGCCTTGAAAATCTTTGATGTTATTGTGTATGAATTCTTCTTTGTTTTTTTGGCTCAAAGCTTGCTTCATGAGGTATTTCTTGTGGTAAGATTGACTTGCCTAGGAGATGAGTGATGGGTATTGCTATGTAGCAATCAACATCACTGCCTGGACAATTTTACATTTGAAAGCATTTCTTTGGAGCTGTTTGCCTTCGAAAGAGAGTGCTCAGGTCTGTTTACTGGCAGAAGATCTAGCCTGTGACCAAATAACTCCAGCTTGCTACAGGAGACTGGGGGATGATACCACTGTATCCTGTGAAGGCAAGATACAAGTTGGCACCTCTCTGCACCCTCTTATCTGCTGGCAAGGCCTGGAGATGGGAACAAAAGGAGTTCCTGCTGAGATCCAAAAGCCAGAAGCTGTCGCTCCAGAAAGACCTAACTCAACCACTTTGGACTTACAAATAAGTTTGTACTACCATTGGAAAGAAGTTGCCATCATCGCTGTGGTCACCGTCGTCCTCAACAGAACAGTAACATCAGATGACCCACCACTACTGAAGATCAATGACAGAACTATGAACCACACTGGATCCATGGTGGTGACTATCTCCCTCTTGCTTCCTACAAAGACTCCTTGCTTTTACTTCCTATCTTTTCTATCATCCTTCTTCCCTTCCCCATCGCCCTAATTAGGATTTGTAGTAAACGGGTTGGACTAACATTTGAACCGTTGTTTCTTAATCTCATGCCAGGTATATGGATATCAAAGAACCTCCTCTTTCTCCTATAAATTGGAGCTAGGCATGATGGCAGTAGGATTTTGTGCTTTTTCAACTGAATACCTATCAAAAGTGGGATTCAGATTCAGATTATATCTCCACGTAAATGCTTCCATGTTGATCAGATATCAAATCTTCTGGTATGATCAATGGACATTTAGTCAATAGTCAAAATGTTAATAAAGAGCAGCACAACTAACTCATCAGTAGATATCTATGTTAGAATTAGCCAAACTATGCTTTCAGCACTTTCTGACTGTAGTTACTAGATATCCATTGATAATTGGAGCCTTAATATTAGCACCTTTCTTCTGCATCATACTGTAGGGAAATTAATGGGTAAAAAAGAAAGAGATAAACAAATGCTACAGAGAAATATAGGTGAACCTGATGAGGTTCAACACAACAAAGTACAAGGTTTTGCACTTGGGCCAGAGGAATCCCAGGCATCCATACAGACTGGAAGGAGTGGTCCTTGAGAGCAGCCCTGCAGAAAAGGACCTGGGGGTCCTGATGGGTGAAAAGCTTATCATGAGCCAGCAGTGTGCCCTCGCATTTTTTCTATTCCACCACAGTCATTGTATGTTCTTAGATATGGCTGACTACAGATACAGCAGATTCTTTAATAAAATAGATAAATATATATTTGTAAATATCAATTCTTAAACCACAGCAAAAAAAATCTATACCAAAGAAAAAAATGAAACAAAACAAAACAAAATCAAAACAACAACAAGAAAAGACATCAGATTCTAATAAGTAGTATATTAACAATATTATAAGACTAATTTGGGGACTGGTACGTGTCCAGTCTTATATATAATAAAGCCATAATAGATCTTAGAGTGAATCCTAGATCTTGTCATCAGGTCAGAAATGGAATTATTTTAAAACACATGACGTAGTAGAGGAATATGATTTGCTTACATGCTGTTGAAAACCCTTCAAACCCGTTCTCTATCTCTAGCCAAATATTTTTAGTGTCAGAGGTAGAAAAATAAAAATGCCATTTAGGATAGCATGTGAAATAGTGAAGCATCAATCTGACACTAAAATTTTTAGGAAAAAAATAATAAGATATACACCACAGTGAAATCATGTGAAATATTTTAGATTTAACATCTGTCGGGATATTAAATATTGATACTGAGGCCTGCTTAGGACAAAAATTCCTGGTGGGGAAACTTCTGTTAATACTTTAGCAACTTCCTTCCAGCTATTCCATCTTGGCAGAAGCTTGAAACAGTTTCTGAATGCCATTCCTTGAATCAATGAAAAGGTGCCATAAGCATGTTTACAGAATGTACTCTTGTCCTTGGTTTCAAGCATATGGTGTGATAAATGCAGTACCTGCCATATGGAGGCTGGATACCACAGGAAATTTAACTCATTAGCCATATCTCCACTTGTGATTTGACTTAATATGCACATACGTTCTGTTTTCCAAGGAAGTCCTTTAAGTAGGAAACTTCATCTCAATTTACAAATTCTAACTTTGAAAAGAATTTAAATTCAGTCAGTTACAATTGATTTTCAGGAGCCTGAAAATTAAGCTCCTTTGTAATTTTGCATAGTTTTCAGTTTATTTATGACATTATGATAGCAAAGGAAGTAATAAAATGGGGCTACAAAAAATCTAAACAGAAAAAAAATCTCCTATATTTCTTTTTTTTTTTTTTTACATTGCTGGCCTTTTACCTTCACATCAGTATGACTGCATATGGAAGTGAATACTAATTTACTAATTCACGGTTCAGCTTATTCAGTTTCACAAGTAAATTTTAAGAAGCAACAAAGCGTTTTTTGACACTGAATAAACTTAAATCCTGGAAACAATTTTTGTGAAGACTGTATATCTGTTTAAAAGAATATCATTCCTCTCTTGTCAAATATATACTGTAATAATTCAAGTATCCTAATGAAAGTAATGATGAAAAAAAGTCTTTTAGATAACTTGTAGTATAGCTATATAATGCAGATAATTTTTGTTACGTTTTTTTGTCAAAGAATCTTAAATTTTTCCCTATCTTAACTTCTACAAATACAAATGACTGATCTCTTTCCATATTCTCTGCAATGACATTTCCAGTAAATTTAATTTATAATATTGTACCAAGTATCCACTGCTGCAGTGTCATTGAGATTATTGAAATGATAGTTTTGCTAGATAATCTATCAATCCAAACTGCAGGACGTGGACCAATCTCGTCTATATTAAAATTACCTTCCCTGTAAGAAAGACATAATTCTTCTCCTTTCTTTCACAACTTTGCCTTCTGTTTTGAGTTTTATGAATAATTGCTTTCTACTGATCAAAACCAAATTCTAATATACTGCACACATGGTCATTGATCACCATAAGCACTAATGTATAAATAAAAATATGTTTATGTTTCAAACTAAAACTGACATCTCTATAATAGGACCTCATACACACAGGCTAGTACTTACTATACCATATCCAGAAAATGTGATTGCTCAGTCTCTTTGAGATTTTTTTTCCAGTTGAAATACAAACTCAACACTAGTAAAAAGTAGATATAATAATACATATTTTCTGAGTAAAATAAAATAAAATAATATCTCTACATATATATTTGATTACTAAATTAACAGCACTCTGGTTTTAGACTATCACTGGCCAGCAATAATGTCTTCATCCTCAAGCTAGTGTGCTGTATATTAGACTGTTTCTAAGATTAGATCACTTTTATTGAATTCTGTAAGTACATCTGTTGTAAGCATCAGCTCAAATAAGGTGTTCTAAGGGAGAGTAAAATAGAATAAAAGAGGAGAAAAATAAACAAATGTGGTGTAATTAAAAATAGCTACATAAAAATTACTGATTTAAAAATGCATCATGTTATAAATGTCACTTGAAAAGTGGATAGATCATTGTCACCTGTAGCTTCTAAATCCTCCAGCCCAATACAATAAACACTTTCTGAAAAGAAAAGTTGAGTTTATGCTATACACCTAGTGCTTCAATTAATTTTCCAAAGAATGTGTGCTTGAATGCATTCCATGGTATAGGTCTATCCCATTCTCCTTACTCTCCCTTTTATTTTTATTTTTTCTTTCAGAAGTTGTCCAGGATATGTACTGTAAACATTTTCTTAGACAATATCAGATAAATTTTCCCCTTGCATTTCAGAAAAAAAATAAGTGGAGTTCAGCGGTTCAAGCTACAGTCTGTGTAGTGAAAGGAGTTTCAATGTCCTCCCTTCCACAGCCCTGCAGTGTCTGCATCCATGGACTTCTCCATTCTGCCTAACTTTCATTCTCTCCTCCTCCCTCACACTCCACAAAGAAGGAAGAAAACTCACAAAACTCAGTAAGTCTTTTTTTTGACATCTCAATGTTTTGGATCTATCCTTGACAGTGGTATAAGAATATATTTTTTCTTTCTTGAGTTCCAAGTTTCTTGGATTTTTCCTGCATGCCTTTCTGCAAAGCAGAAGAGGATTTTTTGCAGTTCTGCTCTTACATAATAGATTATGAAAGGAAGGAGAAGGGATCTCAAAAATTAATTCTAACTTTCCACTCAGAAAAAGTGTTTCTTTTTTTTTTTTTTCTTATCCATAAAGTAGTCTTGTGCCATGTCAATTCTAATTGATTTCCATTCTTTTAGTCTTCTTAGCAGAACTTTTGTAGTGTTCAGTGTACCTCAACCAGATGTAAAGTCAAAAGAATTTGAGTCCTAGCACAGAATATCTCAAAAACAGCTTCAACTGAAAAAAACAAAACTGAGGGCTTCAACTAAGCTCAGCCGGGACTGAATATGACTGTGATACTAACACTCACCTCACATAAGAATACTGACATTGCCTGTCTGGCATCTGCCTCCCGATAAAGGAGATACCAAGTTGATTCATTCATTCCTTTGTACTGAAGGAGGAACAGTACATGTCAACTCCATCAGTAGTATTAAAAGTTCAGGGAACGTGCTACAGAAACTGCTTTACGTTAAAAAGGCCACTACCATCCTGTATTGAATAGAAGTATGAAAGTTGTTTCAGCACATGAGTTTGTACCCAGCCTTCAGGGAGAAGTGGTCCTGATCGTAATTATCACCTAGCCTAGTCCTGCCTGTGTGTTATAGCTGAAAATCACAGTCTATATTCCTTCCTAACTGGTGCACAAAGACTTTAAAGATTGTGCTCACTTTCAAGCATAATTGGATCCATGTTATATCTGGCAAGTTCACTTCAAAAAAAAGTTAATCTGAATAGCAGACTACCTTATCAATCAGCCTGTGTGGTGTTATAATTTGCCCTCCATCAAGGGCTTGAGTTAGTTGCTAAATATAAATATCAATCACCATTAAGATGCCATGGTGCATGCTCTCTTGGCCTTTCATTCTCCATCCACAGAAACAAAGTTTATTTCATTTTTACAGTCCCTGATATTGGATACCATAGATTTCTCAAATCATGCTGAAAGTCTATGTGTGGGGAACTGACCAAAGATCTGGATGATCAGCAAAGACCACAGTCCTTACTCTTGACTACAACTACTGCAACAGCTGTTAAATATGTTTTTGGATCTTGTCTTAAATATAGATAACATGGTGAAGAACTCTGAGCATATTTAACTACTAAGTTAACTTAGTATATTTAACTAAGTAATTTTTAACTACATATTAACAAGATACCTATATTTAATTTCTCAGTACTGACTTACGAAAGTTTTTTGAGACAAGTATTTCAACATAATACTGTGAGAATCTTCAAAATATTATTAAGTACAGTATTCTTAAATGCCTTTGCATCCATCTTTTTAGTAACACATAGGCCATTCTATTTTTCAAAATATAAGCATATGTTAAATTTTCAATTATTTAGTTATATGCATTAAGTATGCACTATTTCTCCCAACTAATATTCCACACAATCATTAAATATATTAAATAAAATTAATAATTAAAAGTCATGAAAAATCAAATTATTACACTATTCCTAAGTCCATTTTGATTCCCAAACAATCCCCACTCAGAAACAGATACCTGATTATAGTTTACCTGCATTGTACCTTAATGTAAAGGCATACATGGGGTATGGGGCCACATTCCATGACAGAAAGGCTCCAGAGACATGTTTGATCATTCTTTGTGATGCATAAAATATGTCATAGCTGTACGATAAAAGATATCAGCCATCAAGTAAGGCTGTCATTTGCCCTTGCTGGATTATATTGGAAAAACACAGTGTTTCTGCCTTGTACTTGTGTGGGATTATTGCTCAAGAAAAAACAACCTATTTAATCTGCACACACATTACCATACTCCTGCTCTATTTCAAAAGAAAGTAGTCATAAAATAAACATGCTAAGGAGAATAGATCTGGTTGATATTTTGTTTCAATATACACCCATTTCATACCTTATAAGTTGTGAATATGTTAAGTACTGGTCTACATTAAAGCTAGGTTCTACAAAAGGATTGCATATTTCTCTAGGGACTAGTTTCTTTCATTTGATTTCTGTTATGCACACATCTTATTTTAGTTCAAAATCTAAGCTTGTGTCGCAAATAATATGTATAACAAAGGAGCAATGGTAATAAAAGTAGACCAAAATGTATAAAGACTTATTATATTTCCCATTACCTTACATATCTTAAAAATTTTATTTATTAAAGCATACACATTATTAACATATTCACCAAAACATACAGAAAGCGTAACTGTAAGAATCTTTGTAGAATGTAATGCTTTTTTGTTCACTACGTTTATACACTGGGAAGAACCTTTATTAAAAATTTGTACTTTATTATTTAATGGGTAGAGGGCGATTTTCATGCATATCAATGCCAAAATTGTCTATTAAAATAACTTCGGAGACAGATCTTAGTACAGTGTTTATTAAATATAGAATTGGCATAAACATAACGTGTATATATATTTAGTGCAATAGATGTAGGAAACATAGAAATGTGTTGATCGGTATTTTATGTTTATAACAGTTACTATATCATAATACTTATTAAAATGTATAGATAAATGCACTACTTTTCTAGGTTAATATATTTAGAGTAATGAGTCTAATGTTGATCATTTGAGATATTACTTGGTCTTCAAAATTATCCTAACTTGCAAAATGAAACACTCTTCTCAGTAGTTAAAAACATCACAAGAAAAACAGAAGTAGGAGATAAAAAATATCATAAATGTAAGCTTATTCAGATTCCCCTTAAATAATACACATGCTGAAGAATCAATTTTACTTGCTGTGTAAATATCTTGGGATTTTCACAAACTTTTGAAACTTATATAGACCTATCTGTATGTCAGCTTTAGCATTAGGTATTTGGAAAATGAAGGTCATTATTTTTTTAATTGAGTTTGAATAAACACTTTTCACAGAGAATTAGCATACGACACAACAGACAAAATCAATTAAGGGTTGCCATCTGGCAGAAGTCTAGAAAAGTTGTTGCCATATGTTTTGACCAAGACTGCAAAATAAACTGTTTTATACTGTCACCACCTCCAGTTCTGTTTTATAAATTACATTCCATTTTATTATATATATGAGAAAGATTAGGAAAGGTTTCA